>NC_136414.1:1287500-1905000 GCF_051521515.1 Lactuca serriola | reverse complement strand
ATTTCTTAGATACTATATCTTAAGGTCCATTCAGCTGACGATGGCCAGGGATATTGTTATCCACCTTAATTGAGCAGGGAGATCTATAGACAATCTGTATGTGTTCAATTTTAAGTGTACTGGAATGTGTTTCCCGCTTCCTGATATGCCCCAACCATCAAGAACTTCCAGAGTACTCCTTACACCGGGTGAGCAGACAACCATTCAGAGAGAGAAGAGATTCAGAATTCTATTGCTAACTACTTCAGAGGGGTTGAGAAGAAGAAGGTTGCATATGCTGTGTACCAGTTCGGATTAGAAGTCGCGCAAAGGAGACAACATATGGCTAACAGATGAGAAGTATTTCACACATATATTTCACACACACACACACACACACACACATATATATATATATATATATATATATATATATATATATATATATATATATATATCCTGCAGAGAAATAGAGTCGCATATGTTGTGTACCAGGTCGGATTGGAAGTCACGCAAAGGAGACAACATATGACTAACAGACGGAAAGAAAGAAAATGATATTCTACAGACCTAATTTATTGGAATTTACCAGTCGCCCCATCCAACCGGAATTAAGGACAGAATCCGCACATCGAGGAAAAGTTAAGCCACGGTTCCAAGTACGGGTTCATTTAATTTGACGAGTAGATTCCCATATATGTCTCCCTGCTCAACCTATCCGAGCGTCGTATTGTCAGGCTGAACGTATCTAACTAGGTCAAGATTTGTCAAGTCTATAAATTTCCTAAGTTCAACTCTCCCTATCAAGTCCATTTAAAATTTTTCATGCCTACCGACGCATCAAGTCAGAGCATAGACCCTTCAACTTTGGGTACGTTCCGCAGACTCAGGTTGCCTGTTATCACTTGATAATATCACTTCCCAAAACATCTCCCTCAAACACAGACTCATAATCAATATATTTTTTTATTTTCTGATTTTATGATGTTTTGGATTTTTTTTTAAAATTTTCTAATTTTTGTTTTGTTTTTATTTCTCCCCCTAAATTTGTGCATAGGAGAGAAACGAAAGTAAATGCGCAAATTTAAACTATCCTAAAATAAAAATTAGTCTTTAAAGCGAATCAGGTTAAGAAAAACTTAGGAGTATTAGAGAAGAAAACGCAAACCGTAAGTCACCGATTGAATTTGCATTCAGAAGGTCTGAGAACAACAAGCATAATCTCAGAACATATCCGAAAATTCTTCATGTCATTAAGCACAAACCCCATGAGTGATCACTTCCTTTCTTCTCTTCCTGCAAAGGACACATACTGCCAAACAATATTCTGAGTGTTGTACAGTTGAGAGATGTCCCCTATCAAGTGCCAGGAACAGCCACTACCAACAAACCGAAGTCTGATGATATGCCTCCATAGCTGCTCCGATACAGAGCGGGATTAGTTGGTCTTTGGAACCCAATCCATTTTGAAACTGGGTCGACCTTTGTCATCAACGCACGATACTCTCTCCCATGACATATCCTGTTTATCACAAATAGAAAATGTAGAAACGTTAGAAGCATTAGGAATTTTGGGAGTTTGAGCCTTTGGAACCCATTTGTAGTTGGGTTTAACCCATTTCTTTTTCGATCCGATGGGTGGCTCGACACTTGATTTGGAACTTCAAGCCGACTGCCGAGATGACTTTGACCTAACTGATTTTGGCTTCACGGGAGCATCTCTTGGATTGGGCTTGTTGGCTGACATATCCTTCTTGCCCTTGGGATTTGGATGCTTGGCCTTGTGGGTTTGATTCTTGGCCTTCTGCGCGTTCCAGTCACCATTTTCTGAACGTGAACTGGAAGGATTTCTTTTGAAGTATCTCCTACTTGGCGCGTTTTTCCATCCTTGTGCGTAGTAGGGAACATACGCGTGATTAGGATAATTTCTGGCAACGTGTCTAGGTGTTCCACAGTGAAAACATGTCTTTTTTTTCACTGGGAAGTTGTCTCTTCCTGCCCCTGGTGGCGTATCCTTGCCTTGTCTCTTGTTGTTCCCATATGCACACTTACAACAGGCACTTTGTTGTGCTGGAATTGGAGGCCTATATTTCTCAACGACAGGTTTGTTAGAAGCAGCCGAGTTCGAAGCAACAAATTTAGAGTTCAAGGAGTCATTGGTTTGCTTAAAAGAACTCTCCTTGTTCTCATCCTCTGCTACTTTACCTGCACATGTAACAGAAACATCAGTATTTTCAACATTAATAACTCCTCCTGACACAAATCCAGCTAGTTTTCCGTATTTAAGATGTGCCTCCCTGTCAATTTCTTCCTTTGTCATGGGGATGGATGTGTAGTTATGATTGAAAGGAGGAGGTACACTATCATACCCTAGACCCTTGTTTTGATTCCTTTTAAATTGCATGCTTTGGTCTATCATATTTGCAACCACCTCACTTGAGAAATCATATTTTCTAACATCAAGTTTGGCAGTTTCAAACTTTCCTTTCAAAGATTCAACTTCAGCCACTAGCTCAGCATTTTGTTTGACTACATAATCATTGTTTTCACATTTGTTACTGTAGTCTTCCTGAAGTTTCCTAAAGTCCTTGGTTTTTGCTTCTAACTCAGCCTTCAGGGGTTTCTGTCCTTTCCTGAGTTGATATCCTTCATATCTCAGGTTCTCAACTTCTCTTTTTAATAAATCAGTTTGTTCCCGAAAAAATTTAATTATATCTTCACATGATTGAGAACATGAAACTTCACATGAATGAGAACATGACACTTCATTGACCGGAAGGTTTACATAACTCTTTAAAGCGTCAAGCTCTTCAATTACTTCAACAATACTAAGACGATTGAGATCTTTTGTCTTCTTGATGACAGCTACATTCATATCCCACGATTTTGGAAGTGAATTCAATAGCCTTTTGTTTATCTCAGATTTGGTCAAAAAGATCCCAACAATATTCATCTCAGTAGTGAGTGTGGTAAATCGCTGCAACTGAGCTTCCAGGGTTTCTCTAGGGATATAATCGAACATGTTGAAATTTTGTCTTAAGATATCCTGATGACTCTCTTTCATGTTTTAAACTCCCTCGTAGACCTTAAAATCAATTAAAAAAAGCGAAGCTAAGATAAAAATTAAACGTCAAATTTAAAATGCCTTTTTTTTTTAAGTCAACCTTAAAAGTCAAATTTAAAAAACTAAACTCAAAAGTCAAAACTAAAAGTCAAACCGAAAAGTTAAATTTGAAATTTTAAAAGTTAAACGAAAAAGTCAAAGTTTAAAATCAAACATCAAACCTGAAAGTCAAAATCAAAATTTAAGGTCAAAAGTTAAAAAATAAAAGACAAAAATCAAAATATAATTTATTTATTAATTTATTTATTTTATTATAATGAGTATTATTTTATATATATATATATATATATATATATATATATATATATTATTTTGGATGAAAAGGAATTTAAAAAAAAAACTAAAAGAAATTGAATTTTGGGTTAAAAGTGTCAAATCTTGAAAGTTTAAACCGAGAATAACGAGTGTTTAAGAATTAAAAGCGGGAGCAAAAGAACATCCAGCAGCTTGGATCAAATGGAAAAGGCGCTGAATTGATGAGCAGGAGGTCACGGGTTCGAAACACGGCACCTCCAAATGTGCTTTTGATTTTTTTATTTGAGCGAAGCGAAGCTGTGCTTGCGAGGCCGAGTAAGCTGACGCGAGGACGCTGACCCCAAACCGAGGTGCGAGGCCGTAAACCACCGAGGCCGAGTCCGACGCCGTAAACTCCAAGCCGTAAGCTCGGACCGTGAACCTCGGGCCGCAAGCTCGGACCGTGAACCTTCGGAACCCTAGTCGCCGGCCTCGCAAAAAACACCGATTTTTTTGACTTTTTTGCTCCAAAACTCGATCAAAAACCATTTTTTATGAAAAACACGAAGAACAAACCCCCCTTATTTTTGCGAGATCTATCCAAAAACGCAAAAATATTTCGAAAATAAGATCTAATAATGCCCCAAATCTGACAAAATTGACCGATACAACTTGGCTCTGATACCAATTGTAAGTCCCTAATCTGCCCGTGTATCAGTCAGATCCGTTTGATGGTGCGGAATCCCAATCAAACGGATGATGTTAGATAAAAATAGAAGAGAAGGAGAACAAGAATATTATGAATCTCTGTATGTATTGATATGATTAAAGCTCCAGATACAAGAGATTCACACACACATAAAGCTCTTGTTTCTCTCCTCTCTGGCCGTAAACTCCTTAGGGTTCATCAATCTTTACTCCTCATCCTAACACCTCTATTTATACTTGAATATGGGCCGGACAAAACAAATGGGCCGTAAATGAGTTTACGGCCGTAAGGTGTTTACGGCCGTAAACTGGGCCAAAAACTCCACAATTATTACAGAAAAATACAATTGCCCAGAAAAGTAAAGTATAAACTATATTTTGACCCAAGAGAGTGTTTAACTGTTTATGGATAGAAGATTCTTAGGAGGGATGGGTAATTATTAAAGATTTGGGTTCATTTAATTTACTTTTTGGTGTGTTTTAATTTTGGAGCAGAACAATAGAAAAAGAAAACAACATTCTTCATCTGGACCAGCTAACTGTTCGAGTATAGGGAATGCAGCGGGCCCTTAACCAAGCTCTCCAGCATCAACTCATACACCTGGTGATGGGGCTAGCAGTCTGCAGCATGTCAAAATGTGCAAAAAAACATGATGATGTATGGTGGAGATGGCATTGGTGGCCTTGCTTCATCAACAACTCAGCTGGTAAGCCTATTTGATATATATATATATATATATATATATATATATATATATATATATATATATATATATATACACACACACACACACACACATATATATATATATATATATATATATATATATATATATATATATATATATATATATGTTCAGGTTCATTTGAGACCATTCTAATTTTGTGAGACCGTGAGACCAAATCTAAAAATAATTTTAAAATGCAAAAAATCCAAAAACTCTTTTTTTAAATATTATTTTCGGAACTTGAATTAAATAAAAAAAATAAATAATAAATAAAAAAATCCCGTTTTTTTTTTTTGAAAAATACGTGAAATATTCTAATAGAATATTACACTGACATATTCTAAAAAATAATTTTAAAATGCAAAATAAATGAAAAAATCTAAAAAATCTTTTTTTAAATATTATTTTCGGAACTTGAATTAACTAAAAAAAATAAATAAATAAAAAAAATTCCATTTTTTTTGAAAAATACGTGAAATATTCTAATAGAATATTACACTGTACATATTCTAAAAAATAATTTTAAAATGCAAAATAAATAGAAAAATCCAAAAATTCTTTTTTTAAATATTATTTTCGGAACTTGAATTAGCTAAAAAAATAAAAAAATAATAAAAAAAATAAAAAAATGCGTCTCACGGTCTCACAAAATTAGGTCGTCTTACATGAACCTAACCATATATATATATATATATATATATATATATATATATATATATATATATATATATATATATATATATATATATATATCACAACATCCTACTTCCATTTCTTCCCATTACATCATTGTATTATAGCAGTGAAATTCTCCATGATGCTCAACCTTTTTCTACATAGTACAGGATGACCTGGATCAGTTTGGGGATGTTGGTGCTCTGGATGATAATGTGGAATCTTTTCTACAACATGACGCATGAGATTATGGTACCCTAAAGTAGACAGTTGCAGAGCAAAAGAGTGGGTCCTCGTCCTCCAATTCCAAAGGTACTCTCAACTCTTAAGTCTCAACTCAATTAATGATGATATAAGACTTTGTGTAAATGTTAAAAAAAAGCTTTTCATAATTGAACTCTGTCTCTATCCCCACACACAGTTTTTTCATTTGGGGAAGTTGGATGTATACGGACAAGAAATTGTTGGATTAGTGTCTAAGTCCATTACTATTTTGGTATATACTTGACCCGATTATGAGCATGGTCCTTTTGGGTTGCCTTCACCATAGTAATATGTAGGATGAATTAAGGAGAGAAAGTTTTAATTATGATTTATTAATATATTATGAGAATAATTATTAAAGGAGAAATCATATTGTTTAATTAATATTAGTTAAGAATAATTTTGTGGCTAAAAGAGATTAATTAAACTTAGGGGACTGGAATTGTAATTATAAGATAATTGCAATTGGGCTATGGATCACCTTGGAATAATATGTTGGACGAATTCTATGGGGAAGCCCATTAGAATTTGTCCAAGGCATGTTCCAGAAGGGGTCCATGGGTTGCTTAGGGCTTAAGCAGTCAAATTAGGGTTTCTTTGTTTGATAACCCTAATAGCCTAAGTATATAAGGAAACCTTGGGCACCAAAAACGTGACTAACACTTGGATTAGGGTTTCCAGCCGTTTTTGGTGACTCCTCTCTCCTTCCTCTTCATCCAAGTTGCTTAGTGGTGTTTGTGACTCCATTAGAGGTGCAACACTTGAGGCACTAAGCTTTTTGAAGCTAAGGATTGATTGTTATTGCTATATAACAATCAAAGGTAAGATCTAAACCCTAATTTCAGTTATAGTTTATTAGATCTAGGGTTTATGGCTTTGGATAATCAGTTGCATGCTCATTAGACAAACTATATCCAAAGCTATTAGGGTTTGCATGTACACCAAATGAATGATGTATTGCTCGAAATCCATCAGTGGTATCAGAGCCTAGGGTTGTTTGTTTGATGAATTTGATGCTATATTTGATTATTCAAGCTTAAAATAAAAAAAATGAGTTTTTGGGGGATGGACTCGCCGAGTCCATGGCTGAACTCGCCGAGTCCACTGTAAACTCGACGAGTCTAGTGCTGACTCGACAAGTTTGCGACGTAGAATGCTGTTTTTGCGGGATTTTGACCTGTTTTGGCTATGGATAATTACCTAAAACGTTTTTTGTCAATAAAATCCAAAATTTATCTATATTGGGTGATTATCCTTGCAAAAATAGAAGATATTTGTCAAAATTTCGATAATCTTTTGTTTTATTAGATAAAGATTGATTATTTGTAATTTAGATTTGAATTATCTTGTGAAAAAGTTTCAGTTTTCCCCTTTAGGTTTTATAGTTTAATTTTGAACTTAAAAGTTTTGTTTTTGAAATTTAAATAGTTAAACCCTAATGTTTTGAAAAGTTTCAAAACTTTCCCTCAAGTTTAGGAATTTAAATGTTTGATTAACAGTTTAATTTTGAAATATTTAAATTCTAAACCCTAATGTTTTGAAATGTTTCAAAACTTGCACTCAAGTTTTGGAATTTAAAATTTTGATTAATAGTTTAATTATGTATTATTTAAATTCTAAAACTCTAGTATTTTGAAAAGTTCAAATTACACCTTCATGGTTTTGTTAAGTTAATTAAAAGTTTAATTAAAAGAGAAAGTTAATAAAACCACCTAGTATTTTAAAAGTGTAAAATACACCCTATACTATATATATATATATATATATATATATATATATATATATATATATATATATGAGTAAAGAGTTAGTCTTACCGTTAGTAGGCCTCATTCACGAAGCTGGTCTATAAGGGGTGTTTAAGGAAATTGCCTATAAAATGGCGATTGAATGGGTATCCACTCTTACCCACCGCACTCTTGACTAGTGGAGGGTCGTTAGTCGAATGGGTAGGATAGGACAGAAACCTTCCATTATAAGTATAATGAAGTACAAAGTAACTACATGTTTTTCAAATTCCCAAATCATAGTTACTTTAGGCAAAATGTGAAATTGTATGCTAATCCATGGAATGACACTTTGTACCCTTGCTGAGACGTTAGTTGAGCGTGTGTGGTTAACCGACACACTCATTTGCGTTTGGCATTGGTATCGAAGGGTGACTCGATGTTTATCATAGATAAATGGAGTGTGCATGGCTAACCGGCACATTGATTAGGTGATAGTAGCATTGAGTGCACCACAATGATTCACATCGTTATTCACACCTTGTTTGTGATCCTTGACATCCCAGTCGCAAACTTGAAGGGCATAATCGAGATTAAACATGTCATTGAAAAGTTCAATAAATCTCAAAAGATCTAGGAGTTCCAATTCATTTAAAAATTAAATTTCTTTTTTGTTTTTCATGGTGGAAATTGGTAAATTTTCATTTACCTACCTTCAAATATTCTGCAACTAGATTACGACATCCCTCTTCTTGATTGTAGAGTATTGTGTTGGATCCTAGTCTTGATGTTTCATTTGGGTGTTACATCAAGCATTCTAATCAACTTGACTTGAATTTCTCCCATTTTGTAGATGTCTGAATCTAACATTGGTCTTCCTAAATCCCATGGAACAAGTTGTGACATCCCCAAAATCTCGGCCAGAAAAGACCGATTTCATTTATGCTTTTTAAACATTTTCAGAGTAAATCCGTTTGATTTTAAAAGAGATGCGGAATTTGTTCCCCAAAACAAAACATGATAAAATAGATATTTATCAAAACATTTCATATAGAAATATGATTTCATTTCATAATCAAAATTCGGGATGTCATGTTCCGATATAGATCATAAATCATAAACGATAACATTACAAGTCGTTCAACAAATATATACATATACAGACTTGTAAACAAAACAACTTGATGATTCACCCATCTTAAGCTCTTGCGCCACTTCCTATAATACAAATCAACTGAGTGGGTCAGCCTTGGGAGCCTGGTGAGCATATAGGGTTTTCAAACCCACAATAATTATATTTAATTACAACAATCAACAATAAACCCGATTACCCATTCCCGTTATCCTCACCTTACGTTCCTAAAAATAACGTCTATTATAAGGAACTTTTTCAGGATTTTCATCGGGACGGACATTACTGCAGAGAGGCTTCCTCAACGATAAGTGTCCTAAAGGCAACCATGTGGGGGATAGAGTACACCGGTGAACACATCGTTCACAACACCTACAGGTAATGAGCCTGCTAGTGTTCCACAGGACAGTCTAGAATAGTCCGTGGTCGTCATCCATACTCTGCTGAATGACTAGAATAACACCAATAACACCGAGGCCTCTCATCTGTTTATTACACACCAATTATCTACCCATGTTCCACCCAACATATTAGTAGATAAAAATATACATTCACACATATAACCACAAAATATATACACGTAGCACGTATTTTATATTAAATACTTCATAATATTGCGTTGGAAGGAAAATAACTACATACTCACTTGATCAGAAGATGATCCGACAGCACTACGGCTTATAGAAGTAGTATACTTCGATAGATCTGGAAGATCTTCACCAAAATTGAACTCCTTGCGGGCAGAGCTTCGGCTCGGGAATAACGCTCTTCGGGATCCTCGGGGCTTTGGATCTTGCTTCGGGGCTCGGGAATGATACCGGGGCGTCGGGATATGATTGGTACGCAAATCGAGGCAAAACTTAGAGAGAGGGAAGAGTTTGAACAAGAGAAAATGGTTGATTTCGAGTTCTATTTATAGGCTGAGGGTCTGGGATTACGCGGGGCGTAATCTCAAATTACGCAGGGCGTACTCAGTACGCGGGGCGTACTCGGTTACGCGGGGCTTACTTTGACGTCACTGCATGTGTCGATCTGTGGCACTCGAGTATTGGTCAGACAAGTTGCATCCGACTGAGTACGCGGGGCGTACTCAAATTACGCGGGGCGTAATTGACTCGTCGAACTTCTAAATTGCGTAACTTTCGCATACGAGCTCCGTTTTCGACGTTCTTTATATCCACGCGAAGGTCAGACCATACTCTACAACTTTCATTTAGACTCCATCGGCTAATTTTGACTTTTATTTTTATTATTTATTTTTAGAAGGCCGGGACAGAAAAACTTCGTTATAAATTCATAACTTCTTCGTCTGACGTCCGTTCTCGCCTAACTTTTCATTGTTTCGCTACTAACAACGAGATCTTCGATTCTCATTTAGATTGTTTCGGCTAAAAACCGCTCGATCTCAAATCGAATATTCGGGCTACATATTGCTAAGTCGAAACTTAGAAAAATCATAACTTCCTCATACGAAGTCAGATTTGGGCGTTCCTTTTATGCACGCTCTCGGTTTAACGAAATCTACGACTTTTGTTTAGATTGCTAAGGCTAAATATCGCTCTATCTTACATTCATATTTTTACGTCACTCGGCGTCGTGCCGGTTATGTCGCGAAACTTCGACAGGTCATAACTTCTTCGTTATAACTCGGATTTTGACATTCCTTATATCTCCGGAATCCTTGTTTCAACCACTACAACTTTATGCAAAGATATCGGGCTTATCTCACACTTTAATTTTGACGCTTATTTTATTCTTAATTCATTAAATTATAATAATTAAGAAAATAAACACATAAATCACATAATTCACATAATTCACATAATTCACAAATAATACATTTTTATTATTTCAAATTGGGGTTACAAAGGTTAACCTAGACTATTACATTGCTAAAAATGGCAATCCCAGAAACACGGGCGTTACAATTCTCTCCACCTTAGAATGATTCCGTCCCCGGAATCACACACCAGCAAACAAATGCGGATAGCGACTCATCATGTCACTCTCCGTCTCCCAGGTGAGATTCGGCCCATTCGCGTGTTTCCATCGGACAAGCACTAACTCAACCATCTTACGTCGCAACTTCATAGTCTTTCGGTCAACGATTGCCTCTGGTTCCTCAATGAACTTCTTGTTCTCATCGATCCTCAACTCCGAAAGTGGAATTATGTCGGGAACTTCTCCCGTGAACTTCCTCAAGTAACACACATGGAAAGTGTTATGAATTCCATTCAGTTCTTCTGGTAGTTCGAGCTTGTAAGCTTGGTTCCCAATCCTTTGAAGAACTTTAAACGGTCCAATAAACCTTGGACTTAACTTTCCCCTTTTACCAAATCTTATAAGTCCCTTCCACGGCGAGACTTTAAGCAAAACCGAATCTCCAACTTCAAAAGTCATCGGTCTTCGCTTTTTGTCAGCGTAACTCTTTTGACGATCCTGAGCTGCTAACATTCTTTCCCTAATTATTTTCAACTTTTCAGCCGTTTGATGGACTATCTCCGGTCCCATAAACTGCTTTTCCCCAGCCTCAAGCCAACAAGACAGCGTACGACACTTCTGTCCATACAATGCTTGATAAGGTGCCATCTTTATGCTCGAGTGAAAACTATTATGATAGGAAAATTCTACCAAAGGTAAATGTTCATCCCAATTACCTAGGAATTCCAAGGTACACGCTCTCAGCATATCTTCAAGTGTTTGTATCGTTCTTTCACTCTGACCATCAGTCTGCGGATGGTAAGCTGTACTTAAACACAACTTGGTACCCAATTCCTCTTATAGACTTTTCCAAAATCGCGAGGTGAAACGGCTATCACGATCCGACACAATCGTTAACGGAACACCGTGAAGCCTCACAATTTCCTTCACGTAAGAATTCGCAAGCTTTTCCATAGACCATTTCTCCTTGGCTGCTATGAAATGCGCACTCTTAGTGAATCGATCAACGACCACCCAAATCATGTCGTAACCACTTTTTGTTCTGGGCAGTTTAGTGACAAAATCCATAGCAATGTCTTCCCACTTACCCATAGGCACAGGTAATGGTTCTAAACTCCCGTATGGTTTCTGATGTTGTGCCTTGACTCTTGCACAAGTCACACACTCGGCCACATACTTCGCGATGTCGAGCTTCATCGTCGGCCACCAATAATAGGGTTTCAGGTCCCTATACATTTTTGTGCTACCGAGATGAATCGAGTACATGGTTTTGTGAGCTTCTTCCATCAGAAGATCTCTGACTCCTCCTGTCTTAGGTATCCAAATCCGATCTTGGAACACCTTTAGTCCGTGACTGTTTACACCGAACACCAACGTTTTGCCCAAACGTTCCTCCTTCCGGTTATTCTTCTTAGAAGCTTCGCTTTGAGCTTTCTTTATACTTTCCAAAATAGTCGAGACAACTTCAATTCTCAACGCTCTTGGCCTTCTTCTTTCAATATTGACTTTCCGACTGAGAGCATCAGCAACAATATTGGCTTTACCGGGGTGGTAAAGTATCTCACAGTCGTAGTCTTTAAGTAATTCCAGCCAGCGTCGTTGCCTCGTATTCAATTCTTTCTGACTAAAGAGATATTGGAGACTCTTATGATCAGTGAAAAGTTTTCACTTCGTGCCATAGAGGTAATGCCTCCATATTTTCAGAGCGAAAACTACCGCTGCCAACTCCAAATCATGAGTCGGATAGTTCTTTTCATGCTCTTTCGGCTGTCGAGATGCATACGCGATCACCTTATCTCTTTGGGTCAAAACACAACCCAATCCAACACCAGATGCATCGCTATAAACAGCGAAGTCTTCAACCCCATCGGGTAGAGAAAGTATCGGTGCCTCGCATAGTTTCTTCTTTAGCTTCTCGAATACTTCTTTATGCTTATCACTCCAAGCATAAGTAGCTCCTTTGTGGGTCAAAGCTGTTAATGGACTAGCGATCGAAGAAAAGCCTTGGATAAACCTTCGGTAATATCAGGCTAATCCTAAAAAGCTTTGGATCTCCGTGGGACTTTTCGGTTGTTCCCACTTTATCACAGCTTCGATCTTCGCTGGATCAACCATTATCCCTTCTTGGTTGACCACGTGACCCAAGAATTGGACTTCTCGAATCCAAAAATCACACTTAGAGAACTTTGCATACAGCTTCTCCTTCTTCAAGGCTTCTAACACTTCTCGCAAGTGTCTGCCATGCTCTTCTTGGCTTTTTTAATAAATTAGAATGTCATCTATGAACACTATCACAGATTTATCAAGGAACGGATTACAAACTCTGTTCATTAAATCCATGAATGCTGCTGTAGCATTGGTTAGTCCAAACGACATAACCAAAAACTCATAGTGTCCATATCGCGTTCTGAATGCAGTCTTCTCTATATCCTGCTCTCTTACCTTTAGCTGATGATATCCTGACCTCAGGTCGATATTTGAAAAATAACTTGAACCTTGTAGTTGATCGAATAGGTCATCAATCCTTGGCAACGAATATCTATTCTTTATTGTTGCCTTATTCAGCTCTCGGTAATCAATGCACATCCTCATGCTTCCATCTTTCTTCTTTACGAATAACACCGGAGCTCCCCAGGGTGATGAACTAGGTCTTATGAAACCTTTGTCCAATAACTCCTGAAGTTGCATCATTAGCTCCTTCATCTCCGTCGGTTCTAATCAATAAGGTGCTTTTGCAACTGGCGTTGTTCCGGGCAACAAGTCGATACAAAATTCTACTTGTCGATCGGGCGGTAATCCAGGAAGATCTTCAGGAAATACTTCCGGATAATCACACACAACAGGAATATTTTGCATCACCTTCTTTTCCTTCTTAGCGTCGTTCACAAATGCTAAGTATGATGTACACCCCTTGGTCAAACATTTTCTGGCTTTCATTAGAGAAATGATTCCAGAATTTACTCTACGTTTATCTCCATACACCATAAACGATTCCTTCCCAGGCGGGTTCACTTTCACTATTTTCTTCTTGCATAAAATTTCGGCATCATTGGCGCTAAGCCAATTCATTCCCAAAACGATGTCGAAACCGTTAAGTTCGATAGGCAATAATTCCTCGTGGAACTTATTCCCATTCAGATCAATTAAGATGTTTTTCATGCGATAGCTAACAGGTACAAACTTGCCACTAGCAACTTCGACTAATAAAGCATTATCTAGTCTATCAACAGGCAAAGCTAGTTTTCTACCAAATTCATGCGATATAAAGGAGTAGTTGTCTCCAGAATCAAATAAAATTTGGGCAGGCAATTTGTTAACGAGAAAGGTACCTGAAGCGACATCAGCTTCATCTTTAGCATCTTCCAGTGTCATCTGGAATGCTCTCTCCTTTGGCTTTGGCGGAATGTTGGGTCTTGCTGCTTCCTTCTTTTTCGGACAATCCCTTGAGATGTGCCCCTCCTCACCACAACCATAACAAACATTCTTGGTGAAGGTGCAGTCATTGGCATAATGCCCTAGCTTTCCACATTTGAAGTATGTGGTTTCCCCGCCACACTTCCCATGATGCTTCTTCTTGCACTTGTCGCACCATTTCGCCTCTACCTTTCCTCCACCTCCTCTCGAACTAGACTTCGAGATTTACTTTTCTTGTTGGACCCTAAAAATCCATCGATTTTCCTTTTCTCGCCAACCTCTGACCTTTCCAGACCTTTTTCCCTGATCTGGGTCTCAACATTTCTAGCAGCCCAGATGGCGGCTTTCAATGTGGTTGCTTGCTTAACCATTGGACCATAGTCCGCTGGTAGTCCAAGGGCAAATTTGTTGAGCTTAGAGAGTTCTGTAGGCACCAAATATGGGATAAACTTCATCTTTTCTGTGAAACTTGCAGCGTATTCAGTAACGCTCAATTTCCCTTTCTTCAGATTCTGAAACTCATTACTGATTTCCAGAAGGTCCTGCTCGGAGCAGTATTGCGGTTTTAGTTGTTCCACAAAGTCTTCCCAAGACATTTTGCTTGCTTCTCCCTTGGGCATAGAGTCAGCTAACAGCTTCCACCAACTCAACACGCCAGATTTTAGCAGAGGGATCGCAAGAGCGGTCTTCTGCCTGTTGCTGTATTCGCAACTTTCAAACATAGTCTCCATTTCGGAGACCCAGTCCATAACTTGTACCGGCGTCGGGCTTCCGGATAGACATGGTGGTTTGGATGCCATGAAATCCTTATACTTGCACCCACGACCATCATTTCCTCTATACTGGTTATTGCGTCTAACCACTGGTTGTTCGTCTTGACCAATGATCCCACTAAAGTTTTCTCCTTCAGACTGCCCTCCATTCTCCTCGGGCTCTTCCGCTTGAATTGACGGTTCTTCACGATTCTGCCTAAGCAGGCGTCTTGTTTCTTCCATCTGACGATCCAACATCATTTGAATCATCATTTGTACACCAGCCATTGTTATCGGCTCAGGTGCTTCAGCTACGACAGGTACTTGTTGAATTACAGGTGGTTGATTCCTGTTTTCATCAGCATTTCCAACTCCGCTTCTTGTTCTCACCATTTTTGATCTACATATCGAATAATTTCACCTTATTACTCCAAACGATTACATGCTAGTTCTAATATCGTATACATAAGCTTAGAATCCTAAACACATAAACCTTCAGATCCGGTTGGCAACAAACCGTAGATCCGAACAAACAATATAATATATGGCAACATATAACATTTAGCACATAAAAGCATTTTAGGTAAATTTCCTAAAATAAACTAGTGCTCGTGTCTAAAATTTATCAGACACACATCTCACAATCTCCACTTAGCATACTAAGTTTAAGTCTAGAAATCCTACAAATTCCTAGTTCACTTAAACTAATGCTCTGATACCAATTGTGACATCCCCAAAATCTCGGCCAGAAAAGACCGATTTCATTTATGCTATTTAAACATTTTCAGAGTAAATCCGTTTGATTTTAAAAGAGATGCGGAATTTGTTCCCAAAAACAAAACATGATAAAATAGATATTTATCAAAACATTTCATATAGAAATATGATTTCATTTCATAATCAAAAGTCGGGATGTCATGTTCCGATATAGATCATAAAGCATAAACGATAACATTACAAGTCGTTCAACAAATATATACATATACAGACTTGTAAACAAAACAACTTGATGATTCGCTCATCTTAAGCTCTTGCGCCACTTCCTGTAATACAAATCAACTGAGTGGGTCAGCCTTGGGAGCCTGGTGAGCATATAGGGTTTTCAAACCCACAATAATTATATTTAATTACAACAATCAACAATAAACCCGATTACCCATTCCCGTTATCCTCACCTTACGTTCCTAAAAATAACGTCCATTATAAGGAACTTATTTCAGGATTTTCTTTGGGACGGACATTACTGCAGAGGGGCTTCCTCAACAATAAGTGTCCTAAAGGCAACCATGTGGGGGATAGAGTACACCGGTGAACACGTCGTTCACAACACCTACAGGTAATGAGCCTGCTAGTGTTCCACAGGAATGTCTAGAATAATCCGTGGTCGTCATCCATACTCTGCTGAATGACTTGAATAACACCAATAACACCGAGGCCTCTCATCTGTTTATTACACACCAATTATCTACCCATGTTCTACCCAACATATTAGTAGATAAAAATATACATTTTTATACACTGTTTAAAAACCTGTATAGCATGCTTTAATCAATACATATTCCACATAACAAATGAGGCATACACACATAACACGTATTTCATAGAGAATATATCAGATCTATGAGATAGAAGAGAGTGAATATACATTCACACATATAACCACAAAATATATACACGTAGCACGTATTTTATATTAAATACTTCATAATATTGCGTTGGAAGGAAAATAACTACACACTCACTTGATCAGAAGATGATCCGACAGCACTACGGCTTATAGAAGTAGTATACTTCGATAGATCTGGAAGATCTTCACCAAAATTGAACTCCTTGCGGGCAGAGCTTCGGCTCAGGAATAACGCTCTTCGGGATCCTCGGGGCTTCGGATCTTGCTTCGGGGCTCGGGAATGATACCGGGGCATCGGGATATGATTGGCACGCAAATCGAGGCAAAACTTAGAGAGAGGGAAGAGTTTGAACAAGAGAAAATGGTTGATTTCGAGTTCTATTTATAGGCTGAGGGTCTGGGATTACGCGGGGCGTAATCTCAAATTACGCAGGGCGTACTCAGTACGCGGGGCGTACTCGGTTACGCGGGGCGTACTTTGACGTCACTGCATGTGTCGATCTGTGGCACTCGAGTATTGGTCAGACAAGTTGCATCCGACTGAGTACGCGGGGTGTACTCAAATTACGCGGGGCGTAAGTGACTCGTCGAACTTCTAAATCGCGTAACTTTCGCATACGAGCTCCGTTTTTGACGTTCTTTATATCCACGCGAAGGTCAGACCATACTCTACAACTTTCATTTAGACTCCGTCGGCTAATTTTGACTTTTATTTTTATTATTTATTTTTAGAAGCCCGGGACAGAAAAACTTCGTTATAAATTCATAACTTCTTCGTCTGACGTCCGTTCTCGCCTAACTTTTCATCGTTTCGCTATTAACTACGAGATCTTTGATTCTCATTTAGATTGTTTCGGCTAAAAACCGCTCGATCTCAAATCGAGTATTCGGGCTGCATACTGCTAAGTCGAAACTTAGAAAAATCATAACTTCCTCATACGAAGTCAGATTTGGGCGTTCCTTTTATGCACGCTCTCGGTTTAACGGAATCTACGACTTTCGTTTAGATCGCTAAGGCTAAATATCGCTCTATCTTAAATTCATATTTTACGTCACTCGGCGTCGTGCCGGTTCTGTCGCGAAACTTCGACAGGTCATAACTTCTTCGTTATAACTCGGATTTTGGCATTCCTTATATCTCCGGAATCCTTGTTTCAACCACTACAACTTTATGCAAAGATATCGGGCTTATCTCACACTTTAATTTTGACGCTTATTTTATTCTTAATTCATTAAATTATAATAATTAAGAAAATAAACACATAAATCACATAATTCACATAATTCACAAATAATACATTTTTATTATTTCAAATTGGGGTTACAAAGGTTAACCTAGACTATTACATTGCTAAAAATGGCAATCCCAGAAACACGGGCGTTACACAAGTTTTCCATATGAAGATGATATTCCACGATATGATCGAGGAACCAGAGATCATGGTTCACTTCCTCCACCTCCTCTAATTGTTCTCCTTAACCCACAAGTTCGAAGGCTTGAAAAGTTCAAGCTCACTCAAGCCCTTTTGGCATGTAAACACATAGATGGGAAACCTATGTGTGCACACGTCTTAGAGATGAAGTCACACATTGAGAGGTTAAGGATGTTGGGTGTCGAGATTTCAGGTGAGTTGACTGTTGACTGGGTTCTTCAGTCGCTTCCTGAATCATATAGTAAGTTTGTGAGAGAGTACTATATGATGGATCACGACGTGACCCTCATTGATCTCACCTATTTGCTTATAGCTGCTGAATCAACAATGATTTGGCGTGCTGATCAAGCAAATTTGTCTGGTGAATCAAACTCCCAAACTTCAATGGACACTGGCAACATTGGAAGTCCAGAAAGGACTAAGTATGAGATTGTCCCATGTGCTGTGCCAAAGGAGTCCATTTGTTTTTATTGCCAAGAGAAGGGGCATTGGAGACGAAGCTGCCCAAACTACCTGAAAGATCTAAGAGATGGGAGAGTCAAGGCATATGGATCTACTTCAGTTAAAATCCATTAACTAACTCTGTAAGTACCTATTTTTTTGATTCTTGATACATGATGTGATAAGATTACATTTTGATGTTTTTGTAGGATCGAAGAAAAGAGAGGAAGCTTAAAGGAAGAAACGTGCTGAATCTGATCATGAAGAAATGGATTTTGATCGCATGGATTCGAAGATCGGATTTTTGAGCTGTTACTCTAGAGTTAGGATAGATTGCTAAGAAATATGTAATAGCATAGTTTTTCAGTTGAATTGCATTGTAAGGACAAAGTTTTTCCGCAATAAATTAAAATTTGTTTTTGTCTTATTTATTTATCCTTGCAATGGCATGTATGAAAAATTAATGTTTGAATGTTTCTACTATTGGCAATAATGGATTTGATTCTTAATTATGTTATTTGTGGAAATGTCGAGGATTTACCAAATACGGAGAGTTTCTCATCTCCCAAGTTTTAATTGGACATAAACTTGGAATCATGCAACCTGCATTGTGAGATGAATGAAAAGCTTTCATATTTGGAAATTAGACTAATTCTTTGACAAAGTGTCAAGTGAAGGTCTAGGAGATCTAGTACACTAGGTTGTGCGTTGATCAAGTCCACCACAAGAATGATAAAGATATTTGTCATGATTTACTAAAATTTAGTAAATATGATTATAATTATAAGATTAAGTGTAATTCTGAGTTGATTGAAACGGTTTCAATTAATGGCAGAACAAATAAGAAGAATCAAGAAGGCAGAAAGATAAAAGTTTCTCCATTCTAAGAAGAAGGGAGAGTACCTTTTATTGTGTTTTATGATAAGTCTTAATGATTAAGAACCATATCTCAATTGATCCTCTAAGTGAGTCTTAGTACATTTGTATTCTAAGAAGAGGAATCGAGAATTGTGGAAATGGTTAAATCAAGAAGTCAATCATACTTCGTTCCAATATCGAATCTTAGAGTCGTAGTCCAAGATTGCGAATTGAGTGACATGTCTTTAATAGGTTTATAACTGTCACACCCCCGAACCAGACGACGGAAACGTCTGAGGGCTATTGTGACTCAATTGAATACCATCACAATGAATATACATGAAACATAACATCATACATTACCAAGCATTGAAATGTTACAACTGGTAGCATTTATATTCAGTACATTGATCCATAATATTACATGCCCAAAAGTAAATTGTTCGATACTATTTAAAACAACAGCAAAACGCTACTGAGTACATTTTTCCTTTTCGATTTACCTGTTACCTGAGAATACAAGTATTTTGAAAAACATCAACATATGAAATGTTGGTGAGTTCATAAGTAATGTTTGAAATATAGTGGGTTGTATTGTTTTGAAAATCACCAGAAAATCTGATATTTTCTGAAAAGAGCATAGTATAAAAAGTGTGAAGATCCGTAAGTATGCTTGTTTGTTTCTATAAATGTAAAAGTACAATTTGTAAAACTCGGTATGTAACTCGTAGGCGTATTAATTGAAAACCCTAGGAAAACCCGATGTTTTCCTAATACTTTGCATCAAATGATTTATATCTTGTTATTTCGTTACGACGGGTGTATTCGTTGAGTCCCGGTGACGTCGGATTAATTATGGATTGTGAATTGTTATAAACACACATTAATGAAAATGACTAGTTTACAACTATACAAACGATCCCTTAGGCGTTGATCGCACTATTCACTTAATCCAATCACCCGGACTTCTCATAGCCCCACAACCGAGGAGGAAAAGAGGGTGCGAAACCCCGATATTTTCCGTAAGTCGTTCAAGGCTATCGTGAATGCGAAGGGACCTTAGCCCGACTCGCATTTGGTGAATTCTCGACTTTACTAGCAGCACCAGAGGGCCCTTGGGGTCCAATAGCACAAAGCCTGTAAAAGTCCTTTTACACGAAATTAGGTCATATAAGACCCAACTACATGTAAGCGAGTTTCCTTCGGGCCTAAAGATCATGTCATTGGGCTAGCTAGGCCCAAAAAACACGATTTGAAACTTTCGGGCCCAAAGACGGTGTATCGAAGTCTGGTGTATTCCCACATGTGTATTGACTTCCCGAAAATTTCCGCATGTGTATTGAAGTATCGTCGTGTTAGTAATTTCGGATTCATTATTGATTCGAGACTGAATCAATTCGTTTGATAACGATTTTTGGTGTTGAAGGTGTATTATAATTCGCCGATAGTCGAGGTGCTAGTATTTCATCATGTCGGATTTATTGTTTAAAACATTAGAATTATTACATTTTTGCAGCCCCTTTCTTTTGGATAAATTTACACTTTTGACCCTTTGTATAAAAGAATTTCTATTTTAGTCCTTAAACCATTTTTCTTGGCACTTTAGTATCAAAACTTGTAGAAAAGGTATTTTTCAGCTCAAAGTTATTTGAAAAACAGTTTTAGTCCCTCAAATGAAATTTTTCTCGGCTGAAACCCTTATTTTCGCAATTTTTACACTTTTGGCCCAAAGTAGAAATTTTTTGCATCTTTGGTCCCTTTTAAATATGAAAAGCATTTTTAACCCTTGAAATGGACTTGGAGCACTAGTAGTCCCTTGTTTTACAGAAAAATACAGTTTCAGCCCCTCTAATTTGAAAATCTCGCAAATTGGGCTTTATTGGGCCGAAAAATTCATTTTTTAGCCCATTATGCTTAAAAATTTCACATTTAATCCTTCAAAGAGAATATTTCCAGAAAAATACATTGTTGAAACTGTTTTGACTCATTTCATCCATCAGAATTTGTATTTTGTCATTTTGGGCCCTTTAACCTTATATTTTTAACATTTTGAGTCCAAAAATGTGATTTTTAGCCCAAGGAGTTCATATTAACGAACTTGGTTATTTTTCTAGAAATGATTTGTGTGTAATAATATGTTTAATACTTGATTCATACATCCTAATGCAAATCTCGATTTTAAGGACTTTTTGACTAGTTTCAACACCATAATCACATAAGAACATGTAAATAAACATAGAAATCATACAAAGCATACATATACTCATAGATCTACACATTTGCTTGTATTCCCCCCCCCCCCACAAAACTTATAAAAACAGAAAAATAGGGGGTATGAAGCTCACCTTTGGGTGTGGTTTCGGTTGTGGAGAAGAGATGGAAGAAAATGAGATGATTTTCGGCCTAAGCAACCTTTCCTTGGAAGATCTCGAGTTTAAGGAGTTCTAAGATACAAGATTATGATTTCATATGAGTTAAGAAGAGATATTTGGATATAAGAAGGAGTCTAAAGTGTGGATCCAAGCTTCAACTTACCTAGATGATGATTTTTGTGAAGGATCCTCCTTGCAAGGCTCTTGAATCTCGAAATTTTGAAGGGAAAGTGAAGGGATATGTGGTGTGTTCTTGAGAGTGCTTAGGTGAATGAGTGTGTGTGTGTGATACTCTCGGCCGAGAACAAGGAGAAGAAGAGAGAGGGAGTGGAAGTGACACTTCTAGATACATGTTGGTCCATGCATGGAGGCATGTGAGGTATAAGTGAGGTGACACTCCACAAGTCAACTCTTCACCCTTGGATTTGGGATTTGGGCTGAGATTTTGAAAGAAAAAGGAGAGTATTGGGCTTTAATGCCCCTAAGCCCATATTAGAGTTAGGTTTGATGATTGTTGGCCCTGTAAAATATAAGTGTGATTTTTATACTTTGTTGGGCTAGTTTAGGTTAATTATGGTTCATAATATTTAATTTATTTCATTCTAGGCCCAATATGGCCCAAAATGTTAAAATAAATGAATGTGGGTCCAATTAGAGCCCATTTAAAGGTTCTAAGCCCATGATAGTCAATTTGGAAGCTTATTGGTCCATTGAGTTCAATAAGGAAGTCCTAGTCCAAAATGGACCTAAACAAGAACTTCTAGGGTTTCCAATTGCTTGTATATTTGTTTTGTCAAGAAAAGTTCCTTGACCAAGAGAATCATATTTGTCAAGAAGTCAGTGGGAGTTTCAATTGTCTTGAAAAGTTCAAGAACAAATCAAGAATAAACCGATAAGTAAATCACTAGCATACGACTTGAGGTTGGCGACCTATCGTGTTGACATAATTTTGTTTCTGTGCCATTCCAGATTAAGTAAACTATGCAATATGAGTTCTATGAGTTCTCAATTGGATTGCATAAAGGCAAGGCACCTTGATCGATGGAAAGTACATTGATAAGGTAAGGGTGAGCTTGTTAACGACCTGGAAGCAATGGTGGGCATTCATGCTGCCATAAGACAAGAAATCAAGATTGAACAACTTCAATCCATATGAGTTGGATTTGTCACAAACATTCTCTTATGATTGTTGTTATGACAAATTCACATGGATAGGAACACATACACTTTTAAATATAAGTGTCATAAGGTTTCCCTCCTTCGTGAAAATGATTGTAAGGAAATGCTTTCACTAAGAGAGATTTTAAGAAGATTGCAATTGTGAAAATTGCATTCTCAAATTCGATTATGATTACAGCATCCCTCTTCATAGTTCGAATTGTAAGATTTGGTAATCAGTCTGAACATTTGGGACTTAGTAACATAAGCTCTGAAGTTGTTTAGACACACATGTGAGCTTTCTAAGACAAAGTTGTATGAGTTTAAGAAGCTTGGATAAAGGCTTATCAAAGCATCAAGTATTTAGAAATATGAACTTAAGGAATTCAATAAGCATTGTTTTTTGAAAGTTCATATGTTTTCCAGATATATGTCAAAGCTAGTGGGAGCATAAGTGTTATACTTGTATGGTAATAATCATCGTGTTAGTGGGAGCATGATTATTATTTCAAGAATTGCAAGATAGCAATATTAATTATAGAAAACAAAGATTCATTTGGCAGAGTTGTTGGGGTTGAAAAGTTGTTTTGCTATAATTAAGGGAGAGAATATTATACTTCATTTCAAATCTAAAGGCTTAGATTGTGGAATTTTAATCAAATTTAGTCAAATATATATGAATTTTGTGTTGGAATGGTTCAACATGAGGAAATTCTATATATGGAAAGGACAATTGCATTCTCAAAATTTGGTTATGATTATGACATCCCTTTTCATAATCAAAATTGTGAGAACATGGCAATTAGAAATATTATAGCAAAAGACTGGTAAAGTATCACGTCTTTATGTAAGACATTATGAATCGTGTTCCATACGCTTCGGGTATAGGATCAATCGCATATGCTATAATGTTTGATTGTTCTAAAATTTTCCAAATGCTTAACACATTAAGAGGGAAAAGGGATTAGAATGGTTTTTGACTAAAATAATTAAACAATTATCAAAGAACGATCTATGGTTCGCCAAGGATTTGTTGCTTGTGAGTAGTTGGAAGTATAGTGTTGGATTGACCATATCGACATTATTATGAATAGATAAGATTCTATTAAAGAATGAGTTGTCGTATGGAAAATATGGAAATGTTTCCATATTGGGAGTTGGAAATTAAGAATTTATGTCTAGATTAGAAAATTTTATGCAAAAAGGATGTTCAAAGGAATGTACTTTGAGTGAGAGACATCACATCTATAGAATTATTTTGTAACAATTTATGATAGAGAACCTTGTATTTTCATTGGCTATGACTTCACGAATGGATCGTTGCATAAAATGTTAGAATCTAACATATTATAGTAGTGGCAAGAACCTCGTGTTCTTACACTAACGATGAGGATTAGGAATTGTGAAATAAGCATCATTGGAAAAGTTTTCAATTGATCTATTTCATGGACCATAGGAAACAAAGTGTGCATGCTTGGAGCTTGGGACAATTGTTGTTGTAATTCAAGTAATGATTTGATTATCCAAAACATTAAATGATAAATTATGAGTAATCAATATGGTGGTTAAATAGAAGTGTTTTATTTACTCTCACGAGTTTGGGGCCATATAGGATTTTATTGTTGTGTTTCAGTTTGCCTGTTTTGACTTCCAGAATAACTAGGTTATTCAAACATCCACAGTCGGTCATAAGTTGGGAGTAGGTATGAAGGAAGACTGTCATGAATTTGTCTGTAGATTGTCCGAAGTGTTTGGAAATAACACAAGTTTGCTGTAAAGTTCATGAGTGCTTTGATAAGATTAGAGTATTGGATTAAACCCACGCTCACGATAATCACTTCATGGATTTTATCACGAGTGGTTGTGACACGATAATATTGTATATTCTTGAAACTGAGACGTGTGAGTTGTTATTTGCTGGTCGGTTGCACATTGATGATAAGTAAACGCACCAGTAACTTGGTGTTATAAAACTTATTGTTGTGTGTGATTCGATGAGTGAGTATAAGCGAACATTTGAGTCGAAGTTTATCCATTCCTTTTACCCAAAGTGAGATAAAAGCGATATCAGTGGGGCCCTCGATGATTTAGTGATGACATCATAAGTGCTTGGCCAAGCCGGGACTAAGTTGATGTGTTCAATTTTAGTCTTTTGTCAGTCGTCAAAAATCGGAAGTCGGGAAACAATGTAGAGAGAATGATCGAAATTCATGTCTTGTGTTTATACTATATCTTGAGAATGGAGGAATATATTATCCCTTATCTAAAGGACATGCATATCTGATCAGAGTTGACAGCAGCTTTTGAAAGCTACGATTGTGTGACATCCCCAAAATCTCGGCCAGAAAAGACCGATTTCATTTATGCTTTTTAAACATTTTCAGAGTAAATCCTTTTAGTTTTAAAAAGATGCGGAATTTGTTCCCAAAAACAAAACATGATAACATAGATATTTATCAAAATGTTTCATAAAGAAATATGATTTCATTTCATAATCAAAAGTCGGGATGTCATGTTCCGATACAGATCATAAAGCATAAACGATAACATTACAAGTCATTCAACAAATATAAACATATACAGACTTGTAAACAAAACAACTTGATGATTCGCCCATCTTAAGCTCTTGAGCCACTTCCTGTAATGCAAATAAACTGAGTGGGTCAGGCTTGGGAGCCTGGTGAGCATATAGGGTTTTCAAACCCACAATAATTATATTTAATTACAACATTCAACAATAAACCCGATTACCCATTCCCGTTATCCTCACCTTACGTTCCTAAAAATAACGTCTATTATAAGGAACTTTTTCAGGATTTTCATCGGGACGGACATTACTGCAGAGGGGCTTCCTCAACAATAAGTGTCCTAAAGGCAACCATGTGGGGGATAGAGTACACCGGTGAACACGTCGTTCACAACACCTACAGGTAATGAGCCTGCTAGTGTTCCACATGACAGTCTAGAATAGTCCGTGGTCGTCATCCATACTCTGCTGAATGACTAGAATAACACCAATAACACCGAGGCCTCTCATCTGTTTATTTCACACCAATTATCTACCCATGTTCTACCCAACATATTAGTAGATAAAAATATACATTTTTATACACTGTTTAAAAACCTGTATAGCATGCTTTAATCAATACATATTCCACATAACAAATGAGGCATACACACATAACACGTATTTCATAGAGAATATATCAGATCTATGAGATAGAAGAGAGTGAATATACATTCACACATATAACCACAAAATATATACACGTAGCACGTATTTTATATTAAATACTTCATAATATTGCGTTGGAATGAAAATAACTACACACTCACTTGATCAGAAGATGATCCGACAGCACTACGGCTTATAGAAGTAGTATAATTCGATAGATCTGGAAGATCTTCACCAAAATCGAACTCCTCGCGGGCAGAGCTTCGGCTCAGGAATAACGCTCTTCGGGGTCCTCGGGGCTTCGGATCTTGCTTCGGGGCTCGGGAATGATACTGGGGCTTCGGGATATGATAGGCATGCAAATCGAGGCAAAACTTAGAGAGAGGGAAGAGTTTGAACAAGAGAAAATGGCTGATTTCGAGTTCTATTTATAGGCTGAGGGTCTGGGATTACGCGGGGCATAATCTCAAATTACGCAGGGCGTACTCGGTTATGCGGGGCGTACTTTGACGTCACTACATGCGTCGATCTGTGGCACTCGAGTATTGGTCAGGCAACTTGCATCCGCCTGAGTACGCGGGGCGTACTCAAATTACGTTTGGCGTAATTGACTCGTCGAACTTCTAAATTGTGTAACTTTCGCATACGAGCTCCGTTTTCGACGTTCCTTATATCCACGCGAAGGTCAGACCATACTCTACAACTTTCATTTAGACTCCATCGGCTAATTTTTACTTTTATTTTTATTATTTATTTTTAGAAGGTCGGGACAGAAAAACTTCGTTATAAATTCATAACTTCTTCGTCTGACGTCCGTTCTCGCCTAACATTTCATCGTTTTGCTACTAACAACGAGATCTTCGATTCTCGTTTAGATTGTTTCGGCTAAAAACCGCTCGATCTCAAATCGAGTATTCGGGCTGCATACTGCCCAGTTGAAACTTCAGAAAATCATAACTTCCTCATACGAAGTCAGATTTGGACGTTCCTTTTATGCACGCTCTCGGTTTAACGAAATCTACAACTTTCGTTTAGATCGCTAAGGCTAAATATCGCTCTACCTTAAATTCATATTTTTACGTCACTCGGCGTCGTGCCGGATCTGTCGCGAAACTTCGACAGGTCATAACTTCTTCATTATAACTCGGATTTTGGCATTCCTTATATCTCCGGAATCCTTGTTTCAACCACTACAACTTTATGCAAAGATATTGGGCATATCTAATATTTTAATTTTGACGCTTATTTTATTCTTAATTCATTAAATTATAATAATTAAGAACACACACATAAATCACATAATTCACAAATAATACATTTTTATTATTTCAAATTGGGGTTACAAAGGTTAACCTAGACTATTACATTGCTAAAAATGGCAAGCCCAGAAACACGGGCGTTACAGATTGCTAATTAGGTTCTGAAGTTATGAAAAATAGTTATTAGACTTATCCAAGTGGGAGACTGTTGGATTAGTGTCTAAGTCCACAACTATTTTGGTATATACTTGACCCGATTATGAGCATGGTCCTTTTTGGTTGCCTTCACCATAGTAATATGTAGGATAAATTAAGGAGAGAAAGGTTTAATTATGATTTATTAATATATTATGAGAATAATATATTAAAGGAGAAATCACATTGTTTAATTAATACTACGCAAGAATTAATTTTGTGGCTAAAAGAGATTATTTAAACTTAGGGGACTGGAATTGTAATTATAAGATAATTGCAATTGGGCTATGGATCACCTCGGAATAATATGTTGAACGAATTCTATGGGGAAGCCCATTAGAATTCGTCCAAGGCATGTTCCACAAGGGGTCATAACCCTAATAGCCTAAGTATATAACGAACCCTTGGGCACTAAAAACGTGACTAACACTTGGATTAGGGTTTCCAGCCGTTTTTGGTTCCTCCTCTCCCCTCCCTCTTCATCCAAGTTGCTTAGTGGTGTTTGGGACTCCATTAGAGGTGCAACACTTGAGGCACTAAGCTTTCTGAAGCTAAGGATTGATTGTTATTGCTATATAACAATCAAAGGTAAGATCTAAACCCTAATTTCAGTTATAGTTTATTAGATCTAGGGTTTATGGCTTTGGATAATCAATTTCATGTTCATTAGACAAACTAGATCCAAAGCTATTAGGGTTTGCATGTACACCATAGGAATGATGTATTGCTCGAAATCCATCAGAAATAAGGTGACATGTTGTCACTTCTCTTAAGATGGGAAGTTGCTAGCTAGTGCTAGACATCACAAAAAGGTGACACCACTAGTGTACTATTATTATCATTATCATTATCATTACAAAGCAAAACAAATACATTTTGGTTAATGATTACCATTCCTTCCAAGTTTGGAAGGAACTGGATTTTAATTTCACCCTTAATTTATTAATAAGACGTAAATACCCATATATTAAAGTTGTATCTATCGACTTGCAGGTAATGAATTTGATTGGTGATGATAAGAGTAACGTTTACAATGTTCTTTTACAGGTGGTTGGAATTAGACCTAAAGTTGGTTGCTGATATAGGAATAGTGGGTGCTCCAAATGCAGGGAAAAAACATGTTTTTAAGTGTTATTAGTGTTCATTGTTGGACTCTGAACAAGGACCAGAATTGAAAAATGTTCCAATTTTGAAGTAAAAATCAGGAAGCACATGCATCATTTTTGTAATTTAATGATAAGAAAAGGTGGTGGGTGATGGTTATTGTATGTTTACAGATAATACATATGACACAGCTCATAAGTGGCTTCTGAAAAAGAATCTGCCAACAAGTAGTTGAGCTTATATTACAAAATTCATGTGAAAAAGATTTCATTCTTGTTTCATCATTCCATGATCCTTACATTGTTTGTAAGTACACATACATACCCATCATCACAATCACATGACATGACATGACATATTATGATTTTGATCCAATACTGATAATTATATTGTTTTATTATTTATCCATTTTAGATTTCTGGTCAATGGTTATAACTTATATGTTATGTATTATCTCATTTTCATCCAGTGCTTAGGTGCCAGGGCAGCCTGGTGGTATGTTTTGGTTGGATACATGAAGGGTTTCAGAGCTTCTTAAGACAACTTAATTGTGAGTTACTGAAACAAGAAGGCGCCTTTTAATAGCAATGTAGTATTAGGTTATATAGTTAGGGAAAACCTCTTAATAACAATGTACAATTAGATCCCTTTAATATCAATGTATTACAATTTTTTGAGATGATGTTATTGGATGAAATTGATTGTTTTGGTATATATTTGTTTACATATTTTTGTATTATGCGTAAATGAGTATCGTAAAGACGCGTCGTAAATGCATATCGAAAATGGTTACTAAAGTTTATAACACGCAAATGCGTGTCATCTTCATCTATGACATGGGATTCCTTGATACGCATTGCGTGTCATAAACACGTGCGTCGTAAGGTTACGACACGCAAATGCGTGTCGTCTTCCTTTATGACAGAGCCTTCCTTGATACGCATTGCGTGTCATAACTACGCGTCGTAAATGTGTGTCATAAATGCGCGTCATAAATAGATGATGAGTAAAAGCGTGTCGCCTCTCGTTATGGATGGGTCTTCCTTGACACACATTTGTGCGTCGTCTAAGCGTTTTATAACACGCATTGTGCATCGTAAAATGTTTTTTTTCTAGTAGTGAGTGGTAATAATACTAAGTTTCGTCAAAGGAAATTATATTGTTAAGAAGTGAAGTGTTGTCCGAGTTTGGAATCATCACTTTAATAAGTGAGTGCATAGTTACTTTCATCTTACACATAGTTATGAAATATTTTATATAAATTACGTGTCATGTGTGGATATTATTTGAATACTTGCTTTCTATGTTGGTTGAATGATTTTATACATGTTTTAAATGATTTAAATTGTATATGTATTTTATATCTACGGATATGTTGGGTAAAACATGGGTAGATGAACGATGAGAGATGAAAGATGGTATGAGTAAACATTGACAGCTATAGACTTACTGCCTAATAAATAACATCGACAACTATGGACTTAGTGCCTATTAGATAAACACTGGTAGCTATGGACTTAGTACCTGTTAGATAAATGTTGGTAACTATGGACTTAGTACCTGTTAGATAAACATTGGTAGCTATGGACTTAGTACCTATTAGATAAACATTGGTAGCTATGGATTTAGTACCCGATGAATAAACTTTTGCAGCTATGGAATTAGTGCTTTATGAACGAGCATTAGCAGTTATGGACTTAGTGTATGTCGTATAAACCCTGGAAGCAATGGACTTCGGATTGAACGAATGTAGGATAAATGATTTTTAGGGTAGACCCTTAAGAATAAAGAAGATATTGGGGATGGGTAATTGGGTTAATTGTTTAATGATTAAACATAATAATTATATTATTGTAGGTTGAAAACCCTATGTACTCACCAGGTTTCCCAACCTGACCCACTTAGTTTATTGTATCACAGGTGTCGATATGAAGTTACATTACACTGAGAGATTAAGGAGACATAAATCACTAGTGATAATGAATGTAAGTTTTGCTTATGCTTGTGTTTCTGTATTGACGATGACATCCCAATGTTTTAAAATGAATAAAATACATTTCTTCGGAGATGCTTTGATAACGTATTTATCATGTTTTTCTAGGAACAAATTCTGCAACTCTTTTCTTTAAAGGTTACTCTGATTTTCAAAATAAAGCATAAACAAATTGGTCTTTTTTGGCCGTGAATATGGGGATGTCACTGTTGGTATCAGAGCATTAGTTTAAGCGAACTAGGAATAAGGATTTATTTCTAGACTTAAACTTTGAATGCGAAGAAATGATCATGAGGAGTGTGTCTTACATATTATAGGAAGTACACTTGAATAGACACAAGCACTAGCTTAATTAGGGAAGATGCCTAAAATGTTTTTATGTGCTAAATGATTTGTGATGCTTTATGCTATCGTTTAGTCGGATCTATGGTTTGTTTCCCATCGGATCTGGAAATTTTATGTGATCAGATTTGTAAACGTTTAATTACGATATTAGAACTGACATATAATTTTTCGTAGTAATTAGGAGGATTACACATCTAAACCTTATCTATCTATATTCTCGTTTCGCTACACCAAACGCTTGCTTTGGTGTATAGAATGTCATGATAATGACTCATAGCAGACTGAGCAAATGGAGGAAATGAGAAGGCATACGATAATGAATGATACCTATCAGAAGATATCGTAAGAATGATATCTTGCCTTTAGAATGCATCTAAATAGGTAACACCTCTAGTACGGGAGAAGTACACTTTCGATTAGTAGAAAGAAAGATTTTTGGTATAATCCATGAAATTATCCCATCGTCTGACATTTCCATCACCAACCAAGTTGAAGCGGAACTGATGATCGAAGATACGCATGGAAGAAGTCCTAATAGAGTCTAGAGAAAATTATATGATTGTTTGGACACATTTGTATGTGTTTAAATTGTTTTTGTGATAATAACTTGGAGAGCTGCGAGACAATACTTGGGACGAGTATGAGTAGGTGTGAAAGGTAGTAGAGGCCTATACTACCGAAAGCAAAGGACTCACGCTTGGATAAAGGAAAGTCACAAGGTTACCAATGCACTAGTAATTGATTATGTTTTGTTCATTCCTGTCGTCAGACCCGACCCAATACATGGGCGACTTGGGCTTAGGCCCAGGGCAGCAAAATTTTAGGGGAATAAATAAGTCCAGCTATATCCATATATTATACATAAGAATGGCCCAAAAAAATTAGCCCATGTGTGATTTGTGTACGACGCGAGAAAGAAAGCGAGGGAAAGAGAGGGGCCAAACAATTGATTGGTTATCAAATGCTCATCGAGAGACGAAACGTCCACTAACGCTAGAAATCCATGTGTTGCTGTCAATGGAGAAACCAATGCCTAGAAGACAGAATACGTCTCTGATAATAAAAAGAAAGAAGGTTTTTCACTTCCAGTTGATAAATCGATAATACATAGTTCTTAAATCTTAATTTCCTAATTATCAGTCGATACTAGTTATCCAGTCTCCAAGATATAGCAATTCTGATAACTGATTTGGGTTTAATCGTTGGTTTCTTTGGTATATCAATTGTTTTAGAAAGCAGACCCTCGATTTCCCCTCTATTTCTCTTTATCTTCTATTTCTAAAATCAGATTTGCGTAATTAGGTTGTTCAATTTTGAAAATTGTTTTATTTCTAATCTATTTGATTTCTCCTTTTCTGATTTGTTCTATATTTGATTACAGTAAAAAAGAGTGAAAGACTCAAAGACTTATTAGATTTGTGTATCTGATTTCTCTAATGTTTCACCTTCGATTTCTCTTCTATTTGCACTTGATATAATCTGTTCTAAAAATCAGATTTGAGTAACAGGTAACTTCAATTTCAAAATCTGCTTTATTTCTTATCCATTTGATTTCTCTCTATTTGATTTCTTCTAGATTTGGTTAAAGTAAAAAAGATTCAAAGTCTAAAAGACTAATTGGATTTGTGTATATGTTTTCTCCAGTGTCTTACCTCCGATTTCTCATCTATTTGTGCCCGATATATGCTATTCTAGAAATTAGATTTGTGTAGCTGGTAAGTTCAATTTCGAAATCTGTTTTATTTCTTGTACATTTGATTTATCCTTGTATGATTTCTTCTATATTTAATTAAAAACATTTGATTTTTGTATCTGATTTCTCATGTATTCGACCTCTGATTTCTCATAGTTTTGTGCTCAATATCAGTTTCTTGAAATCAGATTTGGGTAAGTTTAATTCGATATCTGTTTATGTAGGTTTGTTTTAGAAATTTGTGGTTTCCTTTCTAAAGTCTTGTGTTCTTGTTTATTTCATGTGAAGAAGGAGCCATATTTCCGACTTCCTTTAATTTTGAATCTTATATTTGGACTTCTAGAGGAGCAAAAGTCTTATTACAAAGTTGAAGATCTTGAAATTATACTTTGAAAATTTACTGCATTTTCTATTTTGTGTTCTTGGTTGTACTATTTCTTTGATAATTTACTGTGTTTTCTATTTTATAATTCTTTTATGTATACCTTTTATCTATCATACTATATATATATATATATATATATATATATATATATATATATATATATATAAGGGCATAAAATTCTTAACTCGCCCCGGGTAGTAAAAAACAATGGACCGGCCCTGCTTATCGTTACCATCGTTTCGATAATGAATAAGAAGATGATTGTTAATCTGAACCTAGTGGTCATATCAAATCGAGTCTAACTAAGATGATTATGTTACTTGGTTCAAAGAACCAAGGTCGATGTAGCATTCGACTTAAGTCGGAAGATTGAAGTGAAAGATAATCGAAGCAATCAATAGAAGTATCGCAACCGTTGTTAAGGTAAGAAGCTTGTAGCTAGAAGTGCTACATGCTAGAATGTGATTATATGACATCAGAACATGAAGGAAGGTATATTTTGTTCTGGAATTTAACTCTAGAAGACCAGAGTCTAAGCGTTGCATCATACGATGAGATGTCATTAAAACATGTCCCATCGGTTTGTTACGGTAATCAAAGTAAAGACTGTTTCTGAAGGAGCAGGAATCTCCAATAAGGATCGAGATTGTGACTTGAAGGTCACGATTGAAAGTCCAACGTGAGACAGAGAGCAGGTGCAAGATCAAGCACCGCTTGCAGTCCAGAAGTCCAAGAGTTAGATACTCATTCGAATGAACATAGGAGTTACGGTTATTACCTAGGATGAAAAGATAGCGTATGGAGTCATTATAGAAGCCCTAATTCGTTGATGATTCTGGGACGTAATCATCCTAAGGTGGAGATAACTGTAACACCCGCAAATTCGGGCTGGCCAATTTAGAGACAATAAGCGTCAAAAATAACTTTTTTGATATAAGATTATTTAGAATAAATAATCTTGAACATATAGTATATGTCACCATGGTTCCGTACATATAAAGAACGTTGAAATCCGAGTTATAACAAAGAAGTTATGACCCGTCGAAGTTTTACGGCAAAACTGGCACGACACCGGGAATTGTAAAAAGTGAATTTATGATAAAATACTTTCTAGCCTTAGCGATCTAAACAAAAGTCGTAGTATATGTTAAACTAAGAGTTTGCATAAAAAGAACGTCCAAATCTGACTTCGTATGAGGATGTTATTATTTTTCTAAGATTTAGCATAACAGTGCACAACTCGAAATTCGAATTTTAGATCGGTCGATTTTTAACCAAAATAGTCTAAATGAGAATTTAAGATCTCATTAATAGGAGCTCAACGATAAAAAGACAGTCGAAAACGGAGCTCGTATGCGAAAGATATGGACAAAACTTAATCTCTACTCTTCAAGCGCGACAAATTCAATACAGATTTGTAAATTCGAGATAGAATGAGAATTAGCCAATGGAGTTTAAATGAAAGTTGTAGCACTCATAAATACCAACGTGTTGATATAAAGAACATCGAGAATAGAGCTCGTATGTTAAAGATATGGACCAAACTTGGTCCCTACTTATCGAGCGCGATAAATTCGATACAATTTTGTAAATCTGAGATAGAGTGAGAATTAGCTGACGACGTCTAAATGAAAGTTCTAGTATTCGTAAATACCAACGCGTGGATATAAATAACGTAAAAAATGGAGTTCATATGAACGAGTTATAATTTTTAATAGCAGATTTACGTATTAAAATAAAGTGTAAATTATATATATAGTCTAGGTCAACTCTTGTAACTCTTTTTGAAGTAATAAAGATGAAATATTTGAGTATTATGTGAATTATGTGTGTTTATGTGTTTATTATTTAATTATAAATGTATAATTAATAAAGAATAAAAATGAGCATAAAAATTAAAGTGTGAGATAATCCCGATATCTCTAAATAAAGTTGCAGAATATGTCTCAAGGTTTCCGTGCATATAAGGAACACCGAAATCCGAGTCATAACGAAGAAGTTATGACCCGTCGAAGTTTCGCGACAGAACCGGCACGATACCGGAAAGCGTAAATAGTGAATTTACGATAGAGCGAGATTTGGCCTTAACGATCTAAACGAAAGTCGTAGAATATGTTAAACTAAGAACATTGATAAAAAGAACACCCAAATCTGGCTTCGTATGAAGAAGTTATGATTTTTCGAAGTTTCGAGTTAGCAGTGTACAGCCCGAAATTCGAATATTAGATCAAGCGGTTTTTAGCCAACATGACCTAAAAGAGAATCTAAGATCTAATTGAGAGTAGCGTAACGAGAAAAAGATGGGCGAAAACGGATGTCGGATGAAGAAGTTATGAGGATTTAACGGACCAATCCTGTCCCGGCCCGTTAATAATATAAAATTTAAAATCGAGCCAAAATTAGCCGACAGAGTCTAAACGAAAGTTGTAGAGTACGTTCCCACCTTCACGTGGATATAAAGAACGTCTAAATCGGAGGTCGTACGCGAAAGTTACGAATTTTTAAAGTTGAAGCATGAATCTACGAAGTCTGGTGCGAGACTGATGACGTGGCGCGTTGTGGGCCGTCCGATGAAGGTCTCAGATCTCGCTTCGGATCATGCCACGAAGCCTCGCCCTACGCCCCGCGTACGAGATCCGGAACGCCCCGCGTAACCTCGGTCTTATCCGGTCCGAAGTGGCTAACAGCTGGAGTCGATCTGGCGCTCTTATCCGATGGCTACGCCCAGCATACCGAGGCCTCGCAGGGCTATAAAAGGGGGCCGATGGTTCTTCATTTTTCACATATTTTTCACTTCTCTCTCTAACTTCTTTCTCTCTAAGTGCTATAAACCCCCCTAAGCCCTAGTTAAGCCCCTTAGCACCCTAGGGAAGCCCTGAGGCTCCCAGAGTCCCGAGAAAAAAGAGTTTTTCGGTTTCGAAACGCTGCTCCAATTAAGTCCCGGTTTTCGATAAAATTTGCTGTAAGTAGTGTTGCAAAACTCGGCCTACTCGGCCGAGTACTCGGTCGATTACTCGGAATCGGCACTCCACCGAGGCGAGTAATGTCAACTCGGCAAAAAAACTCGGATTTAGTCAAAATCGGCCAAAAATCGGTCAAACTCGGTCAAAAATCGGACAAACTCGGTCAAACTCGGGCCTACTCGGTCTTACTCGGGCCTACTTGGTCAAACTCGGTCAAAATCGGTCAAACTCAGTCAAAGGGTCAAAATTGTCATAAAAAGAGAAAAAAATCAAGAATTTCAAGATTAATATGTATAATGCACTTAATGATTTATTATTTGACACAAACATGTGATTATTACTACATATATCGTAAATTTTCAGTAATTTTCCACGTCGTGAGACAATTATGTGTATTTCAGTTTTTATGTATTCACATGTATCTAATTTTGGTTATATATTTCAATAAAATTATGATTTTAACTTATGATTTTGACATATATAATTTTCCAAAAAATATTTCTACATGAATTAACGAATCCGAGTACTCCCCGAGTACTCCCGAGTACTCGCTACTCCCCAGTCGGCCGAGTAGGTACCGAGTAGCGAGTTCTACAACCTTGGCTGTAAGTGTGCTACGCTTACGCAATTTTTAATATAGCTTTCAAATAATTATAGGAATGTTATTAGGTCCTTAAAATAACTATTTGGGCTATTATTATGAGTTATATCGAGTATTATTAACGCTTAATAATACTCGGACTAATTAATTTGTCGCGGTTATCGTTAAACTAAACCCTAGTGGTATCGATACTAGGTTTTATCAAAGGAATATCATTTTGAGAGTATCGAAGCGCTGTTCGCGTGCTGAGTCACCACCTAATCAAGTGAGTGCATAGTTACTTTCAGCTTACACATAGATATGAAGTATTTTATATAAATTATGTGCTATGTGTGCATACTATCTGAATACTTGCTATCTATGCTGGATGAACGTTGTTATACATGTTTTCAATGATTTAAAATGTATATGTATTTTATATCTACGAAAATGTTGGGGTAAAACATGGGTAGATGTAATAGGTGATGTGTGATAAAATGATGAGAGGCCTCGATGTTGATGTTGTTGATTCTGTCATCTAGCGGAGTATGGATGACGACCATGGACTCTTCTAGACATTCCAGTGGAACACTAGCAGGCTCGCAACCTGTAGGTGTTTGTGAATGATGTGTTCACCGGTGTACTCCATCCCCCACATGGTTGCCTTTAGGACATTTATTGCTGAGGAATCCCCTTAGCAATAGTGTCCGTCCCAATGATGATCCTTAGGTAGGTCCCTTATGATAGGTGTTTAGGGACGTAAAGTGAGGATAACGGGAACGGGTAATCGGGTTATTGTTGATCGATGAAATTAATAAACTTATTTATTGTGGGTTGAAAACCCTATGTGCTCACCAGGCTCCCAAGCCTGACCCACTCAGTTTCTTGTATTACAGGTAGTGGCGCATGAGCATAGGTGTGATGTTTTGGACGACGGATTATGGATATAGGCCTGTAGATATGAAATAATGTAGTAAGGCTTATATTGTACTGTTTATGCTTTTGATCTGTACGAACATGACATCCAAAGTATTTTAATGAAATACATTTCTATGGAAATGCTTTTGATAAATCTTTATCATATTTTTTTTTGGGACAAATTCCGCAACACTTTCATTTAAAATGTAACTCTGATTTTTAAACAAAGCATAAACAAACCGGTCTTTTCTGGCCGTGATTCTGGGGATGTCACAGTTGGTATCAGAGCATTAGTTTAAGCGAACTAGGAATTTGTAGGATTTCTAGACTTAAACTTAGAATGCTAAGCGATGATTGTGAGGTGTGAGCACTAGCTTATTTTAGGAACTCTGCCTAAAATGCTTTTATGTGCTAAATGCTTTGTGCATGATATGCTGTTATTTGTTCGGATCTATGGTTTGTTACCGACCGGATCTGGAAACCTTATGTGTTTAGGATTCTAAACGTACGACTACAATATTGGAACTAGCATGTAAACGTTTCGGAGTGATAAGGACGATTTAAACGTCTATCCTAAATAAAGATCTAAATTCACCTTATTCGGTGTATAGATCAAGATGGCAAGGACCCGTAGCGGAAATGTGAACGCGAATGGAGATAGGAACCAACCCCCAGTGGTTCAACAAATACATGTTGTAGAAAAAGTTGCACCTGAACCAGTCATGATGGCCGGAGTGCAAGCGATGATCCAGGCTATGTTGGATCGTCAAATGGAGAAAACCAGACGTTTGCTCCAGCAAAATCAAGAGGAAGAGACTATTCAGATCGAACAGCCCGAGTTGAACGAAGGGCAGACTGAGGAGGGAAACTATAGTGGGACTGTTGGTCAAGCCAAACCACCGATAGTTAGGCAAAACCACCAGGATGGAGGAAATGACGGACGTGGATGCAAATACAAGGATTTCATGGCATCCAAGCCACCGAGTCTATCTGGAAGCCCGACACCGGTGGAAGTCATGAACTGGATCTCTAAAATGGAGACGATGTTTGAGAGTTGCGAGTGTAGCAACAGGCAGAAGACCGCTCTCGCGGTTCCTTTTTTGAAATCTGGAGTACTAAGCTGGTGGAAGTTACTAGCTAACTCAATGCCCAAAGGTGAAGCAAGAAAGATGTCGTGGGAGGATTTTCTGGTACAGTTGAAGATGCAATACTACTCTGAGCAGGATCTTATGGAAATCAACAACGAATTCCAGAATCTGAAGAAGGGAAGAATGAGCGTTACTGAATACGCTGCAAGCTTTACTGAGAAAATGAAGCTTGTTCCTCACCTCGTCCCAACTGAACTCTCCAAGGTTAACAAATTTGCCCTCGGATTACCAGCGGACTTCGGTCCAATGGTCAAGCAAACTACCACTCTGAAAGCCACCATCTGGGCTGCTAAGAATGTGGAGACCTAGATACGAGAGAAGGGTCTGGAGAGAGCGGAAGTGAGAGAGAAAAGGAAATTTGACGGATCCTCAAGGTCCGGTAAGAAGGGTAGATTCTCGAAGTCTGGTTCGAGAGGAGGAGGATCAGAAGCGAAGTGGTGTGACAAGTGCAAGAAAAAGCACTATGGGAAGTGTGACGGAGGGGTCACTTGTTACAAATGCGGAAAGCCTAGGCACTACGCCAACGAATGCACGTTCACTAAGAAGGTCTGTTATGAGTGCAACGAGGAGGGGCACATTTCAAGGGATTGCCCAAAGAAGAAGGAGGCAGGAAGACCCAACATACCACCGAAGCCGAAGGCGAGAGCCTTCCAGATGACGCTCGAGGCTGCGAAGGAGGCAGCAGACGTCGCTTCAGGTACCTTTCTTGTAAATGGTTTGCCTGCAAATATACTATTTGATTCCGGAGCCAACTACTCCTTTGTGTCGCATAAATTTGGTGGGAAATTAGCATTGCCTGTAGGAAAACTAGATAATGCCCTGATTGTAGAAGTTGCCAGTGGCAAATTCGTACCTGTTAGTAATCGTATTAGGAACATCGTCATCGACCTAAACAGAAACGAATTCCACGAAGAGCTATTACCCATAGACTTAAATGGTTTCAACATAGTTTTGGGTATGGATTGGCTTAGCGCCAACGATGCTGAGATTCAATGCCGAAAGAAGATAGTAAGGGTGAACCCACCCGGAAAGGAATCATTTATGGTGTACGGGGACAAATGCAGAGTGAATTCTGGAATCATCTCCCCGATGAAAGCCAGGAAATGTTTGTCCAAAGGATGTGCATCGTACTTGGCATTCGTAATCGATGCTAAGAAAGAAAAGAAAGAGGTGCAGAATATACCGGTTGTGTGTGATTATCCGGAAGTCTTTCCCAAAGATCTTCCCGGATTACCACCTGATAGACAAGTGGAGTTTCGTATAGACTTGTTACCAGGAACAACACTGATAGCAAAGGCACCATACCGATTAGCACTGACGGAGATGAAAGAGCTCATGACGCAACTTCAGGAGTTGTTGGACAACGGTTTCATTCGACCTAGTTCATCACCCTGGGGAGCTCCGATGTTATTCATGAAGAAGAAGGACGGAAGTATGAGAATGTGTATAGACTACCGAGAGCTAAATAAGGCAACGGTGAAGAACAAGTATCCATTGCCGAGGATTGATGACCTATTCGATCAGCTGCAAGGTTCGAGCTACTTCTCAAAGATCGATCTTAGGTCAGGATATCATCAGCTGAAGGTGAGAGAGCAGGATATTGAGAAGACTGCATTCATAACAAGATATGGACACTATGAGTTCTTGGTTATGTCGTTCGGACTAACCAATGGTCCTGCAGCATTCATGGATTTGAGGAACAGGGTTTGTAAACCATTCCTCGATAAATCCGTGATAGTGTTCATCGACGACATTCTCATCTACTCGAAAAGCCAAGAGGAGCATGGCAAGCATCTACGGGAAGTATTAGAAGTGTTGAAGAAGGAGAAGCTTTTTGCAAAGTTCTTTAAATGTGACTTTTGGATATGGGAAGTCCAATTCTTGGGTCATGTTGTTAACCATGAGGGAATAATGGTTGACCCCGCAAAGATCGAGGCTGTAATGAAGTGGGAACGTCCGAAGAGTCCCACGGAGATTCGAAGCTTTCTAGGATTAGCCGGATATTATCGACGATTTATCCAAGGCTTTTCTTCGATAGCTGCTCCGTTAACAGCTTTGACTCATAAAGGAGCTACGTATACGTGGAGTGAGAAACACGATGAGGCATTCGAGAAGCTAAAGAAGAAGTTATGTGAAGCACCGATACTTTCTCTACCCGATGGAGTCGAAAATTTCGTGGTTTATAGTGATGCATCTGGAGTCGGGTTGGGTTGTGTTCTGACCCAAAGAGAAAAGGTGATAGCATAAGCATCTCGACAATTGAAGGAGCACGAAAAAAACTACCCCACTCATGATCTGGAGTTGGCAGTGGTAGTATTTGCCTTAAAAATATGGAGGCATTACCTCTACGGCACGAAGTGCAAACTCTTCACTGATCATAAGAGTCTCCAGTATCTCTTTAATTAGAAGGAGTTGAACATGAGGCAACGACGCTGGCTAGAACTTCTCAAGGACTACAATTGTGAGATACTTTACCACCCAGGTAAAGCAAGTATTGTTGCTGATGCTCTCAGTCGGAAAGTCAACCTTGAAAGGAAAAGGCCAAGAGCGTTAAGAATCGAAGTCGTCTCGACGATTGTGGAAAGTATCAGGGAAGCACAAGAAGAAGCTTTAGAGAAGAATGACCGAAAGGAAGAACGTTTGGGAAGAACGCTAGTGTTCGGTACAAACAGTCGAGGACTGAAGGTATTCCAAGATCGAATTTGGATACCTAAGACGGGAGGAATAAGAGATCTTCTGATGGAAGAATCACATAAGACCATGTACTCAATTCATCCCAGTAGCACTAAAATGTATAGGGACCTAAAACCCTACTACTGGTGGCCGACGATGAAGCTCGATGTTGCGAAGTATGTGGCCGAGTGCGTAACATGTGCGAGGGTTAAGGCACAACATCAGAAACCGTATGGGATATTAGAACCTTTACCTCTACCCATGGGTAAATGGGAAGACATCACCATGGATTTTGTGACTAAACTGCCCAGGATAAAGAGCGGACACGACATGATTTGGGTAGTCGTGGATCGTTTCACCAAGAGTGCACACTTCATAGCAGCCAACGAGAAGTGGTCTATGGATAAGCTTGCAAATGCTTACGTGAAGGAAATTGTAAGACTTCACGGTGTCCCTTTAACAATTGTATCAGATCGTGATAGTCGTTTTACATCGAGGTTTTGGAGGAGTCTACAAGAGGAGTTGGGTACAAAGTTGTGTTTAAGCACTGCTTACCATCCGCAAACTGATGGTCAGAGCGAAAGAATGATTCAGACGTTGGAAGATATGCTGAGAGCATGTACCCTCGAATTCCAAGGGAATTGGGACGAGCACTTACCTCTGGTAGAATTTTCCTACAACAACAGTTTCCACTCGAGCATCAAGATGGCACCTTACCAAGCCTTGTATGGACAGAAGTGTCGTACGCCGTCTTGTTGGCTTGAAGCCGGAGAGAAGCATTTTATGGGCCCCGAGATAGTCCATGAGACTGCTGAGAAGTTGAAGGTGATTAGGGAAAGAATGTTAGCAGCTCAGGATCGTTAGAAGAGCTATGCTGACAAGAAAAGACGACCGATAACCTTCGAAGTTGGGGATTCCGTTTTGCTTAAAGTCTCGTCGTGGAAGGGACTTATATGATTTGGTAAACGAGGAAAGTTGAGTCCAAGGTTTATTGGACCGTTCAAAGTTCTTCAGAAGATTGGGAACCAAGCTTACAAGCTGGAATTGCCCGAAGAACTCGATGGTATTCATAACACCTTCCATGTGTGTTATTTGAGGAAATTCACGGGAGATGTTCCCGACATAATTCCAATCTCAAAGTTGAGGATGGATGAGAATAAGAGGTTGATCGAAGAGCCTGAGGCAATTGTTGACCGTAAGACTAAGAAGTTACGACGCAAGATGGTTGACTTGGTGCTAGTCCGATGGAAACATTCGAATGGGCCGAATCTCACTTGGGAAACAGAGGATGACATGATGAGTCGCTATCCACATCTGTTTGCTGATGCATGATTCTGGTACGGAATCATCCTAAGGGGGAGAGAATTGTAACGCCCGGGTTTCAGGGCTAAGCATTTTTGTCAATGTAATAGTCTAGGTCAACTCTTGTAACTCTTTTTGAAGTAATAAAGATGAGATATTTGAGTATTATGTGAATTATGTGTGTTTATGTATTTATTATTTAATTATCAATGTATAATTAATAAAGAATAAAAATGAGCGTAAAAATTAAAGTGTGAGATAATCCTGATATCTCTACATAAAGTTGCAGAATATGTCTCAAGGTTTTCGTTCATATAAGGAACGCCGAAATCCGAGTTATAACGAAGAAGTTATGACCCGTCGAAGTTTCGCGACAAAACCGGCACGATACCGGAAAGCGTAAATAGTGAATTTATGATAGAGCGAGATTTAGCCTTAGCGATCTAAACGAAAGTCGTAGAATATGTTAAACTAAGAACATCGATAAAAAGAACGCCCAAATCTGACTTCGTATGAAGAAGTTATGATTTTTCGAAGTTTCGAGTTAGCAGTGTACAGCCCGAAATTCGAATATTAGATTGAGCGGTTTTTAGCCGACACGACCTAAACAAGAATCGAAGATCTCGTTGAGAGTAACGTAACGAGAAAAAGATGGGCGAAAACGGATGTCGGATGAAGAAGTTATGAGGATTTAACGGACCAATCCTGTCCCGGCCCGTTAATAATATAAAATTTAAAATCGAGCCAAAATTAGCCAACGGAGTCTAAACGAAAGTTGTAGAGTACGTTCCCACCTTTGCGTGGAAATAAAGAACGTCGAAATCGGAGGTCGTACGCGAAAGTTACGAATTTTTAAAGTTGAAGCATGAATCTACGAAGTCTGGTGCGAGACTGATGACGTGGCGCGTTGTAGGCCGTCCGATGAAGGTCTCAGATCTTGCTTCGGATCATGCCACGAAGCCTCGCCCTACGCCCCGCGTACGAGATCCGGAACACCCCGCGTAACCTCAGTCTTATCCGGTCCGAAGTGGCTAACAGCTGGAGTCGATCTGGCGCTCTTATCCGATGGCTATGCCCCGCGTAGGTCCGAGGTACGCCCAGCGTACCGAGGCCTCGCAGGGCTATAAAAGGGGGCCGATGGTTCTTCATTTTTCACACCTTTTTCACTTCTCTCTCTAACTTCTTTCTCTCTCTAAGTGCTATAAACCCCCCCCCTAAGCTCTAGTTAAGCCCCTTAGCACCCTAGGGAAGCCCCGAGGCTCCCGGAGTCCCGAGAAAAATGAGTTTTTCGGTTTCGAAACACTGCTCCAATTAAGTCCCGGTTTTCGATAAAATTCGCTGTAAGTGTGCTACGCTTACGCAATATTTAATATAGCTTTCAAATAATTATAGGAATGTTATTAGGTCCTTAAAATAACTATTTGGGCTATTATTATGAGTTATATCGAGTATTATTAACGCTTAATAATACTCGGACTAATTAATTTGCCGCGGTTATCGTTAAACTAAACCCTAGTGGTATCGATACTAGGTTTTATCAAAAGAATATCATTTTGAGAGTATCGAAGCGCTGTTCGCGTGCTGAGTCACCACCTAATCAAGTGAATGCATAGTTACTTTCAGCTTACACATAGATATGAAGTATTTTATATAAATTATGTGCTATGTGTGCATACTATCTGAATACTTGCTATCTATGCTGGATGAACGTTGTTATACATGTTTTCAATGATTTAAAATGTATATGTATTTTATATCTACGAAAATGTTGGGGTAAAACATGGGTAGATGTAATAGGTGATGCGTGATAAAATGATGAGAGGCCTCGATGTTGATGTTGTTGATTCTGTAATCTAGCGGAGTATGGATGACGACCACGGACTCTTCTAGACAGTCCAGTGGAACACTAGCAGGCTCGCAACCTATAGGTGTTTGTGAACGATGTGTTCACCGGTGTACTCCATCCCCCACATGGTTGCCTTTAGGACATTTATTGCTAAGGAATCCCCTTAGCAATAGTGCCTGTAACGCCCGTGTTTCTGGGCTTGCCATTTTTAGCAATGTAATAGTCTAGGTTAACCTTTGTAACCCCAATTTGAAATAATAAAAATGTATAATTTGTGAATTATGTGAATTATGTGATTTATGTGTGTGTTCTTAATTATTATAATTTAATGAATTAAGAATAAAATAAGCGTCAAAATTAAAGTATTAGATATGCCCGATATCTTTGCATAAAGTTGTAGTGGTTGAAACAAGGATTCCGGAGATATAAGGAATGCCAAAATCCGAGTTATAACGAAGAAGTTATGACGTGTTGAAGTTTCGTGACAGAACCGGCACGACGCCGAGTGATGTAAAAATATGAATTTAAGATAGAGCGATATTTAGCCTTAGCGATCTAAACGAAAGTCGTAGATTTCGTTAAACCGAGAGTGTGCATAAAAGGAACGCCCAAATCTGACTTCGTATGAGGAAGTTATGATTTTCTGAAGTTTCAACTAGCAGTATGCAGCCCGAATACTCGATTTGAGATCGATCGGTTTTTAGCCGAAACAATCTAAACGAGAATCGAAGATCTCGTTGTTAGTAGCAAGACGATGAAAAGTTAGGCGAGAACGGACGTCAGACGAAGAAGTTAGGAATTTATAACGAAGTTTTTCTGTCCCGGCCTTCTAAAAATAAATAATAAAAATAAAAGTCAAAATTAGCCGACGGAGTCTAAATGAAAGTTGTAGAGTATGGTCTGACCTTCGCGTGGATATAAAGAACGTCGAAAACGAAGCTCGTATGCGAAAGTTACGCAATTTAGAAGTTCGACGAGTCAATTACGCCCAGTGTAATTTGAGTACGCCCCGCGTACTCAGGCGGATGCAAGTTGCCTGACCAATACTCGAGTGCCACAGATCGACGCATGCAGTGACGTCAAAGTACGCCCCGCGTACTGCGTACGCCCTGCGTAATTTGAGATTACGCCCCGCGTAATCCCAGACCCTCAGCCTATAAATAGAACTCGAAATCAACCATTTTCTCTTGTTCAAACTCTTCCCTCTCTCTAAGTTTTGCCTCGATTTGCGTGCCTATAATATCCCGAAGCCCCGGTATCATTCCCGAGCCCCGAAGCAAGATCCGAAGCCCCGAGGACCCCGAAGAGCGTTATTCCCGAGCCGAAGCTCTGCCCGCGAGGAGTTCGATTTTGGTGAAGATCTTCTAGATCTATCGAGTTATACTACATCTATAAGCCGTAGTGCTGTCGGATCATCTTCTGATCAAGTGAGTGTGTAGTTATTTTCATTCCAACGCAGTATTATGAAGTATTTAATATAAAATACGTGCTACGTGTATATATTTTGTGGTTATATGTGTGAATGTATATTCACTCTCTTCTATCTCATAGATCTGATATATTCTCTATGAAATACGTGTTATGTGTGTATGCCTCATCTGTTATGTGGAATATGTATTGATTAAAGCATGCTATACAGGTTTTTTAAACAATGTATAAAAATGTATATTTTTATCTACTAATATGTTGGGTAGAACATGGGTAGATAATTGGTGTGAAATAAACAGAAGAGAGGCCTCGGTGTTATTGGTGTTATTCTAGTCATTCAGCAGAGTATGGATGACGACCACGGACTATTCTAGACTGTCCTGTGGAACACTAGCAGGCTCATTACCTGTAGGTGTTGTGAACGACGTGTTCACCGGTGTACTCTATCCCCCACATGGTTGCCTTTAGGACACTTATTGTTGAGGAAGCCCCTCTGCAGTAATGTCCGTCCCGATGAAAATCCTGAAATAAGTTCCTTATAATAGACGTTATTTTTAGGAACGTAAGGTGAGGATAACGGGAATGGGTAATCGGGTTTATTGTTGAATGTTGTAATTAAATATAATTATTGTGGGTTTGAAAACCCTATATGCTCGCCAGGCTCCCAAGCCTGACCCACTCGGTTTATTTGCATTACAGGAAGTGGCTCAAGAGCTTAAGATGGGCGAATCATCAAGTTGTTTTGTTTACAAGTCTGTATATGTTTATATTTTTTGAATGACTTGTAATGTTATCGTTTATGCTTTATGATTTGTATCGGAACATGACATCCCGACTTTTGATTATGAAATGAAATCATATTTCTTTATGAAACATTTTGATAAATATCTATGTTATCATGTTTTGTTTTTGGGAACAAATTCCGCATCTCTTTTAAAACTAAAAGGATTTACTCTGAAAATGTTTAAAAAGCATAAATGAAATCGGTCTTTTCTGGCCGAGATTTTGGGGAAGTCACAGTTGGTATCAGAGCATTAGTTTAAGCGAACTAGGAATTTGTAGGATTTCTAGACTTAAACTTAAGATGCTAAGTGGAGATTGGGAGATGTGTGTCTGATAAATTTAGACACGAGCACTAGTTTATTTTTGGAGAGTTGCCTAAAATGCTTTTATGTGCTAAATGTTATATGTTGCCATACATGATATTATTTGTTCGGATCTACGGTTCGTTGCCAACCGGATCTGAAGGTTTATGTGTTTAGGATTCTAAGCGTATGTATACGATATTAGAACTAGCATGTAATCATTTGGAGTAATAAGGTGAAATTATTCGGTGTGTAGATGAAAAATGGTGAGAACAAGAAGCGGAGTTGGAAATGCTGATGAAAACAGGAATCAACCGCCTGTTGTAGCTGCTGCACCTGAGCCGATAACAATGGTTGGTGTACAAATGATGATTCAAACGATGTTGGATCGTCAGATGGAAGAAACAAGACGCCTGCTTAGGCAGAATCGTGAAGAACCGTCAATTCAAGCGGAAGAGCCCGAGGAGAATGGAGGACAGTCTGAAGGAGAAAACTTTAGTGGGATCATTGGTCAAGACGAACAACCAGTGGTTAGACGCAATAACCAGTATGGAGGAAATGATGGTCGTGGGTGCAAGTATAAGGATTTCATGGCATCCAAACCACCATGTCTATCCGGAAGCCCGACGTCGGTGCAAGTTATGGATTGGGTCTCCAAAATGGAGACTATGTTTGAAAGTTGCGAATGCAGCAACAGGCAGAAGACCGCTCTTGCAATCCCTCTGCTAAAATCTGGCGTGTTGAGTTGGTGGAAGCTGTTAGCTGACTCTATGCCCAAGGGATAAGCAAGCAAAATGTCTTGGGAAGACTTTATGGAACAACTAAAACTGCAATACTGCTCCGAGCAGGACCTTCTGGAAATCAGTAATGAGTTTCAGAAATTGAAGAAAGGGAAATTAAGCGTTACTGAATACGCTGCAAGTTTCACAGAAAAGATGAAGTTTATCCCATATTTGGTGCCTACAGAACTCTCTAAGGTCAACAAGTTTGCCCTTGGACTACCAGCGAACTATGGTCCAATGGTTAAGCAGGCAACCACATTGAAAGCCGCCATCTGGGCTGCTAGAAATGTTGAGACCCAGATCAGGGAAAAAGGTATGGAAAGGTCAGAGGTTGGTGAAAAGAGGAAAATCGATGGATTTTTAGGGTCCAGCAAGAAAAGTAAATTCTCGAAATCTGGTTCGAGAGGAAGGGGAGGAAAGGTAGAGGCGAAATGGTGCGACAAGTGTAAGAAAAAGCATCATGGGAAGTGTGGCGGGGAAACCACATGCTTCAAATGTGGAAAGCCAGGGCATTATGCCAACGACTGCACCTTCACCAAGAATGTTTGTTATAGTTGTGGTGAGGAGGGGCACATCTCAAGGGATTGTCCGAAAAAGAAAGAAGCAGCAAGACCCAACATTCCGCCAAAGCCAAAGTCGAGAGCATTCCAGATGACACTGGAAGCTGCTAAAGATGAAGCTGATGTCGCTTCAGGTACCTTTCTCGTTAACAAATTGCCTGCCCAAATTTTATTTGATTCTGGAGCCAACTACTCCTTTATATCGCATGAATTTGGTAGAAAACTAGCTTTGCCTGTTGATAGACTAGATAATGCTTTATTAGTTGAAGTTGCTAGTGGCAAGTTTGTACCTGTTAACCATCGTATGAAAAACATCTTAATTGACTTGAATGGGAATAAGTTCCATGAGGAATTATTACCTATAGAACTTAACGGTTTCGACATCGTTTTGGGAATGGATTGGCTTAGCGCCAATGATGCCGAAATTTTATGCAAGAAGAAAATAGTGAAAGTGAACCCGCCTGGGAAGGAATCGTTTATGGTGTATGGAGATAAACGCAGAGTAAATTCTTGGATCATTTCTCTAATGAAAGCCAGAAAATGTTTGACCAAGGGGTGTTGTTAGGGTGCAAAGTCATGCTTGGATGTAATGTTTTAGGCTTTCCTCTTTGTATGTGTAAATGGGTTGAGTCTTTCCTATAAATAGGAAGTGAGTGACTCCCATTATGTAAAGGAATCATTTAGAGTGTTAGACTAGAGATAGAATTTGTATACAAACCCATTTGTATAATCTTTCTAGATCTAATAAGAGCTTACAAAGAATTATTTACTCCTTGTGTTCTTGAATTTGTATGATGAATCACTAGATCTTTCTAATTCCGCACATGCCATCATAATCAACACCACTACAATTGGTATCAGAGCGGGTGTTCTTGAATCTCATCAAGAATTGATCCTTGATGGCTATTTTGATTTGGTGATTCTTTTTGTTCATTGATCTTCGTGTTTAGAGAGTGTTTTTGTGTTCTAGAAGTCGATTTTTTCTTTGATTTGATCCATAATTCAACTTTCTCTCTCTAGAATACTTGTTTGTATCACTTTATCTCTCTAGAAAACCCATTCATAATCACTTTCTCTCTCTAGAATTCTTCAAGTTTTTGTGATCATGGTGGGTTTGCCATATGATTCTTGGATTGTGATCGTTAAAGATGTGAAATACAAAGTCAATGAAGATCAATTTTATGGGTTGGTGTTAAGCAAATTGATTTCATGGGGTAATATGGTTTCTAATGAAGATTTGAAGAATGATCATGGAAGATTGATATTTCAACCACTTTGTAAGATTGTTTGGTTGAATAAAATTGCCTTGTCCATATTAGTCCGTAGTAGAAATCAAAAGGAAGGAGAAGAAAGAGATTTGTTCAATAAGAAATATGTTTCTCTTATTGAAGACCCAAATGATCTTCGTGCTCTTAAATTTCTTGAAGTTCTTGATAATGGAGTTCAATGTGATGTTCTTGATGTTCAAGAAAAAGGAGTTCAAGTTGATTCTCAAGATGAAAAAGTTTTTTGCTCAATTGGAGTTCAAACTGATGATATTTTGTGTTCTTGTGATTCGTTTGAAGGAATGATTCCTTATCGGAAGCTGGTGGTTCAAGAAATTCACAAATATCAAACTCCAAAAGATTTGATTCAAACTCAAAATTTTCATGTTGTTGAAAGTGGGTTTGTTCATGATGTCAAGTCTTCAAGATGCAAAAAGATGAGAAAGAAAAAGAAGAAGAAGATAAATCGGAAGAACAAACGGGTTTACTCACAAAAATCGTAATATGTTGTGAAGTCGAAATCTGTGAAACAAATTTGGGTTCCAAAGCAACAATCTCCAAATGTTTCATTGAATTTGAAGTCAAAACCCAAAAGTGTTGGTGGTTCTTTTGAAGATGTTCTTGGATCGTTGAAGAACACGAAGAACACGAAGAACGAGTTGTACATCTCGCATGATGGGTGGTACAATGTTCGATTTGGAGATTTTCTCATTCCGACAAAAGAACCAAGATCTTCCAAATTTGATTCGTTCGTTGAAAACGGAACTGGATTCGTGAAAAAGGTAACTCAAATTCTCAAATGGATTCCAAAACGTCCATGATTTCGATTCGTGTTTTGCATTTTTCAATTTTTGATCGATTTGCCTCATTGGATCTATTTTGTTTCAAACCCCATTGTTGATCCAATTATTTTTGTTTAGATCAAACTTACAAATTCGAAATTTACTGCTCATATTAATTGATTCGAAGCCCAGTCCAAATCATAATCATGTTAGTGTTCCGTAACCCATTCACTTGAAGCCCAAAAAGATATGTTTACTGTTCATTTGATTAAAACTAAGCCCAAATTCAAAATATCCACATCCGATTTGATTTTGTTGATTTTTCCACTGTTCATTCAGTTTGTGCTTCTGGATTGTATCAATCCTTGATTCAATTTCTTAATTGATTAAATGTGTGAATCTAATTTCTTTCTCAAATCGTTTTTTAATTTCAAAAACATTTAACGATTCGTGAATCACTTAGATTAATCAATTGTTCATTGTCGTCTTTATCAACACTTGATTTTCAAAACATCTCGTTTCTTGTTTTTGGTTTACATCACGTTGTTCTTTATAATCGAGAAATTGGAGATAATTTCTGGATTATTGTTGTTGATTAATAAACAAGTTGACGAACCTATGATGAAGCGAATCAAGAACACATGAGAATGTCGTTGACTGGTTTTGGATTTTGAATGGTTTCGAAGGGCTATACTTGAATGTCGATTGATGATCGATTTTTTTTGATTTCTTCAAGTCGTTCTCATCTGATTTGGAAGTCAATTCGTCATGAACGAATGTCAATGTTTAAACGAATCGATTTTGATTTGTGACTGTAAAGTGACGATTGACGGGTTTGAATCAATAGTTGAGTTCTGAGAAATCGGATGCTTGATCTAAGTCAATGTGCGAAGGGTCAAGGTTTGGATGCTTTGAGAACGAGCAGTAGAGTATGTGATTTTGTGTTGACGAAACGATTTTGGAGTTGCGATTTCGCTTTTGGAGCCGTTTGTTCGAAGAATTTGGGGTTAATGAACGAAGGGTTGAATCAATAATCATTCAATTTGGAATTGAATCAATGCTTACGAAGAAGTGTTGGAATCAATAATCGAAGATTGAATCAAGGTTTGATGGTCGACAAAATGGGTTTATTGGAGTCGGCGGTTGATGATTGAACGAACGAAAGTTTTTTCGTTTTGGGTTGGAATGAAAACATGAATATATGGATTTTGTGTTGAATGGTGTTCGAAGGATCGATAGTTGGTCAGTGTTAGTCAAAGAGAAGATATGTTGATTTGGAGTCATTGATGTCGATGACTAACTGTAAGGAACGAAGAACAGATGACGAAAAATCAAGAACGAAGGGTCGATACTTGATAACGAACGAATGTTGGATTTTGGGGTTGGTCGATTCGAAGGGTGTATATGGTTGAATGTACGAAGAGTGAAGAACTGTATGAATAAAAATTTTGTTCGAAGGGTGTTTGTGTTTTTGATTGGAACGAAGGGGTGTTTGTATGAGATTTGAACGACGGGTGTTTGGAAATATACGACTGGTTACTGTTCATCACTGTTCACTGTATAGCCTTCGAATGCTTCGAATTCGTGTGTTTGGGAAAATTTTGGGGAAGCTGATTTTCGTACGAAGAGGAAAGAGAAAGAAAATCTTCGTATGTTTGGTTGAAAAATATTTGTGTGTTTGGTATCTGAGAATTTCGTACGAAGCATGCTGAGATGTACGAAGCATTCAATTGGAGAAGAAAACATATAGTTACAATTTTGGTCCCTGAAATTTCGAACATTTGACAATTTGGAAAAGGCTTCGAATGTTTGGGAATGCTTCGTATGTTTGGCACTCAAATGGCATAATTTTCGAAAACAGCCCCTGAACCTTAGAATTGTTGACACTTCGAAAATTAACACAAGTTTCGAATGTTTGATACTTTTCACCCAAATTCGAAATTTTTTGGAAGCTTCGAATTTTGTGGGCATGCTTCGTATGTTTGAGAAAAAGGGCAGAATTTACGAAGAAGGTCCCTGAAACTTCGAATTTTTGGCAGTTTTCACCCAAATTCGAAAAAGGACTATTTTTTGCTGAAATTGAAGAATGTTCATTTCTGGTCCCTGTAGTTTGTGCAAATTGATGCTTTCTACCCAGCTTTGGAAAAAGGGGAGAGTTTTGCATATTTGGCTGTTTTGGGCGCAACGGGTACCTGCAAGTTTCAGAAAGTGACAATTTCTACCCGGATTTTGAAAAATCTTGCAACTTTCACCCAAAAAGTCAAAATTTTTCATAAATTGAAAAAATTTTTGTGGCTTTTCCGTGATTGTTTTTCCGTGCAAGATTTTTGGTGATTCATTTTTGGTACACATCAAGGGGGAGTATCGTGAAGACTATTCCTCGGGTGCTTCTCATCCTTAGTGGGTTTTATAATCATTTTTTTGATTATAAAAAGGGGGAGAATGATGGGTATTCGAAGCTTCTCGGGTTTGTCGAATATTCATTTGCGGATTTGAAGACCGGTGTTACTTCGAGGGGGAGTTTGGTCTTGATCGCGCTAGCTCGTTGGAGATTAAAGTCGGACATCCAATCCTAACTTTGAGGGGGAGAATGTTAGGGTGCAAAGTCATGCTTGGATGTAATGTTTTAGGCTTTCCTCTTTGTATGTGTAAATGGGTTGAGTCTTTCCTATAAATAGGAAGTGAGTGACTCCCATTATGTAAAGGAATCATTTAGAGTGTTAGACTAGAGAGAGAATTTGTATACAAACCCATTTGTATAATCTTTCTAGATCTAAAAAGAGCTTACAAAGAATTATTTACTCCTTGTGTTCTTGAATTTGTATGATGAATCACTAGATCTTTCTAATTCCGCACATGCCATCATAATCAACACCACTACAGGTGTACATCATACTTAGCATTCATGATCGATGCTAAGAAGGAAAAGAAGGTGATGCAAAATATTGCTATTGTGTGTGATTATCCGGAAGTATTTCCCGAAGATCTTCCTGGATTACCGCCCGATCGACAAGTAGAATTTCGTATTGACTTGTTGCCCGGAACAACGCCAATTGCAAAAGCACCTTATCGATTAGCACCGATGGAGATGAAGGAGCTAATGATGCAACTTCAGGAGTTATTGGACAAAGGTTTCATAAGACCTAGTTCATCACCCTGGGGAGCTCCGATGTTATTCGTAAAGAAGAAAGATGGAAGCATAAGGATGTGCATCGATTATAGGGAGTTGAATAAGGCAACAATGAAGAATAGATATCCGTTGCCGAGGATTGATGACCTATTCGATCAGCTACAAGGTTCAAGTTATTTTTCAAAGATCGACCTAAGGTCAGGATATCATCAGCTGAAAGTAAGGGAGCAGGATATAGAGAAGACTGCATTCAGAACGCGATATGGACACTACGAGTTTTTGGTTATGTCGTTTGGACTAACCAAAGCTCCAGCAGCATTCATGGATTTAATGAACAGAGTTTGTAATCCGTTCCTAGATAAATTTGTGATAGTGTTCATAGATGACATTCTCATTTATTCAAAAAGCCAAGAGGAGCATGGCAGACACTTGCGAGAAGTGTTAGAAGTCTTGAAGAAGGAGAAGTTGTATGCGAAGTTCTCCAAATGTGATTTTTGGATTCTAGAAGTCCAATTCTTGGGTCACGTGGTCAACCAAGAAGGGATAATGGTTGATCCAGCGAAGATCGAAGCTGTGATAAAGTGGGAACAACCGAAAAGTCCCACGGAGATCCGAAGCTTTTTAGGATTAGCCGGATATTACCGAAGATTTATCCAAGGCATTTCTTCGATCGCTAGTCCATTAACAGCTTTGACCCACAAAGGAGCTACTTATGCTTGGAGTGATAAGCATAAAGAAGCATTCGAGAGACTAAAGAAGAAACTATGCGAGGCACCGATACTTTCTCTACCCGATGGGGTTGAAGACTTCGCTGTTTATAGCGATGCGTCTGGGGTTGGATTGGGTTGCGTTTGGACCCAAAGGGATAAGGTGATCGCATATGCGTCTCGACAGCTGAAAGAGCATGAAAAGAACTACCCGACTCATGATTTGGAGTTGGCAGCGGTAGTTTTCGCACTGAAAATATGGAGGCATTACCTCTATGGCACGAAGTGCAAACTTTTCACTGATCATAAGAGTCTCCAATATCTCTTTGGTCAGAAAGAATTAAATATGAGGCAACGACGCTGGTTGGAATTACTTAAAGACTACGACTGTGAGATACTTTACCACCCCGGTAAAGCCAATGTTGTTGCTGATGCTCTCAGTCGGAAGGTCAATCTTGAAAAGAAAAGGCCAAGAGCGTTGAGAATTGAAGTTGTCTCGACTATTTTGGAAAGTATAAAGAAAGCTCAAAGCGAAGCTTCTGAGAAGAATGATCGGAAGGAGGAACGTTTGGGCAAAACGTTGGTGTTCGGTGTAAACAGTCACGGACTGAGGGTGTTCCAAGATCGGATTTGGATACCTAAGACAGGAGGATTCAGAGATCTTCTGATGGAAGAAGCTCACAAAACCATGTACTCGATTCATCCCGGTAGCACAAAAATGTATAAGGACCTGAAACCCTATTATTGGTGGCCGACGATGAAGCACGACATTGCGAAGTATGTGGCAGAGTGTGTGACCTGTGCAAGAGTCAAGGCACAACATCAGAAACCATACGGGAGTTTAGAACCATTACCTGTGCCTATGGGTAAGTGGGAAGACATTGCTATGGATTTTGTCACTAAACTACCCAAAACAAAAAGTGGTTACGACATGATTTGGGTGATCGTTGATCGATTCACTAAGAGTGCGCATTTCATAGCAGCCAAGGAGAAATGGTCTATGGAAAAGCTTGCGAATTCTTACGTGAAGGAAATTGTGAGGCTTCACGGTGTTCCGTTAACGATTGTGTTGGATCGTGATAGCCGTTTCACCTCGCGATTTTGGAAAAGTCTATAAGAGGAATTGGGTACCAAGTTGTGTTTAAGTACAGCTTACCATCCGCAGACTGATGGTCAGAGCGAACGGACGATACAAACACTTGAAGATATGTTGAGAGTGTGTACCTTGGAATTCCTAGGTAATTGGGATGAACATTTACCTTTGGTAGAATTTTCCTATAATAATAGTTTTCACTCGAGCATAAAGATGGCACCTTATCAAATATTGTATGGACAAAAGTGTCGTACGCCGTCTTGTTGGCTTGAGGTTGGGGAAAAGCAGTTTATGGGGCCGGAGATAGTCCATCAAACTGCTGAAAAGTTGAAAATAATTAGGGAGAGAATGTTAGCAGCTCAGGACCGTCAAAAGAGTTATGCTGACAAAAAGCGAAGGCCGATGACTTTTGAAGTTGGAGATTCGGTTTTGCTTAAAGTCTCGTCGTGGAAGGGACTTATAAGATTTGGTAAAAGGGGAAAGTTAAGTCCAAGGTTTATTGGACCGTTTAAAGTTCTTCAGAGCATTGGGAACCAAGCTTACAAGCTCGAACTACCAGAAGAACTGAATGAAATTCATAACACTTTCCATGTGTGTTACTTGAGGAAGTTCACGGGAGAAGTTCCCGACATAATTCCACTTTCTGAGTTGAGGATCGATGAGAACAAAAGGTTGATTAAAGAACCACAGGCAATCGTTGACCGAAAGACTATGAAGTTGCGACGTAAGATGGTTGAGTTAGTGCTTGCCCGATGGAAACACGCGAATGGGCCGAATCTCACCTGGGAGACGGAGAGTGACATGATGAGTCGCTATCCGCATTTGTTTGTTGGTGTGTGATTCCGGGGACGGAATCATTCTAAGGTGGAGAGAATTGTAACGCCCGTGTTTCTGGGCTTGCCATTTTTAGCAATGTAATAGTCTAGGTTAACATTTGTAACCCCAATTTGAAATAATAAAAATGTATTATTTGTGAATTATGTGAATTATGTGATTTATGTGTGTGTTCTTAATTATTATAATTTAATGAATTAAGAATAAAATAAGCGTCAAAATTAAAGTATTAGATATGTCCGATATCTTTGCATAAAGTTGTAGTGGTTGAAACAAGGATTCCGGAGACATAAGGAATCCGAGTTATAACGAAGAAGTTATGACCTGTCGAAGTTTCGCGACAGAACCGACACGACGCCGAGTGACGTAAAAATATGAATTTAAGATAGAGCGATATTTAGCCTTAGCGATCTAAAAGAAAGTCGCAGATTTCATTAAACCGAGAGCGTGCATAAAAGGAACGCCCAAATTTGACTTCGTATGAGGAAGTTATGATTTTTCTGAAATTTCGACTAGGCAGTATGTAGCCCGAATACTCGATTTGAGATCGACCGGTTTTTAGCCGAAACAATCTAAACGAGAATCGAAGATCTCGTTGTTAGTAGCAAAACGATGAAAAGTTAGGCGAGAACGGACGTCAGACGAAGAAGTTACGAATTTATAACGAAGTTTTTCTGTCCCGGCCTTCTAAAAATAAATAATAAAAATAAAAGTCAAAATTAGCCGACGGAGTCTAAATGAAAGTTGTAGAGTATGGTCTGACCTTCGCGTGGATATAAAGAACGTCGAAAACGGAGCTCGTATGCGAAAGTTACGCAATTTAGAAGTTCGACGAGTCAATTACGCCCAGTGTAATTTGAGTACGCCCCGCGTACTCAGGCGGATGCAAGTTGCCTGACCAATACTCGAGTGCCACAGATCGACGCATGCAGTGACGTCAAAGTACGCCCCGCGTAACCGAGTACGCCCTGCGTAATTTGAGATTACGCCCCGCGTAATCCCAGTCCCTCAGCCTATAAATAGAACTCGAAATCAGCCATTTTCTCTTGTTCAAACTCTTCCCTCTCTCTAAGTTTTGCCTCGATTTGCGTGCCAATCATATCCCGAAGCCCCGGTATCATTCCCGAGCCCCGAAGCAAGATCTGAAGCCCCGAGGATCCCGAAGAGCGTTATTCCCGAGCCGAAGCTCTGCTCGCGAGGAGTTCGATTTTGGTGAAGATCTTCTAGATCTATCGAAGTATATTACTTCTATAAGCCGTAGTGCCGTCGGATCATCTTCTGATCAAGTGAGTGTGTAGTTATTTTCATTCCAACGCAATATTATGAAGTATTTAATATAAAATACATGCTACGTGTATATATTTTGTGGTTATATGTGTGAATGTATATTCACTCTCTTCTATCTCATAGATCTGATATATTCTCTATGAAATACGTGTTATGTGTGTATGCCTCATCTGTTATGTGGAATATGTATTGATTAAAGCATGCTATACAGGTTTTTTAAACAATGTATAAAAATGTATATTTTTATCTACTAATATGTTGGGTAGAACATGGGTAGATAATTGGTGTGAAATAAACAGATGAGAGTCCTCGGTGTTATTAGTGTTATTCTAGTCATTCAGCAGAGTATGGATGACGACCACGGACTATTCTAGATTGTCCTGAAATAAGTTCCTTATAATAGACGTTATTTTTAGGAACGTAAGGTGAGGATAACGGGAATGCGTAATCGGGTTTATTGTTGAATGTTGTAATTAAATATAATTATTGTGGATTTGAAAACCCTATATGCTCACCAGGCTCCCAAGCCTGACCCACTCAGTTTATTTGCATTACAAGAAGTGGCTCAAGAGCTTAAGATGGGCGAATCATCAAGTTGTTTTGTTTACAAGTCTATATATGTTTATATTTGTTGAATGACTTGTAATGTTATCGTTTATGCTTTATGATCTGTATCGGAACATGACATCTCGACTTTTGATTATGAAATGAAATCATATTTCTTTATGAAACATTTTGATAAATATCTATTTTATCATGTTTTGTTTTTGGGGAACAAATTCCGCATCTCTTTTAAAACTAAAAGGATTTACTCTGAAAATGTTTAAAAAGCATAAATGAAATCGGTCTTTTCTGGCCGAGATTTTGGGGATGTCACAGTGTCCGTCCCGATGATGATCCTTAGACTAGGTCCCTTATGATAGGTGTTTAGGGACGTAAAGTGAGGATAACGGGAATGGGTAATCGGGTTATTGTTGATCGATGAAATTAATAAACTTATTTATTGTGGGTTGAAAACCCTATGTGCTCACCAGGCTCCCAAGCCTGACCCACTCAGTTTCTTGTATTACAGGTAGTGGCGCATGAGCATAGGTGTGATGTTTTGGACGAGGGATTACGGATATAGGCCTGTAGATATGAAATAATGTAGTAAGGCTTATATTGTACTGTTTATGCTTTTGATCTGTACGAACATGACATCCCAAGTCTTTTAATGAAATACATTCTATGGAAATGATTTTGATAAATCTTTATCATATTTTTGTTTTGGGACAAATTCCGCAACACTTTCATTTAAAATGTAACTCTGATTTTTAAACAAAGCATAAACAAACCGGTCTTTTCTGGCCGTGATTCTGGGGATGTCACAATATATATATATATATATATATATATATATATATATATATATATACACACATATGTGTATATCATTCGAAAGATATCGACGATGCGGTCGTTATAAGACTAATGTTGAGTACTTTCGACATTAGTTTAGTAAAAGTATCATTAAATTTATTTAAAATTGTATTATAAATGGGTGTTTAGTCATTTAAGTAATTATAGATGATGGTTTTTGAAAATTCAATTACTATAAATAAGAGCCTCTAGGCTCTCATATTTCTTTCACCGTTCTCTTGATTCAAGATTCTTTCTCTTCTTATCTCCCGAGCATTTCGGTCCCTCCTGATTCGACTTCTCTTTCTGTAATTTTTAGTATAGTAAGGTGAGCGCTGAAGCGCTACAAGAATCTTTCTTAGAAAGATTCAGCGACGAAGTTCTGCCCCTGCAGAGCCCGAATCCTAGCTAAGTAAGTTATGCTACCCTACTTTAAATATAGCGTATAATATCGTTATTATGAACCTATAAATAAAATTTATCAGTGATTCAAAGTCGTTATATTGATTGAACTACTTAATGGAAGAGGTGTCTAGAATGGTCACATTGGGTTTGGTTGTTGGATTTCAAAAAAGCTATATGCCGAAATGGTCCTTCCTCTCAACTGTCCTGCCTGGCTGATCCTTACTTGATAGATCATGAAGTAGACTCTGAGTTAATGATGAATCTAGACTAATAATTAGTCGCAATGAATATTAGACTAAAATCTAGTGATAATAATACTAGGTTTCGTCTAGGGAAATTATATTGTTAAGAAGCGAAGCGGTATTCGAGTTTGGAATAATCACTTTAACAAGTGAGTGCGTAGTTACTTTCATCTTATACATAGATATGAAGTATTTTATATAAATTATGTGTCATGTGTGCATATTATTTGAATACTTGCTTTCTATGCTAGATGAACAATTTTATACATGTTTATATGATTTAAATTGTATATGTATTTTATATATACGAATATGTTGGGTAAAACATGGGTAGATGAACGATGAGAGATGAAAGATGGTATGAGTAAACATTGGCGGCTATAGACTTAGTGCCTAATAAATAACATTGGCAGCTATGGACTTAGTACCTATTAGATAAACACTTGTATCTATGAACTTAGTACCTGTTAGAGAAACGCTGGTGGCTATGGACTTAGTATATGTTAGATAAAAATTGGTAGCTATGGACTTAGTACCTATTAGATAAACATTGGTAGCTATAGATTTAGTACCCGATGAATGAACTTTAGCAGCTATGTAATTAGTGCTTATGAACGAGCATTGGCAGCTATGGACTTAGTGTATGTCGTATAAACCCTGGAAGCAATGGACTTCGGATTGAACGAATGTAGGATAAATGATTCTTAGGGTAGACCCTTAAGAATAAAGAAGATATTGAGGATGAGTAATTGGGTTAATTGTTTAATGATTAAACATAATAATTATATTATTGAGGGTTGAAAACCCTATGTACTCACCAGGTTTCCAAACCTGACCCACTCAGTTTATTTGTATCATAGGTGTCGATATGAAGTTACATTACATTGAGAGATTAAGGAGACATAAATCACTAGTGATAATGAATGTAAGTTTTTTTATGCTTGTGTTTCTGTTTTTACGTTGACATCCCAATGTTTTAAAATGAATAAAATATATTACTTTGGAGATGCTTTGATAATGTATTTATCATGTTTTTTTGGGAACAAATTCTACAACTCTTTTCTTTATAGGTTGCTCTGATTTTCAAAATAAAACATAAACAAATCGGTCTTTTCTAGTCGTGAAAATGGGGATGTCACATTTTTATAACAATATGTGGTGCAACATGGATTTTTGATTCCCTACATCGAGGATAAGGAACCAAAGCTTCATCTATTTTTTCCCCAAAAGAAATTTGATTCCACTCCTAGCTAAGTCAACTACATCTATCTGTAATTTGTGTATTGTTTCGGCTTAACCTATCTGTGCATTTGGTCCAAAAAGTGTTGTCATGCTAAGATAAAATCAGGTAAATTTTGGGCCTTAGATTTCCGTGGGCCCTGTTTATGGGCACATTTTGAACACTCTTTGGGTCAACCCTTAAAAGTCAACCTATATAATATGGTCAATCTAACAGTACTACATCTGATAGACGATAGTTATGAAGTAGATAGATATTTGTTATTAATCGATCGAACAACCATAAATCCACTTTCACATAAAATGTTTATATCGTACTTTAGTGATAATATATTTGTTTTGTGATAATATATTTCGTTGTTGTTCTAGAAAAAGTGTATTTAGGAACTTAATGATAAAATTGTTTAAAGTAGATCTAGAGTGTCTAAATCATTTATTAATAATACTTTAATGACAAAAAAGTATACTTTAATTCTTTGGTGCCACATTGGAATCGAAAGGCAAATGAAAGAGACATCATATTTCGTAGGGATGAGCATAGACGGCTATCCGCCATAATTATCTGGAATTGGAACCGGAATCAGTGGTTCCTAAAATGTTGGAACCGGAACCGAAACCGAAACCGACGGATAGCATTCTAAAACCGGGTACCCGGTTTGTTAAAATGGGATCGATAAATGTCGATAGTCATGCTTAGATAGATAGAACAATTGTTACATAAATGACCTTTGACATATGTAACTAGAGAACCTATAAATAAGGCGAAAAGGATAATGTAAATAAGAATGATATATATATATATATATATATATATATATATATATATATATATATATATATATAATAATAATAATAATAATAATAATTTAGTACTCCTACAGATCAGACGAAACAAATGGGAGAAAGTGAATATGAACAGTAAAACAAGAAAAAATAAATAAAATAGAAAACGGACATATTAGTAACAAGCAAGTATCTACAAAATAGATAATTCGGTAAAAATAAATAAACCCATAAGAGTGCTAGCATATTCATCTTCCCTGATGTTTACGACTCATGCTCTCTCTTCTATATGAGGTCATGTCTTCTGAAAGAGCAACTCCTCCATTTCTAGCATCACACTATCCTCCTACTTCCTAGTAGGATGACATCTCCTTCTTTCAACATTAATCAATATTAGATATACCCTTCTTACCAACACTGATGGTAGCGTTCTAAGGACATATTCATACCATCTTAATCGTCCTTCCCTTAATTTTTCGATGATCCGAACTACTCCTAAAAAATACTTTTATATCCTCTCTAATAAGGTTCTACCACAAGTCCATCTCAACATTCTTATTTTTGAAACTTTAGTCTTTTTCTCATGGTCATTCTTGTTGGGTTTTTATTTTGAACTCATGATGATGCTGGTTCAAATTTTTTTTGGACCAAATTGACAATTTTTGACAAACTATGGAGACAACTTTTGCAATTTTCTCGAAAATTAACAAGGTTGTTAAAGAAAAGACAAAATTGCAAAAATAGTCCCTGTGATTTGCCAATTTCTTTAGGTAAGGTCCAAAAAAAAAATTTCTAACAAAAAACGTCCTTATTGGATGATTTTCGTGTGATTTTGGTCCTTGGGTTTAACACCATTAACAGAATACAGTTAAATACACGCAAAATAACAATTTTACCATTTAAATATATATATTTTTTCATTTTTATTTTTCATTTCAATGGTAGATTCAAAGATGAAACTCATTTACACTCCCACTTACTCACCACCCCCAACAACATTCTCTTTATCGTCACCTCCTATCACCACATCCCTCCGGTAACCCTTCATCTTCTCTGGCAACCCATTTGCATTCCCAGTTCATTAACTCGCTAGCCCTACCAACCTCATGGAAATTAACCCTCCCTAAACATCCCACCTGTTGAACTTTACCTGCTTTGACAACCAGTGACACCACTATTTTTTTCGACAACTCCCTCTCCCTCCAATACCTACCCACAACTCTCATGAATAGTACCACCAATCACAGGCACATACCAAACAAACTCTAGATGCACCTAAAATATAAACATAAACATACCCTAAAGCATCCAAATGTTTCTTCATATACGATCAACATGAAAGTTAATTAAAAATAGAAAATTAGATAAGAGCGATAAACTAATTTTAAAACTCCATTGAAATTTCAATTTCGAAGCACCATTGAATCGAAAACTACAGACGAATCATAAGATCAATATCAATTTCAAATATTCCTTCAATAATCCATCATTTTTCAACATCCTTCACCTCCCATCAAAAAACCAAATTCGAAATCAAGATTATTGACAAACATTCACAGTGAGGAACCCATCAAATAATTTCGATCAAATTAAGCCTACAATAGCAACTATCGCCATCTTCATCGATGAAAACCTAAGAACTTCATCACCCAAAATGTTCTCAAAACTTATAATCATAGCTTGGAGAATAAGATATCACATTTCAGTCCATAAATTCCAACTCCACTCCCAGAACCTACATTTGGGATTTCACCGATGTCATCGTTTAAAGAATCTAAATCCTACCACCACAGTCACCAACACTAGCAGGAATAACATCGATCGGAACAGGTGAAGAGGATTATCTTCTGAATGTAGTAGTAAAAGATATTGCATGATTGGAGATGAGATCGACAATGACGATGAAATGTTGTAACTCTGAACCACCGATGGAAGTTCAAATGGAGGTCTTGGGTAGTGATGGAGACCTGTTGAGCTATCATGGTGATGTCAGCACCAGATACAGATATAGAAAAGGGCGGGAGATCTAAGCTTGTTGGTCTCAGGAAGACGTTCTTCTCTGGCGAACACAATTGATGGAGGTGGGAGGGAGGTGGAGGTGCTCAGGGGGAGAGGACACGATCAATGACATAGAGGAAAAGACCGTTGTTGTGTCGCCAGAAAGGGATAGAGATTGACTGTGAGGGATACGTAAAGTAGGTTTGGAGGTGGGAGTTTTGTGAAGGAGACGATGTAGGTTAAGATGGGGAGAGTTTATATGGGACCCACCCAATTATACAAAAAAGAAAATATATCTATTATTCTCAAATAAGGGGTAATATTGTCAATCCACATACTTAACAAGCTAAAGTTAATGTCTGTTAAATCTAAGGACCAAAATCACACGAAAACCATCAAATAATGACGTTTTTTGCTAGCAAACTATTTTTTGGGTTTTATCCAAAGAAATTTACAAACCACATGAACCATTTTTGCAATTTTGTCTAAAGAAAACAATTGAAAAATACTTTTTAACAAGCAATATTGACAAAATTACAAAAATGGTCCCTGTGGTTTGTCAAAAGTAACAAACTTAGTCCCTATCTATTTTTTTTGATGCATTTGGCCATTGTGGTTTGTAAAAGTTGCATTGGAGGTCCTTTTTCATAACACTGTCAATTTTAGTCGTTTAGGGTCATTAAGTTGGGGGTATATTCGTCTTTTTACGTTTGCTTCTCCACCCCCTTTAATAAGCCCTAACCAACGTTCACAAAAATCAAGCTAGCATCTCTGAAAGATCGAAGCTCTCCTCTCTTGCAAGAATGGTGATTTGTACGTGTGGAAGTGTTGCTGTGAGAGTCACATCTTGGACGGACCTCAACCCAGGAAGGCGATTCTGGTCTTGTGCTCGAAATGGTCGAAGCTGTCCATTTCTTGGGTGGGTGGATGATCCGATGTGCCATAGAGCTGTGGAGGTGATTCCTGGCTTGCTGAGGAGAATGAACAATGTTCAAATGATGTTGATTCAAGCTCGTGCAGATGTTGTGAAGCTCAAGTGGATGCTTATTCTGTCTTGGTTCTTTTTTTTTCGTTTATATACGTATGCACTAAGTAGTAGTTGGATTTGGGGATGTATTTGGTCAGTGTATTTTGGATATGTAATGTCGGATGGTGTGTAGAACTGGAATGGGATATTACCAGTTGATTTTGGGATGGGATGTCATGTATTAGAATGTTAATGTAATGTATGGTTTTAGTTAATCAGTTTAATGGCATTTTGTCTTATGTTAATTATAAAGCATTGTTTTTTTTTTATTATTGATTAGGAATATTGGAATGGAATGGAAAGATTTGTGTCCATTTATCAAAGATTGGAATGGAATGAGTTGTGTCCATTTATCAAAGATTGGAATGGAATGAGAAAAATACAAAATCAAAACCCTATAAGTAAACAATGGAATGGAATGTGTTTTGGTCATTTATCAAACAATGGAATGGAATGAGTTTTGGACATTATCAAACAATGAAATGGAATGAGTTTTGGTCATTATTAAACAATGGAATGGAATGAGAAACACACCATATCAAAACATGATAACTGAGATCATTATAACCAGAAATGTAGCATGACATATGGCTAGTATCAACTTAATTACATCACTAATTTAGGTAGTTGCAAAAAGATGTAATTATCTAGATTAAACATTTTTTAACAAAAGCATCAACACAAGTTTATAATCTTAAACAAAAGGTAGCTAAATAACTTGATTAGTCATGCTTTCATTTGTATCCAACTTCACTTAGGTCCTACTTGAGGCTTTTTTCCCCTTGTCTATCTTCTTTGCTCTTAACCCACCCATGAAATCTTCACTTGATCCACCCACTGAACCTTGACTTGTTACACCAAATGCATCTTTACTTGATCCACCCACACCACCTTGACTTGATCCACCCACTGCTCTCTGACTTGACCCCCCTTGCCCCTTACATGTTCTAGAGTTATGTCCTTTGTTATGACACTTGGAACAAGTAACAGTCAAGAATTTCCTAGATAGGTTTTTTGACTGGTTACTAGCCTCATCTATAGCCCTCCTCCTCTTTTTCTTTGGCCTTCCAACCTACAAAAATATTAAGGAAATGTTAAAACTGGATGAATAATAAACTATGTTAACTAACATTCAACTTACTTGTGTGTGATGTGTAGGTGGTATAAGAGTGGTTGGACATCTAGATTTTGGCCACATGCTCCTGCCATTGATTGGATCTATTTTGTTACAGTACATTGCCCTCCATGTTTCTAGCTTATAACAAGGATGCACCCAATATTCAGGTTGTTGGGCTTTTTCACCATTTTGAATATGTTCCCATATTGCACAAACTCCATGCCTGCAGACTATCCCTGTTATCTCCCAATACCTACAACTACATGTACCCTCTTTCAAGTTGACCACATACTGATCAAACATCATACCAGTCACTTGATATTTTCCAGAACCACAAAAGAGTGCCCTATATTTGCTTGCAGCTGTTTTGATTGTGTCAAGTATGGTAGTTGCAGTGGGGGTTAATAGACTTTTGCATTTATCAATTTCTTTTTGTACAATGCAATGTCTCTTCATCAAGTACATTCTTATGTACTCCAAACATGTAATTATAGGCTTGTCCCTTCCATGCTCTAGCTTAGAGTTGAATACTTCACACAAATTGTTTAAAAGACAATCTGAATGGGCTCTACCTGAGAAATGAGACCTAGCCCAATGAACTGGAGGAATCTTACTTAGCCATTCATGAGCCTCTGCACTGAAATCTTTGAACTCATCCATTGACCTTTCAAAGTGCCTAATGGTTGTATGTGTAGCACACCTCCATAAGTGATCTCTAAACTCTTCTCCCCTCCATTGCAACTTCATGTTTTCATGTATATGTCTCAAACACCATCTATGCTCTGCATTTGGAAACACTTTTGCTATTGCAGGTATTATGCCCTACATATAATGTAAATTATAGTTAGTATTGTTACAAGCTTTAAAAGATACTTATGTTATATGTATTATACCTTTTGTCTGTCAGATACAAAAGTGAAGTTGCATGATGCATCCAAATCCAAATCATCACCAAGGCATTCTAAGAACCATGTCCATGAACTTGTTGTCTCAGCTTCCACAATTGCATAAGCTAGTGGATATATTCCATTGTTGGAATCAAGACCTACAGCTGTTAGAATTTGTCCAGGGTGTGGTCCTTTCAAGAAACATCCATCCAGTCCTAATAATTCCCTTTTTCCAGATTTAAACCCCAACTTAAGTGCTCCAAGACAAATGTATATCCTCTTGAAAATACGAGTTTGAACATCAGTATTTGGTTCATCACACACTTCTAGCTTCACTGTTGTACCTGGGTTATTGGTTTGTAACTCCAAACAGTAATCTCTCAGCAAATTATATTGCCTTTCATAGTCACCATACAGTTGTTCCTTTGCAATCGATTTAGCCCTAAACACCTTCATTCTTGATATGCTTAATTCCAAATCCATTTGAAGCTCTTCTTGTAAGGCTGTTACTGGGATGCGAGGGTTGGAATCCACTTTTTGGAGAATAGTGCTTGCAAGATATCTAGATGTACATGCCTTCACATTTCTACTTTGTAAGCATAAATGCTCATCAATAACTGTCTTCACCAACCATTGTTCCTCTTCCGTAGATCTAGATATCTGAATAGCAAAAGGACAAGACTCTTTTTGTGAAATTACAGTTTTGCCCTTCGATGTGGCTTTACTTACAGTGGAGGGCCCACCATCAGTGGAATCTGGAACCACCCCTTTACACTTGACTCTTACTCTCAATTTTTCATTTTTTGCCATGTATAGGCCCCTCCTTGTTTTTATTGAAAGCATCTTCACGTGAGCTTGTATATCTTTTTTGGTTTTAAAAGCTTGACCCACAAAAAATGGTGTAACATGAACTACCCTGGAAGAACAAGGCACCTTCTTGTTCAGTTTTTTTAACATTCTCTTCCTTAGGTCTTCCTCATATCCTGCACTTTCAAACTCATCATTGTTGATCACACCTAAATCATCATCTTGATTTAAATCTAATTCTATGTTTGGACCTTGTCCAAACCATTCAACCTCATCCACACAACTGTGAAACTCTCTCATATCAACCTCCCAGTCATCTAAAATAGCTTCTGGGTCAACAATGTAGTCAGAATCATCATCTTCTTCTGTATGCTCTTCTGAATCATCTTTTGAAACCTCTGCATGCCCTTCTTCATCTTCTTCATCTTGTTCTTCTTCAGCTTCAACCTCTCTTTCAAACTCACCTATATTCTGATATCCATCACTACTAAAAGGATCAAAATCATCTAGCATTTCCCTATGATTCTGGCAATTAATATCAACTGTAATTTCTTGCATTGTATCAGTTTCTTCTGGTACAGGGAAATACGAATCATCCTTAAACTCATTAATCATGTCTTGTTTGTTTGGCTCAAAAGGAACTAAGGACATGGAAAAATCATACACACCATCTTCTCTCTGAGCTTGATTAGCTGATTCTATAAGTGGGACATTCATGTCTAATTTCTTGCTACACGAACCAATTCCCTTCTTCTTAGGCCTAATCCTATTAAGCTCAGGAGAAGGATCATCATCCAGTTGCTCAATAACAACTTTACTTGGGGACATGAAGTAAGTATGAAGTCTTGTAGAACCATGTTCAACGTACACATTAATCACTCTGTTTTGAAGGACAAATTGAGTCATAGATATAACGTCTTGATCATTTCCTAGAGCCTTCAATCCAAAATCTAAGTCTAGATTAGGAATTCTATAATGATAGTACATTATGTCATCCGCAGAATACCCTATCTCACGAATCATGTCATTTAGATCATGAACTGAAAAAAGATCAGTGTCAACAAAGTCATAGAATGCCAACCTTCCCTCAACGTACTTTCTTCCTGGGAACTTTGAAAAAAATCCACCATGATGTATTTTTAAAGTGAAGAAATTGTCGTGACCATCTGAAAAAGAAAAATCATGAGCCTTGAATATATAAAACAAGAAACACCAAACAAAAGATGAAACAACTTACTGTAATCTTTATCAAGGTCGGGTGCAATCGTATGAGGACCACGTAAATTCCACATACAAAGTACCATTTTCAGTTGATAAAACCTAAAATCGGATGGGAGGGATGAAGGATGAAGATCGTCAAGATGATCAATAGGCTAAGGTGAAGAGGAGAAGAATGGGGTTTCTTGGATCTGCTTAATGAGGATAAGTTAATGACGTATCGTTGCCTAATCCATCTTAAATGAGCGCCAAATGTAAAAAGACGAATATACCCCCCAACTGAATGACCCCAAACGGCTGAAATTGACGGTGTTATGAAAAAGGACCTCCAATGCAACTTTTACAAACCACAATGGCCAAATGCATCAAAAAAAATAGATAGGGACTAAGTTTGTTACTTTTGACAAACCACAGGGACCATTTTTGTAATTTTGTCAGCAATATTCCTCGAATATGTCATTTCGAACTACTTTATGTTACAATAAATATATATTTTTTTTTTTGCAAAAATTAAATTCCGAACTATTTTGGATTTTTGACACAAAAATAATTATTCCAAATTTTCAAAAATAATTTCATAATTTCAAGAAAATACTTTGGTTTTTACTAAACTTTGAAAAAAAAAATTTAAGAAACATAGTAAATTAGAAGTGATTACAAAACAAGGGATTACAATATGACATTTGATTGAAAACACTAAATATTAAATACTTTGAAATGATCATTTCGGACATGAATAAAGAATTTCTTATATAGATTAGGAAAAAATATACATACAAAGAAGATTATCTTTCCGAAACACAAAAACTTGGTAATTTTGACTAACTCGTTCATTTTTAGTAGTCATTTTTATTAATGTCACAAAGAAATGTCTACGTGTTACTGTTTGCAAAATATTAACGAATGTAAACTATACATAATGTTGTACCCATCCCAAAGCGCTAAGTCACAAAACAATAAGTGTAACATCCTAAAAATACAGATAAAATTTTGTTTTTAAATTCATTCAAAAATACGATACTAATAACAAAATAGCCAAAAATGTATCATAGCAACATGTGACATCCCCAAAATCTCGGCCAGAAAAGACCGGTTTCATTTATGTTTTTTAAATATTTTCAGAGTAAATCATTTTTATTTTTAAAAAAAATGCGGAATTTATTCCCAAAAACAAAACATGATAAAATAGATTTTTATCAAAACATTTCATAAAGAAATATGATTTCATTTCATAATCAAAAATCGGGATGTCATGTTCCGATACAGATCATAAAGCATAAACGATAACATTACTAGTCATTCAACAAATATATACACATACAGACTTGTAAACAATACAACTTGATGATTCATCCATCTTATGCCCTTGCGTCACTTCCTGTAATACAAATAAACTGAGTGGGTCAGACTTGGGAGCCTGGTGAGCATATAGGGTTTTCAACCTACAATAAATAATTATATTTAATTTCAACAATCAACAATAACCCGATTACTCATTTCCGTTATCCTCACTTTACGTCCCTAAAACAACATCTATTATAAGGAACTTAATTTAGGATTTTCATCGGGACGGACATTACTGCGGAGGGGCTTCCTCTACAATAAGTGTCCTAAAGGCAACCATGTAGGGGATAGAGTACACCGGAGAACACATCGTTCACAACACCTACAGGTTATGAGTCTGCTAGCGTTCCACAGGACTATCTAGAATAGTCTGTGGTCATCATCCATACTCTGCTGAATGACTAGAATAACACCAACAACGAGGCATCTCATCAATTTATTTTATTGCACACCAACTGTCTACCCATGTTCTACCCAACATATTAGTAGATAAAAATATACATGTTTTATACATAATTTTTAAAAGAAAAACTGTATAGCATGCTCCTTCAATACTCCATCCAAATAGCAAGTAATACGTAAACACATAACAAAAAATTTCAAGTAGAGTCATATAAGTCTATGTGTTAGAAGGTAATAATAATACCCTCACACAACCCGTATTCTTAAATACATTCAACGATTACTTGTATAATATCGTGTATTGAAAGGGACTATACACTCACCTGATTAGGAGATGATCGGGTAGCACTACGGCTTGCAGAAGTAGTGTTTCTCCGTAGATCCAGAAGATCTTCACAAAAATCGGGCTCCTCGCGGGCAGGGCTTCGACTCGGAAATCTCACTTCTCGGGATCCTCGGGGCTTCGGATCTTGCTTCGGGGCTCGGGAATGATATCGGGGCTTCGGGATATCATTAGCACGCAAATCGAGGCAAAAACTAGAGAGAAGAAAGAGTTTGAACAAGAGAAAATGGTTGATCTCGGTTTCTATTTATAGGCTGCTGAGTCTGGGATTACGCTGGGCGTAATTTCTAATTACGCTGGGCGTACTCAGTACGTTGGGCATAATCTCCAAGTACGCTGGGCGTAATTTGGTTACGCTGGGCGTACTTCGACGTCACTGCATGCGTCAATTGGTGGCACTCGAGTATTGGTCAGACAAGTTGCATCCCTCTGAGTACGCTGGGCGTACTCAAATTACGCTCGGCGTAATTTGACTCGTCAAACTTCTAAATTGCGTAACTTTCGCATACGAGCTCCGTTTTCGATGTTCTTTATATCCACGCGTAGGTCAGACCATACTCTACAACTTTCATTTAGACTTCATCGGCTAATTTTGACTTTTATTTTTATTATTTATTTTTAGAAGGCCGGGACAGAAAAACTTCGTTATAAATTCATAACTTCTTCGTCCGACGTCTGTTCTCGCCTAACTTTTCATCGTTTCGCTACTAACAACGAGATCTTCGATTCTCATTTAGATTGTTTCGGCTAAAACTTGTTCGATCTCAAATCGAGTATTCGGGCTGCATACTGCCAAGTCGAAACTTCATAAAATCATAACTTCCTCATAAGAAGTCAGATTTGGGCGTTCTATATATATACGAAAACCTCGTTTCGGCCACTACAACTTTATGCAAAGATATCGAGTTTATTTTACACTTAAATTTTGACGCTCATTTTATTCTTAATTCATTAAATTATAATAATTAAGAAAATACACATATAATTCACATAATTCACAAATAATATATTTTTATTATTTCAAATTGGGTTACAAAGGTTAACCTAGACTATTACATTGCTAAAAAATAGCAAGCCCAGAAACACGGGCGTTACACAACATGTTATCAGAGTACAAATTCCAAAATCTCAAAATGCAGAAACTATAGGGTGATGCAATGCGATTAGGTCAGGCCCTTCCCCTTCGAACAGGAAGTACCTGAAACATAAACTGAAAACTGTAAGCGCAAAGCTTATTGAGTTCCTCCAAAATACCACATACTACATCATGAACTAGTGGGTCGACATTAGTGCCTTCGACCTATATATACAGTGAAGGAAACTCACCTCAGACTGAAGGTATCAAATTGCACTCAGAGACTAACTCACGAAATCCTCTCCCTAAGGCACAAGTACAAAATCCTAATTAGAAATTGGGCCAATATTCTAACCCGAAAGTCCAAACCCTCGTTCTTGATTTAAGGCAAAAGGTTTTCTTCACCCTTTCCTCATTGGGCCTCCCTCCCACTAAGGCTTAAATCCACAAATGTCTTACTACAACAGGTAGGCCTGAGGCCCAATCCTAAACAAGCCAAAAGCCCAACAATTCTTGAGCCCAAAATCTCCTAAGTCCACAAACGACGTACGTGCGACGTACATGGCTCATACGCCCAGCGTATGCTGATGATCCGGGATCGAGGCATTAACCCAGTACGCGTAACGTACTCTAGAGTACGCCCGACATGCTGGTCAGTCAGCCCAAACTTGCACCCATGACTTAATCCATTAAGCTTTAACGTTTAAAACTTAGATCCAAAGTCATAATAGAGTCTTAAGCCATAAAGTTGCAAACTTTATGCTCTTGCATGCCTTATTAGGACTCAAACCATGAATTAAGTTCTCTAACTCTCTTAGGTGGTCAGTAGCACATGCATGGTTGAGTCTTAGCCTCCAAGATATGATTTTTATGACTTCATGCACTCCCAAGAGTCCAAAAGGATAGCTCAAATGGTCTGGAGCAACCCATACTCCAAAAGACCAAGTTATGGGACCAAAAGATGCTAAAATCTTCCCTAAGTATAGATCTAAGCCTAGAATGAACAAGTTTTAGACTTTATACCTTCAATTGGCTAGAAATGATGCACAAATCTGGATCTAAAAGCTCTTTCTTCTCCTTTACTTCTCCTCAAACTTCCTTCTTCTTCAAAACCACAAAAGAACACCTAAACACTCTAAGTAAGCTCAAAATGCACTCAAGATGGCTAGGGTTTCGAGATTGGCACTAAAAGATAATGGAGGCTGAAAGGGTGATGCACTTGAAGAACTTAAGGACCTTAAATAGGGTGAAAACCCTAAAAATTAGGGTTTGCCCCTGACTTGAGTATGCCCGACGTGCGTACGCCACGATCACCCTCATGATGCGTATGCAAGGAGTACGTCGTGCATTCCTAATGTACGCCCAATGTACTCACGGGCCCTTCACCACCTTTAATGGAATTAAATATAATACTAGATTAATTTCATACTTGGCGACTCGGGCGCTACAGTAACTCTGATAGAGTATGTTTGACAAGCTAGTTTATTGTAATTTAGGGTTTATCAAAACTAATTATAAAGTTGCTTATAAACTAGATTTTTGATAAACTAGCTTCATATGATTTATTGATAAGGTAGTTTATAAGCTAAAAACTAATTTTGAAGCAAAAAATGTAACATCCCAAAATTCAAGACCAAAAATTTCATTTTAATTAAGTTATTATATAAAACCAACAATATAAAATGTAACATACATGTTTTGAAATCATGTTTTGTAAATTTTAAAAGTGAATAATATTATGAAATCATACATACTTATAAAGCTAGCATTTTTTCTTGAATCTCATGCATTTGAAACCCCCTTTTTTAACTTCCTTTCACCACATTCATTTGAAACTCCCATGAATTTTCAATTTCTTTACAATAATATTATAAATAAGTTAATAATGTTCTATAAACAAGAAAGGGTGTTTTATTACAATGTCTTCATCCCACATGGACAGTGAGACTAAACAAGAGAATGTTTCCTCTTCTATAAATAGGAAAGGTTGTGAAACGTTTCAAAGGGACCAAACCATGAGAACTTCCTCATGTCTACCTTTGTAGGATTTTGAAGGTATTATTTGGTGAGATTGTCTATATTGGCAAGTGTCCAGTTAAATTTTAGAATTTTAAAAATGGTTTTGAATCGATTTTTTTCAGGTTTAAACCGTGTGTGTTTCTGTTAGAAAAAAAATTATGTAGTTGGGTATATTGAGTTGAACCGGAGCTGGATAAATTTGGACCGATAAAGGAATCATTTTCCTTTCACAACAAACATTTGAAACTCCCATGATTATTCAAATTATTTCTAATAATATTATAAATAAGTTACATAATTTTATATAAATATAAAAAAGCATCTACCTAAACCAAAAATTATAACTGCTTAAAAATCACTTTGATTCAAAAGCACGAAATATATACAAACCGGGTTTCACTAGAAAAAAAAATATGTAGTTTGGTATACTTAGTTGAATGGGTCCGAGTTTGATCTATTTGGACCATAAAAGAAGCATTTTCCTTTCACTACATACATTTGAAATTCCCATTATTTTTCAAATTATTTCCAATGATATTTTAAAAAAGTTACATAATGTTATATAAATATAAAAAAACATCTACCTAAAAGTAAAATTATAACTATTTGAAAATTCGATTTGATTAAAAACACGAAATATATACGCAGATTATATTTTATAAATGAATTTTTTTTATAATGAACTTTTGAATCTTGAAAATACATATAAACAAGCTTTCTATATTAAGTACCTAACTGAATTTGTGATTTTAGAATTGAACAAAAAGTTATTCAATAAGAACTTACTTTTTTGGATAGCAACTTACGAGATTATAGAAAAATGGAACTATTGAACAATAAAGAAAGGGTAAACAAGAGAAAGTGTGTTTTACTAAATAAGTTGAATAATGTTTTATTAACAAGAAAATGTTTTATTACAATGTCTTCATCCCACATCGATGGTGAGAGTAAACAAGAGAACGTTTCCTCTTCTATAAATAGGAAAGGTTGTGAATTGTTTCAAAGGGACCAAACCATGAGAACTTCCTTATGCCTACCTTTTTAGAATGTTGAAGGTATTCTTTGGTGAGATTGTCTTTATTGGCAATTGTCCATTTATGTTTTAGAATCCCGAAAATGGTTTTGAACAAGACTTTTTTAGGTTCAAACAAAGTTTCAGTTGAAAACCCGTTATGTAGTTTGATATATTGAGTTGAATCGGTCTGAGTTTGATCAATTTGGACCGATAAAGGAAGCATTTTCCTTTCAGCACATACATTTGAAACTCCCGTGATTTTTCAAATTGTTTCTAATAATATTATAAATAAGTTACCTAAACATAAAATTATAATTGTTTGAAAAATAAATTTGATTCAAAAACACAAAATATATGCAAACCGGGTTTGAATAGAAAAAACATTATGTAGTTTGGTATATTAAGTTGAATCGGTCTGAGTTTGATCAATTTGGACCGATAAATGAAATATTTTCCTTTTACCACATACATTTGAAACTCCCATGATTATTCAAATTGTTTATAATAATATTATAAGTTACATAATGTCATATAAATATAAAAAAATCTACCTAAACATAAAATTATAATTGTTTGAAAAATCACTTTGATTCAAAAGCACAAAATATATACTCGATTATATTTTATAAATGAATTCATTTTATAATGACATTTTGAATCATGAAAATACATATAAACAAACTTTCTATATTAAGTACCTAACTGAATTTATGATTTTAGGATTTAACAAAAAGTTATTCAATAAAAACTTGATTTTTTATAGCAATTTACGAGATTACTGAAAAATGAAACTATTGAACAATAAATTTTCTAGATAATGTTTTATTTTTATTATTTAATATTTTATTTAACAAAATGAAATTATTGACAAATAAAGAAATAAGTTTAATTAAAATGTCTTCATCCCACATTGATTGTGAGAGTAAACAAGTGAACGTATTCTCCTCTATAAATAGGAAAAACTGTGAAATATTTTAAAGGGACTAAGCCATGAGATCTTCCTTACATCTAACTTTGTAGGACGTTGAGTGTATTCTTTGGTAAGATTGTCTTGTCGACAAGTGACCAACTAAATTTATGAATTTCGAAAATGATTTTGGACCGTATCTTTTAGATTTGGATCGAGTTTAATAAGGATCCGAGTGTCTTCTGGCTGAGTTAGGCAAACTCGCTTCCATTGGAGGCCGAGTTTAAGTAACATGCCGAGTATTTGGTTGTGTTAGCCAAGTTTTACAATTATGTATGTAATACAATTTAAAGTTTTAACCTTATAAAAGACGTCACTATTACATATGTTCTACATAATAACTATGGTAATATTTATGATACAAAAACATTTTTTTTTTACTATTTAAGATAAAAAGTTGTCTCTATTATTGTATTTTCTACATAATGATAATATTTAATATAAACGTTTTAATTTAATATGAAATTATTATTTAATAGATAACAATAACGATTTATTTATTTTTAAAAATTATTTTTTTTTCTATTTTAATCATATAACTTTGTATATAAAAAACAACTTTAAGTTCCAACCTTATCTGTTATAATATAGTTCAACATAATAACAATACTAAAAATCATTTTTTATATTTTTTATGAAATTATTATTTAATTGTTAATAACAATGATTTAGTTATTTTAAATATAAAATATTTTTTTATATCCCACGCAACGCGCAGACATTCGCCTAGTATTATATAATTATGAGTATTGAGTTCTAACAGATAGTTTTTACTTGAAATGAAGTAAAATTATGTTTAAAATCATTCAGAATGTTTTTGGAAGTCTTATGAGATTCCAATCAAAAGGCAAATATTGAAACTTAATGAAAATATAAAATTTGAAATAAGTAAAAATTTATTATTGAAAGTTGTAAAGAATCTCGTTAGAAACATTCAGGCGAAAACCTCATCGAAATCCGAGTTATAACGAAGAAGTTATGACCAATCAAAGATCCGCGACAAAACCGACACGACACCGAATGACGTAAAAAGTGAGTTTCTGATAAACTACTTTTTAGCCTTGGTGATCTAAATGAAAGTCGTAATATTTGTTAAACCGATAATTTTCATAAAAAAAACGTCCAAATCTGACTTCGTGTGAGGAAGTTATGATTTTTCTAAGTTTCAAAATAGCAGTAGACAGCTACAAACTCGAAATAAAGATCGAATGATTTTTAGCCGACGCAACCTAATCGAGAATTAAAGGTCTCGTCAATAGTAGTACAACGGTAAAAAGACTGACGAAAACGGACGTCGAATGAAGAAGTTATGAATTTTTAATGGATTTTTCCTGTCCCGGTCTGCTAAAAATAATAATATAAAAAATAAAGTCAAAATTAGCCGACGAAGTCTAAAAGAAAGTGGTAGAGTATAATTTCATCTACGCGTGCACATAAAGAACGTCAAATACGGAGCTAGTATGCGAAAGTTAAGGATTTTAGAAGTTTGGGACACAAAAATCGAGAAAAATGCGAAATCCGAGAAAGTTCGCATGGCTCGGTTAATTCACGGTGAGTTCAATATATAGGAACAATTGTATGTTATGTGTGCTATGTGCTTTCCTGTGTTATTATGAGTTTTATATCATTGATCATGTAGAGCATGTCTCGTATCACTTTTGGTATTGTCTTTGAGCCTTTGGTCATGTAGAGCATGTCTCGTATTATTCTGGTATCGGATTTATGCCTTTGGCCATGTAGAGCATGTCTCGTATTATTCTGGTATTGGCTTTGTGCCTTTGGCCATGTAGAGCATGACTCGTATAAACTTCTGGTATTGGCATAGGGCTATGTAGGGCTGAAAGCCTGTATATTCAAGCAAAGTGATAATCCGAAATTTTATGTCTTCTGTGTCATTTGGGCCGAAGCGTTATTGATGTATATCAAGTATGAAAATTGTTATGTCTCATTGATTGTATATAATTGAATCGAATCATCGGTTGAGATGGAAAGTTTGTCGCATGTTTCACACATGTCTTTGTTGTTCCTTGTTCCTATTTGCTTCTGTCATATTGAAGTGTGTATATATATATATATATATATATATATATATATATATATATATATATATATATATATATATGACATAACGTTATATTGTATCTGTTATTGAACTCACTAAGTGTCACCGCTTACCCCTCTCAATGTTTAACAAATTGCAGGAGATAAGTAACCAGTATAGTCATATACTGTTGGAAGGGTTAGACAATTATCTAACAAACAACTCCTACTAGTGGGCCGACATTGTGGCCTTAGACCCACTTATACTGGAAGGTAACTCACCTCACACTGTTGAAGTCCCGCAGACCCAACCCCAGCTGCTGGATGGCAGATTCCTGAACTGTCAACATCAAAACATCACCCAATTAATAATTGGGTTCCAATACACCATAAGTCCATGCTTGGGGGTAAAAGACTACTCTATCCCTAACTTGGTTTGATTCAAGCCCAAAGCTCAATCCAAAGGCCCAAAAGTCCAACTATGACTCAAAGCCCAACATATGGCTTAATTTTTCAAATTGGGCCCAAACCTTGACATGGTCTCATTCTAAGGCCCAACCATTTATTCCAGTCCAACAATTGACATTCTAATGGCCCAATATCATATAACCATTAAGGCCTAAACTATGGCCCATCTATGGCCCAATTTTCCAAATTGGGCCCAAATCTTCATATGGGCCTTACCCTAAAGCCCATCTAAATATTCTAGTCCATTTGATTGTCCTTAGATGACCCATTATTAGCCCAATCACTAAAACCCAATAGAAGGGCCCAACACAAAGCCAAAGTGAAATTAAGGTTTCACATAAAATGACAATTAGGGTTAAGTGTTTCTCACTTAACCCATTAAAGACTTAATCCATTAAGTCCATTACTCTACTAGATAAGTCATATGGTATGATTGGATGTAATTCACAATTCCATTCCAATGGCCTATATGTGGGTCCCGATAAGTCCAAGGCCCATATATCCAAAAATTAGGGTTTGTAAACCCTAATTAGGGTTTCCAACCCATCATAGCCTAATAGGCCCAAAACCAAGTCCTTAAGCCCGTTAGGTTTTCCTTAGGTCACAGGGTTTCGCTAGACCCATTAGGGTTTCACTAGTCGGGCACCACCCACTATCACCTTGGGTAGTGGTGGTCAACGCGGCTCACGACGGCGACCACCACCTCACGGTGGTGGTTAGGGTTTCTAGTCCATTTTTGTCCAAACATCCAAAAAGTAACTACATGCAAACAAAAGCACACCCCCACCCAACACGGTGGTTGGTGGAGGCAGGAGGCGGCAGCCACCACCTCACGGTAGTGGTTAGAGTTTCTTTTCATTATTCCACTTTCTAACTACAATTACAAGGCAAAAACCCAAATCAACTCAAACACACACTAATACAACACACACACACACAACCACTTAGTGGTGGCCGGCGGTGGCGCATGGCGGTAGCCACCATGGCTGGTGGCCATGGTGGTTCCCTTACAACTTCCAACCTACAGAAAAATGCACACATACTCCAAACAAGAGGTCGGGCCCTAAGAAAATACACACCCACACAACCACCAAGCGGCGGCTTAAAGCAGCCGATGGTCGGTCCTTGGGGTTCATAGCCTCGTTGGCGGCTTGAAGCAACACGGCAACAGAACGAAAGGAAGAAGAAAAGAACGGCGGCAACGAACGACGACCACCTTTGCGCCTATAACCGGCGGCAACAATATCCCCGACTGTGACGACGCCTCAACGATAGTTTTCAGCTTTGACAGCGATGGCATAGCGACGGGTAAGTAGCAGCCACAGCGAACACGGCACCCTCTATCGGCAGTGAGACGACAACGACGACCTCACGGTGGTTTTATGGCTCCTACGCGGTGACTGGTGGTTTGAGAATGAACAAACTCACTGATGGCGGCGGGAGGTTGAAGTTGGAGAGGGTGGCGGCTGATAATCCCGCTAGGGTTAGGATTTCGGGGTTTATATACCCGACGCCATCCAAACTCATCCCCATAATGACAACTCTGGTCCCTCCTTCCAGAAATAATTTCGAAATAGCTTCCATAATTACCCATTACACCCCTGCTCCTCTAATTCCTTTCATTTTAAGTCCAATAGTTACCTACCAACCCCTCCTCAACAAATCATTTTCAAATTAGATCCAGAATTTACTCTTTAGCCCTCAGCATTCCAAATTCTTTCCAATTTAATTCCAATGATCAAACTTCAAACATGTTAACATTTTTTGTCCCTCCTCCTCTCATTCTTTTCAGCTTAAGTTCCAATAATTACCACGGAGCCCCTGTCTTCATAAATATTTACAACCTAAATCCGGATTTCACACTTTTAACCCCCAATCTCTAAAATTGTGACAATTAGCTCCTCAAGACCAACAACTCACTATATAATTATTGATTTTAGGGCTACTATACATTCATTAATTAATTTATTTATTTATTAAATAAACGGGATGTTACAAAAGTAATAATAATAATAATAATGGTGAATGGAAACTTGGGTTTTGAACCGAAGACATCCTTGACTCCTTTATAGGCCGGTACTTATATTTTAGTGGATTTGAAATCTAGATATTAAAAGTCCTTTAACTTTTTTTTTTCTAGACTATAAAGTTAAATTGTTATTTGCAAAACATCTTATGATAAGGTTGTAAGGATTCATCAAAAAGCAGTCTACCCAGGTTTTTTGCACAAAAAACAAAAAGGAAAAGTTGTAGAAAATGTAAACTTGAATATTCATTCAATTTGTAACAAGATTATAGAAAATTACATAATGTTGCACAACACACACACACACACATATGAAGAATGTATGTATACAGCATACACCATAAATGATTTGTTTGAGTGGGTTTTGTTGTAAACATCAAGAGAGGCTCCAATTATAGACCTTGACATCAAAGATTTTCCTGTTTTGTTCAAGTGCAAGTGCATGTCTCAATTGGCGTGCAGTTTGAACATTTTTGGCAAGAAGCAGCGCAAATCCTCCACCCCCAGCCCCAACAAGCTTATACCCACAGCAATAAGTATGAGCAAAACGAAAAAGAGCATCAACAAACTGATTGCTGCAGTGAGGATCAAGTTCCTGATGCAACCTCCATGTCTCCATCATTATCTCTCCTACCTCGTCTATGTTGGAGTTCATCAAAGCTTCCCTCCCACTTTTAGCCAGCTCAGCAAGCCGCTTGATGGTTGATATAAGCAGATTATCCCTTTGTAGATAACGCGTTACCACCTTTTGTAGCACCTGGTGTGCCAGTCGAACCTGCATAATTTATTTATTTTTTAATTTTTTTTCTTGGAAAAAAAAAAAAGAATGACATACCTGACCAGTAAAGACAAGAAGCAGACGTTCCTGCAGCTCTGTAACTAATGTAGGAGAAGCCAAAAGGGGAAGGACTTGAAGACGCAAAGGTATTCCTGGAAAACTGGTGGTAAGCTTTATACCCGGGTATAGACCTCCAATCTGATCCTGCCAGCCACCTCCGGTGCCCATGATCTGTTCAAGTAGCAACACAAGTCTAGCAACATTCTCATTACTTTCATCCCCATCAATGATACGAAGGAGTCCTTTCACAACAGCTGCAGCCAAGATGCTAGAAGTACCCAACCCACTTCCACGAGGTATATGGGCCCAAGTTTTGACCCGTAGACCCATTACCATAATGTTGCTGTCATGAAGAATACCCGTAACAAGCAAAGCGGATTTCACAAGGCGAAACGGGTCGTTGTCGTGGAACGGGGGGCAGATGTTTTCCTTTTGGATGTGCAACTCGTTTGAAGCATCATCCGTGATTTCTATGATGCCTGTTTCTGTGGTTTCTATCATGGTTCCGATTGGGAGACGATTCTCCAAACTTATAGCCATGTTCAACACACAACCCCCCCGCTCTAAGCTCCATGGTGGAGTATCGCTCCAACCACCAACAAAGTCAACCCGAACAGGCAACTCCACTTTCACTTTTTTATTCTTCTTCTTCTTCCCATTTCCTCCTTTACTATTATTATTGGATGACTCTGCAAACACACGAAAACAATAACTATTTTCCATTTTCAAACCTAAACTTTCATTTTTTGCAACACAGGGTCCTCATTTTGCAGTTTCCTTCCACACCTTCCATGTAAAATGACTATATTACCCATTTCTTCTTCTTCTTATTATTTTTTTAATTTAACAAATGAATTAATACATTAATTAGTAATTAAAAAAAATCAGAAAATGGTGATATAGTCATTTTACATGTCCAAAAATTGAACGGAAACTGCACGGTTAGGATACGAACGAACCTATTTGTAAAAAAAAAAAAAAAAAAAAATGCGTGCTGACCCTTAAAGCCATATCTGACCGCTGAAGCAGTTTCCTCAGCAACAGAAGCCCAAACTTGGTGTTGGATCTGAGATGCTTCTTCATGGTTGCCGCATGCACGAAGGAGATCTGCTTGCACCTGAAAAGCTCGGCTTCTAGGGACAATTTTGGAGTTTTGTGACTGCAAGGAAAGAAAATGTTTGCATATTTTGTCTCCTGAATCTTTCATCTGCAAAACCTCTTGACACAACTGAGACAAATTCCTCCCAAGCAAGCCGAAAGTAAGAGAAGCTTTACCAATTTCAGCTGCAAGATCCGCTTGATGGTTGCTAGAAATTAAACACATTTGTGGGAAATCTATTGATCTATGCAGCTCTTCCAAACTGAGACGTCGTGCCATTTTCCATAAAGAATGAAACCTTTGATTGTTTTCATATTTTTCTAACCCCATAAGCCAGTTTGCAAGGCTAAGCATCTCAGAATATGGAATGACTGGAAACAGCTTTGCATTCCACAAGCATTTTTCTTGAGAGCTCCATAAGTCATTTTCATGTATGCCCAAATCATGTAGAACCTTCTCCCATGGTTTCCCACAGAAAGTAGCATCTTTTGAAATTGAAAGAGGGTTTTTGGGATTATCATGAAGCCCACAATACACAATAACCCTTTTGCTGCATCCTAATCCTATTCCTCCTATCAAAGGAACCTCCCAAAGACAATGGCGATCAGGAAGGACAAACTTTTTTTCTGGTATGTTGACACCAACTACTATACAGAGGGAACCGATTTGTATTCCATCTGAAACCGATGACTCATATACAAGAGAATCTTCACCAATTGATACCCCGGGTGAGATTTTACTAGAAACTATGATGGCAGATGCTGCAATATCAGACATTGTTGTTCCAGGAATGGAACACAGATGCCTTCGCCCTACAAGTCTTGAACTCAAGTGATCCAAAACTTCACTTGATGTTCCAAAGTGCAAGAACAACAGATCATCTGTGCATGTAAAATATTCATAATTAAGTAAAAAAAAAAAAGCTTTAAGGAATCAACCAAACAATATTCACCGTACAAGCACAGTAGCTGTACATGGTCTGTTTCCCCAAACTCCTCACAAGTTGTTCACCAAAAGGTCTTGAACACAACCATCCATGCCTTGAGGGTACCCAAGCAGCCACAAGATCTTCATACAAACTCATCTGGACAAGTGAAAAAAGGTAATCACAAAGTTGGTATCAATACAAGATAAACGAATATGATTTCCTTATATTCCTTGCCTCTTTTTTAGTTTTCACTAGTTGTGAGATGATGGGTTGGCTCATACAAGAAAGCATAGCAAGGTCTTCCCATGCTTTACCTCTAACACATATGATACCGGTGTCAAGTAATGTCCTACCATCATCAAGAACTGCATGCTGTCTAGTAAGCTCCTCCATGTTAGGTTTCTGAAGTAGATTTGCTACAGGAGATACTGAACAAATTTCATCCGAGTTTCCAGTTTTGGATGCCACAATCACACCATGGTTGGAAGCTATATCAAGAGTGATAGGAACAGTTATGATGCAAGATGTATCCTCAGGAAGAACCATTGCAGATGCATCAAAACATGGAACCACATCACCAGTCATGATGAATAGCCCACCTGGAGATGATGAATATAATATATTTTCAAAAACTGTTATTGGAAGATTATAAAATCTTGTCTCGCGTAACTAAAACAGAAGAGTAACCTTCATTGTTATAAGCCTGTCGTGCACAAGAAGCTATTGCAAGTATATGATCAAAAAGCAAGGGTACCGGTCCATCAGGGTCATCATCTGCCAGATATGGAAGTGGCAAGAAGACTTTCCCCATGGGATTAGCCCATGGGACCCTCTTCGAGTCACCACCCGCATGAAGAAGTAGTATATGTTTTTTCCTTATGAGATTAACCATTGAGGTGGAAACTTCATTTTCCGAGCTTTCATCGGGTACTACATAACATCCATCACTGCAGTTGTTTGCCACCTGATGAGCATAAATGTAATCCCATTAAAGCCAGCTGCTATTATGCAGTAGCAAGAATCAAACTTGAGGAATCTGATAACTCAAAATAAAGACAAAGGCACTTGAAAGCATGAAAAAAAAATCATAGGAATATAAGAAATGCGTTTCATGGTTTGACAAAGATATAGCATAGTCATGTTTCATCCCTTCTCCGGTAACCAAAAAGCACTTTTGATCTATAATAGCAAAAAGATATGGTAAAGTTTTCCAGTAAATCTTATAATTCCTTGTTAAAAAAAAATAAAAAAAATCTGAAATAGTAATTACAGGTGCAAGCCCATCTGATTAAAAAAGTCAAAACAGAAGCATTGGTTGAGCAAATGTAGCATCTTAAAAACAAAAATAAGAAAATGCGGGCAGAAAGAAGCATAAACGTTTAGTATAGAGTTGAAGCTGAAGAAGTATAATTAATTAACAATTGGCAACAGGCGAAAATCGCGGTTAATAAGCATTTGGATGTGAGTTTTGAAAGAGATTAATTATTATGTAAACATTGCGAGTAATCAATGAGTTTGGTGGATTTGAGTATGACGAATGAATGAATGATGTTAAATACTGAGTTTAGTAGGTTACTTGAGAAGCGTTGTAATGATTGGCTAGGGCAAGAATGGCATTGAGAGTAGCTGCGCCTGAACCAATGCGATGACCCTCGGGATCGGGTACGGCAAGAGTAACAGTGGAATCCGAAATCCGACCCAACCGTACAGCTCGTTTCAGCTGCCACTCGTAGAGTGCGGCTTGTTCAGGGCTAGCAGCGGTGAGGACGATGGCATCCCAAGTGGGAACCCTAGATGGGCAACGAACCGATAATCTTAACCGGTACCATGATTTTCTCAACACTCCTTCCAACTCTAAACGTTGCTTCTTCATAATTTTGGTGGTGCTTGAATATCCTAATTTCTTCATAAATCATGACCCTTTTTTCTAAACTGAATTTGGGGAAACTGTCGGCAGTAAGCAAGTCTGTGTGAATTTTGGACATTCATTTATAAGTTTTTTATTAAAAAAAATGTGAGCAAATTGTTGGTTGGTGTGAAAAACAAAAAGCAAAATAATTGGCTTCGCCCGGGTTCGAACCGGAGACCTTCAGTGTGTTAGACTGACGTGATAACCAACTACACCACGAAACCGATTGAAAGCAACATCATTACACTCTTAAATGTCTTTATGTAATATGTAAGCAATTCAAACTCCATGATATTATCCCTAAAATTTTAGCAGATTATATGTATTTTTTTTATGACAGGTGTTTTGTTGTTGGTAAGATTAGAAATATAAATTTGACTTTTTCATACAAGTAAGAAAAATAAACAAGTGTTGTTACGTATTAACGATCGAGGGAATAAAATGGATAAGTATGATAGAATTAATAACTTGTTTGTTTGTTACATAATAATAAGAATCCCATATATATAATGCAATTCATTTTTAGGCAGGTTTTTATCCTATGGGGAACGAGCGTTTTTAAAATGGTAGCTTAATACATAAATAAAACATTCCATTTTTCTAAATTAAACATTAACCAAATTTACTTTTTTATATAGAGACTGCTGAAATAAAAGTTAGATCTGAAAATGCAAGGGCTAAAATGGACAAGCTGAATCGATGAAGGGTTGCTATGTTGGATAAAAAAGAGGTGAAAGGTTGCAATTGGAATTTGAAGAATTGATGAACACATGCATAATTTTCATTTTACAAAATAACATACGTTGTATGTAAAGGATCTGAGAGACGTTGGAGCGATAATTAAAGTTAGGGGTCTTGGCACTTTCTCCAATATTGCATTTGTAAGTTTTCATCAAGGCTCTTATTAGGTACGTACGGTTGTGCAATCGATTGAGTAATATTATAATTTTCTTGAATGTTCAAGGATATTGATCCTAATTAATTATTGATTCTCTCGTAAACTCCAATGTCCAATATGTATGTGCATACATAGCTGATAGTTGTATTAATCTGTACATGCATATGCATGTGATGGTTTTTTCTCTTTTACAAAGCAAATGTGATTCAATCATTCAATTCAATTCAATATTTTGTTCTCTCGTGCATTTGCTATATATCATGAATTTTCTGTAACGATCTTTCAAGAACCGTATGATTCTAACAAAACAGTAATGACTTTTTGTTTCTGCTTGTATTTATGTTAAAATTGATAAACAGTTATGGGGATTTGTGGGTTTGTTCGATCTAAAGCAATTGTTGTTGACATGATACAATTTTTAATTCGCATTGCTAGCATCGTTATGTTATCAACATTCTTGAAATAATTATGAACTCAAATCTATTTTAATTATATAAATGGAGTTGCACTACGTACGGTACCATCGAGTCTATTAGCAAGTAATTCTAATTCGCCGATCAATCGTGCATGTCATCTGATTTTGTGATGTGTTACTGCCCTTTAATTTGGTTATTTTGAAGGCTAGGATATGAGCTACATATCCCTCCATCATCTTGCTTGGCAACTTTCTCTTTGATTCACATAAAGTTTTCCGGATTAATTTTTAGTCGATCTTACTGATGTACGTGTATATATATATATATATATATATATATATATATATATATATATATATATATATATATATATATATATATATATATATATATATATAGTGGCGGACGCAGACTATTTTAGTATACGAGCCGGAAATTGAGCAGTGGCCCGGGACCCCCAATTCTCCACATAGGTCCGCCACTATATATATATATATATATATATATATATATATATATATATATATATATATATATGTGTGTGTGTGTGTAATTAATACAGTATATATTTTTGTAGGAAATATATTAAGAGCCGGCCATGAGTAATGCAAATTCTGGTGCGGGCAAGAATAAGATGTCGATAATACTAAAGGCTGTTTTTCCGCTACTTGAAGGAACCGACTTAGCTGCATGTATGGTAGTATGCAAGCAATGGGAAAATGTAGCTCAAGACGACTACTTATGGAAGTGTCTTTGCATCAAGAAATGGCCATCAATATCTGCGTCTCCTTTGGTAAATAATTACCGCAAGATATTCAAAGCATTATGCATATGTGAAAAGGATCATCGTCCAACTTCCTTAGCTCCAGGTATCTCCTTGAGTGACCTGGACTTCTATATCGATATATGGGATGCAGACGAAGGCCATGGGAGGTTACTCTTTTCAGAAATTGCATCAGGTCCTACCCTTCGTGAAGGCAATATGAGCCCGCCGGATGGGATCGTCCCCGGGCTGACGGATCATTTAGAGGGTCCCGAGTACAAGCTAACCTTGCCGGTAAAATCATCATTGTCGATTTCTTCAGCACAGGAGGTTCGTGTTTCGGTGCTCATAGCACGGAAGGACTCCAATAAAGTTGCATGCATACTAAACCACTTGCTTGATTGCAATACTTGCATAGACTGGTCTGAAGGGAGAGCAATTGCATATGCTCAAATAGCTGAGTTCCCACTTGCATGCCCCTTCGTCAACTTTGCCACGTCCAGCATTAACTGTGAGATCTCTTTGTTGTTTATCAGCCGTGGTGGTGGTGGTCAATGCCTTGATGTTTTTGGGATCGAAATGAACTTTTTAACGGCCTACACTGAGGAAGGGGTGCTCTGGCTCTTGTCCATGCTTCAGTGGCAATAGATGACTAATGAAAAGGAAGAAAATTAAGGTTAATAAGTGTAAAAATCAATTAAAGTTAGGACTTGATGGAATTGGAAACCCACCTTAATTTTGCATTAAGTCCTTTTTTGTATGCATTGATTAAGTAAAATACCATTCATGCATACTGCACATATATTAACTTTTGTCCCCCATGCATTGCACCACTAAATAAGAAACAACACATTCATAGTTCGATAATATAAATTTCATCATTCACGGATAGGATGTTGTAATGTGTTGTGTCTTTAAAATTGGTTTACTATGTTGTTGTTTTGTTTGGTTTGGTTGAGCAAGTTTGCATATAAAAAATTGTTTTTTTTTAACCCAAAATATAACAATTGTTTTTAGCAAAAAAAAAAAAAGTAAATTTTAAGCCTATAAAACGGGGGAACGGGGGCGGATCTGGGGTGATGAAGGAATTCGGGGGTGGGATCGGGGGCTATGTAAACATGGTATTCAAGGGCGGGGGCAGTGATGATGTAACGTACCAAAACTAATAACATAAAATTTTCGTTTTTAAATTAATAAATCGTTAATACATAACATTTCCACAAAACCAAGGTAATCAAGATTTATCAAAACATCATCCAATCAGAGTAAATTGCAGAATGCGGAAACATGTGGTGTGTGCTCTGCAATCATCCCGAGCTCTTCCATTTAAAAACCGAAAACCTGAAACATAAACTGAAACCGTAAGCACAAGCTTAGTGAGTTCCCCAAGATACCACATACCACGCACACATAAATCGCATACTGGGGCCCCGCCCTTCATCGGGCCTCGCCCAGTATCAAGTCCCACTCGGCCTCGGGCCCTGCCTGGCATCAAGCCTCGCTTGACTTTGGGTCCCGCCCGACTACAAGCCCCGCTCGGATTACAGATCTGTCAATTACCAGGCTCCGCCTGACATTGGGCCCCACCTGATACACACATAATCATATAACCATATAATCATATAAACATATAGTCTTACTAGCACATTAATTGATCACCAAGACCATAGCATACCATACAGTCCTTGAGCTCCTCCCAGCATCGAGTCTCGCCCGGTAAGCATAAAAACACATACTAATAACTAGCATATAATGTACTCATCAGGCCCCGCCTGGCATCGGGCCTTGCCCGGTAAGCATACCATCACACAACACATGCAAGAGTCACGCATACATCTGGTTTATTGTAACGCGTCTATCACGGGATTGGAGCGATGTTGACGTAAAGGGGTTGTGTTATTGCTTACGCTTCGAGGCAGCTGAAGCCTCATGAGGCGAACTATTCGACGCATGATTTGGAGCTGGGGGCTGTGGTTTTCGCCCTAAAGATTTGATGACATTACCTCTATGGGGTCTGCTGTACTATTTATACGGATCACATGAGCCTGGGGTACTTGATGGATGAGCTGAATCTGAATATGAGGCAGCATCGATGGTTGGTTGTGGTGAAAGATTATGATTGTGAGATCCTTTACCATCCGGGGAAAGCCAATGTGGTGGCCGATGATCTTAGCCGCAAGGTGGTTGCGGCTCTGATCAGGGATATTTTTATGAGGATGACAGTGATTGCTCCGCTTTTTGTGACAACCCGAAATTTCCATTGTACGAACATCATCTATTCATTAGAAGCTAGTTCAGTTTCAGTGATTTTCAAGCTTTTCCGAACAAGTTTGTGTACATTAGGGTTTATGTTTTAGATGATATCAGGAGAGTGGATACTCCTGGCATTGTGAAACTTGGGCATTTCAAGTTTCATAATATTTCAGTCCAACATCAGGAATAAAAACATTTTCTGTCAAAATATTCCAGGACTATAAATAGTTTTCTGAATTAAAATAATTCATTATTCACAATTCCAAATAGAGAAAAGCCATATTCTCTCTGACGGATCTTCGGGTTTTCATCCCAGATTGTGAGTCTACTTTTCTATATGTGATTCAATACTTGTTAGGTGTTTATTAACATCAATTGCATGCTTAGATTACAAGATCCGGGAGTTTACCGCCCAAGAACGTTCTCGGGGAGTAAACTCCAAAATGGAACTTTAATGCTTTCTAGACCCATCCACATGTTAGAGGACTTATCAAGGACATTGTGTATGATCTTTATAGCCTAGAAATCATCCAAGAAACACAAGTTCTAGGAGTTTACGGCCAAGGAACTCCCTTGGGCCGTAAACCCCTTTTTAAGGGCAATTAGTGCCCTAAACTCCCCTCTAATGCTTAAAGACCTTTACCCTAAATTGCTTGTGCTTATTTTAGGCATCAAAAGACATCAAATACATAAGTTTCTAGGAGTTTACGGCCAAGGAACTCCCTTGGGCCGTAAACCCCTTTTCAAGGGCTTAAATGCCCTAAAACTTTCCCCAAATGCTTAAGGACTTTAACTACTAGTACTTGTGCTTGATTAGAACACCAAAAGCTCCTCAAAATCACAAGTTAGTAGGAGTTTACGGCCAAGAACTCCTCTTGGGCCGTAAACCCCTTTTTGTAGGACAAAAATCATTCCAAGCTACCCTTAAGCCTTTAGACAAATTACCTTGCACCTTTGGGACTAGAATGGAGAGTAGAACACATAGAAATCACTCCTTGAAAGGAGTTTACGGCCAAGGAACATGACTTGGGCCGTAAACTCCAAGTGAAGGCACCAAAGTGTGCCTCTTGTCCCCAATAGCCTTAGATAAATTCATGGATGCCATTCTTGATGTTTAAGTGCCTCAAATCAATTAAAATCCTAGAGTTTACGGCCGTAAACTCTAAGGTGAAGGACCTTAGGCCGTAAACTCCCATATGGAGTGTTCTAAAGCCTTAAACTACTTCATGTATTATTCCAACAAAGCTAGGAGTGTTCTAGATGCAAGATAACACCACAAAACACCCAAAAACACCATTTGAGGAGTTCACGGCCATAAACCTATGAGTTTACGGCCGTAAACTCCAAGGTGTGGGGTTTGTTGGGTGGTGAACTCCTATACAAGGCCCTTTGATGTTTCAAACCCTTTTGCCTTGTCCCGTAGCAACTTAGATGCAACCATTTGAACCTTAAACACTCATAAAAGTGTTTAAATGTTTTCTAAGTGTCTTAACTTATTTATTTAAGTTATTATATGTCTAATTAGTTATATATATGTTTATTATATGATAACTAGGCTCGTGCGTGTAAACCAGTCTCCGTTTGTCACCTAGCACGGTAGCCGACACTGCAATTCAAACGACTCACCACAAGTGAGTTCATACCCCTTGAATCAACCTTTGAAATGATTTTAAGTGTTTTAAATACTTTATGGGGGGGGATACAAGTCAAATACATATAGTTATTGCTTCAATCACATGTGATTGCATTTAATCACATGTGATTAATAACTAGGAAAACAACGATTTTTACCACTGTTCAAACTGTTTTTCCAACTGCTTTACTATTGAAATGTTTTACAAACTGTTTTACTATCCGAACTTATTTATAGACTGTGATTCAACAAATGCTTCTTATACTTAAACTGTTTTACCAACTTATGCCTTCAAAATGTTTTATAGATCGACATCAAGTCGATCTTCTCTTGAAATTATATTACTGCTTCAAATGTTTTATGAAAACTTATTTATGCTTTTATATATCCAATTGCATGCCCATATATGTATAGATATATAAATAATGTTTAAAGGGCTTAGGAAGGCCATCCGCCCTATTTCCTTTTCCTCGATTTGGATGTGGTCTGGTGGGATTTCGGGTGACCATCCGAAGGTCGTTTCCATATTACTTATATATCATATATACATATATAGACATAAAGGTACTTCCATATTCATACTCATCAGTACATCATTAGCTGGTTACCATCGGGGTAACGCAGGATCATACATATACAGATATACTAGAAACAATACATATACAGATATACTAGAAACAATACATATACAGATATACTAGAAACAATACATATACAGATATACTAGAAACAATACATATACAAATATACTAGAAACAATACATATACAGATATACTAGAAACAATACATATACAGATATACTAGAAACAATACATATACAGATATACTAGAAACAATACATATACAGATATACGAGGAACGATACATATACGTGAATACTTAACAATTGTGATCCACTGTATCGGGCATGCCTTAAATGTCATGGCCTGAGTTGTAGCCAGAATTCTCTTGGAGGGAGAGCGTGAGTTTGCATATAGATCTATACTGGATTGACTATCCTACACCTTGCTGCTAGCTACAGCCGGACCTGCAGGTCTGCGGGTGCCAAACGTCATTTCTTATTACGACCGTTCATTATGTCGTTGATTATCGGTCGATAGCATGGTGCAATTAATCACAATAAGCCTTAATATAAATCCGGTTTAAGGTAGTAGTATTTAGTACAGCAGTAGTCTTATTATACAAAGCTACAGTACTACAATGATTTACCCATTACATATTTTAGTGATAATCTCACTTAAGCATTAATGTACAAACTATATTTTTAACAAATGATAGTTATATTTGGGTAATCACACACTTTACAACAGAAAAGTTTACAAGACAGCCTAGCCTTGGTAGAAGGTTACTTTTATAGAAAATATAGGATTTTCTAAGTGATTCAAACTTTTACAAACACTTTCAAACATTTACTTACATTTTTACAACTTATACATTGAGACAGGTTCAAACGTTTTTACAAGAAACATTGACACTAAAATACTTATGAACTCACCAGCTTAATGCTGATAAACTCTTTCAAAATAACTTGTATTCTCAGGTCATCAGTAGACAGGTACCGAGGCCAGCTTTTGAGAAGATGGAGTACATTCAAGACTCATCTCATTTTATTTTGTGTTTCATTATTTTTGGTGTCTATAACTGTACAGAACACTTGTATTAAAATTATATATTTAATGCAATGGATGATGTTGTTTGCTTATTTACATTTACTGTGTTGTGATACTGTACATGACGTCCTCCGCCCCATAACGTTTCCGCCGTTCTTGGTTTTGGGGTGTGACACTTTTGGAGCAGATTTGAGAGGCATAGATTGAGGCTATGAAGGAAGAGCACCAGAAGAGTGATCGCATAGTGGGTCACGTGGTTTCCTTTATGGTTAAGAACATCTTTTGTTGCCTAGATATGAAATTTAAATGTAAGTGATTAAGGGATTAAGCACTTAATAAGAGGGGTGGTAAGCAGCCACATACGCTAGGCACACCGAGGGGTATGCTGCGCGCACGAGGTCAGCTCCCCGATCCTCGGTTAACTGCGAAGTATGCCCCACATACAAACTGAGTCAAACCAATTAACTTGGTTGACTTTGACCATAATTTTGACTAGGGTTTGACCTAAGGGTATTTTAGGTATTTGAATGGTAGTTTGAGTCTTGGTTACTATTATTCGTAAAGGTGACCAGTAGTGCGGGTTTTAGAACAACGTGCCAATTCAGTTTTATGTATGTCTGTGAGGTGAGTCTTTTTAACACCTTAAGTGGGTCGAAGGCACTAAGGCCAAGACATTGTATTGAATGAGTAAAATTGTATGCAGTTGTATGATTATGTATGATGTGATCGTATGATTTATGTATTGAGCTAGTGTGGGCTCGGAGTTATTATGGACTCGGGGTTGATACGGACCCGGGGGTTGATTCGGACCCGACACAACTACTTGCTGTTATTTTGGGTTGATAGGGACCCGGGGGTGATAAGTACCTGACACACCCACGTGTTGTTATATTATATGTATGTTGTATGTGGTATTTTGAAAAGCTCACTAAGCTTTATTCTTACATTTTATGTTTATGGTCTTAGGTATTTCCAGTTCAAAAGGGAAATGCCCGACATGCTGGCACAACATCCTCGCCATATGATTTTCGCGCTTTATATATTTGTACTATGATGTTTTGGAATAGTGTAATGGTTGATGGTTTTTGGTACAATCAATGAATCAAATTAATAGTTTTTAAATGAAAATTGTTAGTGCTATTTTTTTGGGTAGTTAGATGTTGGTATCAGAGCATTGGTTTGAGGGATTCAGGCATACTCTCGGGTGTGTCAGAACTCAAAATGAGGAAATGATAGTTTTCTTAAATAAAAATGAATTTAAACTTTTAAAAAGGATTTTATTTAAGAAGAAGGGTTGCGATGCATACGATCAACCGAGCTCAAGTAAGTGGTTCCCAAATTACCCATACTTATGTCTTATGATTCGTATGCTTGATATGAGAATTGTATGCTAGATTAGGGCTAAGGATACCTTCAGGAATTATATGATAGAATTTCCTGATTTACATGATGCCTTATACCCTAGTGGAACTTGATGCTATGTATTACATGGAATTGATATCGGCTCAGTTATTCGCTAAGTGTATGCTTTCAAAGTTGTATACGATTAGGATTGTATACCCCTAGAATAATCAATTTGGCCTCATATCATGTTCCTTGTTTGGTTGTAGACTTAGGGTAGAATCCTCATTTGACAATCTATGTGATCCTATTTTGTGTATAACTTGCATACATAGGGCAACCAACAATGTTGATTGAGGTTCTTTGTATTGCGAGTAGTGGGAGTTGAGGATTCCTAGTAGAAGGATATGCATGTTGTATGGCAAGGGATTAGTTTATGGTTTTAGTGTGGTGACTTAATAAGGGGGTGATGAGCAGTCGTGTACGTTAAATTTTGGGTCTTGTACCCTATTTAAACACATTTATGGCCACATGTTGTGACATCCCCATCTTCACGACCAGAAAAGACCGATTTTGTTTATGCTTTGTTTAAAAATCAGAGTAACATTTTAAATAAAAGTGTTGCAGAATTTGTCCCAAAACAAAATATGATAAAGATTTATCAAAAGCATTTCCATAGAAATGTATTTCATTAAAAAGACTCGGGATGTCATGTTCGATATAGATCATAAGCATAAACAATACAACATAGGCCTTACTACATTATTCCGTATTTACAGGCCTAAAATCCCCTAATCTCTCATCCCAAAACATCACATCTATGCTCATGCGCCACTACCTGTAATACAAGAAACTGAGTGGGTCAGGCTTGGGAGCCTGGTGAGCACATAGGGTTTTCAACCCACAATAAATAAGTTTATTAACTTTATCAAACCAAACAAACCTGATTACCCGTTCCCATTATCCTCACTTAGTGAGATGTGTGTGTTTATGTGTTTGGCCGAGAAGGAGAAAGAGGTGGGAAAAAAAGAGAGAAGATGATTTGACATGCATGGAAGTATGGGATTTTTAAGCTTGGTTGCATGTTAAATAATATGGAGGTGGCAATGCCACACAAATCCTCCATTTTCTCTTATTTTTAAACTTATGGGACAAAAATGGGCTTAAGGAAAGGAGTAGTGTAATAATTTGAGCCCATTCTTGTATTGTTCGAAAACATATAGCCCATAAGGAAAAGTTCTCAACCCATTGGGCCCTTAAGCGTATTCACGGCCCAATTTAGCATAAATGAATGGATTTGAGTCTATTAAAGTTATTTGGATTTGTTATGGTCCAATAAGGCCCATTAGGGTTAGAATGAATCATTCTAGGCCTAAATGGTCCAAAATATTATAGATTTGATGAATTGATGGTTTATTGGTCCCTTAGGCCCAATAAGAGAATCCTAGTCCATAATGGACTTGAGTCGGGATTTCTAGGGTTTCCAACCCTTACTTGCCCGTATGAGATGTATTTGAACAAGCATAGAGTGTAGTATTAACTTAGAGTACAAGTCTTACACTAGATGATGGTTCCATGAGAATAGAATTTTCCTAGCAAAAATGCCAGTTGTGACACTACTGGTATGGGGGAGTTTCACGCGTCTTGGGCTGAGGTGGCGCACCTCCCTACGCGTGAACACTGCCCCAAGGAAGGGTGGTTTGCGTGTGTCATGAGGCGGAAGACGGAGGCTTTGATTGGTCAATTCAATTTTGGAGTCGTTGGAGGCGGAAAAAAAAAGATCTTTACAAATTAGGAAGAATACACATTTTTCAACAATTGTCTCCTTTGGTCCCTTGATTTTGGATCAAAAGCAGAACAAAATCAACATTTTTCTTAATTTTTTTTTTTCAAAACTGATTTATAAAATTTACAAATTCCACCTTAGAGTTTTATATATTCCTATTATTATTATTATTATTATTATTATTATTATTATTTTGTATGTTTTTATTAATTAGGTTTTTTATTTAATTTAATCTAAAAAAATATATTGTGGAGTTGTGATCATTTCTAATGTCTAGTGGATTGGTGGTGAAACTAACGTGGCGCAGAGGTGTCAATATTTTTTCGGTGGATTGGTGTTGATGCCTATGTGGCATAGTAGGCTACGTGTGAACACCGCCTCAAAGATGGGTAAGTGTCTTGTGGCGCGATACCAGCTACGGAAGAAGACGAAGGCTCCGATTGGTGGAAGATTTGTTCGTGTCTATCTCTCTCTACAATCTCTCTCTTCTTCACCACTACTTCACTAGTGCACACCATTTCCACAACCAAGTAGGTTGGTTGTGAGATGGTTAAAATAATGACGTGACATATTTTCATCCCCTTCTCACGCGTGATACACCTCTTAGCCTAATGTTAATTATCTTCTAAAATAAACATACTTTGACTTACTTCCTGAATAAAACTATACCCGTCCTCCTCTGCCATCTGAAAACCCTTCATCATCTTCCTTTAGCTTTGCAAGTCCACAGCCACTATTATGTATTCGAATACAGCACCACGTCTAATATATGACGACCATTCTCATTACTCATTAGCCTAACAAATTTTCAATAAATAACTCGAAATATATTAAGCGTTTCTGTATTTTGTATTTTGTCGGAATTCGGAAATATTTTTTTTGTTAGCATCATAAATAGGTGAGTGATGTTGCTGGTAAAGAAGAAGCTTCCTGGACGGTAGGTTTGAACTCTGAAGTTATAAAAAGGTAAAAGATTATTTATCGATATATAATAAACAATTTTTCTTACTTCACATATATGATACTTGTTAAGTAACTAGCACCACTCTAATACACGTGTAACATTGAATTTCGAAGCTCATTTAAATTGAAGAAGAAAATGTAGCCTTAAGGTGCAGGAGCTTAAATATTAACGAAAAAACATTTTAAAATTAAAAAAGACAGTTAAAAAGTCAACCATGCTCCCATGCTCCCATGACCCTATACTTATTGAAATTTAAAACCTGTCAATGGCTTTTCCTGTAAATTGACACCCTCCACGTTTTGATTAAACTACAAGTTTAGTCCGTCGACTATTTGCCATTTGCCAACCTATAAGTACACTTCGTTGAGAACGTCTTTAACGTAAATTGGTTTATTTCATCATGTTTTTATTTTCGTTGTCGTTTTGGAGGCTAATGAGATCAATGGTGCATTGATGTGGATGTGTATTAAATCAAAATAAAAATTAAATAAACTAATCATTGTAATTTAAATTTAGGCCATCCACCTACTTTGTAGCATAACATTCATTAATTCTCAATGGAAGATTTTTTTTTTGCTCCGTTCGGATATAATTTTGAAAACGATGTAGACAAATTTGGGGGTTAAGATGAAGATCACGATTCTTTTTAATTTCTGTTTTGTAGCTGTTAAATTTAACGAACCAAAATCTATTTTAAATATAAATAAATAAATAAAAACTTCATGGACTGAAGCAGCGTGTTGATATATAATCGAGGGACGAAATTGGCAGTAGTCCTGACAAAACAACAAGTGTGCAAAGAGTTCTTGAAATGGATAGATAACACCCCCAAAAATCACGAGGAAGAAAGCAAACAAAAAATATTTATATATAAAACAGAAAGAAAGTCAGAAATCAGAGCTTTTCAGTTATTCAATTTAAATGACTTCTGATTTCGGGAAATTATGAGAAGAATCTTCTGATGAATTTCTTCCTTTACTTGACTATTATTTAAGAATCATACATTGCTTTGTCTCAACCCCATCATCTTCTCCACTCTCTGCTTTCAAAGGTAACCTGCTAACTTCTACTCAAACTGCTAGACCTGCGGTTTTCATATTTACAATTTACCTCGAAAAGGTTAGATTTCATGCTCGCAAATGTTTGGTGCTAGGTTGATTACACAATTTTTGCATGCTTAGGTTTCTTTTCCAGGCTTCTTCCTAATGTTCATGTTCTACATCCTAATTCTGTAAAAGGTTACGTTTTTATATGATGAAAGAGTTGGAATTCAGTGAATATGTTGTTGTACACTAAATGGTAATGAAAATTTATCTTAATTAATATTTTGACTTCCAAGGTCAAGGTGGGTTAGTTCTTTTCAATTTAATTTAGTGGAATTCACTTGGAATTTTAATTTTGATATGTATATTGTTGAATATGTGAGTTTTGGGTTATTTTAATTTGTTGTAGGTTTAAGTTGAGATTGAGAATTTGAAGATTAATTAAAATATAATGGATGAGAAAGCGTTTCCTGCTTGGTCATGGTCTGTGGATGATTGCTTGAAAGCGTATAACGTAAAGCTTGAGAAAGGTTTGTGTTCATACGATGTAGAGAAGCAACGTGAAGTTCACGGGTGGAATGAGCTGAAAAAAGAGAAAGGGAAGCCAGTATGGGAGCTTGTGATTCAACAATTTGACGATATGCTTGTGAAGATCCTTGTTGTTGCCGCCTTCATTTCGTTCATGCTAGCATACTTTGAAGAAACAGATGAAAGCCAAGAATATTCAGGAGGAGGATATGTTGAACCTGTTGTGATCGTTTTAATCCTAATCCTAAATGCAATCGTGGGCGTTTGGCAAGAAACTAATGCCGAAAAAGCCCTGGAAGCTTTAAAGGAGATGCAATGCGAATCATGCAAGACTTTAAGAGACGGGTATTTGGTGCCCGACCTGCCCGCTAGAGAGCTTGTACCAGGAGATATTGTGGAGCTGCGAGTAGGGGATAAAGTCCCGGCAGACATGAGAGTGGCCGTTTTGAAAACTTCAACTTTAAGAGTGGAGCAGAGCTCTTTAACCGGTGAATCTGTTCCTGTTTTGAAAGGAAATCATACAATTAATGATGATGATTCATCATGTGATCTGCAGGCTAAAGATAACATGGTTTTCGGTGGGACAACGATTGTGAACGGGAGCTGTACATGCATTGTTGTCAACACCGGGATGAGGTCGGAGATCGGGGAGATACAGAAACAAATACATGAAGCCTCCATGGAAGAATCCGAGACCCCATTGAAGAAAAAGCTTGATGAATTTGGGAACAGTCTCACAACCGTGATCGGGGCTGTCTGTCTTGCTGTTTGGGTTATCAACTACAAGTATTTCTTGACGTGGGAGATGGCCGGCAGCTGGCCGACGGACATTCGCTTTTCATTCGACAAGTGCACGTATTATTTCAAAATATCCGTCGCCCTTGCAGTGGCTGCCATTCCGGAAGGTCTTCCTGCGGTTATCACCACCTGTTTGGCTCTGGGGACAAGAAAAATGGCTCAAAAGAAGGCGATTGTGAGGAAACTTGGTAGCGTGGAGACGTTAGGGTGCACGACTGTGATTTGTTCGGATAAAACAGGCACGTTAACCACCAATCAGATGTCTGTTTCTGAGATTTTCACGTTTGGAGGGAAAACAACAAACGCTCCTAGGATGTTTCATGTGGAAGGAACAACTTATGACCCAAAAGACGGGGGAATTGTGGATTGGAGTTGCTTCAATATGGATGCTAATCTACAAGCAGTTGCTGAAATATGTGCTGTCTGTAATGATGCGGGAATTTATTTTGATGGTCGTGTTTTCAGAGTAACGGGTCTGCCTACTGAAGCCGCTTTGAAGGTGTTGGTAGAGAAGATGGGGGTTCCCGATCCCGATGTCAAAGCAAGAAACAAGCAGATTATGGCAAACTATCTCATCGATAACAATAGTGTTAAATTAGGCGAGTAATTATTAATTTAATTAATGTTATATGTTCTTTTTGCTAATACATACATATGGTTTAAATTATTAAATGCGTGTGTGTGTGTGTGTAAGTAGGGTGCTGTGAATGGTGGATGAAAAGATCAAAGAGGGTTGGGACATTGGAGTTAGACCGTGTGCGCAAGTCGATGAGTGTTATTGTCCGCGAGCCAACAGGACAGAACCGGTTGCTTGTGAAGGTGATAATTAATAAGTATTATCTTGAAACATAAATGGATTGATTGATTTCAATTTTCAAGATTTTGCATAGTAATAATTGCAGGGTGCAGTGGAGAGTCTGGTGGAGCGGAGTTCAGCAGTTCAGCTTGCGAATGGGCGTGTTGTTCCAATGGACGAAGCTTCTCGGGAGGTATTGCTTTGGAGACATGCAGAGATGAGTGGCAAAGGATTACGGTGTTTGGGTTTGGCTTATAAGGATGATCTTGGTGACCTTTCCGATTACAATGGCCAACACCATCCTCATCATCCTAAGTTGCTGGACCCGGCTTGCTATTCTTCCATTGAAACCGACCTTATCTTTGTTGGGGTTGTTGGTCTAAGGGTAATTAATTAAGTCTTTATTCTGGATTCGATTCTATTTTTAAGTTTTAACGAATGGAATGAAATTAACATACATATATATTTAGGATCCACCTCGTGATGAGGTTGATTCTGCTATTGAAGAGTGCCGTGGAGCGGGAATAAAAGTGTTGGTGATAACCGGAGACTATAAGTCAACCGCAGAGGCGATTTGTAAAGAAATCGGTCTGTTTGATGAATTTGAGGATCTGAGAGGTAAGAGTTTTACAGGTAAAGACTTCATGGGGCTGTCTCCATTGCAACAGAGAGATATTTTGTCAAAGCCTGGCGGGAAGGTGTTCTCTCGTGCTGAGCCAAGGCACAAGCAAGAGATAGTGAGGATGCTTAAGGAGATGGGTGAAGTTGTGGCCATGACAGGAGATGGGGTCAATGATGCCCCTGCTTTGAAACTTGCTGATATTGGGATTGCCATGGGCATCACTGGAACAGAGGTATATTATTATTATTATTATTGTAGTGCTTACTACTTAATGTGACTTGGTCGTAAATAAATCAACCAACCAGGTTGCTAAAGAGGCTTCTGATATGGTTCTAGCCGATGATAACTTTAGTACCATAGTTTCGGCTGTTGGCGAGGGTCGATCCATATACAACAATATGAAAGCTTTTATCAGGTATTAATGTTTCTGATATGAAATGAAAGTTTTTGTTTATCATTTAGAAATTAGAATATAGATGTCAGATGATGATGTCTGTTTATTACTTACGTACTATATTGTCTTAGGTACATGATTTCATCGAATGTTGGGGAGGTTATATCGATTTTCTTGAGTGCCGCAGTGGGGATACCGGAATGCATGATCCCTGTGCAGCTTCTATGGGTGAACTTGGTTACGGATGGTCCGCCTGCCACTGCACTTGGTTTTAACCCGGCTGATGTTGATATCATGAGGAAACCACCTCGTAAATCTAGCGATGCCCTGATAGATTCATGGGTTCTGTTTCGGTACTTGGTGATCGGGTGTTATGTTGGGATTGCAACTGTTGGTGTGTTTGTGGTATGGTACACGCAGGCGTCCTTCCTGGGTGTGGATCTGATAGGAGAGGACGGGCATACGCTTGTCTCGGTATCTCAGCTCACAAACTGGGGAGACTGTCCTTCTTGGCCCGATTTCTCAGTCGCACCATTTGCAGTCGCCAGCAACCGGGTCATGGCTTTCCCAAACCCCTGCGACTATTTCACCACCGGAAAACTCAAACCAATGACTCTCTCCCTCTCCGTCTTGGTGGCCATCGAGATGTTTAATTCCCTAAACGCCCTTTCCGAAGACAACAGTTTGCTAACAATGCCTCCTTGGAAGAACCCTTACCTCCTTGTTGCCATGCTCGTTTCCTTTGGTCTCCACTGTTTGATTCTTTATGTTCCTTTCCTGGCTCAGGTGTTTGGTGTCGTTCCATTGGGTTTCAACGAATGGCTTTTGGTCATCTGCTTTTCAGCTCCTGTCATCCTTATTGATGAACTGCTCAAGCTCCTTGCAAGGACTACAAAATCCACACAAATAAAACTAAAGACTGCTTAACTTACCTCCCCTCCCCTCCTTTCCTTCTTCTTTCTTTCTTTGCTCCCATAATCATAATGCTGCATCATCAGTTTGTAAACTTTTTAATTACAGCAAAAATAACCTGCTTGATGAAATCTTTTCATGTTTGTAATCTACCACATTTGCACTAGCAGCTTTTATATAAGATTCTACTTCTTCACCTCAACCATGCATCCATTCCATCCATAGTGTTCAAGTTTCAAAGAGTTTAGCAATGCCAATTTGATTTGCTATTATATATATCCTCAAGTTGACAAAAACCAAATAAAGAACTAATCAGTTTGATAGAAATTAAATAAATAAACATGCTTCAAATTAACCATGTTAATCTTTCAGTAGTTCATGAAGCAGAAGGTTTGAAGATGAATAAAACCAGTAACAAATATTTGTGTGTCAATCATATCACTATATGATGATTGCATTAAAGTCGTTTTTTTTCTTTAAACAGTGAGAATTTGACTTGTACAAGCTGAAAAAGCATGAGATTCTGTGCAAGGGGTGAACGGACAGCTGAAAGAAACTACCAAAAAAAAAAATTTTTTTTTGATACATTCCAGATAATAATCAAAACAATGATGAACCAGATCCTCCCTCCCAGGGAAGGAGAAAAAGTTTTCATTATTTATGTAAAGATTTAAAGAAAAAAAAACTAACCATCCACTGCTTCAATGCCATTTGAGAAAAACTTCAAGCAATTCTCTCAATCCTGCATGGTAATAGGAATTGAGCAGAAAATGCAATCCACCTATGGTTAGCCAACTGCCATGCCCCATACATAACTCAAAATTTGTCCAGATAAGATTCATGAAATGCTGGCCAGACAAACAAATCTTTTACCATCATCACTTTTACTGTAGGATTAAATCCCCATCACATTTAAGCTTCTAGAAAGTACTTGGAGTCAAAAGGTATGTTTCACAATCAAAACCCAAAAACAGTTCAACACAAGAAGCACAGCTTTACGTAATTTGAATTAAAACCTAATTAATCACATATGAAACTGATTTCTGATTGATTAATGCTTCCATCCGAAACACCAAATCGGTAAATTAGGTGGCGAAAATCCCAATGATTGTCAAACATAAAAGTGTCATTATGTATAAAACTAGTATTTGAGTCCGCGCTTTGCCGCAGGGTCCTACATGTGTTTTTCATGTAGATATCATAGCTTAAAAAACACTAAAAGTTTAAAAAAAAATAAGCATTGAATGAATTATCAAAAGTTGAGAAGACTTAAAAATACTATTTTTTTTAAGTTGATGGTTTTTAAATAATCAATAAAAATGTAACTTTAAATAGAAATAGTACAATTCCTGGTATATATAAAGTTGAAAAGAGTTTAGAGATTATTTTTGTAAATTGTATGATTTTTGAATAATCTATAAAAATATGGAGGGCATAACTGTAATAAAACAAAAAAGTTGTTGCGGCGGATCCAATCTGTTTTTAATTAAATTTAGCAATTGTGTTGATAAAAAGTAGATATATTTGTATTTGTTGGTAGAAAAATATATAAAATCCATACCATTGCATATACCGATCTTGCAACGTGTATTTATAAAAACATAGTTTTTCAGGATAAAAATTAAAAAAAAAAAATTAAAGGGCTTCAAATGGCAAGTAAAAAAAGGTATCTATTGTAATATCATATGTATGATAAGGATAAAAAACCAAAAAAAAAAAAAAAAAAAGATTGCAAATGGCAAGTTAATTGGGTTGTAAGGGTAAAAATGTTTATAAGTGGATGACTTATGAATAGAAAGTAAAACTGTAAGGGCAATTTATGTTACTTAATATCAAAACAATTCAAAGATTAAATTCTAACGCATCTAATTCTTGTACATGATGCATTATAGGTACCGCTTTTAGCTACATTGTTCATATCTCACAAACCAATGTTTACTTGTTGTATATATTTATAATGATATCTTAGACTTGTTATAACAAATTTCCCCAATCAATGAGGTAATTAGAAAAAACAAAAAACATCTATAGTTGAATCTCACCATGCACATGGATGTCATTTAGGCTTTTGCAGAAAGTGGGTAGACTTTGTAATTATTTTTACGGTTTGATCCAAAATATATTCTCTCATCAGGATCACCAAAACAAAGAGCAGCAGAGCAGCCCCCTGCCTTCTAAGGGAAAGAAAGGTAACTTTTGACATCGAGTAAAGAGTTGTCATATGTATAACCATGTAGCTAGGTGTAACATCCATAAATCCTTATGCCAAATTTAAAATTTTCAATCATAAATAAGAAAACCAAATAGCATTGCTTACAAAATGTTTTCAAATCATTATCCATCAGAGTGTCCGAAAATCATAACATAAGGATGATGAGCGGTATGGTCACGTCTTCGCCTTGCCATGATCTCATGAAGTACATGAAACAATAAACTGAAAACTGTAAGCCCGAGGGCTTAGTGAGCTACCCCCAAAATACCAATACCACACTGACAATACCATATCAGTAATAATCAATCAATCAACAGGCATACTGGGCCATCGGCCTGACTGGACTGCCCTACAGGGCCTCTATCTAGATCTATCCTGAGCCTTCGGCATGACTGGCCTGCCACGTGGGCCTACAGTCTCCTCGGACCGCTCATAGGGTATGTTGGCATTCAGCACAAAGCAGGACCGCCTCAACCCAACCAACAAGCAAATAACCATGTGCGCATAACTATCATATACAGGCATATATATAAACATCAAGCATATCTATCACCGGTCATCAATCATAGAATTCTCTCGTAACTAGAGTTCCCACCTAGCAGGTCACTAACATACCAATCCCTACAGATCATAAGAGCATATCATATTGTCTACCCTTATTCCGATTTAACGGATCATAGCCACATATAGCATACCATAACAATAGCAACTAAAGGACCATCCTTGGTGCCGTAGACCCTATCGATATAGTGAGGATAACTCACCTCGCAGATGTCGACTCGGAAGGTAAACTCTAACTCTCGGATCACTTGACACATGCTTCACCACCTATAGCACAATATACTCGTAAGTCCCTAACCTTGTAAGGTACACCATAACCTATTAGTCAAACCCCGATCAAAGTCAAAGTCCTCAGTCAAGGTCAACAGTCCATGTTGACCTTGACTCGCCGAGTACCCTCGACTACTCGTCGAGTTCCTTGAAGGACCTCCAACTCGTCGAGTCATCAGGGTGACTCGTCGAGTTTCTTCGATTCACGTTCAAACTTTAAGGCCACCCGTCGAGTTGAGTTCCCTCCTTGCAACTCGACGGATACGCACGCATACATATCCTAGAGAAAACTCATCCGACTCGCCGAGTTGTTTTTTAACTCGTCGAGTCTTATGGCAATCTTCATCGGACTCGCCGAGTTGTTCATCAAACTCGTCGAGTTCACGACCATCTTCAAGTGACTCGCCGAGTCAACCTTGCGACTGGCCGAGTCCCTTTAGTCCTTTTTCCATACAAACCTAATTTGAGCCATGCAGCCGCTTCAAATCACAGATCCAAGCTTCTAGGGCATGCTTATCATGTAAAGTTGCAAACTTTACGTGCATGCATGGCTTTAAAGGCTCTAAATGCCAAATCTAAGCTCTTAATGGGGCTTCATGCACAAGAGGGACCTCCATCACGACCAAAACTGTAACTTTATGCTTCTAGAATCCAAAGAGGGTCCAGATCTGAAGTTACAACTTCAGATCTAGCCCATAGCTCATCATACCAACTTGAAATCCATAAAAAGCCCTAGAAACTCAACAAAAGGAAAAAGGGAAGTAAGGATGCCACTTTGATATCTCCAAAGGAAGCTAGCTAAGGTAAATCCTGCTTCCCACGCCTTCCTTGCTTCAATTCCTTTGCACTCCTAGCTTTCTTCCTCCAAGATTCTTTTTCCAAGCTTCAAACACCACACAAAAGCGCGCACACACACACACACACACATGTATAAGGACTCTCAGGACTCTCTAGAACTGTAAAGAGGCCCAAGGGAGGCTAAGTTCCCTTTAAATAGGGGTGCAACCCCGGGATTTAGGGTTTCATCTACCAACTCCTACTTGCCGAGTCCCAATATGGACTCGTCGAGTAGGTCACTTAACACGCGATCCCATCCCGCTGCTACTTGACGAGTAGGTCAACCAACTCGTCGAGGAGAGCTTAACCCAATAAATCTTATTTAAGCAATACCTGAGAGTCGGGGCGTTACACTAGGCTAGACATCTAATCTAATATGGCATCAAAAAGGCCTTCTCCTCTCCTATGTTACTAAAATTACTACCAAACTTGGTTACAAGAAGTCGCCAAACATCTGCATCAGTCACCTATCCACTTAACCTAGCCATGTTAAGTACCTTCATCATCTGATAAAGATCTTAATTTAAAAGTTTAAAATGTTTAAGATAATTGTAGCCATAAGTTTTCTCATGTTCTGAAGTTTTGTCAAGATAATGAGTTTGTTAGTTGCAATACAAACTATAATCTAAAAAACAGTTAAATTTTAAAGAACATGATGATATATAAACAATTACTTTTAATATTGTTAGTGTCATATTGTCATAATAAAAGAGATTCATGTTTTACAATAATGATAGTTAGTTTAAACGTGATCAAATACCTGCTACACAGTACAAGCTCTACAAAAAAAGAAATTTTAAAATAATTTGGGTAATTCGGATAATTTGAGTATACCTGAAACCCAAAAAACGTACCCTTTATCCGACCTGAAAAAAAAAACCGGGTTACCTGATTTACCCGATACCCGAAAAAATTGGGCGGGTAATTCGGGTATCGGGTATTTTTGACAGGGCTAATCTGAGTTACAATTACAAAACCCCCCAAATGCTTTAATTTGGTAAACACTGCTTCCCTAACATCTCTCCTCCAAAATCCTAACCCTTTCCCTTGCATTACCAACTTTACCAAACCCTTTGATTAACATGTTATATGTAACACATCCCTTCTCCACCATGTCATCCCACAACCTACCACCCTCAGACAACTCTCCCATCTTATACATACCAACAATCAAAGTATTATATGTCAAAACACTAGGAATTGAACTCCTTTCAAACTCATCAAACAACTTCCTCGCTTCCCGAATCTTCCCCGTTTTACACGACAATGTATAAATGTACTTGATATGGCATTATCAAGAGTGCAATTCTTCCTCAAAAGCTTCTTCCATAGATCACACACATCCTCAACCTTCCCATCTTCACATAACGCATTAATCAATCTACAACAAAGACCAAAAGTTGGCACATATTTCTTCTCAAACATATCATCTACCAAATTCAAGGCTTCACCAGTCTTGTTGTTTATACAAAAAACTTAGAAATTTTTGTAATGAGTTATCATACTGTACTTCTTTTGCTGATTAACATATAGTTTTGTGTCACACCCCCGAATCAGACGGCGGAAACGTCCGAGGGCTGTTGTGACTCAATTGAATACCATCACAGTGAATATACATGAAACATAACATCATTCATCACCATGCATTGAAATATTACAACTGGTAGTGTTTACATTTAGTACATTGTTTCAAAACATTACATTCCCCAAAAGTAGATTGTTCGATACTAGTTAAACAAACAACAAGACATCACTGAGTACATTTTTCCCTTCGATTTACCTGTTACCTGAGAATACAAGTATTTTGAAAAACGTCAACATATGAAATGTTGGTGAGTTCATAAGTAATGTTTGAAACATAATGTTTTGTATTAATTTGAAATACCACCAGAAAATCCGATATTTTCTGAAAAGATTATTGTAAGTACGAAAAAGTGTGAAGATCCGTAAGTATGCTTGTTTGTTTCTATAAATGTGAAAAATTGTTAGACTTGGTATGCATCTCGTAGGTGTATGTGTTGAAATCCCTAGGAAAACCCGATGTTTTCCTAATACTTTTAATTACACGTTTTATATTTTGTTATACCGTTGCGACGTGTGTATTCGATGATTGGTGACATTGGATTAAGTATGGGTGGTGAGTTGTTATAATCACGCATTAAAGAAATGACTAGCTTACAACTATACAAACGAACCCTTAGGCGTCGTCTGTACTACTCACCTAATCCAACCACCCTGACTTTCCATAGCCCCACCACCTAGGAAGAAAAGAGGGTGCGAAGCCCCTGTTAATTCCATGAGTCGTTCAAGGCTATCGTGAATGCGAAAGGCCCTTGGCTCGACTCGCATTTGACTTCTCGACTTTACTAGCAGTGCCAAAGGACCCTTGGGGCCCAATAGCACAAAAGCTATTGAAAGTCCATTTACATGGTATTAGGTTGTATAAGACTCAATATCATGTAAGCGCGTTTCCTTCGGGCCTAAAGATCATGTCATTGGGCTAGCTAGGCCCAACAAGCACGATTTGAAACTTTCGGGCCCAAAGATGGTGTATCGACGTCTGGTGAATTCCCACGTGTGTATTGACTTCTCGTAATTTCCGTGTGTGTATTGAAGTATCGTCGTGTATTGATTTTTGATTCGTTATTGATTCGAGACCGAATCAATTCGTTTGATAACGATTTTTGGTGTTGAAGGTGTATTATATTTCGCCGGTAGTCATGGTACTAGTATTTTATCATAAAGGATTTATTGTTTAAAACATTAGAATTTTTCTTTTTGAAGCCCTTTCTTGGATAAATTTACACTTTTAACCCTTTATATAAAAGAATTTCCATTTTAGTCCTTAAACCATCAATAGGTGAGGGTACTTTTGCTTCATTTGATCTTCGCGTTTCCACGTGAATTCTGCCCACGCTTCGCGTTCCACCGTACTTTCACGATCGGGATGTGACTTTGCTTACTATGCTTCACCTCCCTTTCCATTTTAGATCTTCGCGTTTCCACGTGAAGTTGGTTCTATTGATGCTTTCTTTAATAATGTTCTTTATTTTAAAGCATTACCTTGTGATGGTGTGTATGAAGCTGTATCTGTTGTAGATAAATTAGGAAATAATGTTTTGTGTATTGATTCTATTAATAATAATAACTTGGATAAAGCATCATTATGGCATTGTTGCCTTGGACATATAAGCAAGAAACGCATAGGCCAACTCCAAAAGGATGGAGTCTTGGAGTCATTTGACCTAAAGTCAGATGATAGTTGCGAATCATGCTTACTTGGAAAAATGACAAAGTCACCCTTCACAGGCTCGTGTGAGAGGGGTGAAGGTTTGTTGGATCTTGTACACATAGATGTGTGTGGACCATTCAAACATGCCACAAGGGATGCTAATCGTTATTATTTGACTTTTACTGATGATTACAGTAGATATGGATATGTCTACCTAATCAAGCATAAGTCAAAGACTTTCGAGAAGTTTAAGGAATTTAAACAGGAAGTCGAGAATCAATTGGGCAGGAACATTAAGATGCTTCAATCCGATCGTGGTAGTTAGTATCTTAGTTCAGAGTTCCTCGAATATCTTAGGGAATGTGGGATTGTCTCACAATTGACACCTCCCAGGACACCACAGTTGAATGGTGTAGCTGAGAGGCGTAATCGAACCTTGTTAGATATGGTTCGTTCCATGATGAGTCGAGCTACGCTACCAATCTCATTTTGGGGGTATGCCTTAGAGACTGCCGCCCATATTCTTAATCTGGTCCCTACAAAGAAAGTTGCCAAAACTCCTCACGAGATGTGGACTGGTAAAGTACCTAAACTAGACCACATCAAGATTTGGGGTTGCGAGGCGTTCATGAGACGCGAGACTCATGATAAGCTCGAACCTCGAAGCGAGAGGTGTATTTTCATCGGCTACCCACAACAATCCTTTGGTTACCTCTTCTACAGACGTAGTGATAATGTGGTCTTTGTAGCAAGAAGAGGAGTTTTTCGAGAGAGAGAATTTATAAGCCAAGGAAACAGTGGGAGGCAAATTGATCTTGAAGAAATTCAAGAGTCAAGTGGTGAAGGAACTTCAAACCCTAGCCCTCAACTTGAGGAGGAAACTCCTGTTGAGCCAGTTGATGTGCCTGTACCTCTGAGGTGTTCCACGAGAGTTAGGAATGCACCTGAGCATTATTATGGATTCCATATTACTGCGGAAGGTGAGACACTTATTAGTGATGAGACACTAGTAGGTCTGGATGAACCTAACAGCTACACGGAAGCCATGGCAGGCCCTGAGGCTGCTAAATGGAAAGAGGCTATGGATAGCGAGATACAATCCATATATGACAATCAAGTTTGGAACTTGGTTGAGAATGTACCTGGTCGTAAGACTGTAGGGTGAAAATGGATCTTCAAGAAGAAGACCGACATGGATGGTAATGTACACACTTATAAGGCACGACTGGTTGCAAAAGGTTATTCTCAAACTCCGGGAGTTGATTACGATGAAACCTTTTCACCAGTGGCCAAGATAAAGTCTATTAGGGTTCTGTTAGCCATTGCTGCATTTCATGATTATGAAATATGGCAAATGGATGTCAAAACCGCTTTCCTTAATGGAAAGTTGGCTGAGGATGTTTACATGGTTTAGCCAGAGGGTTTTGTCAGTACAGAGTACCCCAATAGAGTGTGTAAACTCGAGAAATCCATTTATGGATTGAAACAGGCACCTCGCAGGTGGAATCTTTGCTTTGATGAGAAAGTCAAGGAATTTGGCTTTTCAAGGAGTGAAGATGAATCTTGCGTCTATATCAAGGCTAGTGGGAGCATAGTCAGTTTTTTGGTACTGTATGTGGATGAGGAAATGACATCCCAACCCTGCAGGAAGTAAAGTCCTGGCTTGGGAAGTGTTTCGCTATGAAGGACCTTGGTGAAGCTGCCTATATCCTAGGGATAAAGATTTTGAGAAACAGGAGTAAAAGACTAATTGGACTTAGTCAAAGTACGTACTTGGACAAAGTGTTGAAAAGATTCAACATGCATAACTCCAAGAAAGGTGAGTTACCCATTCAGAGTAATGCCAGATTGAGTAAGACACAAAGCCCTAGTACTGAGGCTGAGATAGCAGAAATGAGTCGACTTCCTTATGCTTCAGCTGTAGGATCGATCATGTATGCTATGATGTGTACTCGACCTGATGTAGCCTTTGATTTGAGCATGGTTAGCAGGTATCAGGGGAACCCTGGCAAGGAACACTGGACTGCGGTAAAGAATATCCTCAAGTACCTACGAAGGACTAAGGACTGGGTCCTTACCTTCGGTGGGAGTGATGACTTGAGAGTTGTAGGGTATAGTGATGCTAGCTTCCAGACTGATAGGGATAATTTCCGCTCTCAGTCAGGCTGGGTCTTTACCTTAAACGGAGGAGCAATCACTTGGAAGAGTTCCAAGCAGGAGACAGTGGCTGATTCTACTTGTGAATCAGAGTATATAGCGGCAAGCGAGGCAGCAAAGGAGGCTATATGGCTAAAGAACTTCATCGGAGACCTTGGAGTTGTACCAGCTATAAAAGAGCCAATGGAGATTTTCTGTGACAACAATAGTGCGGTTGCCTTAGCCAAGGAACCAAGAGATCATGGGAGATCCAGACACATTGATAGAAAATATCACTTCATCAGACATCGAATAGAAGAAGGGATTCTCGTGGCGAAGAGGGTATCATCAGATGAGAACCCAACAGATCCTCTCACGAAGGGACTGAGTAGGGTTAAGCATCTTCAGCATGCTCGGAGCATAGGGCTGAAGGATGATATAAGTTTTAGTAGTTAGATAAATTATGAAATTTGTAAAGTGTAATTGACATTTGATGATGAATAAAAGGTGTTTTATTTATGAGTAAAGTGTTTCTATCTCTTGTTGATCGTTTACTTTATTTCTTTTTGCATGTTTTGACTTCCAGAATAATTATGTTTGGTATATCATATTATTCAAACCTCCACAGTCGGTCATATGTCGGAAGTAGGTATGAATCAAGACTGTCATGATTGGTTGCAGAGGTCTAAGGTGTTGGACATGGCTACAACAATCATGAGTGCTCATAAGTTCTGAGCATTGGACTCGACCCACGCTCACTGGAATCACTTCATGGAATTTTATCTCGAGTGATCGTGAGACGGTAATATCATATAAGTCTTCAAACCTAGAGATATGATTTGTTACTTACGAGTTGGTTATGCATTGATTGTACGAAAACGCATTGGTAACTCGATGTTATAAAACGTGCTTTTGTGTGTAATTCAATGAGTGGTAGAACAAACATATGAGTCGAAGTTTATCTGTTCCTTCTTGGATTAGAAGGTGATATCTGGGCCCCTCGATGATTTTGTTTTGACCTATGTATCGGGCCCGGTCAGAACTAAATTGATGTGTTCAGTTGAGTTCTATGTCAAACAAATCGGAAATCGGGAAACAAATGCTGGACAATAAGCAAGACCATGTTCCATGTATTTGTCCGGCTGATATCTAGAACAGAGGATTATATGATCACTTATCTTAAATGGCGCGTTCTAGTTCAACAGAGTTTAAAGAGCTACGATTGCTGATTGGGTCCTGAAGTTATACTTGCAACTATAGTTACTAGACTTATCCAAGTGGGAGACTGTTGGATATAGTTTCTAAGTTCATAACTATATTTGGTATGTACTTGACCCGACCCGGCATGGTCCATTTGGGTTGCACTTCACCCGAACAATTTATGGATAATATTTGAGAATAGTACAAGTTATGATTTATTAATATATTATAAGTTCTAATATATTAATATAAGATCATATTATTTATTTAGTAGTGATCTATAATTAATCTAGGATTAATTTAGAGATCAAAGATATTACTAATTAAATATGGGCTTCTATATTTATATAGTGTGGGCTAGTGCTTATTTGGAATGGGCTAGGCTTGCATGGAAAAGTCCATGGATACTCCATGGAGCTTTAACCCATGGATCTCATGGAAATGAAGAGACATGGGTATTAGGGATGTAACCCTAATCCACCACACTATATAAAGGAGGCTTTGGTTCTTGAAATGATACTAGTTGACACTTGTTGAGGTGAGGGCAAATTTCAAGATAGTAGTGACTATTCTCTCAAAGTTCCAAGTTTGTGGTGATTTGTGATTTCCACTTGAGGCATCCACACTATTGGTGCTAGGCTCTAAAACTCCAAGCAATCAACTACAACTTCAAGGTAAGTATTTCTTCTAGCTTTATTTGATTCATGTTCCCCATGCCATGCTAGTTAGGATATAAGCCTTGGAAAAATAATTATTTGCATGTATCTTAGACAAACATAGATCCAAGGTTTATTAGGGTTGCATGTACACTTAGGAAGTGTTAGAATGCTCAAAACCCTTCAACAAGAACTTCTAGGGTTTCCAATTGCTTGTTGACTATTTGTAGTGCTTGTATGGTGTATTTGATTGCAATTTTGTTGTCATAGAATAAGCATTACACATGCTCTATTGTTTTTGAATTCATAATTTGTCTTAAGTATTGTAGTTACAAGGCACAAAAATTCCTGATTGTGACATCATCCCCCCGTTAAAGGGAATTTCGTCCCGAAATTCTTTTGAAAGCTAGATTTGAGAATGCTAGAATAGGTGAGGGTACTTTTGCTTCATTTGATCTTCGCGTTTCCACGTGAATTCTGGCCCACGCTTCGCGTTCCACCGTACTTTCACGATCGGGATGTGACTTTGCTTAGTATGCTTCATCTTTTCCGTGGTTTCACGAATGATCTCCGGTCCCGTTAGCGCCTTGTCCGATGTGAGTGGTTTTGCTAGCTGGGTGTCGCCCACCTCAGCCCAACATAACGGTGATCTACACTTACACCCGTATAGTGCTTCGAAAGGAGCGACCTTGATGCTCGAATGGTAACTGCTGTTATATGAGAATTCGACTAAAGGTAAGTGGGTATTCCAAGACTTCCCAAAGTCTATCACACATGCGTGAAGCATGTCTTCAAGCGTTTGGATGGTTCATTCACTTTGACCATCCGTTTGTGGGTGGTAAGCGGTGCTCATGTCGAGATGGGTTCCGAGTGCTTTCTAAAGTGATTGCCAAAAACATGAAGTGAATCTACTATCTCTATCTGAGATAATAGACACTGGTATTCCATGAAGTCTCATGATTTCTCGAATGTATAAACATGTCAGTCTCTCCATCTTGTAGGATTCTTTTATTGGCAGGAAATGGGCAGATTTCGTCAGTCGGTTGACTATTACCCATATGGTGTCTAGTCCATCTAGCCTCTTGGGTAGCTTGGTCACGAAATCCATCGAAATCCCTTCCCATTTCTACTCAGGGATTACCGGTTGCTGTAATAATCCTGAGGGCTTCTGGTACTCCACCTTTACCTTGGCACAAGTAAGGCACTTACCAACATAGGTTGCAATTTCCGCCTTCATGTTAGGCCACCAATAGTGTTGTTTAATATCCAAAGACATCTTGTCTGAGCCGGGATGGATGGAGTATCGCGTCTTGTGGGCTTCCTTCATGACTATCTTCCTACATCCTTCGAGTTTAGGGACCCAAATACGGTTCATGAAATAGTATACTCCGTCCTCTTTTACCTCTAGATTCTTCTCCATTCCGCGTAATGCTTCACTTGCTCTGTTTTCCGTCTTCATGGCCTCTGATTGGGCCACCCCAATCTGAGTGGTTAGGTGGGATTGGATGGTTATTGAGAGAGTTTTCGCACGACGATTAGAGTACTCCTTCCGCCTCAATGCGTCAGCTACCACGTTGGCCTTGCCCGGGTGGTACTTGATTTCACACTCGTAATCGTTTAATAATTCGACCCATCTTCGTTGCCTCATGTTCAACTCCTTCTGGTTCAAGATGTGCTGGAGACTTTTGTGGTCCGTGAAGATGGTGCACTTTGTACCATAAAGGTAATGCCTCCAAATCTTCAGAGCAAAGACCACGACTCCCAATTCCAGATCATGGGTTGTATAATTCACTTCGTGTGTCTTTAGTTGACGGGATGCGTAAGCTATCACTCTTCCACGCTGCATGAGAACGCAACCTAAGCCCTGATTTGACGCGTCACAGTAGACCACGAAATCTTCCGTTCCCTCCGGTAGAGATAGTACCGGGGCGCTACAGAGGGCTTGCTTCAGGGTTCGGAACGCAACCTCTTGTTTGTCCGTCCATTTGAATGGTACGCCCTTTTGTGTAAGCGAGGTAAGTGGCTTGGCGATTCTAGAGAAGTTTTGAATGAACCTTTTATAGTAGCCTGCTAGGCCTAAGAATTGACGGATTTCTGTGGGTGTTGTTGGGACTGCCCATCCTTCGACGACTTTGACCTTAGAAGGATCCACATGAATTCCTTCTTGGCTAACAACATGACCTAAGAAATTCACGCTACGGAGCCAAAATTCACACTTAGAGAGTTTTGCGTACAGCTTTTCCGATCGCAGAGTTTCTAGAATTTGTCAGAGATGTTGGCCATGCTCTTCTTTGCTTCGGGAATAGACTAGGATGTCGTCAATGAAGAGGATAACAAAGTTGTCGAGGAATGGTCGACAGATTCGGTTCATCAGATCCATAAATGCGGCAGGGGCATTTGTTAGACCGAAAGGCATTACGACAAATTCATAATGTCTGTAACGAGTTCGGAAAGCGGTTTTAGGAATATCCTCTTCCCGGACTTTGAGTTGATGGTATCCGGACCGTAGATCTATCTTAGAAAAGTAACTAGCTCCTTGGAGCTGGTCAAATATATCGTCGATTCATGGGAGTGGATAGCGATTTTTGACAGTGAGTTTATTTAACTCTCTGTAATCGATGCACATCCTAAAAGATCCGTCATTCTTTTTGACAAACAAGACCGGAACTCCCCATGGCGAGTAACTAGGTCGGATGAATCCCTTGTCCAGGAGTTCGTTGAGTTGACTGGACAATTCCTGCATTTCAGCAGGAGCTAGCCGGTAGGGCGATTTGGCGAGAGGGGTTGCTCCTGGAATGAGGTCAATTCGGAACTCAACTTGTCTCTCTGGGGGTACTCCCGGAAGATCTTCAGGAAATACGTCTGGAAATTCACGTGCTACTGGAATATCTTGAATGTTAGTCTCTTCCTTGGTTTTATCCACTATGTGAGCCAGAAATGTTAAATCTTTCTTTCGTAGATGCTTTTGTGCCTGGATGCATGAGATGAGGCGAAGGTTCGTGCTAGGTTTGTCTCCGTAAATAGCTAGGGTTTCGTGGTTGGGAAGGCGAAGACGAACGGCCTTCTCGTGACACATAATTTCAGCATGGTAGAGGCTTAACCAGTCCATGCCAATGATCACATCGAAACTCCTAATGGACACTGGCATTAAGTCTATTCGAAAGACGTGTTGGTTCAGGGTTAGGGTACATCCGATGTAGATTTCCCCCGTGGATTCGGTTTTCCCATTGGCCATTTCCACCATAAAGGTTTCATTGAGCTTCTGGGGTCGTTGTTCTAGATAATGTTTAAACTTATTGCTCACAAAGCTTCTCTCCGCTCTGGTATCAAATAGAATGCATGCATAAGTGTGGTTTAGGGGAAACGTACCGGTAACAACTGCGGGATCCTGAATTGCCTCCCCCTGACCCATAGCCAGCACCCTTCTCGTTCCTCCATTTCCAGGATTGTTGTTGTTAGGGCAATCGCAACGAAAATGCCCAGTCCTTGCGCACCCATAGCAGGTGTGACTAAGTTCGGCGTTGTTGCCACCAACATTGATGTTGTTGTTGTTGCGGTTGTTGTTGCTGTTGCTTCCTTGTTGTTGATTCTGAGGAGGGTAAGTCCTACAGTACCTTGCCGTGTGCCCCTTCCGATTGCAACTGGTGCACGAAAACTCCTTGCATTCTCCATTATGATGGAAACCGCACTTGTTGCACTTGGGAAGATTACCGGAATAAGGTCTAGGAGCATTTGGAGCAGCTGAGGCTGGAGCATGTGGTGTAGCTGGAACTTGCACGGTGGCAGCATTAACCGCCACTGTCTGTTGCTTCTTGGAAGTCTCAGAGCCTTGATGCCCCTTTCTTTTGGTGTTCTTCCCCTTCTTGCCATCACCTTCCTTCCTGGCCTCAGTCTCTGTTGGCTTTTCACCCTTCTTGTTGTTGTGGTCATACAGCTTCTTCGCCAATCTTTTAGCACTGTCGAAAGTTTTGGGATTTGCAGCTATCACATTTCCTTGGATCGGAGAGGTTAGTCCCCAAATGAATCGCTCGATCTTCTTTCCTTCCGAGGTGATCATGCTCGGGCATAACAGAGATAGTTCACTAAATCTTGATATGTAGGCATCGATATCCGCATTTCGTACAGTGAGGTTCCACAGCTCTTGCTCCATTTTCTGAATCTCACCACGAGGGCAGTATTTGGCCATTAGCATTTCTTTCATTTCTGCCCACGGCATGGAGTTGGCTATGGGGAGTGTCATGGCTTCCACGTGTCCGTTCAACCAAGTGAGTGCTTGGTCAACAAAAGTGCATGCTGCAAACTTCACCTTCATCTCCTCAGGATAATCACATATCTCAAATACCCATTCCACCTTCTCAATCGATCGTTTCAGAATGATCACTCCTCCTGTGCCGTTGAAAGTTCGTGGTTTGGCGTTTGTGAAGTCCTTGTAGGTACATGTTCTGGTGGGTCCTTGATTCATTCCGTTGTTCGAACTCCCGGCCCCTTGCCCGTTGACTCCTCCATTGTTCCTTTGATGAATTTGCGCCATTGCTGCAGTGACCGCAGCAGAGACCGCTGCCTGGAATGCGGCTGAGTCAACTTCGGGTGGGGTTGGTCCAGGGTTTCCGCGAGTAGGTCGGTGAGGCATCTTTCTGTCATGAAATGGAAAGATGTTGAGTGTACGTGGTTTTTGTGAGGTTGTGATCCTACTGACTAGGTGCACGGTACGAACTTAAACACTTCTACCATTTATCATACAATCATAGGTTCTCAACACATAGCAATTTGTAATATCATAACAAAACACATAAAAGTTACTAATATTATCCGCATTTGATACATGAAAATTTTGCTCGTAAGAGCATACATGAGTGAAACTAGTTCGACAACATAACGGCTCTATGAGTAGTGTAGTCACTTAAGCATAGAGTCGGGGTACATAGCATAGTTCCTAATGACCTAGTAAGATAAGTCTACCCCTAGCCGCGATGAGTTGTGCCCGGGGGTGGTGCCGAGGATGTGGATGCTCCCTGAAGACGAGCCACCTGTCGTTCTGCGTCCTGGAGTCGAGACTCCCACCTCACCTGCCTCATGTGGAACTCTCGAAGAACGTCACGTGTCTCATGTTCTGCACGCTCGACCCTAGTCCACAACTGGCGTACCTGGTCGGCAGTGCTCTGAGCAAGGTCGCCAGTATTCCGTAACCGTTTCACCATGACTGGAAGGGCTCGATCTGCCGGTCCTCCGTCCCGCAGGTCAAAGAACTCGCGTGACATGCCGTACGGGGGTCGCTGTCCCTGCTGTCTGCTCCATCTCCAGAGATCAACACCCCAGGGAGGTGTAGGACCAGTGGGGCCCACCCGGTAAGCAGGCACCCTGATCGGGTAAGGGGGGTTTATGACTTCGGACTCTGGGTCCGAATCACCCCCTTCACTGCCATCGGGTTCCTCCTCGAAGTTTCCTTCATCTTCTTCCTCCTCCTATTCCTCTTCTGGTTCGGCAGGCTCGCCCTTGACTCCTGCCTGAGGTTCTCCGTCAGATTCCTCTTCGGGGTCTTCCTCAGGCTCCTCGTCTAACCATCCGTTATTTCCCTGGTTAGGGAAGTAAGGATCTCCGGGGTGATGAAAACCATCCATTCTGTCTGCGAGAGTGTGTAAATATGCTAACATTATTCCTAGGATGCTACAACTATTGTATAGACTATGCAGGCGTTCTCCTCTTTTTGGTGATAAAGGGGTATAGTTTTAGGTTCCCTAGCTATCACGATCTCATCAGGACATGTGTTAGTTATACCTTGGAGAGAATGTAGTTGATCAGGCTATATCCACTCCTTAATACCACTAAGAACAGTCCTGAATTAATCGGGACACTAATATTATCTTGTTTGGTTCGGCGTTATATTCTTGTTCCTAATGCAAGCAAGGGTGTTTTATTGTTGTGTTTTACTTGTTTTGTTCAGAGTTGTGTTAGTCCCTCTTTTGGTTTATAGTTGCATATCAATGTGTGGCTAGATATGCTAGTTCACTATAAACAGAGCTCTGATACCAACCTGTCACACCCCCGAACCAGACGGCGGAAACGTCCGAGGGCTGTTGTGACTCAATTGAATACCATCACAGTGAATATAAATGAAACATAACATCATTCATCACCATGCATTGAAATGTTACAACTGGTAGTGTTTACATTTAGTACATTGTTTCAAAACATTACATTCCCAAAAAGTAGATTGTTCGATACTAGTTAAACAAACAACAAGACATCACTGAGTACATTTTTCCCTTCGATTTACCTGTTACCTGAGAATACAAGTATTTTGAAAAACGTCAACATATGAAATGTTGGTGAGTTCATAAGTAATGTTTGAAACATAATGTTTTGTATTAATTTGAAATACCACCAGAAAATCCGATATTTTCTGAAAAGATTATTGTAAGTACGAAAAAGTGTGAAGATCCGTAAGTATGCTTGTTTGTTTCTATAAATGTGAAAAATTGTTAGACTTGGTATGCATCTCGTAGGTGTATGTGTTGAAATCCCTAGGAAAAACCGATGTTTTCCTAATACTTTTAATTACGTGTTTTATATTTTGTTATACCGTTGCGACGTGTGTATTCGATGATTCCAGGTGACATTGGATTAAGTATAGGTGGTGAGTTGTTATAATCACGCATTAATGAAATGACTAGCTTACAACTATACAAACGAACCCTTAGGCGTCATCTGTACTACTCACCTAATCCAACCACCCTGACTTTCCGTAGCCCCACCACCTAGGAAGAAAAGAGGGTGTGAAGCCCCCATTAATTCCATGAGTCGTTCAAGGCTATCGTGAATGCGAAAGGCCCTTGGCTCGACTTGCATTTGACTTCTCGACTTTACTAGCAGTGCCAAAGGACACTTGGGGCCCAATAGCACGAAAGCTATTGAAAGTCCTTTTACACGGTATTGGGTCGTATAAGACTCAATATCATGTAAGCGCGTTTCCTTCGGGCCTAAAGATCATGTCATTGGGCTAGCTAGGCCCAACAAGCACGATTTGAAACTTTCGGGCCCAAAGATGGTGTATCGACGTCTGGTGAATTCCCACGTGTGTATTGACTTCTCGTAGTTTCTGTGTGTGTATTGTAGTATCTTCGTGTATTGATTTTTGATTCGTTATTAATTCGAGACCGAATCAATTCGTTTGATAACGTTTTTTGGTGTTAAAGGTGTATTATATTTCGCCGGTAGTCGTGGTACTAGTATTTTATTATAAAGGATTTATTGTTTAAAACATTAGAATTTTTCTTTTTGAAGCCCTTTCTTGGATAAATTTACACTTTTAACACTTTATATAAAAGAATTTCCATTTAAGTCCTTAAACCATCTTTCTTGACACTTTAGTATCAAAACTTGTTGAAAAGGTATTTTTCAGCTCAAATTTACTTGAAAAACAGTTTTAGTCCCTCAAAATGAATTTTTCTCGGTTGAAACCTCTATTTTTGCACTTGTTACAATTTTGACCCAAAATGGAATTTTTTTGCATCTTTGGTCCCTTTTAAATTTGAAAAGTATTTTTAACCCTTGAAATGGACTTGGTACACTAGTAGTCTCCTGTTTTACAGAAAAGTGCAGTTTCAGCCCCTCTAATTTAAAAATCTCGCAATTTGGGCTTTATTGGGCCGAAAAGTTCATTTTGGCCCATTATGTTTAAAATTTCACATTTTAATCCTTCAAAAGAGTAAATTTTTCAGAAAATACATTTTTGAAACTGTTTTGACTCATCTCAACCCTCAGAAATTGTATTTTGTCGTTTTGGGCCCTTTAGTTTTATATTTTTAGCATTTTGAGCCCAAAAATGGGTTTTAAGCCCAAAGATGTTCATATTAACCAACTTGGTTATTTTTCTAGAATGGATTTGTGTGAAATAACATATGTTATACTTATTTCATTCAACACATCGTAGATCTCGGTTTTTAAGCTCTTTTTGACTAGAACCAACATCACAATCACATAAGAGCATATATATAAGCATAGAAATCACACAAAGCATACATATATTCATAGATCTACACATTTGCTTGTATTCCCCCCCCCCCCCACAAAACTTATAAAAACCGAAAAATAGGGGGTATGAAGCTCAACTTTGGGTGTGGTTTCGGCTTTTAGAAGAAAGTGAGAAGAAAATTTGGCCTTAGTACCTCTCCTTGGAAGATCTTGAACTTAGAGAGTTTCTAGGAGAGTGATCAAGATTTTTACATGGATTAGAAGGAGATTTTGATAAAACAAAGTACCTAAATCATAGATCCAAACTTAATCTTACCTTAGGTGAAGAATTTGTGGAGATATCTTCTTGAAAGCTCCTTAGATCTCGAAATTTTGGAGGAGAAATGAGAGAGTTTCTTGAGAGAAAAATTGAGTGAAATGTGTGTGTGTGTGTGCTTGAAATCGGCCGAGAGCAAGAGAGAGAGAAGGAGAAAAGAGTGGCTAAGCTTGGAAGTATGTGAGTGCATGGATGTTTGAGTTCTCATGCATGGGTGTCCCATGGATAATGGTGAGGTGTCATTCACAAAGTCAACTCCTCTTTCTCTTGGGCTTGGTCCGAGAATGGGGAGAGTGAGAGGAGGTTGGGCTTTTTGCCCTTAAGCCCATGTTATAGTTAGGTTGAATGATTTTTGGCCCTATAAAAATATAACTGTGATTTTTATGCTTTATTAGGCTAGATTAGGTTAATTATGGTCCAAAATGGTTCATATAATTAATCTATCTCATTCTAGGCCCAATATGGCCCAAAGTGTTAAAATGAGTGAAAGTGGGTCCAATTAGAGCCCATTTAAGAGTTCTAAGCCCAAGATGGTAAAATTGGAAGCTTATTGGTCCATTGGGCCCAATAAGGAAGTCCTAGTCCAAGATGGACCTAAACAAGAACTTCTAGGGTTTCCAATTGCTTGTTGACTATTTGTAGTGCTTGTATGGTGTATTTGATTGCAATTTTGTTGTCATAGAATAAGCATCACACATGCTCTATTGTTTTTGAATTCATAATTTGACTTAAGTATTGTAGTTACAAGGCACAAAAATTCCTGATTGTGACATTTTGATTAAGATCTCGGAATTGGTTGACATTTCTTGAATTTGTAGTTAACTGGTTGTTATGTCGTATATGTTCTTCGCGATTAGTTAAATTGGTGAACTTGTTCTGCATGTTACCTAGCATTGAATGGAAATTGAGTAAATTTTTAGGCCTGTTTTCTTTTTCATAGCTCAGACTTGTTTAGTTGCTCTTTTTGCTAGATCTACTTAACCAATTGTAACTGGAAATGCGTAGATTCCTTTTTTCTTTTTTCGGTAGTGAGATATGTATAGGAGAAGCAAGTATTTAAATTTCATCTTGTTGACGTGATGATATTGTGTTATTTCAAACACTAATGAAATTGGATTCAAACAGTGGACCCTTTGGGATGATTAAATTCAAATTTCAAGTCAATATATGTAGGAATGATGTTATTCACATTTCACAGTTTTGGTTGTGTTTTATGTTTCATTTCCCGTAGCTTCATTGAGAGTTTGTTTTTGGGATAATGCAGAGAATTAGAGCTGTAACATTTCTATTAGTTAAGAATGGGGAAGTCTCTAGGAAAGTGGATCAAGACTGTGTTTTTTTTGGGAAGAAGTCATCAAAATTTAATCTCTCAAAAGTAAGAAAAATGTTACTTTTTGTACATCACTTGTCTGTTCTCTTAGTATGTGATCCCGATGTCATCTAATTTTTGCAGGATGCTACTTCAGAAATAACAATATCCATCACTGGTAAAACACCATCAAACAACTTTGGTGCTGATTCAATGATCATCTCAAGTCTAATCCGCCCTATAATTGATTCAAGTGATCATACATAACTTGAAAAGGCCTCAAGTGCTAACTTAATAACCGATTCACCTGAAAATGATAATGCAAATGATTATACAAAACTTGTATAATTGATTGTTGCAATTAAATCCTAGAGTATATGATGAGTTTAATAAATGATAATGCAAATAGGAGCACAACAACCAAGGTACATGAATATTATTATTATTATTTTTTATTTAAAAAATGCAGAATCTTTACAAACATTCTAATATTTATATTATTTTTTTAGACATAAACTAATTATATAGTGCACTAATAATCACCATCTGCTTCTATAGTATTCTATTTTTGAATTTGTGTTTTGGAATTCAGCGAATCTCATATCGTTATAGAAAAAAAATCACATGTAATTCACATATGGATCACATGTGATTCACATTTAAATCATAAGTGAAGCACATATGAATTACATGTGATTCACATGTAAATAACATGTAATTCACATTTGAATCACAAGTGATTCACATATAAATCACAAGGGACTCACATACAAATCACAAGTGATTCACATTTGAATCACATGTAATTCACATATAAAATCACATGTAATTCACATGTAAATCACAAGTGAATCCCATATGAGTTACATATGAATCACAAGTGATTCACATATGAATTACATGTGATTCACATGTAGATCACAAGTGAATCACATAAGAATTACATGTGATTCACATGTAAATAACATGTAACTCGCATATGAATTACATGTGATTCACATATAAATCACATGTAATTCACATATGAATCACATGTAAATCTTATATGATACATGCATGTGCATTTTTGTGAGTGTTCTTGCATTAATCAAAATTTTTTAATTTTCTTGTAGATTTTGAAGAATTTGTGGAAAATATTGAAGATGTGAAAAGTGATAAATTGAAGAAAATATGAAAAATCTTGATATGACGAAATGATAACATTGTGAATATTCGTAGCATTTTTTATTTTTTATCGAATAAAATACTTGTATTATTATGTTTATAGATTGTTTAATAAAAATGAGATTTTTTATGATTTACTTACGAATACTATAGTATAAGAAATATGCATATATTCATTTGAAAAAAATATGAATATATGCACCTACACTGTTGATTTTTTTTTTGTTAAAAAATCAGAGTTCTTTTTTTTTTTTAAAATATTCTAGTTTTTTTTTTTTATATAAATTTACTAATTTATAAAAGTTTATATATTTTTTTTTAAAAAAATGCAGCTTTATTAGAAAAAATTGTAGTTTTTTTTAAAAGTGCAATTTTTTTTGAAAAAGTTGCACTTTTTTTGAAAAAAATTGCAGTATTTTAGAAAAAAATGCAGTTTTTTTTGAAAAAATTACAGATTTTTTTTTAAAATTACCGTTTTATTAAAAAATTTGCAGTTTTTTTTTTAAATATAGTTTTTTTTTAAAACAATTTCAGTTGTTTTATTGAAAAAATTTCAGTTGTACAAGAAAAACTATTGAACAAGAATGTGAAAACTGATATTATCCATATAAATCATATGTAATTAGATACATGTAATCTCATGTAATTAAGCACACAGGAACAACAACTGAATCGAGAACGCGTAAATAAATATTTTCCACATAAATTCTATGTGATTAGATACATATAATCACATGTGATTATATTCATTTAATCACATAAGATATATGTGGACAATATTTATCTTTGTGTTCTCGATTCAATAGTTGCTCTTGTGTATATAATCATATGCAGTTATATGTATCTAATCACATATGATTTATATAGACATCATTATTTTTTGTTCGTATAAATCATATGTGATTAGATACGTATAATCACATATGATTATATGTATTTAATCACATATAATTACAGTGGACAAAGAACAATTATTGAATCGAGAATGTGACAATGAATCTCATCCACATAAATCATATAATATTGGATACATATAATCACATGTGATTATATGTATTTAATCATATATGATTTATGTAGGCAATATTTATTTTTGTGGTTTCGACTGAATAACTGCTTTGTGTAATTAATCATATGTGATTATATGTATATAATTACATATGATTTGAGGTGGACAAGATTCATGTTTTCCTTCTCAATTTAATAGTTGTGCTCATGTACTTAATCACATACGATTATACATATAATCACATATGATAAAATACATGAGAACAAATATTGAATTGACAAAACAAAAATGAATTATGTCCACATAAATCATATGTGATTAGAATCATATAATTACATGTGATTATATGTATTTAATCACATATGATTAATTTGGATAAAGATTTGTTTTTGCGTTCTTGGTTCAATATTTGTTATCGTGTATATAATTACATGTGATTATATGTATCTAATCATATATGATTTAAATAGACAAGATTTTTTTTCCAAATAAAATCATATGTGATTAGAAACATATAATTACATCTGGTTAAATGTATTTAATCACGTATGATTATAGTGAAAAAAAAAACAATTATTGAATCGAGAACACAAAAAAGAATCTTAGCCACATAAATCATATGTGATTACATTTGATTATATGTATCCAATCACATATCATTATTTGGGCAAAATTTATTTTTTCTCTTTCAATTCAATAAAATTTCTCTTGTATTTAATCGCATGTGATTATATGTATCTAATCACATATGATTTATATGGACAAAAATAAATTTTCTCAATATAAATCATATGTGATGAAATATATATATAATCACATCTAATTATATACACGAGAACAAATATTGAATCAAATATGAATAAAATAGGTGGTGGGTAGTGGTGAGCAGTGATATGTGGTGGGTGATGAGTGGTAGGTGGCGGTGGTGGTGGTGGGTGACAGTTGAGGGTGGTGGTGGTAGGTATTGAGTTTAATCACATGTGATTATATGTATTTAATCATATATGATTTATTTGGAAAAGATTTGTTTTAACGAATCTTGTTTATATAAATCATATCTGATTAGATACATATAAATACACATGATTATATGTATTTAATTACATATGAATTATGTGATTAAATACATATAATCACACATGATTTATATAATTATATGTATTTAATCACATATAATGTTAGTGGTTGTAGGTAGTGAATGGTGGTCGTATGGTGGTGATGCTTAGTGGTGGTTGTGGGTGGGTATAGTTATGACGGGTGGTGGTGGTGGTGGGTCGTAGGTGATGAGGGTTGTGGGTGATAGTTGGTTTATAGTGGTTGTAGGTGGTGGTAGGTAATCATATATGATTTATACGGATAAATTTGTTTTCACGTTTTCAATTCAATAAATTTTCTCATTAATTTAATCACATGTGATTATATAAATATATATAATCCTGTATGGTTAAATATATATGTGATTAATTAAATTTACTTTCTCATGGGAATTTATTTAAAAAAAAAACATATTTTAACATATAAACTTTACGTGTAAAGAACTTGAATTACTAAAATAAATGCTATTTTATATTAATCACATATGATTTTTGTGTACATTATTCATTTTTGTGCTATTGATTCAATAGTTGTTCTCGAGTATTTTATCAAATGTGATTAAATGTATTTAATCACATATGATTAAAGTTGCTAAAAAACAACTATTGAATCAATAGCATGGAATTGGATTTTGTCCATATAAATCATATGTGATTAGATATATAATCACATGTGGTAATATGTATCTAATCACATATGATTCTATAGGTGGTATTGTGTATTTAATCACATGTGATTATATGTAGTTAGTCACATATGATTTGTGTGGAAATGTTTTTTTCACGTTTTTTATTCTATAGTTGTTTTCGTGTATATAATCACATGTGATTATATATATATATATATATATATATATATATATATATATATATATATATATATATATATATATATATATATATATATAATCACATATGATTTATATGGACAAAATTCTTTTTTGTCCATACGAATTAAATACACGAGAACGCGAAAACGAATTGTGACCATATAAATAATATGTGATTAGATATATATAATCACATATGATTAATTAGAACAAGATTCTTTTTAACGATCGAATAATTTTTCTCATGTAATTTGAAATTATTTATCAAGAAGTAGATTCAATCTAATATATACTAAAAAAAATAATATTTTTTTTTCTATCTTACACCCATTCGATTCAACTAAATATAATTTTACACATACGAACAATCCAATCTAAAAGAATTTTATATTATAAAATATTTATCTATATAATTATTGTTTAATATTTGAAATTTATAAAAAATATTAACATTTTTAATATAAACAATGAACAAAATTGTTTTCTATAGTTATTCTTAATTTTTATTTACGATTACCAAAAAAACATTTACATCAATAATGGTCAAATAAAGTTATAATAATATTTGATATATTTAATTTTGTTTTATTTATTAAAAAACAAACGCGAAAGAGAGAACATAATTAGGAGGAATCAAAACTCACAAATGGGGTTATAGAGGAGGATTGCTTTTGTAGCTTGTATATTGACTTTTGACTTTTCCTACTTTTGACTTTTCGTTTTCTTTTGATCGTATATCTTTCTTAACAATTGTCACTGTTGTGCATATGCCTATAACAAGGTATGTTTGTTTTTTAAAGTATCATTTTCTTAAATAAATTTATCCAAACGGCACTTCATGTTAAAAAAATAGAAATAAAGCCTTAATCCAATAAGCTGCATACATGTAGGAGGTGGGTTTTTGTTTTGAATTGATGCAAAAAGAAGGAATAAATGAAAGTGGGTGATTACCTGTTGGTGTGGCTGTGGGCGGTGTTGTGGAAAAGCAGCAACATATCTAGCAAAACCTTAAAGAACTTCAAAAACTACCTGCAAATCTGCAATGCATAAATGAATATCCATTAATAGAGATTCCAAGTTATCATCATGATATGTAAACATAAAAACACAAAGAGCACATTGCTTCCATTAAAACACAAACACAATTTAACAACCATGTGGAATAGATGTATGTGATTGTAGATTTGAGCTGCCTAACAAAATTGATGTGATGAAAATAATACCATTTATCATTAAAACCTACAGGTGCATCAACAAAGACAACACTAAATTCCCCTGTGGATAGCTTCACAGATCACGAACCCTAAATCTATAGTTTCATCACTTTAATCTATTAATCTATCTTTACACATACATATGTACTTGATTTCCCATTTAATTGTATCTGTGTGATATGAAGATGATGTCTCAATCGACGAAGCAACCTAGTTTGAAAAATCTCAAATATCTTTCGCTGGTATTGGAGGTTTATACTGAGCTTGAATCTCACTTAGAGTTTAGGCATATAGTTTTGGCGGAATCTATTACTGAGATATGCAGGAAGTGTGAGATGGTGGATGAACCCAATGGAAAATTGAAAGAAAACGGGGTTGATATGCCTAATTACTTTGATCACTCTTTGTTGAAGATCATTCATGCGATTTTACCTCCCAAAATGAAATCTAAATATGATACCAAGACTAATAAGATGGATGATAATGGACTGAAGTCGAGTTCCTGCTTTGAATATTGGGATACTAAGGACATGGTTAGGGATTGGAATGGGAGATTGAGATGGAAGCGAGAAAGGGGAGGCAACAAGACGGTGGTGAAGTGAAGAAGATAATAGGGGTAGTCACAGGGGGTAGAGATAAGCACAGAGAAAATGATAAAGCTAATAACAGGGACGTATGCAATTGTGTGAACTAACCTGAGATTCAAGTGCAGATCTAGATCTGGTGAAAATGACCATAACTCTTGCATGAATCCATTAAGACCTCCAAGATGACAACTTTCTGCCTTAGGGACTTAGTTAGCACCAAGGGTGGCAACCCTAAGCCTAAAAACGGATTTGGAACCATAACGCTCCATTCTTGGGACCAAAAAGTTCCAAAAACTCAACATAATAGATCTAAGCATTCAATGGTCAAGTTCAGAACTTTATACCTTCATCAAGTTGAAAATGAGTCACAAATGCCAGATCCATAAGCTTATTCTTGATCTCCATCTTTGCATCTAACTCCACCTTCTTGAAAATGGGCCAAACACTCCAAAAATGGACTCCAAGAGCTCAAAATGCCACCATGAATGGTATAAGACGATTTCTAGGGTTTAGAGGGGTGGCGGCTGAAGATATTAGGGTTAGATTATGATATAAGGAGTTTAAATAGGGCCTAACACCCTAAAATAGGGTTCTGATCTGACTGGAGTACGCCCAGCGTACTCCGAGGAACATCCGCGACCCTCCTGGTCAGTACGCCCAACGTACTCCAAGGTAAGCCCAGCGTACTACCTTCTTTTGTAGTATGCCCCGCGTACACTTTGTGTACACCCCGTGTACTCGGCTAAGCCTGAAAACCACGAAACTTCCGAAGGCCATAACTTCTTTGTTATAAACCCGATTTCGACGATCCTTATATCCACGGAAAGGTGACGAGAAGCCCTACACTTCTAACAACTTAAACCTTTCTTAAGACCTTTCGAAAAAAAATCCATTTTCCACAAAAGCCCGAACTACCACTTTACTGAAATACCTATAGGCTCCAAAACACGAACCGAACACCCAGATCACTTATAATACATCACCTGCACCCAAAAGGGCCTGGATCTTACCTTCCCACGCCATAATCCTTATAATGACTGACCTTCGAGCCACAACCTCAGACTAGGAGTCAATTCGGAACAGAGTGTTACATTAACCAAAAAGGTCCCTATACAAAATCAAGCATAAATACGAGCATTAAATAAAGAAAGCAAAAAAAAGATAGGGGTAAGACACACACCTGCAACCACATCTGGTGCCGCACAGGCCTCATCGGTGGTCAACTGAAATTCCCTTCTCTTCACTACAGGAGCCTCTGCCTTGCCTTGACGGCCATCAGTAATCCTCAATATGGCTGGTGCAGGCGTCGCCACAACTCCTCTTGACAATCTCGGGCAACCAGCCTTTTATGGCCGGTCTGATTGTAATGGAAGCAAATCAATGCGCTCCGGGGGCAATCCTTATTCATATGACCAGTCTATCCAACCCTTTAACAGCCCGAACCTGCTCACCGACACACCCCACTATGCTGCTTGCCACACTTGCTGCAGCGGCCTTGGCCCTACTGGCCCCTAGAATGCGAATAAAAAACCTTGGGCTTCTTGGCCTAGCCCATAATAGTCTGCACATGCTATGGCTCGCACTTCGACCAAAGCTCCAGCTCAATCTCCCGCTCACTTGCCCTCCCAATCATATCATTCAGGGTCATGCACCCTGAAAAGATCACAAACTACCTGATGTCATCTCTCAACATGTCATGATACCTCGTCTTCATCATCTCTTCATCCATAACGTACTGCGAAACCAACAGAGCCCTCTCATGGAACATCGCGGTGAACTCTGCCACAATTTCGGTAGTCTGGTGAAGGTCCTGGAACTCCCTTGCTAACTACAGCACCTCGAGAGCCGATGCAAACTCCCTCTGGTAATCTCTGAACAAAATCCTCCCAGGTCATTACTGCCACTTCCACTATCCCAACAACTCAGGTAACCTCCTCCCACTAGTCTTGTACTCTATACCTCAGTAGGTAGGATGCAAATCCCACCTTTCCCCCTCAGGGCAAAATCTCATCCACTGAGAATTCTCCATTTCAGCGATACAGCGACGGCTAGCGATGGGGACCTTAACCCCGAAGAACTCAGGAGCTCCATAAGCCTTGAATTCCCAAAATGAGAGAGTTCAAGCTCCAATATGACCCGTAACAATCTTGGCTCGAAAATTCATGATCCTCTCATCCATCAGCTCCAAAATCCACTCCTTTATGGTACCGAACAACATAGGGGTAACATCCAGGATACCGTGGGTAACCTCTTCCGAAATGAACTCGTGTAGATGCTCATCAATCGGTTATGTGCATGAGCCAGAACCTGAACCACAACATGAGATAGAACCTCCTCGAGTAATCATCACCATCCTGCAAACTAAAACACAACATAAAAACAATCAGCAAAGGACTCGAGGGGACTCCTTTACACAAGCCTCAGAGTTCCAGATCTACACTCGTCTCCGTTACAGGTCCTATGCTTCTCGTAGTATGGGCCCAATACTACCTTTCACACCTACTTGTACCTTCCTCAAGGTCAGTCCTTGATTCCTTTAATTCATCACACTAAAACCATAAACTAATTCCATTCCATACAACATACATATCCTAGACTCTCCTAGGAATCCTCAACTCCCACCACTCACAATACCAAGAAATGCAATCAACAACGTTGGTTGCCCTATGCATGTAATTTATACACAAAATAATATCACATAGACTGTAAAATGTTGATTCTACACTAAGTCCGCAACCAAACAAGGAACCAGAAATGAGGCCAAATCGACCATTCTAGGGTTATACAATCCTAATCGTATACAAATTTGAAAGCATACACTTAGAAAATAACTTAGCCAATATCAATGTCAAGTAATAATTAACATCAAGTTCCACTAGGCTATAAGGCATCATGCAAATCAGGCAATTCTATCATGTGACTCCTGAAGGTATCCTTTGCCTTAATCTAGCATAAAATTCTCATATCAAGCATACCACTCATAATACATAAGTATAGGTAATTTGGGAACCACTTACTTGAGCTCGACTGATCGCACACATTGCACCCCTTATTCTTAAATAAAATCCTTTTTAAAAGTTTAAATTCCTTTTTGTTAAGAAAAACTCTCATTTCCTCAGTTTGAGTCTTGACACACCGGAGAGTATGATTGAATCCCTCAAACCAAGGCTCTAAAACCAACTTGTAATGACCCAAAAACAGTACTAAAAATTTTCTTTTAAAAAATAATAATTTCATTCATTGATTGTACCAAAAACTATAAATCATTATAGTATTCCAAAACATCAAAGTATAAATATACCAAGTGCGGAAATCATAAGGGAAGGATGCTGTGCCATCATGACGGGCCTCCCTTTTGAACTGGAAGTTTCTGAAACCATAAACATAAACTTTAAGCATAAAGCTTAGTGAGCTTCCCAAAATACCGCATACAACATACATACATATAATATAACAACACGTGGTTGCGTCAGGTCCGTATCAACCCTTGGGTCAATATCAACCCAAAATAATAGCAAGTAGCTGTGTCGGGTCCGAATCAACCCCCGGGTCCATATCAACCCCAAGTCTATAATGACTCCGAGCCTAGACTAGCTCACTACATAAATCATACAATCACATCATACAAAATCATAAGACAACATACAATTTTACTCAAATAATACAGTGGGTCGGCATTGTTTCCTTCAGCCCACTTAGGGTGGTAAGAAGACTCACCTCACAGACAGACGAAAAGCTGAAATGACACGCTGCTCTAAAACCCACACTTATGGTCACCTTTACAAATAACAGTAACCAAAACTCAGATTACCACTCAAATACCTAAAATACCCCTAGGTCAAACCCTAGTCAAAATCCAGGTCAAAGTCAACTAAGTCAACTAGGTTGACTCAGTCAGTATGTGGGGCACACTCCTTGTGTACGTGGGGCATACTTTGTAGTTGACCAAGGATTAGGGAGCTGACCTCGTACATGCAGATTACCCCTCGGTACGTACAGCGTACACAATTGTTAACCACCTCTCCTATTAAGTGCTTAATCCCTTAAGCACTTATGTCCAAATTTAAGATCTAAGCAACAAAAGATGTTATTAACCTTAAAATTTCCAACTTTATGGTTTAGCATGGCTATTAAGACCTTAACTCCAAAAGCCCTAGTCTCTTAACCCATTAAGACAATCTAGCACTTGCATAGAAAAACTAATGACCAAAAACCCAACTTTATGACTTAACATTTGTCAAAACGTCTGGAAGGACAACTCAAATGCCTTGGAGTACCTTTTATTCATAAGACCAAGTTTAAAAAAAAGGGGAACAACTTTGAGCTAAAACTAGATCTATAAGATTTCTACACCAAGGTTGAAGCTTTTTACCTCCACAAGGTGCACAAGGGGAACAAGATGCTGGATCCAAATCCTTGAGTGCAAAACCACAACCTCATTGCTCTTCCTTCTACTCCAAAAGCTCTAAATGGTGCAAAAAAATGGATCTACAATCTTCACAATGCACTAACACTCTTTAGGGTTTCAAAATGAGGAAGGAGGCTGAAGATAAGAAGGTGCATGTGCCATAAATGTGTTTAAGTGGGTTCCAAACCCTAAAATTTAGGGTTTGCACCCTGGCTGCGTATGCCCTGCATACCAACATACGTGCCACATACTAATGTGAACCTGGGTACGCCCTGCATACGAAGGTGTATGTTCCGCGTACCCATGCTGACTCCGAAATTATAAAATTTCCTCTGGGAACAATGTTCTGTTGACCCTACTTTCTTTCATAAGAAAGATAGTGATCATTTGATGATTGTCCAAATTTATGTTAATGATATTATTTTCGGATCAACCAATCCGCAACTGACTGCTTCTTTCTGAAAATTAATGGAGACTAAATTTGAGATGAGCTCAATGGGCCCAATTAATTTGTTCCATGGATTGAATATTAGATAGAGAAAAGAAGGGATTTTAATAAAAGCATGAGGCGTTTTCAAAGTCCTTGCTTGCAAAGTTTGGAATGAATAGAGAATCAAAAGTGAAAGTTCCAATGGTGTTCAGAACTAAATTGACCTCTTCTCTTGATAAACCTACAACAGATCTGAATTTGTATAGACAGATGAGCGGGTCGTTACTCTATCTTACAACAAGCATTCCTAACATCATGTTCGAAGTCTGATATTGTGTGCGATATCAAGAAAATCCACGTGAACCTCACATGATCACAGTGAAAAATATGTTTAGATATCTTCGGGGAACCACGTATCTTGGATTGTGGTATCCATCTAATTATGAATTATTTATGCAGGCTTATTCAGATGCATATCTAGGTGGATGTAGGCTTGATGTAACATCCGGATTCCCAGGTACCCTATGTTAAGTATTTATATTGAATTTGTGAGAGGGACTCGGCGAGTAGGCGCTCAGACTCGCCGAGTGGGATCGCGTACCTTTTGGTCTGATTTAATGAGGGATTCGGCGAGTCCACGCTGTTTAGTGAAACCCTAATTTCTCGGGTTTGGGACCTATTTAAGGACCCTTATAGCCACCATTTGCGGCTACCAGACCCTAGAGAGAAACCCTAAGAGAGCTAGAGCGTTTGAGAGGAAGGAGAGGCCATTTTTAATCCTTGTGTTGTTATTCTTGCAAGAAGAAGGTGATCAAGGCTAAGAGGGAGCTGAAAAGGGTGCTATTCTGTAGATTTTAGAGACAAGGACTTCATATTTGAGGTATAGATTCGATCCTTCTTCAGTTTTGGTGTTAACCTTTGGAGTTAGGGTTTCCTTGACCCTTTAGAGGCTTGATTTGATGAGCATTTGGTCCCTTCTCGTATCAAGGCTTTGGATCTGGATCCAAAGAGGTCCAGAGACCTTAACCCTTTGAGCTTTATGATTGATATTGGGAGATATGAGCTTAGGATGTCATATTTGAGGTTATTTCTTCAAATATAGTCTTTTGGCCTTTGCATGAGCATCAAGTTCTGAACTTTACGTGATTAATGAGCTTAGGAAAGTTAGATTTATTGATTAGAAGAATAGATCTGACCTCAGAAGGTTGTTTGAGGTTGAGCATGGAATGAACTCGCTGAGTCCATGAGCAGACTCGACGAGTCAGAGCGGGTTGTCCCGTGACTCAGATCAGTTGATGACCCGCCGAGTTGGGGAAATGACTCGGTGAGTTAGAAGGGATTTGGAGGAGTTGAGGTCATGTATGGACTCGCCGAGTCGACGCAAGACTCGACGAGTCGGGTCAAGGGTTGACCGTTGACCAGCGTTGACCAGGGTTGACTTGTGTTGACTTAAGAGTATTAGTCACACTAAATCAGGAAGGTATTAATTAGAGATGTGTTTTTGATATAGGAGGACGATAGGGCGGGGGATCGAGCACGGGTGATTATCCGACATTAGCGAGGTGAGTCTACTCATTATTCCTTGCCCGAGGGGGTAATTATGTGTGACCGGAAGGTCTTATGTGTATGATGATTATGTGATGCATGTTATATATGTGATATGCCTTGATATGGATATGATATGGACCGGAAGGTCAAAGTGATGTGGACCGGAAGGTCGACAGAGTTATGGGATGGAAATCCCCTGAGACACATGGATCGGAAGATCCTATAGACTTATGGCCTGGAAAGGCGTATGTGCTGTATGGGGTATTTTGGGGAACTCACTAAGCATTTATGGTTACCGTTTGTATGATATGTGTTTTAGGTACCAGTGATGATCGTGGGAAGGCGCCAACATGATCAGTACAGACTTGTAGTTGCTATGTTTTGAGATCTTGGGATGCGGACTTATGATGTGTATTTGTGAAAATATTGGGAACATGATTTTTGGATAATTGAATATGAAATGTTTTTTTTATGAAAAATTGTTTGAAATTTCACGGTGTTACAAATTGGTATCAGAGCCTTGGTTTGAGGGATTCAGATTCACCTTCGGGCGTATTTGAACTTAAACCGAGGATTTGAGAGAGATTTTCATAAAATAAACAATTCTTCTAAAGAGTAAAGGAATTTGAAAGATACGTAAGGAAGTAGTGTCTACGATCAGCCAGCGCCCGAACAGTGATTTCCCAAATTACCCTTACATTATGTGTTATGAGATATGTTGTAATGTGTAATGCATGCTAGAATAGGCTAGGTATTCATATTAGGACTAGAGTGGCCTGATTTGTGATGCCTTAGCCTAGGAAGATTTCTGCTACCGTGAGATGTTTTAGAGTGAGTAGGTAGCAGTGAGGTGCTATGAGAGTCTACCGAAGGGTAGCTTATGTGTAGTAAGAGATAGAGTACTTATGACTTGGGATCCTTGGAGGATGACTTGGGATGAATGCTGGTGCGGTGTGGAAGGTAGTATTGGGCCCGTACTACTGGAAATACTGGACCAGTGTGCAGTCCAAGTAGGAATCCTTAGGGTACTAGGAATCAAGTAGGGTTGGGTTATCGAGTGGGAGTGCACTCAAGCGAGTCCCTGATATTTTATGTTGTATTTCAGAGACATCATGGTTGGGACACGCCATAGACCGGGGACTAGCAAGGGAGGAGTGAGTGATGAGGAGCTCTGCTAGATGATTCATGATGAGGTGGCTGCTGCCATTAGGGATGAGATACCAGAGATGTTCGGGTCTATCAAGACCACGCTGATTGATACCTTTGATGAGCGGTTTGCTGCTCTTACTAATGCTGATGTTGCTGCTGCCAGGCCGCAGGGGGGTGATTCGTTGTTGTACCGGGAGTTCAGCAAGACGAAGCCACCCGAGTTTGATGGGACGAAGGATCCGATTGCTGTGATGAGATGGATATCTGAAATTGAGGGATGCTTCTACACCTGTTCGTGTCCAGAGCATCTGATGGTTTGGTTTGCGCTGAACCAGCTTCACTTGGGAGCGAAGGACTGGTGGAAGTTTGTGACGGCACATCTTACTTCTGCGGAGATTTCAATAGTGACCTGGGAGAGGTTCACTGCGATGATTCGATACGAGTACATTCCCTTTGTGGAAAGGGAACGTTTGGCCCAGGAGTTATTGACCCTCAAGTAGGGGACTGAGTCTGTGACAATGATTACAAGGATGTTTCATGAGCGGGCGTTGTTTTGCCCTGAGCACGTGTCAACCGAGCAGGCATGTATGAGCCGATACCTGAGCATTCTGAGGAGAGACATCCGGGAGTTCGTGGCGAAATCATCATACTGGACATTTGATGAGCTCCAGGCAAATGCCCGAAAGAGGGAGATTGAGCTGGAGACTCAGGCCAAGGAGGAGGCCAAGTCTCAGAGTAGGGATAGGCGGCCGACACAGTCTCAGCCGGCAGCCAAGCGGGGAAAGCCCACTGATTCGAGATCTGGTGGCCAGAAGGGCCGCACTAGTGGGAAGTGCGGCAAGGGGCATGATGGACTTTGTCGGTATGGTGCTTGCTACAAGTGTGGCAAGGAGGGGCATATCGCTAAGGATTGCCCCAAGGAGTTTATAACTTGCTTTCATTGCAACCAGACTGGACACCGGAAGGCTGAGTGTCCACAGTTGAGAGGGATAACGCAGGGGACGCCACATGGGTCTGCCCCTGCTGCTACACGAGCTATTGAGGGTAGGCCGGTGAAGGCCAAGGAGCCGAAGGCGCGAGGGAGAGCTTTTCAGCTGACAGCGGAGGAGGTCCGTGCAGCACCCGACGTCGTGGCCGGTATGTATTCTGTTCTTAATTATATATGCTGTAATGAGATGTTGTGTTCATATTATGTTATGCATAGGTACTTTCCTTGTGAATTCTGTACATGCATTGGTGTTATTTGAGTCGGGTGCGAGTCTGTCATTTGTATGGATTGGTGGAGCCGATTTGGGGCGGTGATAGATTGCGAGCACTAGCTGGTGACTATCCGAAATCCTAGTGGGGGATTGCCGACAGTTTATGGTGAGGGAACTCGTTGTGGGTCAGCATTCTGTTTGGCTGCCAGAGCGAGGCAGAGTTTGCAGCAGGGCTGCAAGGGGTTCGTAGCCAATGTGATGGATACACGGGAGGCCGCTGGGAGGCCAAGTTTAGTTAATGATATCCCGATAGTGCGTGAGTTCCCAAATGTATTTCCCTAGAAGTTGCTGGGTGTGCCTCCCAAGAGGAAGGTGGAGTTTCGCATCGATTTGATTCCCGGATCCGCGCCTATCGCTAAGGTACCTTATCGCCTTGCACTGCCAAATATGCTGGAGCTATCCTCGCAGCTTCAAGAGCTGTTGGGGAAAGGGTTCATTCGGCTGAGTAGCTCACCTTGGGGAGCACCGATCCTTTTTGTCAAGAAAAAGGATGGTTCACACCGGATGTGTATTGATTACCGGGAGTTGAACAAGTTAACGGTCAAGAACCGTTATCCGTTGCCAAGGTTTGATGATTTATTTGATCAGTTGCAGGGGACATCTTGGTTCTCCAAGATAGACTTGAGGTATGGATATCATCATATGATGGTGCGTGATGAGGATATCCAGAAGACGGCGTTCAGAACACGTTATGGGCACTCTGAGTTCGTGGTGATGCCTTTCGGGCTCACCAATGCGCCAGCAGCGTTCATGGATCTCATGAACCGGGTGTGCAGGCCGATGCTGGATCGATCTGTGATCGTGTTCATTGATGATATTCTGGTGTATTCTAGATCCTGAGAGCAGCATGAGGAGCATTTGAGGGAGGTCCTCGGGGTGTTGAGATCAGAGAGGCTTTATGCCAAATTCTCCAAGTGTGATTTCTGGTTATGGGAGGTCCAGTTCCTGGGGCATCTCGTTAATCAGAATGGAATTTTGGTCGATCCGGCCAAGATTGAGGCGGTGACGAGCTGGGAGGTGTCGAAGTCCGCCTCCGAGATCAGGAGTTTTCTGGGATTGACGGGTTATTATCGGAGGTTTATCAAGGATTTCTCCAAGATAGCAGTGCCGCTTACCAGGTTGACCCGGAAAGGAGTCGTTTTCTCATGGGGTCCAGAGCAACAGACTTCGTTTGAGACTCTTCGCTAGAGATTGTGCGAAGCCCCGATGTTATACCTTCCGGAGGGATTAGAGGATTTTGTGGTATACTGTGATGCGTCCATTTCAGGGTTGGGCATGGTGCTTATGCAGAGGGGGCATGTGATAGCATATGCATCGAGGCAGCTGAAGCCTCATGAGGCGAGGTATCCCACTCACGATTTGGAGCTGGGGGCGGTGGTGTTCGCTCTCAAGATCTGGCATCGCTACTTTTATGGGGTTCGGTGTACCATTTACACGGACCACAAGAGTTTGAAGTATTTAATGGATCAGCCCAACCTGAATATGCGCTAGAGGAGATGGTTAGATGTGGTGAAGGATTATGATTATGAGATCCTGTACCACCCGGGCAAGGCGAATGTGGTGGCCGATGCTTTGGGTCGTAGGGTAGAAAGTGCCCTAATCCGAGATATGTGTATGAGGATGACGGTGATTACCCCAGTGTTAGATACCATCCGAGAGGCCGAGGAAGAGGCTGTGAGACCAGAGAACCGCAAGAAGGAGCGTGTGATTGGCCAGGTATCTGAGTTTGTGACCGATGGTCGAGGGATTATGACTTTTCATGGCCGGATTTGGGTGTCATTTATAGGTGGGGCACATGTTGTTTTGATGGAGGAGGTGCATAGATCGAGATTTTCGATCCATCCAGGGGCCACCAAGATGTATTTGGACCTGAAAAGGATTATTGGTGGCCTTGTATGAAGAGAGATGTTGCATGGGTTGTAGAGAGGTGCTTGACCTGTCGTCGGGTTAAGGCCGAGCACCAGTGTCCGCATGGAAAGTTGCAGCCACTGGAGGTTCCCCAATGGAAGTGGGAACAGATTTCTATGGATTTTATCACCAAGTTGCCGAGAACCCCAAGAGGTGTCGATGCAATTTGGGTGATTGTGGATAGGTTGACGAAGAGCGCTCACTTCCTTGCTATTAGTGAGAGTTCTTCTGCAGAAAAGTTGGCAGAGATATATGTGAGGGAGGTAGTGTCACGACATGGGGTGCCGATCTCGATTGTGTCTGACCGAGATGTGCGTTTCACTTCCAGGTTTTGGAAGAAGTTTCATGAGGAGTTGGGTACGAGATTGCATTTCAGCACTGCTTACCATCCTCAAACTGACGGGCAGAGTGAGTGGACAATTCAGACGCTCGAGGATATGCTTCGGGCATGCGTATTATATTTTGAAGGGAGCTGGGACACGTATTTTCCATTGGAACAGAGAGGTAGGGCAGCGTGTGATGGGTAGCACAGAGATAGTACTTCAGACCACTGAGCAGATTCAGCAAGTCCGAAAGAGGTTGTTGACAACCCAGAGCCGTCAGAAGAGTTATGCGGATAGGCGACGGTCAGAGCTTGAGTTTCAGGTAGGTGATTTCGTTCTCCTGAAGGTATCACCTTGGAAAGGTGTGATTCGATTCAGGAAGAGAGGCAAGTTGGGGCCTCGGTATATTGGTCCTTTCAGGGTAACCACTAGGGTGGAAAGGGTAGCGTATCGTTTGGATCTACCTGCGGAGCTAAGTCAGATTCATGATACCTTCCACGTGTCTCAGTTGAGGAAGTGTATTGCCGACGAGTCGGCAGTGGTTCCTTTAGAGGACATTCAGGTGGATGCGATCCTGAACTATGTTGAGAGGCCGATCGCGATTCGGGATAGGAGAATCAAGGTTCTAAGGAACAAGGAGGTGTCGCTGGTTCAGGTCCAGTGGCAACATCAGAAGGGGTCCGAGCTGATTTGGGAGCCGGAGTTAGAGATGCGTGAGTAGTATCCTGAGTTTTTTGTCGAACAGGACTTCGAGGGCGAAGCCTGATTCTAGTGGGGGAGAATTGTAACATCCGGATTCCCAGGTACCCTATGTTAAGTATTTATATTGAATTTGTGAGAGGGACTCGGGGAGTAGGTGCTCAGACTCGCCGAGTGGGATCGCACACCTTTTGGTCTGATTTAACGAGGGACTCAGCGAGTCCATAAGTGGAATCTGCGAGTCCACACTGTTTAGTGAAACCCTAATTTCTCGGGTTTGGGACCTATTTAAGGACCCTTATAGCCACCATTTGTGGCTACCAGACCCTAGAGAGAAACCCTAAGAGAGCTAGAGCGTTTGAAAGGAAGGAGAGCCCATTTTTAATCCTTGTGTTGTTATTCTTGTAAGAAGAAGGTGATCAAGGCTAAGAGGGAGCTGAAGAGGGTGCTATTCAGTAGATTTCAGAGACAAGGACTTCATATTTAAGGTATAGATTCGATCCTTCTTCAGTTTTGGTGTTAACCTTTGGAGTTAGGGTTTCCTTGACCCTTAGAGGCTTGATTTGATGAGCATTTGGTCCCTTCTCGTATCAAGGCTTTGGATCTGGATACAAAGAGGTCCAAAGACCTTAACCTTTTGAGCTTTATGATTGATATTGGGAGATATGAGCTTAGGATGTCATATTTGAGGTTATTTTTTCAAATAGAGTCTTTTAGCCTTTGCATGAGCATCAAGTTCTGAACTTTACGTGATTAATGAGGTTAGGAAGGTTAGATTTATTGATTAGAAGAATAGATCTGACTTCAGAAGGTTGTTTGAGGTTGAGCATGGAATGAACTCGGCGAGTCCATAAGCAGACTCAACGAGTCGGAGCGGGTTGTCCCATGACTCAGATCAGTTGATAACCTGAAGAGTCCAGTTAATGGTTTGGTCTAGGCTTTCAGTGTATTTTGTTTTGGCATGAGTCTGTAATATAGTTTATGAGTTGTTTATATCTTTTTGGTCATTTTGTGTGTTCACGACCGTAAACAGAGTTTACGGCCGTAAACCCTGTTTATGGTCGCAAACACAGTTTGCGGTCTAAGTCGAGTATAAATAGTGGAGGAGTTGGTCTTTTGTAGTTGTTGATGCCATAGAGTTTACAGAGCAGTCCATCGAGTTGTACCTGACGATTTATTGAATATAATCGTGTGCAAGCTTGGTTTCTTTTCATCTCGTTCTTATTTCTGTGATTGTTTATTGCTTGATTAATGGTAAAGATCCTTATTTAGACCTTACAATTGGTATCAGAGCGGTAACCAGTGTCAAGCTTCATTCAATTGAGATTTGGGGTGCTTAAACTGATATTCTTATTGTTCAAACATTGGTTTTGGTGTTCTGATTGTTTAAAGGATCTGAATCTATTGCAAAAACGTGTGTTTGAGAGCTTTTGGGAGTTTACTACTAACCGTAAACACCTTTTACGGTTCTAAACTCAAGACTTTCATCAACCGTAAACTGTGAATCTTAAAAAACCGCAAACAAGGCTTCAAGAACATTAAGATCTGTAAACTCGTAAACCGTAAACTTAGAAACCGTAAACTCAGATACCGTAAACCCTGTTTATGGTCGTAAACTCATCAACTGCAAACACCTTTGTAATTTTAAATTTGTGATTTTAAATTGCTTTAATTTCAAATGGATTCTCAAAGTCAAAATCATTTTCACACACTTGATACTGTCATGGGCACTACTATGCGTATTCTAAGATTGATGTCTGCAGATGGTTTTCCCGAGTGGAAGTACAGAATTGAAAAATACATTAAGATGAAAGATTTCAAAGTCTGGAGAAGCATTCTTAGAGGCCCTGTTAGAATCACTATGACAGTTGGAGGCCAAGTGATTGACAAGGCTGTTGAAAACTATACTGATGAGGAGTTTGAGAAAATCGAAGAGTAGGAAAGGGATTTAGCCACTTTAACCATGGCATCATCTCCCGATATTGCTCAAGGTTTTCGTGAGTACACTTCAGCTAAAGATCTATGGGAAGCCCTAATTGAGGTTTATGAGGGCAATGCATATATGAAGGAAAGTCGATAGGACATGTTGAGACAAAAGTTTAATATATTCAACTACATTCCAGGAGAGACACTTGAGGCTCAGCTACAGTGATTCACAACTCTCACAACTGACATGAACATATCTGGGATTTTCTTAACCAAGTCATAAATCAACAAGAAGCTTCTGAATGCTCTTCCTAGATCATGGGATATGAATGTTGCTGTAATTAAGAAAACCAAGGATTTAGATCGCCTCACTCTTGCTGAAGTTATAGCGATCATCTAAGCTTGTGACATTGATGACAAACAGAGAGAAATTAATCATGTGAACTCATACTCTACTGCAAATCTTGGAATCTCATCCAACAATGCCTTCTCATCAATCACGTCCTCCTTAGGTCAAGCCTTTGTAGCTCAATAACCTCAGATTCAGACCTTCGTTGCTGCATCATCTATCCCTCACCATCAAACTTAGCCATATGTCACTCCACAAGCTGTCCCTGCTCCAAATGTGCCAGTTGTAGTTTCTTCTTCAAACTCTAAAGACTCTGATGAAAATCTGGCTCTAGCTACTGGGCTAGTTAATTGCTACAATGCTTTTGTAGCTGGAGATCTTCCACCTCAGTTGTCATTTGCTGATTTGGATCAGATTCATCCTGAAGATGTAGAAGAGATGGACATTACATGGTAGATTGCTATGGCTGTTTTCAGGGCCAAACAGTTTGCTAAGAAGACAGGGAAGAGCAACTGGGGCATGAATGCTGATAAGAAGGTGGGATTTAACAAGGGCATGCTGAGATGTTTCAACTGCCATGAACCGGGTCATTTTTCTTGTGAATGCTCTAAGCTAGGTCATAGGATCAACAAAAACAGGCAAATGGTAGTAGTGGGATACAACCGTGCAGGTGCTGCAGCTAATGGTGAGACTGCTATGGTCGCTCAATCCTTTGACTGGGAGGACCAGATTCAGGCTTTGAATATCTTAGGGCCACAAAATTCTCACCTAGCTTATATTGATGATGCTACCTTGAAGAATGATGATGTTGATCCCGAAGCAGAAATGATGGAATTGAAGTTTGCCCTAATGGTGTCTACTTCTTCCGAGCCCAAGAAAAGGAGGTAAACCTACCATCTTGTTCTCATGCATGTAAAGAATATGTTAAAGTTCTTCGTGATGAAATCCAATTATTACGTAGAGAAATAGAGGACCTTAGATATGAGGGCTACCAACTTAGGAAAGGACAAAAATCACTAAGCTTGATACATTAAAAAGGAGTTTGATTCTGCAAAACTTTGCTTTTCAAAAATTTGATGGATCATGCGAGGTAGTTAACACCATGACTGATCATTGCATGCAATTTAAACGAAATCAGTCTAAGGGTTTAGGATATGATAGTGTACCTCCTCTTTATAATCATACATATCTGTATCAACCCCTATCCAAGGAGGAGATTGCCAACAAACCATTTATGGTTTATGGTAAGCCATCTAGTTTCGTTTCAGGCGGATTTATTAATGTTGAAAGTACTAACATTTCTACTTCCCCTACAGATCAACCCTTAGACCAGGCAAAGCATGGAGTCGGAGGACCTGTTTCTATTTCTGTTTCTAATTCTGAATTTTCTGTTTCAAATGAAATCGTTTATGTTTCTGATGTTAAGACTGATAATGTTTCTTGTGACGCTTCCACATCTGATTCTTTTGAATTTAATTTCTTTGATATGTTTGATGAACTGTTTGGTAATTCTGATGCTTGTGATACTTATGAAACACCATCAATTCCACAAGTCACAACAACTGAGACACCCTCACTTATCTCTCAATCTATTCCTCATGCATGTTCTTCTGAGAAAAGTGAAGAGTGTCTGTCAAAAAAATAAATCTGAAAACTGCAGTACAAGTTCAAATAATAAACAAATTTGTTTTAATTGTGGTGTTGGTGGTCATATAGCTAGGAATTGTCAAAATAGGATCTTTGTAAACTACTTGTCACCAAGAGGAGAGAACAAATCTCGAGGAAGGTCTTTAATTAGAAAATCCTCAAGAACTCGTTCTTAAAATGATGATTGGAAAGATGATCGAAGCAGAAAAAGGGCTAATTTTCAAAAGAATAAAAAGGTTTTTACTAACAAAGCTCAAAATAGTTTTTCAAAACCAAACAAGGCTCCGCCAAGATCGGCTTCATCGAAAAGCAATTCTGGATCTTCCACCACTTCTGGTAGAAAATCCAGAGGCTCAGTGCAAAATACTAAGAAACATATTTCGAAACCACCTGAGAATGTTGTAGAACCTAAATATCAATGGAAGCCCAAATCACTTTCTAATCCATCATTAACATCTTCTGAAGTGATTAAGAATGAGGATCCTAATTTGAAAATATTGAAGGATAAATCAGAGAAAATGAAAAGGAAACCCAGGACAGTGATGACATGGGTTCCTAAATCTAAATGATTCTGCTCATTTTGCAGGGACAGTTGCGGAGGAATGTCATTCTTCCTTGGTATGTCGACATTGGCTGCTCCCAGCATATGACCGGAGACATCTCCCAACTGAGCGAAATTCAATCTTTTAATGGGGGTTATGTTTCCTTCGCGGGAGGAGATGGAGGCAAGATTACACAGAGAGGAACCGTTACAAATGGAGTGCTAAGCTTTGAGAATGTCAACTTCGCTCCCGAGTTAAAGCACAACTTGTTGAGTGTTTCTCAAATCTGCGACAAAGGCTACTCTACCCATTTTACCGATAAAGAATGTATGATTCTCAAGCCATGCATTGTTATCCCGGAAGAGTGGATTCTAGTCAAATCTAAGCGGGATATGAATGCTTACATTATTGATATGAACAGTAACCTACTTGAACAAGTCACTTGCCTATTCTCAAAAGTCTCTGAACAAAATGCAATGCTGTGGCACTGAAGGCTCGGTCATGCTAACGCGAAAAACCTGATTCGCCTTGCTAAGAATGGGATGGTCCGAGGCCTACCCGTCAGAGACTTTATTACAATTGAGAAGTGTGTTTCCTGTGCTCAAGGCAAACATCATCGAAAAACACACCTGCCCAAGCAAGTCAACTCAATCAGCCAAGTGCTCTAAGTATTGCGTATGGACTTATTTGGTCCAGTCAACGTCCTAAGCATCAACAGAAGCTCGTACTGTCTTGTTGTAATCGATGATTTCTCTCGGTTTACGTGGGTCTTCTTCTTATCCAACAAAGCGTGGGTTGCTGATCCGATAAAGAAGTTTGTTGTGATAATTGAGAAGCAAACCAACAACCAAGTGAAGGCGCTTCGTACTGACAATGGAACTGAGTTTAAGAATGTAGTTCTTGACCATTTTTGCGCAAAAAAGGGGATAGTGCGTCAATATAGCTCTGATCACACACCTCAACAAAATGGTGTTGCTAAAAGGAGAAATAGAATTTTGAAAGACGCCGCAAGGACAATGCTTTGTGATTCCAAACTACCTGTTTTCTTTTGGGCTGAGGCGATTAACACTGCTTGCTACGTGCAGAATCGTGTTCTAATCAACAAAGCACATATGAAGACACCATATCAGATTCTGTATTGACACAAGCCTTCTGTTAGCCATTTCCGTGTATTTGGCTGCCCTTGCACCCTTCTTCACTTGGAATCCAACCCTAAATTCAATGCCAAAGCCGATGATTGTTACTTTGTATGGTATGCTGCGCGCATTGCGTATAGGGTTTACAACAAAAAGACTAAGCAGATAGTAGAATCCTATGACGTGCGTTGGTTGGAGGAGAATGAAACAGACGCTCGAGTGGGTCCCGACTGGTTATTTGATTACACATCACTTTTCAAATCCTTAAATGTGTCTACAGATAGTTCAAGTGGATCCTCTTATGGTTTGAAGATTGTTTCGGAAGACGAAGACGAAGAAGTTGTCTACAGACCTCCAACGGTTGAGGGGGAGTCCTTTGCTTCATCTGGGGGGGGGGGGGTTCTCTGCTCCACCTGAGGGGGAGTCATATGATCAACCAGATAGTCCAGATTCTAAGGTTACAAATGAAACTCCTAATGATGATGCTACACCTCTTACACATGTTGAGAGAGAGTTCATGTCTAAAGATGCTTCCGCTGTCAATCCAACTTTTATGGAACTACTCTTTCCTGAAGAAATTGCTAATGAGTTTGTAGCAAATTCATCTAATGTGAATCAATCAGTAAATGATGGAGGTTTCAAGATACACACTCTTCCTGTTTCACTCAATGATATCAGCCAAGACATACCTTCAAGAATTCAACGCGATCATTCGATCGATAACGTCATTGGCCAGCTGGGTGATGGAGTTAAAACCAGAATTCAGAGTGGAGATGTTAATGCATGTCTCTACTCTTGCTTTATATATCAATTAGAGCCGAAGAACGTTGAAATGGCTTTGAATGAGCCCAGCTAGGTAGATGAAATGCATGAAGAGCTAAATCAGTTTGAAAAGCTTCGGGTTTGGAAGTTGGTCGAGTTACCAAAGCGCAAAAGGTCTCTTGACATGCGTTGGGTCTATTGTAATAAGCAGGATGATTCTGGTATAATAGTGCATAATAAAGCAAGGCTGGTAGTTCGCGGGTTTCGACAAATCGAGGGTCTTGATTATACTGAGGTGTATGCTCCCGTAGCTCGTTTGGAAGCTATTCGTATCTTTCTCGCATACGCTTCCTACATGAAATTCACGGTCTACCAAATGGATGTCAAGACTGCCTTCTTGTATGGCATGGTGAAGGAAGAAATTTATGTTGATCAACCCCCTAGGTTTGTTAACTCAAAGTTCCCTAATCATGTCTACAAGTTGGACAAGGCGTTGTATGGGTTACATCAAGCTCCTTGAGCATGGTATGTGACTCTAACAAAGCACTTGCTCGAGCATGGATACTCTCGCGATAATATTATTTAAATTACAATACATGACTCTTTCGTTCAATCAATTAATAAACCAGGATCCTCCAAACAAACGCTTCCTCTGGTGTGTACAATCGAGCCGATGCCGTCCCGTGATCCTGAGAAAACCTGAAACATATAACACAAAACACTGTAAGCACGAAGCATAGTGATTTTCCCAAAATACCACTCTAACACATATTAGCCACTCAAGGCTATAACTCTGTTGACCCTCTGGTCAGTGTGTCGTAGTGGGACCCTCCAGTCCCAACTCTCTTTGGACCCTCTGGCCCTAACTCTATGGACCCAAAGGTCCTAACTCCGATAACTCTGAATCATGCATATCACATATCACAATAAATCCCATAAAATAAATAGCATACAAATACACTGGCACATAACTCTAAACCTAACTCTGTGGACCCTCTGGTCCTAGCTCTGTTGACCTTCCGGTCCTAACTCTGATATACACACATCATAAATCACATAGAAATAATGCAGTGCCACACATCGCATAGTTAGCATACAATAACTCTATTACCACTCTAGGTAAAGTATAGTGAGAAGACTCACCTGGCAAGCAGAAAGCAGATATTCTCACACTTGAATCCCAAACTCGCCACCGCCTAACACATAAGGCCAATATCTCTAATTAACACTCGAAGTCTCAACTCTAATTAAACCGGCGATTACTCTTTCCCTCTCAAATCAGATAGTGGGTAAAATACCATTTTACCCCTCCATGGCCTCTATTACCTATGTTGACCAATTCCCAAAGTCAACAAAGGTCAACTCAAGTCAACGGTCAACTCTGACTAGACTCGGCGAGTACACAGGGGTGACTTGGTGAGTCCATGCGTGTCTTCGGACTCTTCCAAGGCCTCACTCGACTCGTCTAGTGAACCTTCTACTCGACGGGTTTCCACTAGATTCGAATCGTGGGGTAACCCGAGTCTACTCGTCGAGTCCAATTATGAACTCGGTGGGTTGCTTTCATGATTGTACTCAAACGACCTTCTGAGTTCAGATCTGTTCCTCTAATCCTTAGATCCGACCTTCCCAAGCTCAATAAACACGTAAAGGTTCAAACTTTACGTTCATGCGACCCACATATAGCCATAAATGGATAAATAATCCTTAAAATGATAAACTTAGCTCCAAATTCATAAAGAACTACATAAAGCTGGGGAATAGGGACTCTCTGGACATCTCAAGGTCCAGATCTGAAGATATAGACACAAGAGGGCATCACATACTCTAGATCTCTTACCAAAAGAAGATAAGAAACCCTAGATTCATGAAATTTATCACCCAAACAAAGATGGACATGAATCCTTACCTCTCACAGCAGCTCTGAATGAAATGATGGAAGATTTGAGTCCCACAGGACATCCTAGCTCGAAATCTATCCTTCCATCTTCCAAGACACACCAAAAGATGATGGATTTTCCCTCCTCTTGCACCACATGCTTTTTCTCTGCTCTCTAGGGTTTCTTAGGGTGTAATGGCCACAAATGAAGGCCATCAGGACCTTTAAATAGGTCCCAAACCCAAGAAATTAGGGTTTCTCTGCCCAACACCTACTCGACGAGTCCCTCCCTTGACTCGTTGGGTCCACTCATTAAATCCGCGTGAGAAACCCGACTCAACTCGGCGAGTTGGATCCTCAACTCGTCGAGTCTCTCCTTTAATCAAAAGATTAAACTACACAATAATAACCCTGAAAATCCAGATGTTACGGATAACAGGAAATCTAAGTCTGCGTAACGTACCTAAAGTTGAAGGGTCTATGCTCTGGTTTGATGCGTCAGTAGGCACGAAAGATTCTAAATGGACATGACTAGGCAGAGCATCTATAGACTTAACAAATCTTGACCTAGTTAGATCCGTTTAGCCTGACAATACGATGCTTGGATAGGTTGAGCAGGGAGATATATATGAGAATCTACTGGTCACATTAAAGAACCTGTACTTGGAACCGTGGATTAACTTTTCCTCGATGTGCGGATTCTGTCCTTAATTCCGGTATTGATGGGGCGACTGGTGAATTCTAATAAATTAGGTCTGTAGAATGTTATATTCTTTCTTTCTATCTGTTAGTCATATGTTACCTCCTCTGCGTGACTCAAAATCCGACCTCGACTGTAACATATGCAACTCTATTTCTTTGCATCTTCTATCTATGCAATTCTTTCTATCTGTTAGCCATATACTGTCTCCTTTGCATGACTCACAATCCGACCTGGTACACAGTATATGCACCATTCTACTTCTCAATCCCTCTAAAACTTCAGTTAGTCATATGTTTCACCCTCTACATGATTGGAAGAGATCCGACCTGGGTGTATAGCATATGCATTCTAAATCTATCTTCTCTCTTTATAATTGTCTCCTCACCCGATGTAAGGAGTATTCTGGAAGTCTTTGATTGCTGGGGCATATCAGGAAGCGGGAAACACGTTCTGGTACAATTAAAATTGAACACTTATAGATTGTCTGTAGATCTCGCTGCTCAATTTAGGTGGACAACAATATCCCTGGTCGTCGTCAGCTGAATGGTCCTTAATATATAGGATCTAGGAACTTAGGATCACTTTGTCTTACAATTATTAGTATGTCCTAAAACCGTCACAATTTTTCGTGTTTAAGTGGACCACAATACCGGTGATCGACCAGATAAAGATGTGAAGATGAAAGGTACCGACAAGTGGATTAAGGCTGTCTAACAACTTTGATCCCAGCATCACAAGAAAATTTTCAGTAAATTTTGAGATAAATTTTGTCTGCGTTCATTTTATTTTTATTTTTATTTTATTTTTATAATCGTCAAAAATTTAATTTCTTAAATATATTAAACATTAAATTTTAGAAATTAGTTTATTTTATTTTTAGTTTAATTTTAATTTTATTTTTATTTTAATATCCTCAAAAAGGTTTTATTTTTGAAAATTTAATCGAAATTTGGACTGGGTCTTACACTGTGTGGGAGACAGGTAAAAGATTAAGCAATATAAAAGGAAGAGTTTACTTCCGTAAACCCTTTCCACTTCCTCTTCTCCTCTTCACAGCCGCAAGCACTTTCTCTCTCTACTCTCTCTCCTCGAAAAACTTCTTGCGAGATCTTGTGAAATCGACTAGTCCTCTTCGAAGGTATGATGAAATTGAACAGGAATCTGCTTTCTATTTGTCGTTCCGACCAAAACCAGAGGAGTAATCTACATTTTTATAATCGTCGGCGTTTACTGTTCTAGAGGGGTTTAAGGTTTGGGGAGATTCAAGAACCGGAAACCCATTTTGGCCTTACGACCGTAAACACATTTTGGCCTTACGACCGTAAACCATTTTGGCCTTACGACCGTAAACTCCTCTGAGCTTACGATTGTAAACTAAGTTTATGGTCCGTTGACTAACTTTGACCGTAAACCCTATTTTGACCCACTTTGACCGTAAACTCCTTGTTTGACTAATCTTGAGCATAAATTCCAATCTTTTGCAGTCAAACTAATATTTAAAGGCCAAAATAAAAATTATTTATCTAAGAAAACTTAAAGCTTTAAATTGTTAAATACTGTGTTTTCTTACTTGGCCTGTTTAGTGTAGATCAATGGCGAATCTTAAGTTTGCGGACATGCACAACCTGACGATTGTCTTGGATGATCCTCCGGTCGCTCATGCAGAATTCAAATCAATGATCTACACACTGAGAGAGTGCTGCTTGTCTTGTGCCATCACAGTGAATCCCATCATTTATCAGAACATTGTACGAGAGTTCTGGCAGATGGCTAAGATGTCAAAAGTCAATGGAGAGATGTTAATCGAAGCTGTGGTTAAGGGCTGTAAGACCAGAATCACGGAGCAGTACATAAAAGATACTTTGCTGGTCAATGATGAATCTAATTTTCCTACTGAAATTGGGATTGATGATGTACAATGGATTCTTGAGAAGATGGGATACGAGGGTACCTACCCTCCCACAGTGAAAAAGCTCTTGCCTCCTTACTAGCGATTCCTGGCACACGTGTTCGTGAGCTGCATCTCAGGAAGGAGATCAGGAGCTGACGAAATCTCTCTCAGAAATACAGGGGCGATTGTCTCTTTGGCTGCTAGCATTAAATTCAACTTCTCGAAGTTTATTCTTGATGAGTTCTTAGTGAACATTAGTACCATGACCCGGAGAACCAGAGATGCATTCTTTTTATATCCGAGGTTTATTCAAGCGTTCATTGACGATCAATTTCCAGAGATGGTCAAGGATGGTGACAAACTGGATATAAAATCCTTGGGTCCTCACACTGTTGGTCTCATCAAACAAAATCGGAAGGGCAAGGTCGTTTTCCAAGGATTACATCCTTTAGTGAAGTTCGGGAAATTTGCTGAGCTTGATGAATCTTCTGAGTCTCATGGAGCATCTGACAAAGCATCATCTGAGCCCACTTCCTCTGAAAGGGTTGTTTCTGATGATGTCATCACCATTTCAAATCAGGATGCCGATGAAACTGCACCTGCAAATACCCAAGTCGCTGAGGAACACGAATTGCAGTCGATACAGGTTCAAGGGGATTACAATGAGGGGCCGGGGGCTGAAACTGAATTGTATGAGGATCTCGACCTCAGAGGATTCGACAATGATGAGATTCCCTTAAACTTCGTTAGCAATGAAGACTTTATGACCGGAGAAAGCCTCGGCAAGTTGCTTGATAATGTAGATGAATTTGCTCATCCGGCAACAGAGACAAGGGAAGAAGAAGATGTTCTTGAAGCCACTCCTACTACTACCAATCCATCGGCAGAAATAACAACTCCTATGGTGACAGTATCAGGGATTCCTCCCCTTGATATTGTCTTACCTACATCTGAGCCAGTGGAAAGTGATCACACCACTACTCAAGCCTCTCCTCCCCCAAGTAAAAGACACAGACTTGTCCTTAGACTGGAAACTCAAAGTGCTACAGCTCCACCAACAACCACACCTTCCATAGTCTCTTCCGAACCCGTCAGTGAAGGTCCTAGTACTTTCTATGAAGCTGGTGGCTCTTCATTCCCAATAGGTTTCTCTCCTCCCAGGACAGAGGATGATGCTGCCTCGGTCAGGCTAGCTAGGCTCCTGGCAGAAGAACAATTTTCTACACCACCCCCACGCGGCAAAGGAATTTTTATTGGGGGTGATAGCTCAGGAGAAGAGATTCCTTCAATTCTTGGACTCCAAAAATAGATTGACGTACTGAATCAGAAGAACATTGATCTTGATCAGAGAAATATTGAGCTGACTATCAAGGTCGCAGACCTTCAAACTGAAAACACAGAGCGCAATATTCAAGTGGCTGAACTTAATGAGGATAAAGTTCTGAAGACAAAGCAGATTACAGATCTTCAGACACATTTTGGCCTGTTGACTGCCAGCTACTACGATCTGAAGAAAAAGCTGGAAGATAAACTTGGCGATGAATTCAAGTCATCCGTTGACGAGCCACAGATGTATCTTCCCAACCAAGGTGTTCCCATTGTTCCTCAATCTACCAGAACCACCATCATCGAAGACCATTTTGGAAAGGAACCGTATCAAGCTTCAAGTGCTGCAGCATTGAAACACGCCAAATTAGACAAGTCCACTGACAAGTCTTCTAACAAAGGTCAATTGCTATTTAAAAGGAGCGTAGATCATAAGGCACATTAGGATAGTCCATAGATCACCGTTATGGATCTGGGCATGCATCGTTTCAAAAATATGTATGGTGATAGGTCAGGAATCATCTCGTGGGGATTCCATGACACCATGAACATGTTTATGGTGAGGAGAAAGAGTGGTAATAAAGAACTATACAAAGATGCTCACGACTTTCACTCTTTTACTAAGATTGATCTCATTGAGTTGTCCAATGCTCCTTTCTCAAATCCATCTAGCAATCCCAGGGCGAGTCAGTTCAAATCCTTTTTGGAAGATCAAGTGGCCAAGGGCTATCCGTCAATGAAGACTGCAGAGTCTTATATCAAGGTCCACAAGAAGGTTATTGATCCCAAAACAAGTCAGCCACTTTGGTCAGTGATGTGGCCTGTTACTGCCCAAATTAAGCACATTCCCGTTTTTCAAAATTACTTAGATGGTTCTCTCGCATCCATGCAATATTGGGTGTACGATGAATCCACAGATGTTGCTATCATCAACCTTAAGGAAGATTGCATCTGTCCATATGACAAAAGGGATTTGCTTCAATTTGGCAAGCGGGACATACATTATCTCGTCGCTCATCAAATTATGGTGGCTGAGGATATTTTTGAGCCCACTGCAAAAGAATACACTTCGATGGTGGCTGCAATTATAGAAGAAAATATGGAACGGAGCGATGTGAAATTCCGATATACTGGTGGTCGACAACTGAGTCCAAGCTAGCACCAAACCAAGGGGGAGATTAAAGAGTCCAGTTAATGGTTTGGTCTAGGCTTTCAGTGTATTTTGTTTTGCCATGAGTTTGTAATAAAGTTTATGAGTTGTCTATGTCTTTTTGGTCATTTTGTGTGTTCACAACCTTAAACAGAGTTTACGGGTGTAAACATGTTAACGGCCGTAAACCCTGTTTACGGTCGCAAACACAGTTTGCGGTCTAAGTCGAGTATAAATAGTGGAGGAGTTGGTCTTTTGTACTTGTTGATTCCATAGAGTTTACGGAGTAGTCCATCGAGTTGTACCTGAAGATTTATTGAATATAATCATGTGCAAGCTTGGTTTCTTTTCATCTCGTTCTTATTTCTGTGATTGTTTATTGCTTGATTACTGGTAAAGATCCTTATTTGGACCTTACATGACCCGCCGAGTTGGGGAAGTGACTCGGTGAGTTAGAAGGGATTTGGAGGAGTTTAGTTCACGTATGGACTCGCCGAGTCGACACAAGACTCGACGAGTTGGGTCAAGGGTTGACCGTTGACCAGGATTGACCTGGGTTGACTTGTGTTGACTTAAGAGTATTAGTCACACTAAATCAGGAAGGTGTTAATTAGAGATGTGTTTTTGATATAGGAGGACAATAGGACAAGGGATTGAGCATGAGTAATTATCCGACATTAGCGAGGTGAGTCTTCTCACTATACCTTGCCTGAGGAGGTAATTATGTGTGACCAGAAGGTCTTATGTGTATGATGATTATGTGATGCATGTTATATATGTGATATGACATGATATGAATATGATATGGACCAGAAGGTCAAAGTGATATGGACCGGAAGGTCGATGAAGTTATGGGATCGAAGATCACTTCATCAAAGATCACGTTGAGGATGGAAATGTTGAACTTCATTTTGTGCACTCTAAAGATCCGGTAGTTGATATTTTTACAAAAAGATTTACTAGAGATTTGGTTTAATAGATATCTACATGGGCTTGGAATGATAGAAGCAGATTTTGTTCCAAAATCTTCATGAACAACTAGTTGAGAAATGGTTACTATTCATCTGTGAACGGTTGTGAACTTCGCATGCGATTGAAAGTCATTATTTTTGCAAGAAGAAAAATTTTCATTTGTGAATGGTTGTGAAGTTTGCAGGCAGTCAGAAGATACAAAGTTATGCGCGATGATCACTGTTCATTTGCGAATAGTTGTGAGCTTCGTAGGTGTTCGTAGGATATTTTTTGTTGCTCTTTGTTTGCGAGTGGGTATGAGAAATCACAGGCTGGTGAACAAGGTAACGATTTATTTGCGTCTTCCATTTCACATTTTGTTTCATTTTTATTGTTTATCGGCGATGCGTTGCGAATTTTAGAGCTCATTGTAGTTTATAAAAAATTTCAAAAATCCAAAATATATTTTCTCTTTTATAAAATTTTTCAAAAATCCAAAAGATTTTGTTTTTCTTTGAAGTTAGAAAAATCCAAAAATATTTTCTTTTTAACTAATTTTCAAAAATACAAAACTGTTTTCTTTTTTTTGAACATTAATATGTTCTAGAATCTAACAAGGAATTGCCGGTCAAATTCTCAATAAATTTCACTTAACCCTTGATGATATAAGTCTAAACCAACTTAGAATTATGGTTTTGTGGAAATTGATTTTATGATCAAGGTTCAATGTCACCATAAATTTTGTAAGAAACTCGTTTTTCTTATGCTTATCTTATTTCTCCTTAATGAATTCATGTAACAACCCAAAAATCGTAGAAATTTAAAATTTTCAAAACAACCCATTTCATCCGTAAAGTGTTTACAAAACCATTGTTTCAAAAATATTATTCAAGATCAAAGTATCCCAAGATTCAATGTCATTAAAGCAGGAAGATGTACACGATCATGCCTTCGCTTTCCCACAATCCCACTATCCTCTGAAGTACCTGAAACAATAAACTGAAGCTGTAAGCCAAAGATTAGTGAGTTCCCCTCAAGTACCAACACACCACATGACAAACAAGCATACAAATATGAGCAACCAGCCTGACTGGACCGCCTCGTTGGGCCTAAAGCCTATCTAGACCGCTTTACGAGCCTTCGGCATGACTAGAATTCCTCGTAGGGCCTACACCCTGTCCAGACTGCTCTATGGGTCGTCAGCCTAACTGGACTGCCTCGTAGGGCATACAACCTAAGTGGACGTCCCCTGGTGTCTTGAACTACATCACAAAGCAGGACTGCCTCAACTTAAACTCAATAGGTCGACATATGTAACAGATAAAGATAAACACATAACTAGCAAAATACAGATAATCATACAGATCTACTAATCAGTTACATACCATCATAACACTATCTTATAACCAAGATACATAATCTAGCATGCCGACATTGGTGCCTTCGACCCACGGGTACAGTGAGAAAAATTCACCTAAAATGAAGAAGCCCAAGAACACTACGATACACTTCCTGCTCCCGTGGATCCACTAACACCAGAACTATATAAAATCTTAATCACCAGTCAAAACCCTCAATTTTGACCTAAAGTCAAACTTGATAAAAAAGTCAACCATCAACGGAGTCAACAAAAGTCAAATTCTAAGGTTGGTTCGGTACGCCTTGCATACTCAACTTACACTCAGCGTACATGGGATGGTTTAGTATGCCCAACATATGAAAATTACGCCCAACGTGCATGAGCTGGTTCCATAATTTCCATTAAGCACTTAATACTTTAATTGAAGGGATTGCGTCTAATCTATACTAAGAACTGATCTTATCACAAAGATACCAGATCTGTGATCTATCTATACTTATATATATCATTACCTAATATAAAAAGATATCTCCCTAATATATAAAAGATTACAATCAGATAACTGAACTGTAATCTGACATTGATAAAATTTGATACGTTGACACTGTCAATGTATAGATGCTGACGTTGATTTATCAACGTTTCGTGTGTTTGACTCGTCAAATCATAAGGTGTGACCTTACAATACTAAACTTATTCCCAACGTACATGGGATGGTTTAGTACACCCAACGTATGAAAATTATGCCCAACATACACGAGCTGGTTCCATCCTTTCCATTAAGCACTTAATCCTTTAAGAACTTTTCACCCACACTCAGATCTAGCCTCAAAATATTGTCTTAAGTCATAAAGTCTCCACCTTTATGACTTTCCATGTCTAAGAAAGGTCCAAAAGCTAAAATCCTAACTTATTAATCCATTAAGACATCACAAATCTTGCATGGAAGGGATAGAAGAACCAAGATCACATTTTTATGGTTCCTAATAGCTCCATAATCGATTAAGTTGGAAACTTTATCCATTAGAATGGTCCCAACAAACAAGATCTAGTCTTTAAGTCTCAAAGGGACCAAAAGTGCATCTTTTTCAACGTAATCCATTAAGTCCAAGTCTCCAAACTTTAGATCTGAATCGATATGATGTTTAGATGGATAAAGTTTCCAACTTTATCCATAACAAGGTCACAAACTTTCAAGATCGAAACTTTATGCACTTAGAGTGACCAAAAGTCCATAACACCCAAAACTAGCTAGATGTAACAATTTCATCATCAAGATTCAAACTTTATACCTCCAAAAGAAAGATCAAGGGGAACAAGGTCAGGACCTACCAGCTTCAATCCAACTAATGCTTCTTCAATGTGTTCCTTCTTCTCCAAGTTGCACCAAGAACACTCCAAAGCACTTAAAAACACCTTCTTTTTGCTCATAAGGCTCAAACTAAGGTTAGGGTTTCAAGAGAGGGTGTTGGAGAGGTGGAGGCTGAGAATGGAATGGGTTTGGGGAAGTTAAGGAGCTTAAAAAGGGCTCAAACCACGAAAATAGGGTTTGGGCACTAATCGCGTATGCCCAACATACTCCTGGTACACCCAGCGTACAAGGGTTGCCCTAGTACGCTCAACATACTTCCCGTATGCTGAACATATGTGACTTACCCAAAAGTCTTCCAAACTTCAAACTGTCTTAACTTCTTCGTTCTAACTCCGTTTTCAACGTTCTTTATATCCACAGAAAGGTGTTGAAGAGATCTACAATATTATCTAAATATATTGGACTGAAAACTTCCCAATAAATCCATATTTCACGCAAGAAGTTCGAAACATCTATTTTCCCGTTTCCCCCCCTTGACTCCAACACAAACCAAGGGCTTGGATCACATAACCAATATTATCAACATCCAATAAGGACTAAACCCTATTCCCTTGAATCCCAAGGCCTTTATTTGATTCATTTATTGTCCACAATCCCAGAAGAAGAAACTTCTTGAAATAGGATGCTATAATTCACATTGAATTAGTTTATGAATTCCAGTATGAAACTATGAATTGACGGAAGAAACAAATTATGTTTCATTGTACCAACTTCATTCCATCAACTTCTCTCATCCATATCTCATTCATATTTCACATAGCACCCCTAGGTTTTGGGTCACTGGCGGATCCACATGGGATCCTAGGGTAGCCCGAGACACCCCTCAAAATCATTCGAGATATATACACTTTTTCCGTTTTATTCTTCAAGCCCCTATTCCTTCTCTTGCAATCGATTAATTTCTCATTTGTCTTCTTTCTATTCTGATTCAAATTTCACCTGCTATCTCTTTTTTCCCTTCAATCGCACAAAAGAACACGAGGTTCAACCTATTTCCCTTTAATCGACTTGCTGGTTTGATGAATGAGATGGAGAAGGGTGCGTGGGTTTGATGGGATTCAAATAGAAAACGAGGATTTATCTTCTTTTTTTATTTTCAGGTGTGATTATAGTGCAACGAATCAGTGGTGGTTTTAGTAGGTTATGGTGGCTATTCTCACCATACGAATGTGAGGTTGGTTGATAGCCTCTTACCACTATGATCCGAAACACACGATGCTAACAGGTTCACAAATGAGACAATGAAAACTCATAAATAAGGTACACATCAGTCATACAATCGATATGTAATGTTGGTATATGGTGCTCTTACTTTCTTTTCCTTTTTCATACAAAATTACATAATTAAATACTAGTAAAACTAGTGATATGCACACAAGGTGTTTGCGTAAATGCTCTAGTAACATTCTGTCTTGTGGTTTCTGTTTCTTGTAATTTTGCTTTCTGTGATTTGGTATTGTACATTTGAATGCTCTGTACAAAATATGGTTATAAAATTGACATTGATAGATGATTTTGTCTTTATAATCTAGACTTGATGTTTTCGTTCTATACAATATGGTGTTCTGTTGTAGCTTGTAGGTTAACTATCAACTTGGTTTTATCTAAAAAGTGTACAGTCCATTTCCATTCTCTTAAAATTTAATTATATACACAATACTTAATACTTAAACTAAGAGTCTAAGATATAAGCGTGCCTAAAGATGATTTTTCACTAAAAATGTGTCACACCCCAAAACCGGAATGGCGGAAACGTTTAGGGGCGGAGGACGTCATGTATAGTATCATAACAATTCAAAGTAGTAAACAAGCAACAAGATCATCCATTGCATTAATAGTATAATTTGATACAAGTGTGTTCTTTCATAGTAATAAGACACCAAAAAAAATTATCAAAATAAAAGACGAGTCTTGAACATGCTTCGTCTTCTCAAAACCTGGTCGACTGTACCTGTCTAATGATGACCTGAGAATACAAGTTATTTTGAAAGCATAGATCAACATTTAAGCTGGTGAGTTCATAAGTATTTAGTGTCAATGTTTGTATAAGTTTACTGAAAATGTTTGTAAATGTTCAATGTAAATGTTTGTATAAGTTTACTGAAAATGTTTGTATATGTTTGAAAACTCCTAGAAAATCCTATATTTTCTACTAGTATAAAAAGTAGTCTTCTACTAAGACCAGACTATTTTGTATGTTTGTTTCTCTGTAAAAGTGGATGCTTTTCCCAAATATGACTATTATTACCAAAATACAATTTTATATTACCCTTTATGTGAGAAGATCACAATTTGAATATAATGGGAAAATGTATGTGTGCTGCAGTATTATTTGTATTAACTACTAAAGTAATAACTACCTTAAAACCAATGGTTTAATTTAGGTATAATGTGATGAGGTTGTTACCATACTAACTGACTGAAACACGACGATGAAAGACGTCGGAAGAAATGACATTTGGCACCCGTCGACTTGCAAGTCCCACTGTAGCGAACAACAAGGTGTAGGATAGTCAATCCAGTATAGATCTATACGCAAACTCATGCTCTCCCTCCAAGAGATTCTGGTTACAAAACGTGACACAACGACATGGTCGTTGTGTCATAAAGTAGTATCTCACATTATGTTATCTCTGAATCTTGTTATAGTATACTCGTTATAGTAATAGTATGTACTAGTGTAGTGTATATTCTCTCTGTCTAGTATGTAGTATGTTCTCTTTGTTTCTCATCATAGTATGTTCTATTGGATAGTGTATAGTATGTATTGTTTCTCGTTATAGTATTCTCTATCCATTTCTCTTTATAGTAAGTATTGTTTCTCGTTATAGTATTCTCTATCTGTTTCTCTTTATAGTAAGTATTGTTTCTCGTTATAGTATTTGTATATGATAGTATTCTCCTAAAATATACTTATTATAGTTTACTAGTAATTTTTGTAGTTTGAATGAATGAAGGTATGCATTTGCTACCCAAAGGTACTGAACTGATTGATAGTACTTTTATATCTACATATGTATACATAATATATAACTAATATTTAAACGACATTCGGAAAAATAACCGATACTCTCAGGCCACATCCAAACAAGGAAAAGGAAATAAAGCGAGTTATCAGTCCTAAATCCTTTAAACATTACTTATATAACTGTACATATATAGACATGCATTTGACAATATATAAGTTTAAAAAGAAGTTTTGTAAAATATTTGAAGAGTTTAATAATAAATATTGATGACTTGATGTCAATTTATAAAACGATTTAAAAGCAGTTTGGTTGACAAGACAATTTAAAGTATAAGAAATCCTTTGTTTGAAACACAGTTAAAGTATAAGAAATCCTTTGTTTGAAACACAATTATAAATCACATGTGATTGATTATATAACTACATGTTTTCTACTTGTATTCCCCCCCATAAAAGCATTCAAAATTATTTAAAAGATAGATTAAAGGGTATGAACTCACCTGTAGTGAGTGATGCGAATGTAAGATCGGTAAGGATGCTAAGTGTCAAGTGAAGACTTGAGCACACACGGATCCTATTTAGCATATAATGACACATATACGCATCTAATTAGTTTTTATAACATCTAATCATGAAATGGAACAACCTTAGGGACTAGGAAACACTTGTTATGAAGTGTTAAACCACATAGGGTTGCATATAAGGGGTGTAGGGCCTCACATAGGAGTTACGGCCCAAATGGTAATACCCACATGAGTTTACGACCCATGGGTTTACGGACCAATGAGTTTATGGCCGTAAACTCATGGTAATTTATACCAAAGTGTGTGTTAAGGTCTAATGGTCCTCCAAGAAGCGTTCTAGTTCATTAACTTAGCTCCTATAAGAGTTTAGGGTCAAGATGGCACCATTTTAGGGGTTTACGGCCAAGGGAGATTATCTTGGCCGTAAACACCTTTTGTTCTTTATTTCATTTTGTTTTCAAGGCCTTAATCCAACATCCGAACTAACTAACAAGTATAGGAGGTAGATACTTTTGATTTGAAGGCAAAAGGAGGGTGTTTTCGGCCCAAAACACTTAAGTGTTCTTGATTATCTTGAGAATCTTTGAAGATCTAGTCTTAAAGATGAAATCCGGGTATGAATCAATGGGTTATCAATGATAAGAGGAGTATAATCTCACAAAGGAAGTAAACCACTTACATTCTTGAAGAAAAATGAGGAACTCTTGAAGATAGTTGAGAGCAAAACTGATTTCTAGACTTGGAATTGGTAAAAGTGAAGAAAAATGCCCAAGACTCTAATATATATCCATGAGTTTATGGCCCACATGAGTTTACGGCCGTAAACTCATGTTGGGGTGGCCGTAAACTCCAAATGATGGAGTTAAAACTTGATTAGTACACTAGTGGCTCAAGCAGATACTTCCTAACACCTGATTCTTGAATGTACTAGGTTCAAAATGCTCATACAAACTCAAAATAGTGCTAATAGTTAGCAGAAACAAGTCTGACTTGGATTGAAATGAATCGTTTGTACTAGATAGAAATTTTGGGTTGTCACATCATCCCCCCGTTAGAGAGAATTTTGTCTTGAAATTAGAGTTTAAGAAAGAATTAAAGACTAAGCTAAAGGACGAGGATAATTTAGTTTCATCTGATCCTCATGCTCCCAAGTGAATTCAGGTCCTCGCTTGGCATTCTAGCGAACCTTTCACTATCAGGATACGGCTTTGCTTCTTTCGTTTTGACTTCATTGGGATGATAAATCTTCTTGGTCGAATGTGTGTTGAATGTTTTTGTGGTCTATGAATATAGTACTCTTTGTACCATACAGGTAGTGTCTCCAGATCTTCAGAGCAAATACCACTGCTCCTAACTCAAGATCGTGTGTTGTATAGTTGACTTTGTGTGTCTTCAGCTGACGGGAGGCGTAGGCAATGACCTTTCGTCTTTGCATAAGCACACAACCAAGCCCTTGGTTGGATGCATCGCAATACACAACAGAATCTTCTATCCCTTCCAGGATGGATAATATCGGTGCGGTGCACAAGTCTTGTTTCCGTGTTTGGAAAGCCTTCTCTTGCTTCTCTTCCCAGTCAAAGGCCACTCCTTTCTGGGTCAGTGTAGTAAGTGGTTTCGTGATGCTAGACAAGTTCTGTATGAACCTGCGATTTTAGCCAGTGAGACCTAGAAATTGACGCCTTTCTGTAGGTGTCTTCGGAGCTGACCAGTTCTCAATGGCGTTGATTTTGGAGGGTGCACGTGAATTCCCTTCTCGCTAACAACGTGGCCCAAGAATTCGACTCTTCGAATCCAAAACTCGCACTTAGAGAACTTCACATAGAGTTTCTCTGATCGTAATGTCTCTAAGACTTTTCGTAGGTGTTGACTATGCTGCTCCTTACTACGATTGTAGATAAGTATGTCATCAATGAAAGCAATGACAAACTGATCCATGTAAGGATGGAACACCCTATTCATTGGATCCATGAATACAGCTGGTGCGTTGGTTAATCCGAACGGCATCACTACAGACTTGTAGTGTCCATAACGAGTTCGGAAGGTTGTCTTGGGGACATCCTCCTCTAGCAATCGTAACTGGCGATTTGGCTACTGGGGTAGCCCCTGGAACTAAGTCTATTTGGAACTCGACTTGACGTCGTGGTGGTAATCCTGGTAGTTCTTCTGGAAAGATGTCGGGAAAGTCGCATACTTCTGAAATGTTCTGAATGTCTTTCACTTCTTGGCTCGCATCGACGATGTGTGCAAGGAATGCGTGATATTCCTTTCGTAAGCGCTTCTGAGCCTGAATACACGAAATGATGCGAAGCTCCGTACTGGATTTGTCGCCGTAGATAACTAGAGTTTCGTTGTTAGGGAGGTTAAGACGAACTGCTTTCTCAAAGCACATGATGTCAGCTTGATGTAGACTCAACCAATTCATACCGATTATGACGTCAAAACCTTATGGTGGATTAGATGTCGTGAAGATCTAAAAGAAAGTATGATTACTCATGAATTAAGGAAAAGAATAGGTACTTTTGTTCCGTCTGCATCTCTTGTCCCGATCGGCGGGAAGGGCATTTGTTTGGCTTCTAAGTTTATTCACATGGCAGCACGATCACTCGTAGTCTTGAGCAGTCTCCATCCTGAAGTTCATAATAGAACTCATATTTGGTTCAACAATCACAACCTCGTGTATACGAGTCGTATATAATTAAGATTGAAAAGGAAGTCGAATAAATGATTCTTCTCTAAGCTCACATCCAAACAAGGAAAAGAAGTTAAAGCGGAATCATCAATTCTAAGCCTATAGAACGTTGATTCTGTACCACCCTTGCGTATACATTCCTCAACGATAGATTAACCGTATGGGTCTTCGGATTGAACTTGACGTACTGTACGAGTGGTATTCCGGGGAGGTTTGCTGAGGTTACTTCGGGAAGTATGTGTTGTCTTATCGTACAGTGATGTTTAAACACATGATTATAATTTGACTACTATGTTAAAGGTTTTGATTACTATCTACTAGCATTTGACTGCTACTTTACTTCTTTTAATAGGTTTTGAAGTGATTTAAATCATCCTTATCGCTATATTTTACCAAGTTTCATGTTTAACTCCTTAACATTAAAGATCAGTTTCTCATACAATGACCATGAAGAAAGCTTTACCAACTTTCCTGTTTACCTCCACAACGTTCAGCGTACAAATCCTCATAGTTACACTTAGATCAAAACTGATGTTTTGGATTGGTTCCAACTATGTTTTGTCGTTATTCGATGTATGGTAATGTACTTTCGATTTGTTTATTTTTTTGTGATAAAAAGATTTATATCAGTTTAAAAACTAATAATTGTGTTGTACAAAATATGAAATAGATCAACGCATTCTTAGGATGCATGCTTCCGGTCATCTTCATAGGTAGTGTCCATATTAGAGGAGAGTATCTAAATGCAATGTTCGTAGCAGTTGCTATGGACGGAAACAACACTACACCAATAGCATTTGGTATCAGGGTGGCAAATAATGTTAACTCTTGCACCGGGTTCCTTATGAGGTTGAAGGATGCTATTGGAGAGGGTAGGGAAGTTGCGTTCATAACCAATATGGACGATACCATTTCTTCTTGTGTGGGTCAGGTATTCCATGATGATTATCATGGTTATTCGTCTAAGAGGGTGTTGATTTATTTTCTCTTAAGAATTGGTCAAAGCACAAATTTAGAGTACTTGTTCTTCCATGTATGCAAAGCATACACCATACACGATTTTCAACAATCATTTTCTCAGTTAAGTCACGTTGCATGTGAGGTTCTTGCCATCATCGGAAATGTGAAATAGGCACGGGCCTATTTCCCTAATATACGTTGGAATGTACTAAACATTAATATTCTAGAATTCCTATTAGTGTTATCGGTTAGCCAATGCAATGTATCGATAATAACGCTAACTGATGCAATTGTTTAGTACATCCAAAAGACATTTGCAGAACACAGTGTCATGGAAAGGTAATGTAGCAACTTTTTTAAACCACTAAAATATCAATAATTGATTATCCTTTTACTTTTCAGGGATGTTGAGCACTATACTCACCCCTTACGCAGAGATGGTCCTTCACAGGAGGATGCAAAAGTCTCTATGATGGAAAGCAACTAAAATCCCACCCGAGGTCTCGTCTCCGTTCCCCTCGGATACTTTCCGAGTTGTTGATCTAAAAATAAGATGTGTTGTAGATCTGAACCGACACACATGTTCATGTAGGAAATGGTGCGGTCTGGGTATAGCATGTGGTCATGCTATTGCAACAGTATATTATACAAACAACACAGAATTAACCAATATGGTTCAAATATATTATCGGGCTGATGTGTTTCGAACTACATACCAGACTAGAAATGTGAATGTTGTCCCCCCTCCATCTGAATGGGAAATACTAGAGCCATTGATGGTTGTTTTAATATCTATGTAATCCTATTTAACTATTATTTGCTACTACTTATGTTGTTAAATGCATGTGGAGTAACTTAAGATTGTGGTTTTAATCCCTATGTAAGTGTATCATATTTGAAATCTTAATTGTTTGTGTTTCTAAGCGAAATTGTAGTTGATAATGAACATCTCCATTTTACAAAACCATACCATTTATATTACATTAGGTGGTAAAAATCAAAAATTAATTACTAAACATTAGGCGGTAAAATTCAAAGAAATTACATTGCAACATTTACTCTTCTTTAACAAATAATAGCACCTGGAATATATAGTAATTGTAAAATTCAAACAATATTTTTTAGTAAGGTTGTAACATCCCAAAATATGGTCCCAAAAATTTCATTTTTAAATTAGATAAAATAGTATTTTCAAATATCACCCACACATCTCAACAAAACCAATGTATCAAATGTTATGGAAACCAGAGTAAAGTATCATATGTGGAATCCCAATGGCGTGTGCGATGCAGTCAACCCGAGCTCTTCCCCTTGGAGCTAGAAGTAGCTAAAACATAAACTAAAATCCGTAAGCACAAAGCTTAGTGAGTTTCCTAAACTACCACATACCATACATAATAAATCATACAATGGGCCCTCGCCAGGCATCGGGCCTAGCCCAACATCAGGCCCCACCTGGCATCGAGCATCACTCGATATAAAAATATGTTATTCGCAGTCCTCCCCTGTCACCGGGCCTCTCCCGCTATACACATACAATCAATATCACATAATCATGCTAACACACATAATGATCATAAACACTAGCATATGTTCTAGTCCTCAGGCCTCACCTAGCATCGAGTCATGCCTGGTATACATAGCAACACATAACACATGCAAGGGTCATGCAGACTCCTAGCATCCTAACATAATCAATAAGGTCCGACATTGGTGCCTTAAAGAGGAAACTCACCTCAAATGCTGAATATCACATAAAGAAGTCCCTAGCTGCTGTCCTGACGACTCCTCGAGCTATCAGTACAAAATAACACCCAATCAATACTTTGGGTTCCAATCCTCCATACTTGGGGTAAAATGACCATTTTACCCCTGGCCTAATTTGATCCATGACTAAGGCCCAAATCCACAATATAAAAGGCCCAACACTAACTAATTTTCCAAATCCCACGTGTGGCCTAATTTTCCAAAATTGGGCCTAAACCCCCTAATGGGCCTTACCCTAAAGGCCAATAATTTCCTTAGTCCAAAACCCTATTTTCAGATGGCCCACTAAGGCCCAATCAACTAGGTCCATGAAATGGCCCAAACCAAGGCCCAAATATGTGAAACCCACTCTGATTGAGTATGTAGGACGTACTCAGTTGTACGCAGCTTGTACATGTGTAACATACCCAAAATTTAAGACCAAAATTTTCATTTTTAATTTAATAATTATAAAACTAATTGTATGAAAACATCCATAGTATCAACTCATATCAAAACCAATGTATCAATAGTTAGAACATGTCATGATAAAACAACATTAGGGTATAACCCCCAAAGTCCTCATGTGCGAAAATCATGGCGTGACATGCTACAATCATGTCGGCTCCTTTCCTTTCGAAGAAAAAGTACCTGAAAGCAAAACTAAAAACCAGTAACATAAAGATTAGTGAGTTCCCCCATCATACCACATACCATATGATAACATACTGCCTAGCATATCCAGGTGCTGGCCTACCCCTTCGGTCTCTTTCAACCGGTAACCGCCTAGCATATCAGGGTGCTGGGCTACCCCTTTGGCCTCTTTCAATCAGTAATTGCCTAGCATATATGGGTGTTGGCCTACCCCTTTGGTCTCTTTCAACCAGTAACGGGGACTATTTCACCCATATCACTACCACCTATCATCCTAGTACATAAACACATAATTCACATACCGCCTACATATCTGGGTGCTGGCCTACCCCGTCGGTCCTTTCAACTGCCTACGGGGACTATTTCACCCCTACCACTACCACGTAATAATATAGCATACGAGCACATAAATATCAATAGATAGTGGCATACCAGACAAATATCATAAAGACAATCATCTCTACTTTAAACAACTACTAGTACGCCGACATTGGTACCTTCGACCCACTTATACTGGGAAGGTAACTCACTTCAAATGTTTTAAAGTAGTTGAACACTCCCCGACTCTAAAATCAACCCCACTCAAACTCCTATATATAAAAGATTTCCTTTATTTACCTCTTTATACTCATAACCCTTTCGGGGTCAACTTTGGTCAAAGTCAAAGTCAAAGTCAACACCCCAGTCAATGTCAAAGTCAACATTCCAAGTTGACCCAACTCGCCGAGTTGCTCTTCAACTTGTCGAGTTTCCATAATCATGAAATAATGAAATCGCGATTTGACTCGTCGAGTTCCTCCTATCAACAGAATCGGGACTTTGCAGATCAACTCGTCGAGTCTGTCCTTAAAGTCTTCAAGTCCTTCCTTTTAACAGAATTAGGACATTTCGATTCAACTCGCCGAGTTCCTCTATGAACTAGTCAAGTTATTCAGTCTGTTAAGCCATCTTAATGCATTGAGCCATTATTCTTTGAATCTAAGTTCCATATTCCAGATCTGGGCCGCATACACATCTAAGAGAGTAAAGTTTCCAAATTTACCAATTAAAACCCATCCTAGAAGAAATGAGCTCTAACCCTAACTCAAATGGCTTAGATCCAACTCCAAAAGCCATCAAAACTTCAAGATAGACCATGAGGTCGTAGATCTGGACTCTAGGGACGATTTGGTTACGTAAAGTTCCTATCTTGACTTGCATGCATGACCTACTTGGCTCAAAAGACCAAAACGATGGTATAAAAGTTTCATGGGACTTCCATGGCCATATAGTTGGCACCTTTATGCCATGAATTCCCCTCAAGACTCGAGATTTGAAGGGTTTGCCCACATAGGACGTCCAAATCCCAAAAACCAACATACTTGGACCAAAACATGAAGGAAGCATCCTAAAACTAGATCTAAGCATGTTATAGACAAGGTAGGAGCTTTATACCTCATATGAACAAGAAATGAAGCCCAACTTCTTGATCTACTCTCCTCTTACACGTCCTTGCTCCTTCTTCAAATCACCAAGACTGCACAAAAGTTGGCTTAAAACTCTCAAAAGTGAATTAGGGTTTTGAAGCTAGGGTTTGGGATAATTGAGGTTGGAAATGAGGCCATTTTATAGGGGTTAAGGTGTTTAAATAGGGTGCAAAACCCTGAAAATTAGGGTTTCATTTTGCCAGCCTACTTGTCGAGTTAAGACTTCTCACCTCGTTGAGGAGACTTCTTAACCTGCGTCCAAATCCATATCTACTCGACACGTTTGGGGCCTCCAACTCGTCTAGTTTCTATACAAAAATGAATAATTATGAAATAAATACATACCAGGAACCAGGCATTACAACACACTTGCTAGCTTGTACGTTGTGCGTATAGACTTGTACACCCCAACGTACTCCTCTAATAAGCCAACTTTTGCCATTAAGAACTTAATGCTTAGCCCAAAGGTCCAAACCACATATCTGAGTCCTAATCAATGTCTAGACCCATAAAGTCACTGACTTGGTGACTTTTCATTCCCCAAGTGAATCCAAACTCAAAATATAACATTCTACTTTCATGAAAATGGCCCTAAATCATGCATGGATGGATCTCAACTTCATAAATGGCAACTTTATAACTCAAGGACCCAAATAACACCAAGAGTGCCAACTCCAAAAGCACTTTCCTTATGAATATTAGTTTTGTGTTGCACGTTCAACGGACTTATTCCTCACTAAAAATCTAGGAAAAATTAATTTGAGCACTTAACATCGTATATTCAAAGGGAAAAAAATATCTTGATTCAAAAGTCTTTATAACATGTTGCAAAAATTTTCAAAGTGACATGAATAACCTTACCAAAATCACAAGAACAAAGTTTTCTCTATAATACATTGAGCCTTTAGACATGTTTTTTCAACATCCAAAATAAGGAAAAGTTTTTTCAATGTGATTAAATTGTATGAAAATGCATTATGGAAATTTTCAGTTCAATATATATATATATATATATATATATATATATATATATATATATATATATATATATATATATATATATATATATATATATATATATTCTTTATTTTTACATAAAAATAATAAGAAAATAGAGTGTTAAAGAATATAAAATACTTACACTAGAAAATAAAGTCTGGAAAAATTAATGAATGACTTATACTGTAAACCAACATCCCCATGAAGTTTGATAAATTTTTCTTACTACTTACCGTCAGTTTTTATTTTATCGTTATTAAGCACAAATAAATATCAAAAATTGGGTTCCAAGTTATAAAAATCACATTTATTGTTTTTAGAAGCATTTATATATTACATAACCTTCACATAAAATTTTGATGAATTTTTCATAACATTTTAGTATTTTTCCAAGATTTAATGTATATTAAAATAATTAAATTAGTGAAAAATAGTTAAATTTATCAAACATTCATAACAATTTACAAGAAAATTGTTTCTTACAGTATAAAGATAAATAAATATTTTTAGGATTTATCTTAACTGTTTACAGTTTATTTCTAATTTCTTAGTATTAGACACACTTAAATTCTAAAAATAGGGATTTACTATTCAAAAATGACTTTAAATAATTTTCCTAAATTATGTACACTATAAAACAGTTACAAAAAAATTATAAGAATATTTCATGATAGTTTACTATTTTTTCATGATTTTATGATTATTCAAGGATCTAAAATGGTGAAAAAATAGTTAGACAAATAAAAAATTCAAGAAAATTTATCTTAACATCTTTGACTTTAATTGAAACTGAATTACAAAGTTTGAGAATTTTTATAACTAAATTGATTTAGTTTTTGAATATTTAATCATTAGAACACCTCTTAAAATGTTAAATATTAACATTTTAACAATGGGAATTTTCCACTTTAATTGTTACATAACAATTGATTCATGGAAATTTAATTTTCACAAAAAAATGTTTATAACTTATCATTATCAAAAATAAATTGACACATTATTAACATAATTCTATTGTAGAAGTCAAGTATGCTAGTATTAGATTTCGATTAGAGGCTCACTAGTGTATACCATTGTTGTAGGAATCGGTAGTGGTACAAGTGGAACGTAGTTCAAGGAACCATTTGCGTCATCTCAATGCATTGTGAGTATTCACACCTTCCCCCTATTTTCGGTTTTTAAATGTTTTGGGATGGAAAAGCATGTCCTAGACTATTTATGTTCGGTGTATTTATTTTGACTCGTATAAACTTGCTTGATATATTTTACATGTATGTGTATGTTACTTTAGTTCATGAGGACTGTGTCGTGGTTAAGTCCTTGGAAACATTTGACACAACTCATTAACTCTTTTGAGACCATGGTCATTATGGATAGCACTATCAGGAGGTAGACAACTCCTCACTAGCACGATTCACTTGAGTGCATTTTACCATTTTATTCTCTATGTTTGCGATACACATAATAGTTAATAGGGCACGATTCGGTCATTAGGCTTGGGTTGTGAACTCATGAATGGAATCTTTGTGCATATACGAAACTTGTATATTCATGTTAGCAACGAAACTTGTATACTCATTTTAGCAACGAAATTTATATACTCATTTTAGCAACGAAACTTTTATACTTAATTTAGCAACGAAACTCGTATTTCCCGTGAGGATATAAACTTTGCATCTCCTTTTGGCAATGTACTTTATTTCTCATGATGACAACGACCTTTGTTTATGCAAACTTATTTGCTCATTTTAGCATTATACTTTTATTTATGGAAACTTCTATCAAAAATTTTATTATGATTCATGAAACCAATATTTTTGTAATCCTTTGAACTCACCAACTATTTTTATAGTTGACGCTCATTTTACATGCTTTTTCAGGAATCATCGACTAAGTGGCACATAGAGACACATCACTTTTAGGAGCATTTGCATGGGTTATATTTCAATTGCATTGTAATTTCTTTTAAAATATGTTCAAACACATTGTAGATTGTAATGCTTTTTAATACTATGATACCCTTTATATTGTCGCGTCCTGTGTTTCCGCTTTAGCGGGGTGTGACATCTCATCATAGTCAACCCCTGGGGTTTGAGTAAATCCCTTCGCAACCAGCCATGCCTTGAACGTGTGCAGGTTTTCATCCATGTCGGTCTTCTTCTTGAAGAACCATTGTCACCTAACTGTCTTTCGACCTGGTACATTGTCAACCAAGTTCCAAAGTTGATTGTCATACATGGACTGAATCTCACTGTCCATTTCCTCTTTCCATTTTGCATACTCAGGGCCCGCCATGGCTTTCTTGTAGCTAGAAGGCCCATCCAAATTTACCAGTGTACTATCACTAATAAACATATTACCTTCCGTAGTAATATGGAAACCATAAAACTCCGGTACCATTCTAACTCAATTGGAATGTATAAGAGGTAACAAATCGTCAATCGGTTCAACAAGAATCTCTTCCTCAAGTTGAGCGCTAGTGTTTGAGGTTCCTTCACCACTTCATTCTTGAATCTCTTCAAGATCAATTTACCTCCCACTGTCCTCTTGGCATATGAGTTCCCTCTCATGGAAAACCCATCTCCTTTCTACAAATACCATGTTGTCACTAGGTTTGTAGAAAAGATATACAGATTTCTGCATTATCAGGTTCATCTTCCCATGCTCCACATCCCTACTTCTTCTTAGCCCCTACAAATCAGAACAAGTGTGAAAACAATACCCTGTATCAAGGACCCAAGAACTCGCATGTGATGAGTTTTTAGATAGAATAGTATAAATACCTACGAAGGTGGGCTTTATCTTCCCATCCTTGATGTCTTGCAAGTACTTCGGGCTGCTTCTCTTGTAGCACCTGGTTCCTGGTATGTATGATTTATCTGAGTATTTTACATTTTTAGCCTTGGGCTCGGCGAGTCGTAGGCTAGACTCGCCGAGTAGGGACGGGATTTTGAGCACGTCTAAGTTGGCGACTCGGTGAGTCCATATTCTGGACTCGGCGAGTCCATCAGTCTGGAAGAAACCCTAATTTCAGGGGTTTGCACCCTATTTAAACCCCCTTTATGCGCCCCAAGTTAGCCTCCTTCACCCTCAGAGCATCATATATCAAACCCTTACCCTCTCTTTGTGATTTGAAGTGTTCTTGTGCTTGTTCCTTGAAGTTTGAAGAAGAGAAGGAAGGAAAGACCAAAAGAGAAGGTGGAGAGCAAGAATCTAGGACTTAATCCAGAGTTCATTGAGGTATAATTCGGATCTATTTTGTTTTTATGCTCAAATCCCCATTAAAACACCATTAAGCTATCTTTGATCCATTTCTAATCTTGTTAGTAGTATAAGGATCATAATAGGCTGAATAGCTGCTAGATCTGGCTATGTTCAAGTTCCAGAAGCCTAGATCTAATACCTTTATGGGGCCATATTGCATGAAAGCCCTAGATCTACCCCTTTTAGAGTGTTTTGAGCCTTAGAATCCCCATGGATGATTATATACACATAAAGTTGGAAACTTTACGTGTTAACCGAGTCCTAGGAACCCATATCTATGAATGGAATGCACTGGATTTAAGCATAATCGAGTGTAGAGAGATTTCATGTATGCGACTCGGCGGGTTGTTCTTCGAACTCGGCGAGTCGAGTCGTGAGTCCCCGACTTTTCCCCGTTTCGAGTAGGCGAGTAGAGCAGTGAGCCATAGGTGGACTCAGTGAGTCGGAAGCCAGAACGTCTTCATCGAACTCGGCGAATTGTTCATACAACTCGGCGAGTTGGATAAAGGACCATTGAGTATTCAGTTAGGAAGAGAACTCTTCGAGTCAATGCCTAACTCGACGAGTAGAGACGGGAATAAGGTCAATCGACTAGATATGGACTCGTCGAGTTGGCAAGCCAACTCGGCGAGTCGGGTCAACTGGAAGTTGACTTTGACTTGACTTTGGTTTGGAATCGGCCAGGGGTAAAATAGTCATTTTACCCTGGGATTAGTATCAATGTCTGATTAAGTGTTTTATGGGAATATAGCCAGGGAATCACCGGAGCAGCTGTCAGACATTTGCGGATCAGCTTTTCAAAAGTCAGCCTTTTGAGGTGAGTTACCTTCCAGTAAGGGTGGGTCTAAGGCCATAATGCCGGCCCACCAAGTAGGAGTATTTTAGAAGATGATTGTCTTTGTGATAATTATCTTGGTATGGATACGTGTTTGGTTATGAGATAGATCTTCATGATATGTTATGTGTATGATAGGGATAGTTTTCCCCTGACAATGGTCTTTAGGACCGAAGAGTAGGTTAGTACTCGGATATGCCTGATTGTATGCTTGTAACTTGTTGTTGTATGCTAGTAGTAGGGGTGGAATAGAACCTAGTTACCGGTTGAAAGTTACCGATGACGATTACCGGTTGAAAGATACCGATGATGAATACCGGTTGAAAGATACCGATGATGAATACCGGTTGAAAGATACCGATGATGATTACCGGTTGAAAGATACCGATGGTATTGTATGATATGTGGTATGATGGGGGAACTCACTAAGCTTCGTGCTTACAGTTTTAATTGTGGTTTCAGGTACCTCTTCGTAAAAGGGGAAAGAGCTGGCGGCGTAGCGGCGCATCACACACATGATTTCCGCATGGGATTTTCTGGGATCGTACTCTGATTTTCTTGTTTCCGATGATATCGTTTTGAGACATGACCTTATGTTTTATAATTAATGTAACTTCGACAATGTTTTAGAAACACATTTTATTACATGCTAAATTCTAAAAATGAAATTTTTGGCCTCGAAATTTGGGAGGTTACATCTCTTCCAATGCCCCTTGTCTTGGCAATAGAAGCACGTGGCTTCCTTTGGATCTGAAGAGGGAGGTGCAGAACCAAATTTTTCTTTGGATCAACTAGTGAACCCTTCATTGGACTTTCCTTTCTAGTTCGATTTAGAGGGAGCTTTCCTCTTCTTCCCTTTTCCTTCTCTAATGGCCAGGACAGGAGTAGCAGCAGTAGGAGTGGGAACGACACTTTTCCCTTTTAGACCACTTTCAATGATTCTAAGCAGACCTTGAAGTTTGCTCAAGGTGACTTCGTCCTTGATCAAATGATAAGTCATCTTGAATTGATCTTAGCAGGGAGGTAAAGAGTGTAGGACTATGTCAATAGCCAACTCTTCATCAAAGTTCACGTTCAGCTAGAGCAGACGATCCACATATCTCTACATATGTTGCAGGTAGGTCGTGATGGACACTCCATCCTTCATCTTGGTTGTGATGAATTGCATGACTATCTCGTACCTCTCTTGACGTGCTCTTTGATGGTACTTTTCCATCAAGTCCTGGCACATCTCGTAAGGCCAATAGTCTTCGTAAAACCGCTGCAGTTCGGGAGTCATAGTGGCAACCATGATACATGACACTTTGGTCGCGTCTTTAACATGGGACTTATGCTCAACAATTTCTTGGGAGTTGACTTGGACTCATCAATCTCGTTCAACTCCTTATCAAGGACATACTATTTGTCTTCGAATCGCAAGGCCATTTGGATGTTGTTGATCCAATCATTGAAATAGGACCCATCGAATGTCACCTTTGCGCAAATGCTCAAGAGCGAGAATGTGTTGGAGGAGTTGTTGTTGTTTGAGGAGCCGGAAACGTTATTTGAAGAAGACATCTGCAAAAGAAGATGGAAATTTTTTGATTAGATATGGAAATCCTCAATATAACACCCAAATTAAATATCAAGGCTAGGACCCAACACAATAATTCACAATTCGGAAGAGGGAGTCGTAATCCAATTGTAAATTATTTGAAGGTAGGTAAATGACAATTACCAATTCCACCACAAAAACAAAATTTGAATAAATTAGGTTTTTATTAAATGAACTTCCTAGATCTTTTGAGATTCATTGAAATTTTCAATGGCATGTTTAATATTGATTATGCCCTTCAAGTTTGTGACTGGAATACCGAGGATCACAAACAATGTGTGAATAACCATAATTCCTCGTGGAACTTATTCCCATTCAAATCAATGAAAATCTTTTTCATGCGATGGCTAACAGGTATAATCTTGCCACTAGCAACCTCGACTAATAAAGCATTATCTATTCTAACGACAGGCAAAGCTAGTTTTCTTCCAAATTCATACGAAATAAAGAGTAGTTGGCTCCAGAATAAAATAAAATTTGGGCAGGCAATGTGTTTATGAGAAAGGTACCTGAAGCGACATCAGCTTCATCTTTCGCAGCCTCAAGTGTCATATGAAAGGCTCTCTCCTTTGGCTTTGGTAGAATATTGGGTTTTGTTGCCTCCTTCTTTTTAGGACAGTCTTTCAAAATGTGCCCCTCTTCGTTACATCCAAAACACACTCTCTTGTTGGACGGACACTCGGTGGCATAATGCCTAGTTTTTCCATATTTGTAGCAGGTGACTTCCTCACTCCATTTCCCAGAGTGCTTCTTCTTGCACTTTTCATACCATTTCGATTCGCCTCCAAACTTCTTCAAATTAGACTTCGAAAATTTGTTACTCTTGCTGGAGCCCAAAGTTCTTTCAAACTTTCTCTTATCACCAACTTCAACCTTGCTTTCGGTTCTTCCCTTGATCATATCCTCAACAGACTTGGTAGCCAAATAACTGCCTTTAGAGTAGGTGCCTTACGTACTGACACAACGTACTCCCATGGGAGTCCCTTTGTGTACCGGTCAACCTTTGTCAGCTTGTTTGGGACGATGCGCAAGGCAAAACCCATTTTGTCGGTAAAGGCATCGGTGTAATCATCGACTGACATGCTGCATTTTATCAATTTCAGAAACTCGTTCTCCAACTCCAATAGATTTTGGGCCGAGCAGAACTTGCGCTTGAATTGCACCAAGAACTCTGCCCCAAGTCAGTTGCAGTGGCTGATTAGGTCTTAGGGTCTTCCCCAGAGTGTTCCACCAACAAACAGCTCCACCCCTGAACAGACGTACTGCGAAAGTGGTTTGCAGATTACCTCTGCAACCACACGTCATGAAGGCTAGCTCCATTTCTGAGATCCAAATCGTAACCCCGATTGGATCCTCCTTTCCAGTGAAGGTCGATGGTTTGCAAGTCAAAAAGTATTTGTACTTGCATCCAAGTCCATCAAATCCTCCCTCCCGGTGGTTTTGTCTAACTAACGGTGGCTTGGCTTGACCAACAGTCCCACTGAAGTTACCTCCTTCCGAATGCCCTTCATTCAACTCGGGCTGTTCAATCAGAATTGAAAGTTCTTCACGATTCTGTTGAAGCAGACGTCTAGTTTCATCCATTTAACAATCCAACATCGTCCGAATCACAAATTGTACACCAACCATTGTTATTAGCTCAGGTGCTGCTGCTACAACAGGTACTCACTCAACCACAGGTGGTTGATTCCTGTCTTTGTTCACGTTTCCAACTCCACTTCTAGTTCTTACCATTTTTGATCTACACACCGAATAAGGTGAATTTAGATCCTCAATCACGATAGATAATTAAATCATCCTTATCACTCCGAAACATTTACATGCTAGTTCTAATACCGTAGTCATACGCTTAGAATCCTAAACATAAAATCTTTCATATCCGGTTGGCAACAAACTGTAGATCTGAACAAATAATATCATATATGGCAAACATATAATATTTAGCACATAAAAGCATTTTAGGCAAATTTCCTAAAATAAACTAGTGCTCGTGTCTAAAATATGACAGATACTCATCTCATAATCTTCACTTAGCATTCTAAGTTTAAGTCTAGAAATCCTACAAATTCCTAGTTCGCTTAAACTAATGCTCTAATATCAATTGTGACATCCCTAAATCTCTCTCAAATTCTCTCTCAACTTTTTATAGTCAATCGGGTCATCCCGACCCTTAACTTGGCCAAAAAAACCGCTTGAAACGGGAAGTTTACTTGAAAATTAGCTACATAGGGCCGAAACCCTTCTTAGGAACCGAACCCTCTCAGAGGGAACCTCTTAGAGCCAAACCTTCCTTTAGAACCGAACCGAAGTCAGCAGGACCGAAACCCTCCTTACAGGTCCGAGACCCACCTTCGCTTCTGTCACCTTCGGGCTAGAACCTTCGCATCTTCGGTCCCTTCCTTCTCCCACTCTCGGTTCTCGCCTTCTAAGATCCGAACCTCGTAGGTTCGGTCCATAATGCCTGATTTTCGACTACTTTCGCTTCCTAAGCCTGTTTTTGACGGGATTTCACCAAATTCATATTCTTACCATTTTAAACCCCCAAAACTCATATTTTATTTATTTCTCAAGGATTTATTAATTAAAAATCAATATTTTGTATTAAGAGTAGTATTCTACCCCACAGCTGGGTCAAGTGTGCCCACTTGCCTCCATGTGTCATCCTCTCATTAGCCCAACCTTATCCATATCACACAAACCAAGACAAACATCCCTTCAACCTTGCAAGTTGCTCCAGCCACATCTATATAAAGAAGTCCTTGGAAGATCTCTTGATTTACTTTGATCATTTCCACACTTTTACACTTTTCTTACCCCACAAGGAAGCCTAATTTATCTTTACTTCCAGCCACTTTATGGAAGTGTTCTTGGGCTATTACTTCACTTTTTGGTAAGTATTTCATCTAGAATCAAGTGTTATTCCATGTTTTCATAAAACTCTTGGATCATATACACACATGTTAACACCAAAAATCGTTCTTAGGATCATCCAAGCCTTCACGTGTTCATAAAGTGTTCTTGACTTGATACTCCTCGTCTTCGATCTTCTGTTCTTCAAGAAATCACTCAAGGTGAGTTCATACCCGTACATTTTCCAGTTTTCTTTAGTTTTCAGGGGGGGGGGGGGGTGATACAAGTTAAAACTCCAAAACATATTTAAAACTTAACTTGACAACTTACAACAGAAAACCTGTGACCTGTTTACGAACTGTTTTACCCAACTTAAACTTAATATTTTTCAAAACTGTTTAATATGAAAATAATTCAGGTTTATACCTTTAAAATGACTACTTTCACATCTCCATATGATTTTCCTACAATTTATGGTGATTTTTACAAAACTGCCTATCACTGCAGCAACGAAATCAGAGCAGGTTGTGAAGATGAACATTTTCACACTGGTTTGAGACCACCAAAATTTATAGAAAAATTTATGAACACATTCGACTATTTTTACAAAATCTCTGAGTTTATGGATTTATTTTTTGTTTTACGATGATTTTTCAATAAATATTCTAAAACAGGGACAGTTAAGGGTAAAACTGTCAAAACGAGTTTAAGAGTTATTTACACCTTGTAACATGCTGAGCAAGGTGTTTAAGATTTTATACTTAGTATTTTCAATGTCATTTTATTGAAATACAAAACCATGCATAACAAGGTTTCATTTAAAACTTAAAACACTATTGATAAACTATAATAGGTATAGTTTGGACACCTTATTTAACAAAGGAACGGTAATACAATCGATTTACAAAACGGGTATTTCATTACAAACTACATGAACATGTTAATGAATAAATTTGTGAGACATTCACATTCAGGGTAATCTTAAGTACAACAGAAAAGTCTTGTAGTTATAGCCATAATCTCTTGTAGGGAGAGCGTAATAGTTGTGTATAGATCTATATTGGGTCTGAAAAACCCGCACCTAAGTTGCTTGCAACATCTAGACCGACAGGTCTGGGGTGACAAGTGTCATAACATTTCCGACGCTTGAAGAACGTCGAATATGAGGTCTTCGAGTCTTAGCATGGTTATAACAACTCACATGGGGAATTAACAAAAGACACAGTTCATGGGAATTTAAGGATTTCACAAAAAGGAGTTTTATTTAAATATAAAATCTCAAATAAGTATAACGATTTACTTACATATACGAAGTATTGGTTCAGTTAAGACTACAACAAACCTTTTAGGAAATATTGGATTTTCTATAAACAAACTTATAACAAACTTTAAGGAACAACATCCATTTTTCATTCATAAATTGCTTATGAACTCACCAGCTTTAATGCTGATACTCTTTCAAAAACAACTTGTATTCTTAGGTATTCAGTGATACAGGTAACCACAAGATTTTTGAAGGGAAGATGCTAAGACGCAGATTTGTTTTGAACTATATTGACATCATATATAATTTATTTGGAAACATATGTTTTTGCAACGATGTAACCTTTTAAATTATATTTATGATGGTTGTATTTACTTTCTTCACTATGGTTATGATACTGAGCATGACGTCCTCCGCCCCCGAACGTTTCCGCCGTTCAGGTTTGGGGGTGTGACAGATTGGTATCAAAGCGTTGTTTGTAGTGAACTAAGTATATCGAACCACGTAAGATATACAAACTATAAATACAACGGGACAAAACTTATCTGACGTAACTTTTCAAAAATACTTTAAAAATAGAAGTAGTATTTTATAAAAGTATTCGTACAATCGCACTCATTAATTCAGTATCATAATGTTAATAACATAAAGGTACCGAGACAAGTTGGGCACCATGTACCGAGTCAAGGTATGACCAACATATGCCGAAGAAGAATCATGATGAACAAGTCTTCAACTTACCAACAAACTTGAGAATCAAACATAAAAAATACTATAGGAGTATTTTAACAAAAATAATCACATTATATATTTACGATAACTAATTTCTTATACTAAAATTTCTTGCGATATCCTTCTTATCCCAGGTGCGATGGCAGGATTTCACTTGCTGAGTGATCCCTACATTCCCAACCAAGGTAATGTCGGTTGGATTGTGGAAGACCCATAGGAAGATTCTGAAGAGGAACCCATGGAGGATGTGGAACCTATGGAAGAGGAAGAATTCGTAGACAGTGAAGTGGAAGAAGACTCAGATGGAACCGACTCAGAACCTGAAGTTTACAACCCACACCCTGCCCCTATCACTCCGCAACACTTCCAAGACCCGACACCCCAATGGGCCGAAACTATACATCAATGGAGCAGAGAGCAAGGTCAACGACTTCCCTACGACATGGAACGAGGTTTTTATGACCTCAGCTAAGGAGGGTCAGCTGACAGATCCCTTCCTATCATGTTTCACCGTGTCACATGCCACGAGGAGCAATCAAGGTACACACCTGACATCTCATGGAAGTTGGTGCCACCAGCCAAATGAACTCCGTTCGTATTTGCCAGTTGGATGACGACCACGATCGAACTTGAGATCGCACCGAGCTTCTTCGACAGGAAATGGCCGCAACCCAAGCTGAAGTGCAAGAACTCCGAGAACATCGAGCCGCTCTAGAAGGACGTCTGACAGACGCAGAAAGCCAGGCGACTGAATCCAAATCCGAAATGACAAACTTCGTGATGCTCAACCACCGCAAGTAGTGTTTGCACTGCTCGCTTTGTAAGTCCCCAATCTGTTTGTGTATCAATCAGATCCGTTTGATGGTGCGGAATCCTAATCAAACGGATGATTTCAGATCTAAATAGAAGAGAAGGAGAAGAAGAAGATGATGAATCTTGAATGATATGATTAGAATTAGGTTCCTTACAATAAATTCACACACACAAAAATGCTCTCTTCTTCTCTCTAGTTTCTCTCTTCTCACGTTCATCACTGTCTCCTTACCCACGTAACATCTATTTATATGTAAATAGGGAACATGGGCCATAAGTGGGTTTACGGTCGTAAATGGGTTTACGGCCGTAAACGCACACCTAGCCGTAAACACATAAAATATTACATAAAAATACATTTTCCTAGAAAATCAAAGTATAAACCATATTTTTGACCCAACAATCTCCCCCTTGGTTTATAGCTTTCTTTTCTTAATTGACCCAACATGCTCCCCCTAAAAAGTAGCTGGCTTTTCTTGTTAATCTTCAGTTGAAGATTGGCTTCAGCATTTATCTTTGATGACTTCACAGCTTCAAGATGAACTTGATGAATCTTCAATAATTTGACTTCATCTTGAGCAGTTGGGCATTTCTTCAGAATTTGACATTTAACGCACATTGGGTGAGGAGGCTTCTTGTAGAAATTCTTGAAAACTGGTGCTTTCAGCTTGAGAATCTTTAGAGAGAACTTCAGAGAGAAATAATCTTCTTGATCACTTCAGCAGGTTCATAGATAGTAGCAGATTGATTGAGGAGACTTCAATGCAATCCGTCACATAATCTTCAATTTCAGCTTCACCTTGCTTCTGGGGTTGAAGGATTGAATATTGAAAGAATAATCTTCATTTCTTGTTCCTTCGAATGAGAATTCTTCAATGATCACGGATGAAGCCTTGGCTCAGAAAATCTTCGATACAGTCTCCATGAGTCTCATCGACACCTGAATTCACTTTTCAAGACAAAACAAAACTAAAAGAAAACTTAGCACACAAATTAAAACAAAAACAAAAATATTTTTGGAATTTTGATTTTTCTGAACAAAAAATAAAATAAAAATAAAAATATTTTTGGATTTTGAATTTTCTGATTTTTGTTTGATTTTTGATTTGATTTTTTTATTCTCCCCCTAAATTTGTGCATAAAAGAAAACTATGAACAAGTTTAACAAAAACAAAAATATTTGGGATTAAAGTTGAGAGACAACCTGAACTTGTTTATCAATACCTTCACCTTCATGAATAGATATGGTCAATTACTGGTATTGTGGCGCACTTAAACACGAAGAATATTGACAAAATTTTCCAAATATACCATTTAGCTGACAACGACCTCGGGTAGTGTTGTTCACTTAAATTAAGCAACAAGATCTGCATACAACCTCTAAATGGTTCGATTTTAGTTGCACTAGAACATGTTCCCCACTTCCCGATATACCCTGGTTATCAAGAACTTCTAAAGAACTCCTTACTTTAGGTGAGTAAACAATTACTAAGGAGGAAGTCAGATTTAGAAATGGGTGCATATGTTGTGTCCCAGTTCGGATATATTTCAATCACGCAGAGGGGACAACATATGACTAACAAAGATAGAGGGTTATAGAGATAGTAGGGTGTTGCATATGCTGTGTCCCAGGTCGGATCTTCTGAGCACGCAGTGGGGACAACATATGGCTCACAAATAGGAAGAATTGCAGAGATAAAGAAAATGCATAAAAATAGAGTTGCAAATGTTGCAATCCAGGTCGGATCTCTTCTAATCATGTAGAGGAAGCAACACATGACTAACAGATAGAAAGCAAGAAAATAATTCCCTACATACCTACTTTATCAGAACCCCCCAGTCGCCCTATCAAAACCAGAATTAAGGAGATAAGTCCTTACATCAAGGAAAAGTTAAACCACTGTTCTAGATGCATATTAATTTAGTGTATCCCATGGGTTCCCGTGTTTATCTCTCTGCTCAATCTACCCGAGCATCGTATGGTCAGTCGAAACAATCATATCTAAATCCACAGTTTCAAATCCTTCGTGCCTACCAACACATTGAACACATAATCTATACAATTCAGATTAGTCCCTTACACTGGTTTAGACTGTCCGTTATCACTTTATCTTAATATCACTTCCCAAACATTACTAACGAAAAACTATAAGAAAATAAAAATTATCTTCAAAATGAATCTGATTAAGATAAACTCAGGAGTATAGAGAAGAAAACTCAAACCGTAATTCACCGATTGAATTTGCATCCAGAAGGTCTAAGAACAACACGCATAATATCAGAATAGATCCGAAAATTCTTCATGTCATTAAGCACTAACCCCATTTGTCATCCCATCCTTTCTTCCCTTCCTGTAAAGAACACATACTCTCAAACAAAATTATGAATGTTGCATAGTTGAGAGACGTCCCCTATCATGTGCCTAGAACAACCATTACCAACAAACCGAAGTCTGATGATATGCCTACATAGTTGATCCGACACAGAGCGAGATTAGTTGGTCTTTGAACCCAGTCCATTTTGAAACTGGGTCGACCTTTGTCATCAACACATGATACTTTCTCCCATGACATGTCGTGTTTATCACAAATAGAAGATGTAGAAATATTTAAATCATTAGGAGATTTAGGAGATTGAGCCTTTGGTACCCATTGGTAGTTGGGTTTAACCCATTTTTTTCGATCCGATGGGTGGCTCAGTACTTGCTTTTCAACTTGATGTCGGCCGTTGAGATGACTTTGACCTAACCGGTCTTTGTTTCACTGGAACATCTCTTGGATTGGGCTTCTTGGCTGGCATTCCCTTCTTTCCCTTGGGATTTGGATTTTTTGCCTTGTGGGTTTGATTCTTGGCCTTCTGCGCATTCCAGTCACCATTGTCTGAATGTGACCTGGAAGGGTTTCTTTTGTAGTATCTCCCACTTGGTGCGTTTTTCCATCCTTGTGCGTAGTACGGAACGTATGCACGATTTGGATAGTTTCGGGCAATGTAACCAGGTGTTCCACAGTGAAAAAACAAGTCTTTTTCTTCACTGGGAAATTGTTTCTTCTTGCCCCTGGTGGCTTATCCATGCCTTGTCTCTTGCTTTTCCCACACACATAGTTACAACAGGCACTCTATTTCACTGGAATTGGTGGCCTATATTTCTCAACAGCAGGTTGATTAGAAGCAGCTGAGTTCGAAGCAACAGATTCAGAGCTCAACGAGATGTTGGTTTGTTCAATGGTTTTCTCCTTGTTCTCATCTTCTGCTACTTTACCTGCACATATTGTAGAAACATTAGTATTTTCAACCTGAATACCTCCTGACACAAATCCAACTAGTTTTCCATATTGAAGATGTGCCTCCCTGTCAATTTCTTCCTGTGTCATAGGGATGGATGTGTAGTTATGATTGAAAGGTGGAGGAACACTATCATACCTTAGACCCTTGTTTTTATTATCTTTGAGTTTTAATTGGGTTTCAAATAAGGACTCGATTGTCAGACTTGACGCAGTATACTTTTTGAAACTAACATCTATTTTTCCACACTTAATTTTCAAAGTGTCATGTTCTTCAGTTACAACAGCAAGTTGTCTCTTAATATAGTCATAGTTTTCACACTTGTTGCTATACTCTTCCTGAAGCTTCCTAAAGTCTTTCGTTTTTGCTTCTAATTCAGCCTTCAGAGGTTTCTGTCCTTTCCTAAGTTGATATCCTTCGTATTTTAGGTCCCCGACTTCTCTTTTTAGCAAATCATTATGTTCACGAAGAATTTTAATTTTATCTTCACAAGATGGAGTACATGAAACTTCATTGGCCGGGATGTTTGTGGAACTCATTGTTTTTCCACATTTCAAAGCATCAAGCTCTTCAATTACATCAGCAATACTAAGACGATTGAGATTTTTTTTCTTCTTGATGACAGCTACGTTCATATCCCACGATTTCGGAAGTGAATTCAATAGATTTTTGTTTATCTCAGATTTGGTCAAGAAGACCCCAGATATATTCATTTCAGTAGTGAGAGTGGTGAATCGCTTCTAGGGTTTCTCCGGGAATGTAGTTGAACATGTCTTCAATTCCCTTGTTGACCTCAAAAGTCATTAAAAGCACAACTCGAAGCTAAAATAAAATTTAAATGTCAAACTAAAATTTAAAAGTGCCTTTGACTATAAACCTCAAAAGTCAACCTTAAAAGTCAAATTTAAAAAGTCAAATTCAAAAATCAAACAAAAATCAAACTTAAAAGTCAAACTGAAAAGCTAAATTTGAAAATTTAAAAGTTAAATGAGAAAGTCAAAGTTTAAAATCAAAGGTCAAATTTTAAAAGTCAAAGTCAAAAATTAAAGAGTAAATTTTATTTTATTATAATTTTTATTATTTTTTATTATTTTATTAATTATTATTATTATTTATTATTATTATTATTATTATTATTATTATTATTATTATTATTATTTTATTTTGGATGAAAAAAGAATTTAAAACTAAAAGAAATTGAGTTTTTGGGTTAAAAGTGTCAAAATTTGAAAGTTGGAACCGAGAAAGATGCCTTTTGAATTAAATTTCGTAGGAATGAATCAAGAGGCTTCCTAGTCCAACTGGTAAGGTGCGTCGTTGATTAATCAGAGGTCGCAGGTTCGATCCCTCGCACCCCCAAATCTGTTTCCCCCTTTTTTAATATATGAAGGAAGATGCTGCTGCGAATTTTGGATCCTATGCGAGGCTGAGAAGCGATGCAAGGATGCTTGGATGCGAGGATGAGGCCGTAAACGTTGCTGAGCCGTAAACCACCGAGGACCACAAACCGAGGCCATAAACTCCGAGCCGTAATCTCGGACCATGAACTCCGGAAACCCTAGTTGCTGGCCGCAAGCTCCACCACCCCCTCGCAGGTTACGACCAAAAAGAGTGATTTTTTCCATTTTTTGCTCCAAAACTCGATCAAGAACCCGTTTTTATGAAAAACACGAAGAACAACCCCCCCCCCCTAATTTTCAGAAATCTATCCAAAAACACAAGAATCTTTCGAGAATAAAATCAAATAAGCTCCAGATCTGACAAAATTGACTGATACAATCAAAGATCTAATACCAATTCTAAGTCCCAATCTGCTTGTGTATCAATTCGATCCGTTTGATGGTGCGGAATCCCAATCAAACGGATGATGTCAGATCTAAATAGAAGAGAAGGAGAAGAAGAAGATGATGAATCTTAAATGATATGATTAGAATTAAGTTCCTTACAATAGATTCACAGACACAAAACTGTTCTCTTCTTCTCTCTAGTTTCTCTCTTTTCACATTCATCACTCTCTCCTTACCCACCTAACATCTATTTATATGTAAATGGGGAACATGGGCCGTAAGTGGGTTTATGGTCGTAAATGGGTTTCGGCCGTAAACCCGTTTACAACCGTAAACACCCACCTAGCTGTAAACACATAAAATATTACAGAAAAATACATTTGCCAAGAAAAGCAAAGTATAAACCATATTTTTGACCCAACACGCTTCAACTTAATCTAGTTTTGCAGATAAATATTACTATTATTTACTAGTATGTTATGTCCGATCTCGCGATTTAAGTGTTTACACTTCCGTGATTTGTTAGGCGGTCAAAATTTTTCCATACATTGATGTAGCATAGACCCTTATAGGGTCAAATTTTCACCAATATTGTATACTAAGTTATATCTATGAAATTGACACGCTATTTGCTTTATTACATCAAGTTCATGACAAGGATTGTTTTTAGACTAAATTTACTGGTGTTCGATTTATGATTGTTTGATGTATAAATCAAAGTTATATATAATTAAGGCCATGTCGACCTAGAAATGGTGGTTCCACCTTGGATCCTTTTCCTTGTTTGGTTGTGGGCCCAGAATAGACCCATTAGATTCAGAAGTTTATTTAATCTTAATTATATATAAATATTACACATCAAACGATTGATGGATGGGCCCGCAATGGATTCTATCACAGACATTTCATCAAATCTATCAACATTCATAAAGTCTATATTTTATTATCTATAGACCTATAGTATGAATGGATTAATACAATATCTTTACAAGTCGAAATCATGATCCACATAAAGAACTAATAATGTTTAGTCTAACTCTCAAATTTTGAGCGCTATTAAAGACTTATTGTCTTTTCATTCTTGTTATGACAGAAAATGCCACCTCGTAGAAATCCTAGACGTGGCGGCGCCGCAGGAGCTGCACCACCGCCACCACCACCTCTGCTACCCCCTCAGTTCGGCCCGGTAATGTTCCAGGCTGCCATAACAGCCGCAGTAGCAGCCACAATGTCCCAAATCAACACCAATAATGCGGTTGGTGCAAGTAATGGTGCCATAAATTCTAACAACGGGGACATTTAGGGACACTCGAGAGAGTGTACCTACAAAGACTTTACTAACGCCAAACCCAAAACCTTCAATGGGAGTGGAGGTGTCATAGCATTTCTGCAATGGTTTGAGAAAACCGAATCCGTCTTTGAAATATGTGCATGCCCTGAAGCAAACAAGGTCAAATTTGCAGCATGCACATTTTCTGAAAGGGCACTCACCAGGTGGAATGGCCACGTCAAGAAATTGACACTGCCGGTGGCTAACTCGATAACATAGGAAGACCTGAAAACCATGTTGATGAAGGAGTAATTCCTAAGGGGCGAGATACAAAAGTTGGAAGAGGAACTTTGTAACAACCCGAAGTTTTCCATCGTCGAAAAACCCGTTCTACCCGTAAAATTCGCCGTTAATCAATGCGTTTCGTTTCCGTTTTGGGTTAAAGTAAATAAATTTATACGTTTATTATAATCCAATGAGTGTCCAAACCCTTTAGGAACTCATGAAACTAGCCCAAAAATGTTTATTTCAAAAAGTTAGAAACGTCCCCGCCGGGTGACGGAAACTTAATCGGGTGCGACCTAAAGCCCCGTTTAAGGCCGGTATCGGGTAGAATTCCACCGTGTCCAAGTTTTAGGACCTATATAAACGTGTTTAAACATTCATTTTAATCTTTTTCTTCCTCTCTCTACTCTTTCTCTAACCTCTCTCCTAAATCTAAGTTCAAGGGTCCAAAACTCAATTTTAAGGCCTCAAATCCCTAAGGTACCTTCCTAACTTTATTGTATAGAATATTAGACCTTCAAATTCGGGATTGAATCATGAAATTAGGCCTTGTATGAGAGTTTACAGCCCAGGAAGATGCCTAGGCCGTAAACACTAAGTTAAAGGGGTTTTGAGCCTTTAAACCCCTCCTAGACAATTTTGGGACCTAGATATGACTAAATGACTTCATGGAATGGACTTAAAACATTTTAAACATAACTTTTGAGGGATTTGAAGGAGTTTACGGCCAAGGCTCATGCTTGGGCCGTAAACTCATATATATGGGGTTTTTATGACCTTAAACCCTTCCAAATCACTAATAAGGCTTAGATACGAATTTTAGGATATTAGTTTTAGCATTTGGACATCTTAAACATATTATTTGAGGGACAAATAAGAGTTTACGGCCAAGCCTCATGCTTGGGCTGTAAACCCTTCATTTTGGGGTGTAAACTCCTCCAAAATTGTTAAAAAGCCCCTATAACACCCCTAAAGCCTTGGAATGAATTTTAGAAGTCCTTACAATCAAGTTTTTGGCCTTAAAACATATGGAATCACCCTCTAAGAGAGTTTACGGCCATGAGGGGGGTCTCATAGGCCGTAAACTCCAAAAACCCCTCCAAAATTTTAAAGAAATGCATGAAAGGCCTAGGAATAAATTTAGCAATCACATGTGATTGGTTTTGGCATCATTTAACACAATTTTCATGGGTATTTAGGAGTTTACGGCCAGGAGTCCATGCTAGGCCGTAAACTCCCATAAATAAGTCATTTTGATGTTTAAAATCCATTCCAAGACTTTGAACCAAACCTAGAAAAATTCCCTTAAGTGATTTAAGCCATTTTTGCCCATAATTAACCCCACCTTGAGTTTACGGCCGTAAACTCATAGGGAGTGGGTGTTATTGGCTGAAAACTCTTGTATGAGTTTATTCATAGGGAGTAAACTCAAGTTCCAAGTCCCTAGTGCCATTACACGTCCTTAAACGCCACCCAGGTCCCTCCAAACACTCGTAATGGGGTGTTTCCGCGACTACAAGTATTTGTCCCTAACAAATAATTAATCTAAGTCCTAATTAGATACAAATGTGTATCTTTAAATTATACTTAGGAACCTCGTGCATTTGCAAGCGTCGGACCAACGTTTAGCATCCGAAATCATCACGTTTCTTGTCCGGTGAGTTCATACCCCTACCCTTTTTCACTGTTTTTAACTGTTTTCAGGGGGGAATACAAGCAAAAGTACAAGTTTATCTTGTACACAAATTGATTTTCAACTTAATGGTTTCAGTTTCTAAATGTCTTAATTTCCAAAGATTTAGATAACTAATGTTTAGAATTGCAGGTTAAATACAAATTTCTTTTAAAAAGTGTTTTGATCTAGATTGCTTTTAAAAAGAAATCATACTAATATGAATAATACGAATCCGAATACGAATGTAATCTAATACGAATACGAATACGAATACGAATACGAATATGAATACGAATACGAATACGAATACGAATACGAGTACGAATACGAATATGAATATGAATACGAATACGAATACAAATACGAATACGAATACGAATATGAATACGAATACGAATACGAATACGAATATGACTATGAATACGAATACGACTACGACTACGAATACGAATACGAATCTGACTACGAATGCGAAGTGATGCCTTTGGTTGACACTAGACTTCGATTATACAGTTATCGTACCCTCTGAGTGTCACCAGAGTTTCGAAAAAGAATAAGAAAATACGCCTCATGAACTCTTCCGAGCTTCAAATATATCCACCTCAGAATGTCGACAGAGCTTCGAATACACAACGAAATGTACTCTTTTGGAACTTAACAGAACTTCGAAAATACTGTGATGTACGCTTCTGTGTGGTTCCAAAACATCGAAAATACAACTAAGTTAGTAGATAGTAGCCATCCGAAGGTAGAATAACTAAGGGTTAGAATACTTATCTAATATTATACACATGGTAATAACTAGTAACAACTTAGAAACGAATAGACAACTCAATACATAAGAAAATATGGGATTTTCCTGGGATAACATAACAGTTAGTAACGAACCTAGAAACGAACAGACAACTCAACACATAGGAAAATATGGGATTTTCCTGGGTAGTACATTAACACATAATCGAGTAAAGTAACAAACGAATAACTAAAACTATAAGGAAAATATGGGATTTTCCTGGAACGACATAACCAACGTTTTCGAAATTGTACAAAGGATAACCAAACTGTTTTCATAAGACAATATGGGATTTTATGGAACAATAACTTTTTCAGAAAGCAAAGGAATCTCGTTCTTTCAAAACTAAACCGCTTATGAACTCACCAGCTTTATGCTGATTTTCAAATTGCTTGTATTCTCAGGTCAGCGATAGACAGGTACACCGCAACTTTTTGGAGAAGACGGAGTGTTCTGAAGATTCGTCTTTACTTTTGTCTATATTACGTATGTATAATACTTGTACAACTTTACTTTCAAATAGATGTAACCAAATATTATGTAATGTAATGTTTTGTGATTACTGCTTTACTATGTACACTGGATTTGATACTCAACGTGGAGTCAACCCCGGAAATGTTTCCGCCTTTGGTTTTCGGGGTGTGACAGATTGGTATCAGAGCCCTTGTTTATAGTGAACTGGTATACCAAAGCTTACATGGTATAAGACTATAAACATTAAAGGGCCTAAGTGCTCTGAACTAAAAGTATATTCTACGAATATAAGTATTTTCTAAAGTATACAAGTATACCGACTGTCGAAATTCGTAACTACAAGTAGAACAAATATATAAGTAAATGGGTGTTGTAGGCTGTGGTGAAACCTGGGCAGTTATGTAGTCGTGTCTAGGATCAGTATAGCCTGGCCAACTATATTCATTCGAGACACGGCCAACATGTGCCTGGGAGTGACTGTGGTATGCAACATACCTAAAAATTACCCAATATCCCAAACAACGAACCGTCGTTGCAATGAACCATGAAATACTATGGGATTATTTCTCGAGCCGATCTTTAGTAGAAACCTTCGTGTACACGTTGTTCCGTGATCATTCCCGTAGCGATAAAACTTCCTGCTTTGATCCTTCTATCCTGTTTTATCGCTTAATATGATGTTATATCTGTATTGATGAGATATCCCCTGATCCATATCTCTTGATTCGATTCAGAGGACTTATGATCCTCTCTTTCCTGGTCTTTATAGATCAAGATGCCTCCGAGAAGGAGATCTAGCATGAGGAACACCAACAACCCTCCGCCGCCACCGCCTCCTCTTCAAATCGATCTAGAAACACTTCAGGCAACCATTTCTGCCAACATATCTGCTCTCCTACCTCAACTAAACCCTAGTGGTTCAGGGGGCGGTACCCAAAACCCAGAAGGTAATCAAGGACACCGGAAGGAGTGTTCTTATAAAGACTTTATGAATGCAAAACCCACATTCTTCGATGGCACAGGGGGTGTCATTTCTTGTCACACCCCCGAACCAGACGGCGGAAACGTCCGGGGGCTGTCGTGACTCAATTGAATACCATAACATTGAATATATATGAATCATAACAACATTCGTCACCATTCATCAACATAGTACAACCAGTAGTGTTTACATTTCATACATTGTTTAAACATTACATTCCCCAAAAATTAATTTGTTCAATTCATACAAAAATAAACTGCAACCGTCACTGAATATGATTTCCCTTGATTCACTGGTTCCCTGAGAATACAAGTATTTTGAAAAACGTCAACATATGAAATGTTGGTGAGTTCATAAGTAGTGTTTGAAATCGAATGTTTGTATTGTTTGAAAAACCACCAGAAAATCCGATATTTTCTGAAAAGAAAAGCTTTTGAAAACATTTGTGAAGATCCATAGGTATGCTTGTTTGTTTCTATACTTGTAAAAAAATGTTCATTGAAAATGTATGCATTTCAAATCTGTATGTATTGAAAACCCTAGGAAAACCCGATGTTCTCCTAGTTCCTTGAATTACGTGATGTTACATTGAAACCGTTGCATAGCGTATAGTGTCAGTCCCAGGCGACGTTGGAAGGTTCTCGAGCAGGATTATTTACTACAAACCCGCGTTACACAAACGCCCAGTTTATAGTTATACTAACGAACCCGAAGGCGTCGTCAGTACTAATCGCGTTATCCAATCGCCCTGACTAGGTGTAGTCCCACATCCGAAGAGAAAGAGGTCACGAAGACCCCGGTGACTCCATTAACCGGTTGGGGATAAAAATGTACGAGGGGTCCCAGACCCGCCTCGCAAAAAGGCAGACTCCACTGGCGACACTAAAGGACCCTTGGGGACCAGTAGTCTACAGCCATTGAAAGTCCGGTTACGTCGTGTCGGATTGGTAAAACCCAACACTTCGTAAGATAGAGGTCTTCGGGCCTTAAGATCAGGTCATTGGGCTAGCTAGGCTCAACGAACAAGATTTTACACTTTTGGGGCCCAAAGATGGTGCGTAGACGTCTGTGCACACTCGTATGTATAGTGAATTCCAAATCGTTAGTTGTATGAATCGTAGTGTCGTAGTGTCATAGCGTCATAGGGTCGTAGTGTCATAGTGTCGTAGCGTTAGTAGTTTCGGATTTTATTGGTTCGAGACCGAACCAATTCATTTAACAACGACTTTTGGTATTGTAGTGTATTGTATTTCGTCGATAGCCGCGATGCCATTATTTAATCAAATTGTGTATATTGAACTAGCCTTGAAATATTCCTGTTTTCAGCCCCTCATTATTTGTAAAATTTACATTTTCAACCCTTTTTATTAAATACTTCCCGGTTTGGTCCTTGAACTATTTTTCTTGACATTTTAACACCAAAAATTATTGAAATTAATATTTTTCAGCACATTTTTCATAGAAAACAGTTTAAGTCCCTGAAAATGCAGTTTTTCTCGGTTTTAGCCCTCCTTTTCGCAATTTTGACAATTTTGGCCCAAATTGGAAAATTTTTGCAACTTTGGTCCTTTTTAAATTTAAAAAGCATTTTAAACCTTTGAAAAGGATTTGGGACACTTATAGTCCACTGTTTTACAGAAATTCACAGTTTTGGCCCTCCAAAACAGAAAAATTCGCATAATGGGCCTCATTGGGCCGAAAATGTCATTTTTAGCCCATTAAGCTTGAAATTTATGTTTTTAATCCTCTAATTGAGTATAACTCCAGAAATAATTTTATGGAAACTGTTTTGGCACACTTCATCCATCAGAATCTGTGAAATGTCAATTTGGGCCCTTAATTTTGTATTTTTCACATTTTTGGCCCAAAATTTGTGTTTTTAACCCAAAGAAAATTATTACTAAACCACTTAGCCATTTTTCTTGAAACACTTTGTGTGTAGAAATATATTTGAAGCTAAGATCATAATACATAAGTTATATCTCGGTTTGAGGGGTTTTAAGGCTAGATCCAACATAAAAACACATAAAAGCATACATATAAGCATGGAAATCATACAAGGCATACAAACACATATAGATCTACACTTTCACTTGTATTCCCCCCCCCCCCCACAAAACTCATAAAAATAGAAAATAGGGGGTATGAAGCTCACCTTAGGGGGTAGTTTCGGTTCTTGAAGAAAGATTGGAAGAAATGAAGTGATTTTTGGCCTTTGCACTCCTTAATGAACCTTTCGAGTTTATGGGGTTTCTAGAGTGCAAGATCATGATTTTTGCATGGATTAGGAAAGGATTTTGATAACAAAAAGAATCTAAACCATAGATCCAAGTATAACCTTACCTTAAATGATGATTAACTTGCAAGATCCTCTTGAAAGCTCCTAATTTTCGAGATTTTTGGAGAGGGGAGGAAGGAAGAAGTCTTGAGTGAATTTTAGAGAGAGTTTGTGAGTGTTTTGTGTGTGTGTGGTGTTGCTCTCGGCCAAAACAAGAAAGAAGAGGGAGGGAGAGAAGAAAAGACCTTGAGGTGATGTTTGCATGGAAGAATGGGAATGCATGGATGTTTGAAGGGTAATGCCTAGATATCCTCCATACAAAGATGAGGTGTCATGAAAAGTCAACTCTTTCCCTTTTATTTGAGCTTGGGCCGAGAATGGGGAGAGAAGAAAGGGTTTTTGGGCTTTTTGCCCCTAAGCCCAACATTAGAGGTAGTTTGGGTGCTTATTAGCCTTATAAAATAAAATTGTGATTTTTATGCTTTAATGAGCTAGGTTAGGTTAAATTATGGACCAAAGTTTGTGATTTATTTCATTCTAGGCCCAATATGACCCAAGATGTTGAAATAATTTAGTGTGGGTCCAATTAGAGACCAATTAGGGTTCTAAGCCCATGATAGTATAATTGGAAGCTTATTGGTCCATTTGGATCCAATAAGGAAGTTCTAGTCTAAAATAGACTTAACAAGAACTTCTAGGGTTTTCCAATTGTTTGATGACTACTTGTAGTGCTTGCATGATGTATTTGATTGAAGTTTTTGATTCACATTTACTTGAATGTATAGATTACATAGCTCAAAATTTTCAGTTGTGACATTTCTCTAACTCGGTGGTTAGAGAAAATCAAATCTATCTTCGAGATTTGCGCCTGTTCGGAATCCGATAAGGTAAAATTTGCCGCCTGTATGCTCACCGATAAGGCTTTGACTTGGTGGAACGGACGAGTCAAATCCCTGACCTTATCTGTAGCCAATGCTATGGGATGGGAAGTAATGAAGGAACTACTACGTGCAGAGTATTGCCCTCGGGGTGAAATCCAGAAGTTGGAAAATGAGTTGTGGAACCTGAAGATGAAAGGTTCTGATATCGTCTCTTACACTTCAAGGTTTGATGACCTGGCACTCCTTTGTCCGGGAATGGTTACCCCGGAAAGCAAAAGATAGAAAGGTTCATCTGGGGATTAACCCAGCCAACAAAGGGAAATGTTATAGCAGCAAAGCCAGATACCTACAACAGTGCAAAGTGTCTGGCTCAAACTCTGATCGATCATAGTGATGTGCAAGAAGAAGCAGACACTACACCCGAGCCCACAGAAAAGAGTGGCGAGAAGAGAAAGTTTTGGAGAAAGAAGAAGAAGAGTCAGTCTTCCCCAGAACCTTCTAAGAAACAGCAAATGGTGGCGGTCCATGCTACCACTATTCCTGCTGCTGTTTCTGTTGTCAATTCCACATCTCAAACACCTGTTACCGGATATGTCGGTACCCTCCCGTGGTGTGACCGATGTAGCTACCACCATCGCATCCCTGGCCCTTGTCGTGCAAAGTTCTGTAGAAGTTGTGGCCAGGAAGGTCACCTCGCACGAACCTGCAAGGCCCCAACCCCGTCAACTAGTCAAGCTTCCGGAGCAGGTATCGGTCAAACCTGCTACAGCTGTGGAGAGGTCGGGCATTACAAACGAAACTGTCCAAAGATAGTAATGTCTGGCAACACCGGGAGAGTCCTAACTATGAGGCAAGAAAGGACAGCCGCAGATCCCACCGTTGCCACGGGTATACTTCTCTTCGATAAATCTTGTGTCCGTAATCCTTTTCAATTCTAATGATGAAAGAGTTTGCTGATCGTTCATTCAAATATCTATCTAGACTAAATCCTTTGTCAATAATCGAAACGTGCACCGTCAAGATAACTAACCAGTGAGATAGAGAACACTAACTTCGTACCCGTAGATTGATTCATCAGTCTGGAGGATTATCTTGTTCCATTCGATCCAAATGGGAAACTTTTCACGAAACATTTTGATGCTATGATTGACATGAAATGACCGAGTCTCATTCATGTCGATATCCTTAGATTTGAAAGGGTCGCCCGTTTAGATCCTTTCCTCGACCCGACTCTTGTGATCTTCGGCATCAAACCTTCGTAACATTTCATGCTGTAAAGCTCAAAATTTTTTCCCGATATGAATTACCATGCATCCCTCGTTTCTGTGATCATTGAGAAACGGGAAGTTAGCAGCTATTTCCTCTAAATGTCTTTCCCGAAGGATTCCCGGGAATTTCTTCCGAACGTCTAGCTTAGTCCCACATCAGGCCTTTCGAGATCTTCGTAGGAATCAATTCTACGATCTTCAGAGTTCGAATGCCTTTAGAGCTTGGTAACATCTATTCAGTACATCACATCTTAAATCCTTAAAAGCATCTACCCAATGAAACCCTAGTGATTCCTTTGAGGAAGTCGAAGTCGTCCAGGGTTGGAACTTCCATGAGAAAACCGATTGATATTGTAGATTGAGAGAGAATCAATGTGCAAAACAGAGACATGTCCCGATAATGAGAATTCTTTAGAACGCCCAGTAGAGACCTGATTCCACTTGAGAAAGTGAAGATCCGAGGCAACAAATCCATTCGTGTCTCATTCCAAATTCATAATCTATATCTTATTCTTTGAATTTCGGGACGAAATTCCCTCTAACGGGGGGATAATGTAACAACCCGAAGTTTTCCATCGTCGAAAAACCCGTTCTACCCGTAAAATTCGCCGTTAATCAATGCGTTTCATTTCCGTTTTGGGTTAAAGTAAATAAATTTATATGTTTATTATAATCCAATGAGTGTCCAAACCCTTTAGGAACTCATGAAACTAGCCCAAAAATGTTTATTTCAAAAAGTTAGAAACGTCCCCGCCGGGTGACGGAAACTTAATCGGGTGCGACCTAAAGCCCCGTTTAAGGCCGGTATCGGGTAGAATTCCACCGTGTCCAAGTTTTAGGACCTATATAAACGTGTTTAAACATTCATTTCAAGCTTTTTCTTCCTCTCTCTACTCTCTCTCTAACCTCTCTCCTAAATCTAAGTTCAAGGGTCCAAAACTCAATTTTAAGGCCTCAAATCCCTAAGGTACCTTCCTAACTTTATTGTATAGCATATTAGACCTTCAAATTCGGGATTGAATCATGAAATTAGGCCTTGTATGAGAGTTTACGGCCCACGAAGATGCCTAGGCCGTAAACACTAAGTTAAAGGGGTTTTGAGCCTTTAAACCCCTCCTAGACAATTTTGGGACCTAGATATGACTAAATGACTTCATGGAATGGACTTAAAACATTTTAAACATAACTTTTGAGGGATTTGAAGGAGTTTACAGCCAAGGCTCATGCTTGGGCCGTAAACTCATATATATGGGGTTTTTATGACCTTAAACCCTTCCAAATCACTAATAAGGCTTAGATACTAATTTTAGGATATTAGTTTTAGCATTTGGACATCTTAAACATATTATTTGAGGGAAAAATAAGAGTTTACGGCCAAGCCTCATGCTTGGGCTGTAAACCCTTCATTTTGGGGTGTAAACTCCTCCAAAATTGTTAAAAAGCCCCTATAACACCCCTAAAGCCTTGGAATGAATTTTAGAAGTCCTTACAATCAAGTTTTTGGCCTTAAAACATATGGAATCACCCTCTAAGAGAGTTTACGGCCATGAGGGGTGTCTCATAGGCCGTAAACTCCAAAAAACCCTCCAAAATTTTAAAGAAATGCATGAAAGGCCTAGGAATAAATTTAGCAATCACATGTGATTGGTTTTGGCATCATTTAACACAATTTTCATGGGTATTTAGGAGTTTACGGCCAGGAGTCCATGCTAGGCCGTAAACTCCCATAAATAAGTCATTTTGATGTTTAAAATCCATTCCAAGACTTTGAACCAAACCTAGAAAAATTCCCTTAAGTGATTTAAGCCATTTTTGCCCATAATTAACCCCACCATGAGTTTACGGCCGTAAACTCATGGGGAGTGGGTGTTATTCGCTGAAAACTCTTGTATGAGTTTATTCATGGGGAGTAAACTCAAGTTCCAAGTCCCTAGTGCCATTACACGTCCTTAAACGCCACCCGGGTCCCTCCAAACACTCGTAATGGGGTGTTTCCGCGACTACAAGTATTTGTCCCAAACAAATAATTAATCTAAGTCCTAATTAGATACAAATGTGTATCTTTAAATTATACTTAGGAACCTCGTGCATTTGCAACCCTCGGACCAACGTTTAGCATCCGAAATCATCATGTTTCTTGTCCGGTGAGTTCATATCCCTACCCTTTTTCACTGTTTTTAACTGTTTTCAGGGGGAATACAAGCAAAAGTACAAGTGTATCTTGTACTCAAATTGATTTTCAACTTAATGGTTTCAGTTTCTAAATGTCTTAATTTCCAAAGATTTAGATAACTAATGTTTCGAATTGCAGGTTAAATACAGATTTCTTTTAAAAAGTGTTTTGATCTAGATTGCTTTTATAAAGAAATCATACTAATACGAATAATACGAATCCGAATACGAATGTAATCTAATACGAATACGATACGAATACGAATATGAATACGAGTACGAGTACGAATACGAATACGAATACGAATATGAATACAAATACGAATACGAATATGATTACGAATACGAATACGAATACGAATACGAATATGACTACGAATACGAATACGACTACGAATACGAATACGAATATGAATACGAATCCGACTATGAATGCGAAGTGATGCCTTTGGTTGACACTAGAGTTCGATTATACAGTTGTCGTACCCTCTGAGTGTCACCAGAGTTTCGAAAACGAATACGAAAATACGCCTCTGGACCTCTACTGAGCTTCAAATATATCCGCCTCAGAATGTCGATAGAGCTTCGAATACACAACGAAATGTACTCTTTTGGAACTTAACAGAACTTCGAAAATACTGTGATGTACGCTTCTGTGTGGTTCCAAAACTTCGAAAATACAACTAAGTTAGTAGATAGTAGCCATCCGAAGGTAGAATAACTAAGGGTTAGAATACTTATCTAATATTATACACATGGTAATAACTAGTAACAACTTAGAAACGAATAGACAACTCAATACATAGGAAAATATGGGATTTTCCTGGGATAACATAACAGTTAGTAACGAACCTAGAAACGAACAGACAACTCAACACATAGGAAAATATGGGATTTTCCTGGGTAATACATTAACACATAATCGAGTAAAGTAACAAACGAATAACTAAAACTATAAGGAAAATATGGGATTTTCCTGGAACGACATAACCAACGTTTTCGAAATTGTACAAAGGATAACCAAACTGTTTTCATAAGACAATATGGGATTTTATGGAACAATAACTTTTTCAGAAAGCAAAGGAATCTCGTTCTTTCAAAACTAAACCGCTTATGAACTCACCAGCTTTATGCTGATTTTCAAACTGCTTGTATTCTCAGGTCAGCGATAGACAGGTACACCGCAACTTTTTGGAGAAGACAGAGTGTTCTGAAGACTCGTCTTTACTTTTGTCTATATTACGTATGTATAATACTTGTACAACTTTACTTTCAAACAGATGTAACCAAATATTATGTAATGTAATGTTTTGTGATTACTGCTTTACTATGTACACTGGATTTGATACTCAACATGGAGTCAACCCCGAAAATGTTTCCGCCTTTGGTTTTCGAGGTGTGACAAACTTTGGGGTCTCAAAATGACAGGCTTTGACATCCTGTCTTATACCTCAAGGTTTAGTGATCTAGCCATACTGTGTCCAGGGATGGTTCCGTCGGAAAGCAAAAAGGTGGAAAGATACATATGGGGACTATCCCACCAACTTCAAGGAAACGTATTGGCCTCAAAGCCAACTACCTTCGACAGTGCCAAAGAACTGACACAACAACTCATCAACCATAAAGCCAGCCATGGCACTGTGACAACCACCCCTGAGCAAGCAAAAGGGGGGAAGCAACAAGAGGAAGTTCTGAAACAAGAAGAAGGGTCAACCTGCTCAAGACCCTGCCAAAAAGCAATAGGTGGTTGCTGTGCACGTCGCCACAACCACTGCCAACCCAACTCCGATAAGGCAGTACGCCGGGAACCTACCCAAGTGCAACAAGTGCAGCTTTCAACACAATGGTGCATGTCGTGAAATGCATTGCACCAACTGTAACAAAAAGGGGCACACCGCTCGATTTTGTCAACCACCAGTCCAACAAAATGCACAAGCTACCAACACCGGGGCAAGTCGAACATGCTATGGTTGTGGAGAGACAGGACACTTCAAGCGCAACTGCTCGAAGGCAAGAAACCCCAACCCTGGTGAAGTGGGCAGAGTTCTGGAAATAGGTCATGAGGAAGTAGTTCCAGATCCATCTGTGGTCACCGGTACGTTTCTCCTCAACAATACATACACATGCATTCTTTTCGATAGTGGTGCGGAGAAAAGCTTCGTGAGCCATCAATTTAAACGCTTGCTTAAACAAAAACCACAAACACTAAAAGACACATTCACTGTAGAAATGGCTAACGGAAAAAACAGAGAACACTAACAACATTTACACCGGGTGTACCCTCACCCTAAGCAATCACTCTTTTCAAATCAACCTTATGCCGGTCACTATAAAAAGTTTTGTTGTCATTATTGGCATGGATTGGTTATGCCCTCATCATGCCGAAATCCTATGTCATGAAAAGGTCGTTCGCCTTAATCTGCCAAATGGAAAAACTCTCGTCATCTATGGCGACAAACCTAGCTGAAACTTTCAGATCATTTAGTGTGTCAAGGCCCAAAAGTATCTCCGCAAGGAGTACCATACCATCCTAGCCCACTTCGTAGACGAGAAACAAGAATCAAAAAACATAAAAGACATTTCGGAGGTCTGTAACTTCCCTGAAGTATTTCTAGAAGACCTTCCTGGAGTGCCTCCTGCTAGACAAGTCGAATTCCGAATCGACCTAATTCCTGGAGCTACCCCCGTAGCCAAATCGCCACACCGTCTAGCCCCAACCGAAATGCAGGAATTGTCTAGTCAATTGAATGAACTACTAAGCAAAGGTTTCATAAGGCCAAGCTTCTCACCTTGGGGAGCACAGGTTTTGTTCGTCAAGAAAAAGCATGGATCGTTCCGTATGTGCATTGACTACTGTGAATTAAACAAACTCGCCATTAAAAACTGATACCCTTTGCCTCGAATCGATGACCTCTTCGACCAGCTACAAGGAGCAAGTTTCTTCTCAAATATTGACCTTAGATCAGGGTACCACCAACTACGAGTTCAAGAGGAGGATATTCGCAAGACAGCCTTCAGAACGCGCTATGGTCACTACGAGTTTGTAGTGATGCCTTTTGGCTTATCAAATGCACCCGCGATGTTTATGGACCTGATGAATTGGGTGTGTCGACCTTACTTAGACAAGTTTGTGATTGTTTTCATTGATGATATACTAGTATACTCCCGAAGTGAGGAAGAACACAACCAACATTTAGGTCAAGTCCTGGAGACATTGAGGGCGGAGAAATCGCACGCAAACTTCTTAAAGTGCGAGTTCTAGATTCGTGAAGTGGATTTCCTCGGACATGTAGTCAGAAAAGAAGGAATAGATATGGACCCTTCAAAGATCAAGATAATCGAAACCTGGGCAGCACCAAGAACACCCACTGATATGGGCATATTTAGTTATAAAATTCATGCATTATCTTAATACTTTATGTTGTTTTTGTCTATTTTAATGAACAAAATGTGCTTAATTAGTTTATAATTTCATTTTTCAGCAAAAATGACATGCTCGAAAGGAAAATGAAGCGGAATTGGCGATTGGACGCTTGGATCTTGGATTTTGAAGAAAGAAGGACGTTGCTGGACAGCTTGACCCCTCGTCAGTGTTTTGGCCATATCTCATGAACCGTAACTCCGATTGACTAGATTCAAAATGTTCTGAAAACTAGACACAATTCCGGACGACTTTCATGTTTTGAGGAAATGCTGATTCCAAACGTACTCGGCGAGTAGGCCATCAACTCGCCGAGTTGGTCAGAAGTTTCGCGATTCTGGACGTGCTGACTTGCCGCACACGGGTTTTAAGTGACGGACTCACCGAGTAGGTCACCGGACTCGCCGAGTAGCCTCTGTTTTGTGAAAATCTATATAAAGGGACTTTTAGATCGATACCCTAGCATATAGATGAACCCTTGGAGGCAAATTGTCGACTAAAAGGTGCTGCTGGAGCGTGGGAAGCAAGGGAATCAACCCTACATTCAATTTTAAGGAGAATCAAGTCAAAATCAAGTTTACTCTTACCTAATCTCTTGTTTGAACTATGTTTTTACCAATTGATTTCGTTTTTGTGCTTGTTTCTGCTGTAATCATGAGCTAAAAACTCATAACTTCTGTTTAGGTAGATGAATATGTGAACATGGATTGATTATTTGATTAGGATTAATTTTAATTGGTGATTATGTTTTATTAAGCTTGTTAAAGAACCTTATGTGTTAAAAATAACTATTCTTCTGTTAATAAATCAGTAATTAAGTTGTATGAACATCTCTTAGTTGCTAATTTCATATGATTTACGTGACCAAATAGTTGTATGTCTAGGAATAACGAATGTGAAACTAGAAGTAACATGAAGATAGGTAAGTTAATGTGTGAGCTTGTGTGATACACCATCAACAAGAGGTTAATTGAATCACCGATTTGATTAACTATTACAATTCTTATTTAACCCGAATCAATAACTAGGAAATCCGTTGATTTAGACAACTGGCCACTGCTTGAGTTAATTTGTTTCCTAAGGATTAGTAATAGCGAACGTGGAACTAATCATCTTAGTCGGTAGCCAATGAAGAATTAATCCGATACATCGAAATCATCCATGGGAACAAATGAGTCGAACCTAAACATAAGTCCTCTTTATTATTGAATTTAGTTGATTTTTATTTGCTTAGCTCTTAGTTTCTTAGTTTAAGTTTTAGTTAATTGTTTAAGTTTCTAGTCTTGGAAAACTAGAGAAAACCCATTTTCTATTACTTGTTTTATTTAGATAATATTAGCATTTATGTTAATTGTTTACCGTTCCCTGTGTTCGATACCCTACCTGCTTGAACTATATTACTAATTGATAGGTACACTGTCTTTCGTGTGTTTATTTTGTGTCTAAGTTAGTAGGATTAAAACTAGTTGGTTTCACACACATCAAGTTTTTGGCGCCGTTGCCGGGGAACAGTTCAAATAGTTAATTTTATTTGCTAATTGTTATCGTTTTTATTTTATTGATTAGTTTTTTTTATTTTAATTTATTATGTATTTTTGAAATCTCGATGCTTTTGATGCTTTTCTTGAGGAAGTAGTGCATGAAATTGAGCAGGAAGATGAGGATTATGACTCAGATTATGATTTGAAGAAATTTGGAAGATGGTTAGATAACATCTTGTCTAACGATCAAGAACAATTTGAGTCACAAGAGCTAGATTTACAAGATGAAGAATTTAATCCAGAAAAAGATTTGGAGGAGCTGGAAAGGTTGCTAGAAGAGAGGTCAGACGAAGAACAAGAACAAGATGAATTGCAGGAACCAAGCTGTGGTTTGACCATTACCACAACATGGTCCCCTGTTCTTCCGGTTTGTGTTTTGAAGCACGGGGTGACGATTCCAACTTTGGAGAAAGTTCTGAAGCGCGATCCATTTCTGATTAGTATCCGACCGGTCCCAACCCTTCTCAGAATTCTTGGGTTTCATGAATTCGAGCTTGTTTGGCCAATTTTTGAAGCAAAGTGCCAAATTTTACAAATTGATCCACCAAAGAAAATATTTAATGCAATGGATGGATTGGCATTGAGTTTATTGAAAGTTTATTAAGTTGGGGGTCCAGCTCAAGTCTCGCACAAAAAGAAGTGCTTGCGCGAGGCAACCCATCATTAGAGTTTGATTTTCTTTTTCTTTTTAAACTTCTAGTTTATTAGGGTAATTTAGGAATTTAATTTTGATGTTTGTTTTCCTTTTTCTATTATTTGTGTTTTGTTTTGATCTTTTTAGTTTGAAGCTTAGGATTGCATGTGACAATCTAGAGTCAAGGCTGACGAAGCGAGAAATTGAGTCAATGCGATAGAGGAAACGAAGTTTTGAGTCAAGCTATGAGTCCAATTGATAGAAGGGTTATAGAGTGTTTATTCCCTAAAGAAAAAAAGGGAAATTATTAGTTTATATAACCCCCATACATCAGAAACGGACTTGGGCAGAATAAAATTTTTGTCACACAGCAGTCTACTCGCCGAGTGCATCTTATGGACTCGCCGAGTCCATGTGAAAATTCACGATTCTTCTGCCATTTACGCTTCAACTCGGCGAGTCTACATACTTACTCGACGAGTCGCTCATTCTTCTTACTTTTGAGCTGAAGATTTGATGACATTTGATATGGGCATTGGTTCTATTCTTTGAAGATCATTTTCCGAGCATTTCCAAGAGTTTTTCCCTTACATTTGGAGCTTTTATAAAGGCTGTACCACATGAGATTTTGACACCCAAGACATGGATGAGCTGTTCCCATGTCTAAAGTCAATTAAAGATGGAGCTGAAGAAAATAGATATCAACCTCGCCACTACTATCCCAGGGGAGTTTGTTCCAATTCTCTCCTTATTTTTATTGTTCTTTATCATGCATGATATGCAATGGGGACATTGCATAAATTAAGTGTGGGGTAGGGGGTTGGTTGGTTACACTAGTTAATTTTTAAAGTTTTGCATAAAATTTGCTAGGATTAATTTAGAAAATTTTGGTAAAGCAATTAGGGATCATGCTAGTATTATATTTGATGATTGCATGAAAACCCAGATGTTTAGTTGAGCCTATATACGTTCTAGTGCATTTGTGGCTTCCTTATTCTAGTGAAATCATGGGATAAAAACACGACCTCGCTTAGTTTGAAGGATGCAATATGTTTAGCATCGTGTACCAAAAATGTATCCAGGAAAATTATTATCGCTAACCAATAAAGGTTGAAGTTGAGCCCCCCCTGCTTAAGCATGTAGGGTTTTGAGTGAAAAAAGCGAGTTACATGTTAAAAAAAGAGAGAGAATTAAAAGAAAAGTTTGAAGAATTTTTGGAGCATCAAAGTTAAGTATGAAATTAGAAGATCGAAAATTCCGAAGAAATTCAAAAAGTTGAAGACACCAAAAATCAAACAACAAGGTGGTGAATTCAAAGAAATTAAAGATCAAATGTCAAAGAAGTGAAGAATTCGAAAGAGCTCCAATGTGGTTTCATAAATTGTAATTGTCTAGATTATGTATGCTTAGGTTGCTCAACCAAAAATACCTTGAGGTTAAGAGGTTTTCTGAGGATGTATTCGGAGGGATGCATAAAATGAGCATTGTTTGGAAAAAGTGGGCGAATGTTTATGAGGATTGTGAGTATTTGGAGTATGGGGGGTTATTAGGAAAATTTTAGACACAAATACATGCGTTGCGGTCTTGGCATAATGGATGAGTTCGATTGGAGTTGTCTTATGTGATTCTAATGTGTTAAAATTCAGTTTTGCTTGGGGGCAAGCAAAAGTCAAGTGTGGGGTATTTTGATATGGGCATATTTAGTTATAAAATTCATGCATTATCTTAATACTTTATGTTGTTTTTGTCTCTTTTAATGAACAAAAGGTGCTTAATTAGTTTATAATTTCATTTTTCAGCAAAAATGACATGCTCGAAAGGAAAATGAAGCGGAATTGGCGATTCGACGCTTGGATCTTGGATTTTGAAAAAAGAAGGACGTTGCTAGACAGCTTGACCCCTCGTCAGTGTTTTGGCCATATCTAATGAACCGTAACTCCGATTGACGAGATTCAAAATGTTCTGAAAACTAGACACAATTTCGGACGACTTTCGTGTTTTGTGAAAATGCTGATTCCAAACGTACTCGGCGAGTAGGCCATCAACTCGCCGAGTTGGTCAGAAGTTTCGCGATTCTGGACGCGCTGACTTGCCGCACACGGGTTTTAAGTGACGGACTCGCCGAGTAGGTCACCGGACTCGCCGAGTAGCCTCTGTTTTGTGAAAATCTATATAAAGGGACTTTCAGATCGATACCCTAGCATATAGATGAACCCTTGGAGGCAAATTGTCGACTAAAAGGTGCTGCTGGAGCGTGGGAAGCAAATGAATCAACCCTACATTCAATTTTAAGGAGAATCAAGTCAAAATCAAGTTTACTCTTACCTAATCTCTTGTTTGAACTATGTTTTTACCAATTGATTTCGTTTTTGTGCTTGTTTCTGCTGTAATCATGAGCTAAAAACTCATAACTTCTGTTTAGGTAGATGAATATGTGAACATGGATTGATTATTTGATTAGGATTAATTTTAATTGGTGATTATGTTTTATTAAGCTTGTTAAAGAACCTTATGTGTTAACAATAACTATTCTTCTGTTAATAAATCAGTAATTAAGTTGTATGAACATCTCTTAGTTGCTAATTTCATATGATTTACGTGACCAAATAGTTGTATGTCTAGGAATAATGAATGTGAAACTAGAACTAACATGAAGATAGGTAAGTTAATGTGTGAGCTTGTGTGATACACCATCAACAAGAGGTTAATTGAATCACCGATTTGATTAACTATTACAAGTCTTATTTAACCCGAATCAATAACTAGGAAATCCGTTGATTTAGACAACTGGCCACTGCTTGAGTTAATTTTTTTCCTAAGGATTAGTAATAGCGAACGTGGAACTAATCATCTTAGTCGGTAGCCAATGAAGAATTAATCCGATACATCGAAATCATCCATGGGAACAAATGAGTCGAACCTAAACATAAGTCCTCTTTATTATTGAATTTAGTTGATTTTTATTTGCTTAGCTCTTAGTTTCTTAGTTTAAGTTTTAGCTAATTGTTTAAGTTTCTAGTCTTGCAAAACTAGAGAAAACCCATTTTCTATTACTTGTTTTATTTAGATAATATTAGCATTTATGTTAATTGTTTACCGATCCCTGTGTTCGATACCCTACTTGCTTGAACTATATTACTAATTGATAGGTACACTACCTTTCGTGTGTTTATTTTGTGTCTAAGTTAGTAGGATTAAAACTAGTTGGTTTCACACACATCAAGTTTTTGGCGCCGTTGCCGGGGAACGGTTCTCTCTCAAATTTTTATAGTCAACCGGGTCATCCCGACCCTTAACTTGGCAAAATAAAAAACCTGCTTGAAATGGGAAGTTAACTTGAAAATTAGCTATATAGGTCCGAAACCCTTCTTAGGAACCGAACACTCTTAGAGCCAAACCTTCCTATTAGGACCGAAGGTCCCTCAGGTGCCTCAAAACCGAACTTAGCCTTCAAAATCGAACCGAAGTCAGCAGGACCGAAACCCTCCTTTCGGGTCTGAGACCCACCTTCGGTTCTGTCAGCTTCGGGCCAGAACCTTCGCATCTTTGGTCCCTTCCTTCTCCCACTCCCGGTTCTCACCTTCTAAGAGCTGAACCTCGTAGGTTCGGTCCATAATGCCCGATTTTCGACTACTTTCGCTTCCTAAGCCTGTTTTTGATGCGATTTTTTTAGCAAATTCATATTCTTACCATTTTAAACCCCCAAAACTCATATTTTATTTATTTATCAAGGATTTATTAATTAAAAATCATTATTTTATATTAAGAGGAGTATTCTACCCCATAAGTGGGTCAAGTGTGCCCACTTGCCTCTATGTGTCATCCTCTCATTAGCCTAACCTTATCCACATCACACAAACCAAGGCAAACATCCATTCAACCTTGCAAGTTGCTCCAGCCAAATCTATATAAAGAAGTCCTTGGAAGATCTCTTGATTTACTTTGATCATTTCCACACTTTTACATTTTTCTTACCCCACAAGGAAGCTTAGTTTCTCTCTACTTCCAGCCACTTTTAGGAAGTGTTCTTGAGCTATTACTTCACTTTTTTGTAAGTATTTCATCTTGACTCAAGTGTTATTCCATGTTTTCATAACACTCTTGGATCATCTACACACATTTTAATACCAAAAATCGTTCTTAGAATCATCCAAGCCTTCACGTGTTTATCAAGTCTTCAGAACTTGATACTCCTCGTCTCCAACCTTCCATTCTTCAAGAAATCACTCAAGGTGAGTTCATACCCCTACATTTTCTAGTTTTCTTTAGTTTTCAGGGGGGGGGGGATACAATATTTAAAACTTAACTTGACAACTTACAACAGAAAACCTGTGACCTGTTTACGAACTGTTTTACCCAACTTAAACTTAATATTTTTCAAAACTGTTTAATATGAAAATAGTTCAGGTTTATACCTTTAAAATGACTACTTGCGCATCTCCATACGATTTTCCTACAATTTATGGTGATTTTTACAAAACTGTCTATCACTGCAGCAATGAAATCAGAGCAGGTTGTGAAGATGAACATTTTCACACTGGTTTGAGACCACTAAAAATTATTGAAAAATTTATGAACACATTAGACTATTTTTACAAACTCTCTGAGTTTATGGATTTAGTTTTTGTCTTACGATGATTTTTCTATAAATATTCTGAAACAAGGATAAAACAGGACAGTTAAGGGTAAAACTATCAAAACAAGTATAAGAGTTATTCACACCTTGTAACATGCTGAGCAAGGTGTGTAAGATTTTATACTTAGTATTTTCAATGTCATTTTATTGAAATACAAAACCACGCATAACAAGGTTTCATTTAAAACTTAAAACACTATTGATAAACTATAATAGGTATAGTTTGGACACCTTATTTAACAAAGGAACGGTAATACAATCGATTTACAAAACGGGTATTTCATTACAAACTACATGAACATGTTAATGAATAAATTTGTGAGACATTCACATTCAGGGTAATCTTAAGTACAACAGAAAAGTCCTATAGTTATAGCCATAATCTCTTGTAGGGAGAGCGTTATAGTTGTGTATAGATCTATATTGGGTCTGACAAACCCGCACCTAAGCTGCTTGCAACAGCTAAACCGACAGGTCTGGGGTGACAAGTGTTATAACATTTCCGACGCTTGAAGAACGTCGAATACGAGGTCTTCGAGTCTTAGCATGGTTATATTAACTCACATGAGGAATTAACTATGGGAATTCAAGGATTTCACAAAAAGGAGTTTTATTTAAATATAAAACCACAAATAAGTATGACAATTTACTTACATATACTAAGTCTTAGTTCAGTTAAGACTACAACAAACCTTTTAGGAAATATTGGATTTTCTGGAAACAAGCTTATAACAAACTTTAAAGAACAACATCAAATTTTCATTCATAAATTGCTTATGAACTCACTAGCTTTAATGCTGATACTCTTTAAAAAACAACTTGTATTCTCGGGTATTCAGTAATACAGGTAACCACAAGATTTTTGAAGGCAAGACGCTAAGACGAAGATTTCTTTTGAACTATTTTGACATCATATGTAATTTATTTGGAAACATGTATTTTTGCAACGATGTAATCTTTTAAATTATATTTATGATGGTTGCGTTTACTTTCTTCACTATGGTTATGATACTGAGCATGACGTCCTCCGCCCCCGAACGTTTCCGCCGTTCAGGTTTGGGGGTGTGACAGAGTTTCGGCTCGACAACTCTATTTCTTGGGGATCTTTGGGGCTTGCTTCGGGTGTCGTGATGATACCGAGGCTTCGGGGGTATATCTTGCACGTAAATCGAGGTAATATGGGTGAGAGAGAAGAAATTTGGCAACCAAACTCGGCTACACTTGTGATCTATTTATAGGGTGAATCTGGTCTCGAACACAGCGCGTTCCCTGAATGAACGCAGCGCGTTCCGCCATGCGTCATGGCTTACGGACTTTGGACTTGACATGCGACAGGACAGACTCTGGGCTTCGAACGCGAGGCGATCCCTATTTGAACGCGGAGCATTCCCCCTTTGGTAAGCGTGCCTTGAACTTCAGAAATTAATATCTTTCGCATACGAGCTCCGTTTTCGTCTGTCTTTTTACCGTTCCACTACTATCGACGAGATCTTCGATTCTCGTTTAGATTGTTTCGGCTAGAAATCACTTGATCTCATATTCGAACTTTGGGCTGCATACTGCTAAGTCGAAACTTCGAAAAATCATAACCTCCTCATACGAAGTCAGATTTAGACGTTCTTTATATGGACGCTCTCGGTTTAACGTTTTCTACGACTTTCATTTAAATCACTAAGGCTAAATATCGCTCTATCGTAAATTCACTATTTACGTCGCGCAGTGTCGTGCCGGTTCTGTTGCGAAATTTCGACAGGTCATAACTCCTTCGTTATAACTCGGATTTCGGCATTCTTTATATTTTCGGAAACCTTGCCACGACCACTTCGTCTTCATGTATCGATATTGGTTTTATCTAACATTTTATTTTTAGGATTATTTTTATTCTTAATTCATTTAAGCCACACAATTAAGCATAAAACACATAATACTGAAATAATACATTCTTATTATTTCAAAATGAGTTACAAAGGTTAACCTAGACTATTACATCAACATTAATGCCTAGCCCAGAAACACGGGTGTTACATTTATCGTTATAATAAGTTATATTTTTTAAACAAAAATATATAATAAAAAAATTAGGCCCTATGTAGCTGCCCATTTTGCCCCCTCAACACCCCATGGTTGAGTGTGAAAAGGTTTGAAACAGATGATCTAATGTTGCGTCACGTAACATACACGCAACAGTGTTTAAGTTAAAAGTCTTCTGAAAAACAAACAACTACGAATGACCACATGCCACGCAATGTAACCAGTGGCGGCCCTGGGGTGGTGTCGGCGGTGCGGTCGCACCAGGCCTCCGATTTTGGTTCCAATATGCGTTTTAACATTTGGCCTCCGATGTATTTTAATTACCGAAACAAAGTCTCACTTTAAAATCATTGTCAACTACAAGGTGGGAAAGTAGCATTGAAAGTGTGAAATCCATAGTTACTCAAGCTCCTGAAATAGTAAAAGCTCTGCATAAACTTGTTGAAGAAGAGACAGACATAAAGATCATAAGTGAAGCTACTTGTCTAGGAGAGTATGAACTTGGCAGATTTGACTTTATAACAGGTATGGTTATATGGTATCATATATTGGTTAAAGTAAATAACCTGAGCAAACAACTTCAGTCTGAGACTATGTGTATTGATGAGACAATGAGTAGTGTGGGAGCACTTATTGAGTTTTTTAAAGACTATCGAGAGAATGGATTTGGGAAGGCTTTGGATTGTGCGAGAGCTATAGCTTATGATTAGGAAATTTATCCAGTGTTTGTTGAGAAAAATAATAAAAGAAAAGTTGTTAAAAAAAGACATTTTGATGAGAATGACATTAGGTCATCAGAGCCTGTACATGAACTTTCACCTCAAGAGTCATTTAGGATTCAATATTTTGTGTACATAGTTGATCAAGCTATTGGTTCATTAGAGCGAAGGTTTGAACAATACAAACAATATGAAGACATTTTTGGTTTCTTATTCACAATAGAAAAGTTGAAATCAATGAATATTATCGAGTTAAAGTCATGTTGCAAAAATCTGGAAAAGAGACTGCAAAATGGTCATATCTCAGACATTAATGCTGATGATTTATTCAACAAAATGGAGTTGTTACAAAAACATTTACCGGTTGAACACAATACAGCTAACGGAATACTAAATTTCCTAAAAATGATGAACACTTATCCAATTTCTTGTCTAGCATACAAAATATTGTTGACTGTTCCTATAACAGTTCCATTAGCGGAAAAAGTTTTTCAAAACTAAATCTTTTAAAATTTTATTTGCGCTCGACCATGTCTCAAGAGAGATTAAACGTTTTGGCATTGATTTCGATTGAGAATGAGTTTCTTGATTTTGAAAGTCTTATAGATGAATTTTCTTCTAAAAATGCTAGAAGGTCAATGTTTAGAAAATAGTAATGCGTTTTTTTTGTTGAAAAGTTGTTTATAGCAGTTTTACAGTTTTATTTGATTACTAATGAGTGATGAAGACATTATTTTGTGGTAGTGAATTTATGAGATGTTTTTTTAGCAACTTTATATTTTGAATTAGTGGTAGCAAATGTAGTTAATAATATTTACAAAATTTTTTTGTGAGATCTCATTTTAGTTTTTGCACAAGGCCTCCAAAATGTCAGGGCCGGACCTGAATGTAACAATAAGTGTTTCAGAAATCGTTTAGAGAAAAACAATCAACACTCATAGGTGTGTTCGTCCTCCCATGTCTGAATCACTTGATAAATATTTTATCTTATAACAATTTTAAATATAAAATAAATAGTCATACACAGTTTTAAATTTCTGAATCACTATACACACCATTAACGTATATAAACGTGACCTCCGAAAGACATTATTCTTTTTATTATAGTTATTAATTTAGTATTTTAAAAGTTATTAATAAGAAAATATTTCAAGCAAATGTTTATCATTAAGATGCAGGTATTTTAAAAGTTGTCAAATAAGATCAAATCAAATAAATGTTTATCATCAGAATATATATCATTAAATAACAAATAGAAAAAAAAAAGTTGTGCTTATTTTAAAATGGTGGGTGCATGATTTGTTATCAGGTGGGCCATTTTAATTTAACAACAATAAAATTATATGAATTACGAACCTTTAATATGATTATTAGATCTGCTTTTTTAATTGTATATATAAAATAATATTTGTGAGTACAACCTTTTTGTATCAAGGTGACGTGGGTGTTATCCGTAGCTTTTCTTTTCTTAGCAAATTCATTTGAGAATTTGTGGATGGTTAATAATTTAATACCACTTTACTTTACTAATTAGTAATTACTCCACTATTTAGTAATTACTATTGACTATTGTCAGTTTGTGGCAACTCACAATAGAATTAGAAGCCCTTTCGTAGTATTCGCTCCTCGAGAGTCCAGCGGCCCATATGTTACTTAATTGTAAGGGTGAGGTAAGAAGAGTTGATGTGAACCACAATAATAATAATAATAATAATAATAATAATAATAATAATAATAATAATAATAACAAACAAGGAAGGCTGAGAGTTAGAGACTTTGAAAAGGGTAATTTGGTTCCGACGTTCCACAGCCGACCACCGGTTGAGAGTAGAAACCCAATCCTGTTCAGTTGTGCCATGGATGCCATATCCACCCCTGTTTCATCCATGATCAGTGTTCCTAAGATTCATCATCACCTTTACAACCTCAAACCTCCCCTTCTTCTTCCCCAACCCCATGGCTACATCTCTACTGCTACGACTACGGCCGCCACCGCCACTTCGATATCAAATAAAACTACTCCCTCCTATTCCTACCGCCACAACGAAAAGCTCACCCCAACCCAGCTTCCATCTACCTCTCAACCTCAACCAACTATATCCCCTACTATCCACCAGAACGCCGCTACTGGCTACGCAGCCGCGCTCATAGACGCCGCACTCTGCAGTAATTCGCTAGATGCAGTTCATAAAGATGTGAAAAGATTGTTAAAATGGCTGCAGTCTAACCAGATGTTGAAGGATATGATGACAAACGCATCTATGGAAGAAAGTGTAAAGGGGAGAGTGATAAAGGAAGTATCCAAGAAAGCCAAGTTCCAACGCCAGGTGGTGACACTGTTAAAGATGTTGGTGGCCAAGAATAAATCAGGGATGGTGGCACAAGTGATGGAGGAGTTCCAAAGGATTTACCTTGACCTGAATACCTGCAGTTTCAGGCTGGTTGTTTAATTACTAAATTCTAGTATTTATTTGTCATGTTTAATTAATTATGTACGAATCTATGATTAACATAATAAGCTACCTCATTACTTATTTTGTTGTTGTGTGTGTGGACTCTTTCATCGATCCAATCTCCTTCAAAGGACAATTAAATGTGTACATGTATATTATTTGGTGGTTTTAATATCTATTTCTTGATTGCAAAAAAGCCATTTGTGGATTTGAAATCTTGCTTCATTGATTGAATCTACCCATTTCATTACCATCAGAAAACCATGTATGGTGATCAATATTTCCCTTCTTTGAGCATACATACATCTTGAAAATATAATTTCTAAATACAAGAGATAAGCTTTCTATACCCCTCTTAACTCGTAAGTCTTGTCTTTGGTGCATATATAGATAGATGCCTATTTTGGCAACTTGGTAGTCAAACATATTATAAATGAATAGAGGACATCTTTTAAGTTGCAAACCGAAATGGAGCAACTGAGATTTGTTTTGATAAATCCCATTTTTTTAAAAGTTATTATATTTTAAGGGATTTTGTTTGGTTTTTTATTTTTTTGTCAAATTCTGTTAAAGTTATTGTACTTTTTTTTAAACATTTAATTTTTGTTCTAGTTTAACTATTAAGTTTGGTTTTATTTTCAAAAGCAATAAACTATTAAGTTTGGTTTTATTTTCAAAAACAATCAATCAGTCTGAGTTGCAAATAACAACTTGGAGGTTATTGTTAAGGTTACTACCAGAAAATGGACTTTCAGCGACGGAATAAATCCCTAGCTAAATCAGCATGGATCAATGACGGAAAGTATATTAACCCATAAATAAGGAAATACAACTTTTAGGGAGGGATTAACGACGGTTCAACAAGGGATTAGCTAGGAATTAGCAATGGAAATAATCCCTCGTTAATGTCTTCTCAAAAATAAACCTTGATCGGTCCTATGTTATTCTTACATTCAGCAAAGTTATCCACCATAAACAGGTATCTAATACTTGTTGTACTATTTAAATTCTATCCTATGTTATTCTTATATTGAAGGCTGTCTAATTACTTTGCTTTTATTTTTATTTGAAAACACATGGCACAATTTGTGAGAAATTTTGCTAAGCTTGCTAAAGCTATCCACCAAAAACAGGTATCTAATACTTGTACTATTTAAATTCTATCCTATGTTATTCTTACATTGAAGGTTGATAAATCTAATTACTTTGCTTCTACTTTTATTTGAAAAAGCGTGGCACAATTTGTGAGAAATTTTGCTAAGCTTGCTAACCGTGAATATGCTCCGCCAGTGGAAACTCGTCTCTGATTGTGATTAGTAGAAACCTTGTTGAGGTGTTTTTTAATCATTTGTCGTCATGTTTTCTATGCTTTAGCCAATCGATCATTCAATGCGAGTTGATTACATATTATTTTTCAAGCATGCACTGTATATGATTTCCTCCTTATATGTTCCTTGTAAGTTCTTGTTTCTTATGTGTATTTAGTGTTTCTTTTCAAGTAATTTTGTTTTAGATATTCTTGAATTCTCAATACATCTAATCGAGGGAATATTTTATATCATTATAGGATCAAATTATTTTAAAGCTATTAATTATTACTATTTTTTTCAAATAGAAAGTACTTTGCTATTAATCGTTGTCAGATTTTTCTTCAAATGGAAAGTATGTTGTTGTTAATTGTTGGTTGTTTTTTTTCCAAGTTAAAAATATATTGCTGTTATTCATTTATATAGTTTTTTTTTTCAAGTTGAAAGTATGTTGCTATTGATTGAATGATATAACGTGATATTTAGTTAGGTGTAAACATGGTTATTGTGCTTTTAAATGTTTGTAGGTTTATTTATTTATTTTTTAGTTTTTATTTATTTTTCAATCTGAAAGTGTGTTGCAATTAAGTGAATGGTATGGTTTGATGTTTAATTATATGTAAACTTGGTATTGTCTCTTTGTATGTTATTGTTGATCGTAATCATGATGAGTTGAAGGAAGAGCTTGAAGACAAACGCGAAGAATTTGAGACAAAAAACAAGAAATAGTCAAGATTACTCATTTAACTGTACTTTGACACTTTTGTTTTTGTAACATCTAACTGTATTTTGAAATTGAACATTAGTTTTTATTTTACTAATCAAATTTTAATATCTGTTATGTTCGTTGAATGCTAGAGTTTTGATTTTGGCGGTATAAAGTTGACATATATTTGTGAATTCTTGTTTGGAATAACGACAAATTTAACATTTACTAAACCATTGTTAACACAGAGAAATTATTCATTTACTAATAATTAGTGACATATTAGCAACGGGTATCAGCGACAAATTAATGACGGAATCTGAAAGTTTCCTAGTAATTTGTGGCATCGCTAATCTGTCACTAATCCGTCGCTGACAATTAGTGACAAGGGTTTTTTCGACCGACAAATGTTTTGCTAATCCGTCGCTGATAGCCTTTAGCGACGGATTAGTGACGAAATTTGTGACAACCCGAAATTTCCATTTGGTACGAACATTAGCTATTCAATAGAAGCTAGTCCAGGTTCAATGAATTTCAGACTTTTCCGAATAAGTTTGTGTACATTAGGGTCTACATTTAAGGAGTTATCAGGAGAGTGGATGCTCATGGGTTTGTGAAACTTGAACATTTCAACACTTCATAATGTTAAAGTCCGATTCCAGAATAAAAATATTTTCTGCCAAAATATTTCAGGACTATAAATAGATTTCTGAACTAAATTCATTCATTATTCACATTTCCAACTAGAGAAAAGCCATTTTCTCTCTCACGGATCTTCGGGTTTTTATCCCAAATCGTGAGTCTACTTTCCTAGATGTGTTTTAATACTTGTTATATGCTTAATAACATTGTTTACATGTCTAAAGTGTGAGATCCGGGAGTTTACCGCCCAAGAACGTTCTTGGGGAGTAAACTCCAAAATGGAGCTTTAAGGCTATCTAGTCCCAATTCCTTGTTAGGCAACTAGTTAGGGATAATATGTAGGATCATTTGAGGCTAGAAAACAATCAAGATCACCAAGTTTTAGGAGTTTACGGCCCAAGAATTTCTTGGACCGTAAACACTTTTTTTCAAGGGCTTAAAGTGCCCTAAACACCCCCTAAGGCTTTAGACTTTAACTCTCTATTACTTATAGCTTGAATGGGGAGTAAAACACATCAAAATCATCCCTAAAAGGGAGTTTATGGCCAAGAAATGCTCTTGGGCCGTAAACTCCAAGTAAAGGCACCAAAGTGTGCCTAAGGTCCCCTTTAGCCTTAAACAAAAGTCTAGAAATTATCCTTTGTGTGCAAGAGGCTTAAATGAATTAAAACACCCACCCCATAGGAGTTTACGGCCGTAAACTCTAGGGGATATGGTCTTTTGGCCGTAAACTCCTCAAAGGAGCATTCTAAGGCCCTAAACTACCTAAAGGATTAAACCACAAATGCTAGGCTTATTCTAGAATTCATGTAGCACCTTAAAACACCCAAAACTACCAAGAGTGGAGTTCACGGCCGTAAACTCAAGGGTTTACGACCGTAAACTCCAAGGGTGGGGTTTGTTGGGTAGTAAACTCTTATTCTAGGTTCTTGGAAGCTTTGAACCCCTTTAGCTTGTCCCATAACAACTTAGATGCAACCATTAGGACCTATAACACTAATACAAAGTGTTTACATGTTCCTAAGTGTCCCAACTTATTTTATTAAGTTATTATTTGGCTAATTAGTTATATATATGCTCATTGTATGATAACTAGGCTCGTGCGTGTGAACAAGTCTCCGTTTGCCACCTAGCACGGTATCCGATACTTCAATCCAATTCATTCACCACAAGTGAGTTCATACCCCTTTAATTAACCTTTGAAATGCTTTTAAATTTTTTAAATACTTTATGGGGGGGGGATACAAGTTAAATACTTATAGTTATTGCATCAATCTAATGTGATTGCATTAATCACATGTGAACGCATTAATCACATGTGATTAATAACTAGAAAACTAATGATTTATTCACTGTTCCAACTGTTTATCAAATTGTTTTACTTCAAAATGTTTTACAAACTCTTTTACTTATCAAATGCTTTTATTAAACTTTAGTTTATTCCTTATAAATTGCATGCCCATATATGTATAGATATATAAGAAATGTTTAAAGGGCTTAGGAAGGCCATCCGCACTATTTCCTTTTTCTCGATTTGGATGTGGTCTGGTGGGATTTCGGGTAACCATCTGAAGGTCGTTTCAATATTAGTTATATATCAAATATACATATATAGACATAAAAGTACTTCCATATCCATACTTATCAGTACATCATTAGTAAGTTACCATCGGGGTAACACAGGATCATATACAACTATACTAGAAAGAGAACATATACAACTATACTAGAAAGAGAACATATACAACGATACTAGAACAAGTAACAGTACATTACATATACATGAACACGTTAACAATTGTGATCCATTGTGTCGGAGCATGCCTTAAATGTCATGGCCCGAGTTGTAGCCATAATTCTCTTGAAGGGAGAGTGTGAGTTTGCGTATAGATCTATATTGGATTGACTATCCTACACCTTGCTGCTAGCTACAGTCGGACCTGCAGGTCTGCGGGTGCCAAACGTCATTCCGTTATTACGACCATTCATTATGTCGTTGTTACCAGTCGATAGCATGGTGCAATTTATCACATTATACCTTAATATAAATCCGTTTTAAGGTAGTTAGTACAGCAGTAGTTCCTATAATACAAAAGTACAGTACTACAATGATTTACCCATTACATATTTTTAGTGATAACCTCACTTAAACATTAATGTACAAACTATATTTGTTAAATGATAGTTATACTTGGGAAATTACACACTTTTGCAACAAACGAGCATACAAAACAGTTAAGCCTTGGTAGAAGGCTACTTTAATAGAAAATATAGGTTTTTCTGAGAGATTCAAACTTTTACAAACACTTACTTACATTTTACAAACATATACTTGAGACAGGTTCAAACGTTTTTGATAACATACATTGACACTAAAATACTTATGAACTCACCAGCTTAATGTTGATAAACTCTTTCAAAATAACTTGTATTCTCAGGTCATCAGTAGACAGGTACCGAGGCCAACTTTTGAGAAGATGGAGCGCACCCAACACTCATCTTATTATTTTGATTTACATTATTTTGGTGTCTATAGCTGTACAGAACATGCTTGTATTAAAATTACATATTTAATGCAATGGATGATGTTGTTTGCTTATTTACATTTACTGTGTTGTGATACTTTACATGACGTCCTCCCTTGTGGGCAACCAACTTGAATCGCTGGAGTGATGAACAGGGTCAACCCTTACCATACTTTGGGGACCGAACCTTTTATAACGTCAGCGATGGTGGCTTTGCTGACCGAGCTCTGCCCGTCATTATCCGCAGAATAGCTCGTAATGTGGAACAAGGTCGAGCAGCCATCGACCGGGTCATGGAGATTGATGCCAACTCTAGTGTCAATACAGTCCGCATCCGCCGTCTTGAAGAAGACATGGAACAGACCCGGAGAACCAATGAAACTCTACAGCAACATCTGGCTGCCTCCCGAGCTGAAGTCGTGGAACTTCGAGCCCGTCAGAGAGCTCAGGATCGACACCTTCAAGAGGTATTTCGTCAAGTGTCAGACCTCAGGGCTCGCTCGCGGAATCCCCATCGTCGTTAGATGATGTCTAGTACATCTCTGTCTTTTGGTTAAGGAATAGCCTTTAACATCTGTGCTCTATGTAGCACTCGTCTGTAAAATATTCCTAACTTTCAGTACTCTAATTAGGAATCTAAGAACTGTCAAACTTTCTGTATGGTATGATGTAAGACCTACTGTTAGGTCGATTTTCCCTGAACTTATTACATCAGTAATACCAGTATTATTGACATCTGTACATTTGTGTTTCCTACTAATATTCCTTGTTATGATCTCAAACACTCATTCAACTGTTGGGCTGTGGTTAGTTAGTCCACGTGTCACTCTCACGTTGCTTATAAATTGATTCTTACCATTTTCTTATCTTTATAAACTTATAGCTGAAAGATGCCTCCTCGCAAATCTCCCAGGAATAACCCTACACCTCCACCACCTCCTCCGCCTCCGGTCATCGATACTGCAGCCCTGAATGCTGCCGTAGCTGCAGCAGTGGCAACTACCATGGCTCAGTATCACTCTTCTGATGCCAGCAGAGGTGGAACCCCTATTGAATCAACTCCGGTTGAAACCCCTGTGCGCTCGAGAGAGTGATCCTACAAGGATTTCACCAACTGCAAGCCGAAGTCCTTTCATAGGACCGGCGGAGTCATTGCCCTCTCACAATGGTTCAAGAAGACTGAATCAGTCTTCGAAATCTGTTCATGCCCTGCTGCGAGCAAAGTCAAATATGCCACATGCACCTTTAAGGGAAAGGCCCTAACGTGGTGGAACGGCAACGTTAAAGCTCTAACTCTCGTCGTGGCCAACGACATGGGCTGGGAAACGATGAAGGACCTCATGATTGAGGAATACTGCCCGAGGGGTGAAGTCCAGAAATTGGAATAGGAACTTTGGAACCTGACCATGAAGGGCACCAACGTGATCGCTTATACTGCCCGATTCAGCGAACTGGTGGCCCTCTGCCCCAATATGGTTCCCATGGAGGGGAAAAAGATCGAACGGTACATATGGGGGCTAGTGCCTCCGTATCAGGGGAATGTCCTAACATCAAACCCCGCTACCTTCGACAGTGCCAAGCGATTGGCACAACGACTCATTGACCATGGAGTCAAAACCCCTACAACCACAACCACCCTAGCCATCTCGGAACCCTCCAAACCCGCTGACACCAAGCGGAAGTTCTGGGATGACAAGAAGAAGAAGCGAGCTGCCAAAAAGCAGAAAATTGTGGCAGTGCATGCTGCGATAACCCCTGCTGCTGTTACTGCTCCGATGAAGCAGTATGCTGGAAGTTTGCCTAAGTGCAACAAATGCAACTTCCACCACAACGGCCCCTGCCGTGAAATGCAGTGTTCTAACTGCAACAGGAAAGGACACACCGTCCGTTTTTGTAAGTTCCCGGCACAACCAATCACCCAAGTCCCCGGCTCTGGCGCGAGCCCGACCTGTTATGGATGTGGTGAAGCAGGCCACTTTAAGAGGGACTGTCCCAAAGCGAAGAATGCTGGAGGAGCAGGGAGGGTACTAGCTATAGGCCACGGGGAAGCAGTTGCTGACCCGACAGTGGTGACTGGTACGTTCCTCCTTGATAACTCCTATGCATGCATTCTGTTCGATAGTGGAGCGGAGCGAAGCTTCGTAAACCACAAATTTGCTCGCATACTTAAGCAACAACCACACGCACTTAAGGAACAATTCACAGTAGAAACGGCTAATGGGAAAACTGAAAGTACGAATAGCATATACTTAGGTTGTATCCTAACTCTAGATAACCATTCATTCCCAATCGACCTCATGCCGGTCTCAATAAAAAGCTTCGACGTTATTATCGGCATGGATTGGTTAAGTCTTCATCGCGCCGACATCATGTGCTACGAGAAAGCAGTCCGTCTAAACCTCCCGTCTAACGAAACTCTTATAGTCTACGGCGACAAACCTAGTGCGAGTCTTCGCATCATATCAAGTATTCAAGCCTAGAAATGTCTGCACAAAGAATACCACGCATTCCTTGCTCATGTCGTCGACACGAACCTCGAAACGAAAGAACTAAAGAACATCCCAGTAGTGAGCGACTTCCCCGACATTTTCCCAGAAGAGTTACCTGGATTACCTCCGCAACGACAGGTCGAGTTCAGAATCGACTTAGTCCCAGGAGCTACCCTAGTAGCCAAGTTGCCCTACCGCTTAACACCAGCTGAGATGCAGGAACTCTCTGGTCAACTTAACGAACTGCTCAGTAAGGGCTTTATAAGGCCGAGCTTCTCACCTTGGGGAGCACCGGTTTTGTTCGTTAAGAAGAAAGACGGATCATTCCGTATGTGTATCGACTACAGAGAACTCAACAAACTAACGGTCAAGAATCGTTATCCTCTGCCTCGCATAGATGATCTATTCGACCAACTGCAAGGGGCGAACTATTTTTCTAAGATTGATCTGAGATCCAGATATCACCAGTTACGAGTGCTAGAGGAGGATGTGCCGAAGACAACCTTCCGAACTCGTTACGGACACTACGAGTTCGTGGTGATGCCATTCGGATTGACCAATGCGCCCACAGTCTTCATGGATCTGATGAATAGAGTATGCCGACCTTACTTGGATCAGTTCGTCATCGTTTTCATTGACGACATCCTGATCTACTCCCGAAGTAAGGAAGAGCATGGCGATCATCTGCGACAAGTTCTAGAGACATTACGAAAGGAGAAACTTTATGCGAAGTTCTCAAAATGTGAATTTGGATCCGAAGAGTCGAATTCTTAGGACACGTGGTAAGCGAAGAGGGAATCCACGTGGACCCATCCAAAATTAAAGCCATTGAGAACTGGTCAGCACCCAAGACGCCTACAGAAATTCGTCAATTTCTGGGTCTCGCTGGCTACTACCGCAAATTCATTCAGAACTTCTCACGAATAGCGAAACCTCTTACAACCCTAACCCAGAAAGGCGTTGCCTTTGACTGGGAAGAGAAACAAGAGAGAGCGTTCCAAACGCTCAAGAGAGCCTTGTGCACCGCGCCAATACTATCCCTTCCCGATGGGATAGAAGACTTCGTAGTCTATTGCGATGCATCGAATCAAGGGCTCGGGTGTGTTCTGATGCAGCGAGGTAAGGTCATCTCCTACGCCTCGAGATAGTTGAAGACACACGAGGTTAACTACACGACCCACGATCTTGAATTAGGAGCAGTGGTGTTTGCTCTGAAGATCTGGAGACATTACTTGTATGGGACGAAATGCACTATCTTCACCGACCACAAGAGTTTACAACACATTTTCGATCAGAAGGAGCTCAACATGAGACAACGACGGTGGGTCGAGCTACTCAGTGATTACGAATGCGATATCCGTTATCATACGGGTAAAGCCAACGTAGTAGCAGATGCCCTAAGTCGGAAGGAATATTCTGGTCGCAAAGTCAAGTCATTATCAATAACCATCCATTCACACTTGTCTAAGCAAATTCAGGCGGCTCAACTTGAAGCCATGAAACCTGAAAATGTGACAAGTGAATCCCTTAGAGGAATGGACAAGAATTTAGAAGCCAAGGGTGACGGAGCCTTATATTTCATGAACCGGATCTGGACACCGAAACACGGTGGTTTCCGAGACTTGGTCATGACTGGGCGCACAACACTCGGTATTCCGTCCACCCAGGTTCAGATAAGATGTATCTGGATCTTAAAAAGCTATACTGGTGGCGTAATATGAAAGCAGAGATTGCTACCTTCGTAAGTAAATGCCTTACTTGCGCAAAGGTTAAGGTCGAGTACCAGAAGCCCTCTGGTTTACTGCAACAACCAGAGATTCCAGAATGGAAGTGGGAGCGGATCACTATGGATTTCATAACCAAGTTACCCAAGACAACGGGTGGACTTGACACCATATGGGTCATCGTCGATAGATTGACCAAGTCTGCACACTTCCTGCCTATCAAAGAAACTGACAAGATGGAGAAACTTACGAGAACATACATTAGGGAAATTGTACGGCTACATGGTGTACCTATGTCCATTATCTCCGATAGAGATCGTAGGTTCACCTCAAGATTCTGGCAATCACTACAACATTCCCTAGGAACAAGGCTGGACATGAGCACAGCCTACCATCCACAGACCGACGGACAGAGTGAGAGGACCATCCAAACACTGGAAGATATGTTGCGAGCCTGTGTGATTGACTTTGGAAAGGCATGGGATACTCATTTACCCCTTGTCGAATTTTCCTATAATAACAGTTATCACACGAGCATCAAGGCTGCTCCATTCGAAGCCCTCTACGGCCGAAAGTGCAGATCCCCTCTGTGCTGGGCTGAGGTGGGTGATACCCAATTAGCCAGGGGCAAGCTTCCGACAGTACTCTCAACGGTCCGGAAATCATTCGGGAAATGACAGAGAAAATCGTTCAGATCTGTGAACGATTGAAAGCCTCTAGAGACCGACAGAAGAGCTATGCTGATAAACGAAGAAAACCTTTGGAATTTCAGGTGGGAGACCGAGTCCTTCTCAAAGTCTCACCCTGGAAAGGCTTGATACGCTTTGGCAAGCGTGGGAAGCTTAATCCGAGGTACATAGGGCCTTTCGAGATTTTTGCAAGAGTCGGCTCCGTAGCTTACAAACTCGACCTACCTGACACACTTCGTAACGTACATTCTACATTCCACGTATCTAACTTGAAAAAGTGTCTGTCCGAAGAGACTATTGTAATCCCACTCGACGAGATCGAGATCAATGAGAGCCTCAACTTCGTGGAAGAACCGGTAGAGATCATGGACCGTGAGGTCAAGCAGACGAAGCAAAGCCGTATCCCTATAGTGAAGGTTCGCTGGAATGCCAAGCGAGGACCGAAATTCACTTGGGAACGCGAGGATCAGATGAAACTGAAATACCCTCATCTTTTCACTTAATTGTTGTAACTTAATATTTGCTTAAATTCTAATTTCGGGACGAAATTCCTTCTAACGGGGGGATGAGGTGACAACCCAAAATTTCCATTTTGTACGAACATTATCTATTCAATAGAAGCTAGTCCAGTTTCAATGAATTTCAGACTTTTCCGAATAAGTTTGTGTACATTAGGGTCTACATTTAAGGAGTTATCAGGAGAGTGGATGCTCATGGGTTTGTGAAACTTGAGCATTTCAACACTTCATAATGTTAAAGTCGGATTCCAGAATAAAAATATTTTCTGCCAAAATATTTCAGGACTATAAATAGATTTCTGAACTAAATTCATTCATTATTCACATTTCCAACTAGAGAAAAGCCATTTTCTCTCTCACGGATCTTCGGGTTTTTATCCCAAATCGTGAGTCTACTTTCCTAGATGTGTTTTAATACTTGTTATCTGCTTAATAACATTGTTTACATGTCTAAAATGTGAGATCCGAGAGTTTACCGCCCAAGAACGTTCTTGGGGAGTAAACTCCAAAATGGAGCTTTAAGGCTATCTAGTCCCAATTCCTTGTTAGGCAACTAGTTAGGGATAATATGTAGGATCATTTGAGGCTAGAAAACAATCAAGATCACCAAGTTTTAGGAGTTTACGGCCCAAGAATTTCTTGGACCGTAAACACTTTTTTTCAAGGGCTTAAAGTGCCCTAAACACCCCCTAAGGCTTTAGACTTTAACTCTCTATTACTTATAGATTGAATGGGGAGTAAAACACATCAAAATCATCCCTAAAAGGGAGTTTACGGCCAAGAAATGCTCTTGGCCCGTAAACTCCAAGTAAAGGCACCAAAGTGTGCCTAAGGTCCCCTTTAGCCTTAAACAAAAGTCTAGAAATTATCCTTTGTATGCAAGAGGCTTAAATGAATTAAAACACCCACCCCATAGGAGTTTATGGCCGTAAACTCTAGGGGATATGGTATTTTGGCCGTAAACTCCTCAAAGGAGCATTCTAAGGCCCTAAACTACCTAAAGGATTAAACCACAAATGCTAGGCTTATTCTAGAATTCATGTAGCACCTTAAAACACACAAAACCACCAAGAGTGGAGTTCACGGCCGTAAACTCAAGGGTTTACGACCGTAAACTCCAAGGGTGGGGTTTTTTGGGTAGTAAACTCTTATTCTAAGTTCTTGGAAGCTTTAAACCCCTTTAGCTTGTCCTATAACAACTTAGATGCAACCATTAGGACCTATAACACTTATACAAAGTGTTTACATGTTCCTAAGTGTCCCAACTTATTTTATTAAGTTATTATTTGGCTAATTAGTTATATATATGCTCATTGTATGATAACTAGGCTTGTGCGTGTGAACAAGTCTCCGTTTGCCACCTAGCACGGTATCCGATACTTCAATCCAATTCACTTACCACAAGTGAGTTCATACCCCTTTAATTAACCTTTGAAATGCTTTTAAATGTTTTAAATACTTTATGGGGGGGGATACAAGTTAAATACTTATAGTTATTGCATCAATCACATGTGATTGCATTAATCACATGTGATTAATAACTAGAAAACCAATGATTTATTCACTGTTCCAACTGTTTATCAAACTGTTTTACTTCAAAATGTTTTACAAACTCTTTTACTAATCAAATGCTTTTATTAAACTTTAGTTTATTCCTTATAAATTGCATGCCCATATATGTATAGATATATAAGAAATGTTTAAAGGGCTTAGGAAGACCATCCGCCCTATTTCCTTTTTCTAGATTTGGATGTGGTCTGGTGGGATTTCGGGTAACCATCCGAAGGTCGTTTCAATATTAGTTATATATCAAATATACATATATAGACATAAAAGTACTTCCATATTCATACTTATCAGTACATCATTAGTAAGTTACCATCGGGGTAACACAGGATCATATACAACTATACTAGAAAGAGAACATATACAACTATACTAGAAAGAGAACATATACAACTATACTAGAAAGAGAACATATACAACTATACTAGAAAGAGAACATATACAACTATAGTAGAAGGAGAACATATACAACGATACTAGAACAACTAACATTACATTACATATACATGAACACGTTAACAATTATGATCCACTGTGTCGGAGCATGCCTTAAATGTCATGGGCCGAGTTGTAGCCAGAATTCTCTTGAAGGGAGAGCGTGAGTTTGCGTATAAATCTATACTGGATTGACTATCCTACACCTTGCTGCTAGCTACAGCCGGACCTGCAGGTCTGCGGGTGCCAAACGTCATTCCGTTATTACGACCATTCATTATGTCGTTGTTACCAGTCGATAGCATGGTGCAATTTATCACATTATACCTTAATATAAATCTGGTTTAAGGTAGTTAGTACATCAGTAGTTCCTATAATACAAAAGTACAGTACTACAATGATTTACCCATTACATATTTTTAGTGATAACCTCACTTAAACATTAATGTACAAACTATATTTGTTAAATGATAGTTACACTTGGGAAATTACACACTTTTGCAACAAACGAGCATACAAAACAGTTAAGCCGTGGTAGAAGGCTACTTTAATAGAAAATATAGGTTTTTCTGAGAGATTCAAACTTTTACAAACACTTACTTACATTTTACAAACTTATACTTGAGACAGGTTCAAACGGTTTTGATAAAAAAACATTGACACTAAAATACTTATGAACTCACCAGCTTAATGCTGATAAACTCTTTCAAAATAACTTGTATTCTCAGGTCATCAGTAGACAGATACCATGGCCAGCTTTTGAGAAGATGGAGCGCACCCAAGACTCATCTTATTATTTTGATTTACATTATTTTGGTGTCTATAACTGTACATAACACGCTTGTATTAAAATTATATATTTAATGCAATGGATGATGTTGTTTGCTTATTTACATTTACTGTGTTGTGATACTTACATGACGTCCTCCGCCCCAGAACGTTTCCGCTATTCTTGGTTTTGGGGTGTGACAAAATTGTCCGTCGCTGATACCTCAGTTTCTAGTAGTGGGTTAAAGATCTTTTTTTTTTTTTTAAAAATTAAATTTTTAATTCACTGATCTTTTTAAAAATAAAAACAAACTCTCATTAGTTAAAGTATAAACAAAATCCTTTCAGTGATTAAACCGAAAATAAAAAAACAAACTATATTGATTTTTATGGAATTTGCTATATTCCGTATTAAAATTTGACATTTTTTTTCGTTTTTAACCGTAATTGACCTATAAAAACTATTTCGAATCTTATAACCAAGCATTGGTTACGGTGCGAAGCTAAACCCTTAGGCGTTACGCAACCTTATATACGTCGCGACGCAATACCGCTATTTGCATAAAAACCTTAGTTTCAAGATTTGGACCTAATTAAAGGAGCTAACATTTAGGGTTTCCCTTTCTATTAACCTCCAACCCTAGATACTCATTGACATGAAACCGTAGCCCATATCATTCCATTTTTGAGATATTAATACCTTGAAAGTGAAGTTTGAGAAGTAAGCCATTTCGTATCAAGTGAAGCAAACTCTGTAGATTTCCTACCTTCTAATCATCTACTCAAGCTCCGTAAGTCATCAATTCCCTCGCTATAAGGATTTTACATGCTAGATTTAAGTTTTTAAGCTTGTATGGTCCCTTCTTGTCATGATTCCTATGGAGTTTGGAAAACTCTAGGTTCAAAGGTGGCTTTGCATGATTTTATGGACCTATCTGTAGTGTTTTGAGTGCATGTTCATCCTTCAATTTGAACCATGCAAGATGATTGTGGAATTTTAGATATAGGTTTAGAGTTGGTTGTGTTTGAGTCATGCAGATGGATAAAGTTGGAAAGTTTATCCATTAAGACCATATTTCGAGGTTTTCTGTAACTTATGAGCCTTGGTCTTAAGGGATTAAGTGCTTAATAAAGATTATGTCTTGAAAAGAAAGATGCGATCAAGGAAGGGTCACGACGTGAGAGTTGAATTGGGTCGACAAGCCTTTTGTTGCCTAGTGATCACAACCGCAATGACTTGCTTACAGTTAACTTTGACCAGTTGACCATTGACCGTTGACTTTTTGATAAGTTTGACTTTTTGTTAGAATTTTATGAATGAATAGATTCTAATTTGATAACAACATGATTGTTTGAATGACTAAGAACACAAGAAGATACATAATATCATTGTTTAATTAGAGAGCATAAGAACTATTCAGTACAAGAGTATGGAACTATTATGCCAAAAAGTACTCTCTACTAACTTACTTCCCTATATACAGGCATTAAGGGGAGTCAGAAAGGAATGTCTAAGTCAACAGTTCAGAACTGCAAGCCTAAATAGAAACTAAATATACAAAATACAAACTGAACTATGAACACAATCGCTTACAAAACTTGACACAGCATAATATTCTGAAACTCATCTATCCCCCCTTTGTGTCAAGTAACAAAAGTTGCTTTCATTTCTTCTCACTGAACACCTTTAGCATCGTCTTTATCAAAATCAAGTGAATCATGATCCACCATCTTATCATATCAGAGACACACTTAACATCATTAGGATTGTTCAATTTTCACACCTCGGCTCTAGATAGAACGTTGGTAAGAGCATATAAAGGAAATAGATGTTTGTCTTGCAGAAACATCATAGAGTTTCACAATTCACCATTCTTAGAAGTTTTGTAAACAACACCCCAGGGTTCTTTCTGAATAAATCTAACTTTAAGACTTTCCAGTCCTTCAATTATGGAATGGGTTTCAGAATAGGTCTTTGATTCAATAATTTTCCTACTTCCGCATCCATCTTCAAAACTTCTTGAATGTAGTCCCAAATCTTCCTTCTTAAAATCTGAAAGATGGGCTCATACTTTATAGGATATTTCGAAACAATGTTAAGCAATACAATCCAATCATATGGATTCATCTGCGGTAAATCAACAAGTATGAAATTATAAGTTTCATAATTGGATCCTATGAATCCTTTGAATGATACATTTGCGAAACCTTTTGCTTCAAAGGGTTTTCCAATCTTCATACCACTAATTATTTATAGGCTCCAAATTTCATATTGTGGAATTGACTACTTTACATAGAAGTTAAATAACTTCTTATTTGTTAGACCATTTCCTAAAGGAACATCATCAACCTTGTCCAAACACCAAAATATGAAGTCCTTTGTAGTCATTGGAACGTCAAGTTGAGAATCAATTTTTCTTTCACTGAAAATGAAGTTATAGGTACTAACCAGAACATGTTAACCTTCTTAACATCTTAATTTTCCATTCGATCAACCGTCCATTCAAGAAAAAGAGATCTATTGGAAGCTTCAATATCAGTTGCATTTTGCTTTTCAACGTCTTGTCGATCAAGAGATTCTTTAATTGCCTTCAACTCATCAAGCTCTTTATTCCTTGTGTTGGGTTTTTATTAAAAAAAAATCATAAACATAAAGATGGCAATGGAAGACTTTGATTTTTGAACAAAATAAAACTAATTTTATTCCCATAAAAAGATCATTTTTCATGACTTGGAAAGATGAAACGTAACCATAGAAGAAGAAAGTGAAACAACCTTTGAAGACTTTGGTTCCTTTTCGCAATTAGGAAGTTGATGAAGATGGCTTTAAGCTCTTTAGAAGTATCCAACAACATTTAACCAACTTGATAAGATGCTAGTCTTCATCTTGTAATAAAAGAATCTCTTAAGCCTTTAAGAACAAAACAAGGCTTTTGTTCTAATGGAGAGTTTCTAGTAGAGTATGAAAATTCTTCTTGCTTTGATCTTAACACTTTAAGAGACAAAACAAAAGATAATATGGAGAAGGGAAGGAATAAATTTTGTGGTTTTGTCTTTGTATATCCATATAATGAAATCCTTTCTTAAGCCTTTTAACGAAATCTTTATCCCATGGGTCTTAACACTTTAAGCAACATGCCTCTAGAGCCTATATCTTAATAATACTTTCAAGACATGCTTCTAAAGCATGTCCCCTTGAATATTATAATCCAAAAACCATATTCTCTTACACTATGACTAGCTCATATTTTTTTATAAAGAAAATAGAAGATTTTATAGAGATAAATCTTCAAGTCTTTTATAAGATATAAAACCTTAAGTTTTTAGATAAAAGACAAAAGTCCTTCTAGTACAAAAAGATGTACATGCCATAATAAATCATACCTTATGATATATTTTAATACTTAATATTGAAAATTAATAATTCCATGAAATAAATAATTTCCAATAAATTACAAGAACTATATTTATTTATCAAGGAACAAATACTTATAAATAATATAATTGCATCAAATTGTTGTTAGTGTGACAATTTAGAATCATATGTGTAACGCCTGTGTTTCCGGGCTTGCCATTTTTAGCAATGTAATAGTCTAGGTTAACCTTTGTAACCCATTTTGAAGTAATAAGATTGTATTATTTGAGTATTTTGTGTTTTGTGCTTAATTGCTTAATTATGTGGTTTGATTAATTAAGAATAAAAATAAGCGTCAAAATTTAAGTGTAAAATAAACTTAATATCTTTGGTTAATGTTGTAGTAATTGAAACGAGGTTTCCGAATATATATAGAACGCCCAAATCTGACTTCGTATGCGGAAGTTATGATTTATCGAAGTTCCGGCTTAGCGGTATACAGCCTGTTTTACTCGATTTGAGATCGAGCGGTTGTTAGCCGAAGCAATCTAAATGAGAATCGAAGATCTCATTGTTGGTATTGAAACGATAAAAAGTTAGGCGAGAACGGACGTTAAACGAAGAAGTTATGAATTTATAACGAAAGTTTCTGTCCCGGCCTATTAAAAATAATTAATAAAAATAATGTCAAAATTAGCCGACGGAGTCTAAACGAAAGTCGTAGAGCATGGTCTCACCTTTCCGTGGATATAAAGAACGTCGAAAACGGAGTTCGTATGAAGAAGTTATGAATTTCCGAAGTTTATTAATCATTTTGTATTTATTTTTAAATCAAAATTCGGAAGCATTATCCGAAGGAGTCACCGATCTGATCCGAGGTACGCCCCGCGTACTCCGAGGGATATCGACACTCGCACTCGAGCACTTCGGATACGTAAGCAATGACGTTTTGGGCAGTACGCCCCGCGTAACGCAGTACGCCCCGCGTACTCCGAGGCTCCAGCCTCCTATAAATAGGAACCGAAGGCAGCCGACCCAATTGCCAATTTCTTCTCTTCTCTCTCCCGTTTTGCATTGTTTTGCGTGCCAGAAATACCCCGAAGCCCCGGTATCATACTCTAGCCCCGAGGCAAGTCCCGAGATCCCGAAGATCCCGAAAAGTGCGGTTCCCGAGTCGAAGCTCTGCCCGCGAGAAGTTCGATTTTCGAGGAGATCTTCCAGATCTGCTGTGGATTACTACTTCTATAAGCCGTAGTGCTGTCCGATCATCTTCTGATCAAGTGAGTGTGTAGTTATTTTCTTTCCAAATACAATAATACGAAGTATTATATATAAAATACGTGCTATGTGTATATATTTGGTTGTGTTATGTGTGAATGAGTATTCACTCTCTTCTATCTTACAGATCTGCTTATTTCTTTATGAAATATGTGTTATGTGTGTGTGTGCCTCATCTGTTTTGTGATATATGTGTTGATTAAAGCATGCTATACAGGTTTTCTTTAATCTATGTATACAAATGTATATTTTTATCTACTAATATGTTGGGTAGAACATGGGTAGATAGTTGGTGTGTAATAAACAAATGAGAGGCCTCGTTGTTGTTTGATTGAGTCATCTAGTGGAGTTTAGATGACGACCACTGGCTATTCTAGACAGTCTTGTGGAAACATTAGCAGGTTCGCCACCTGTAGGTGTTAATGAACTTGGGTGTTCATTCGCTGTACTCCATCCCCCTCATGGTTGCCTTATTTGACTTATATTGCTGAGGTACCCCCGAAGCATGTGTTGTCGCCCCGATGAAATATTCTTAGACTAGGTCCCTTATGTTAGTTGTTTTAGGGACATTAAAGTGAGAATAACGGGAATGGGTAATTGGGTTATTGTTGGTTGGTGAAAATTAAATATGATATTTATTGTGGGTTGAAAACCCTATATGCTCACCAGGCTCCCAAGCCTGACCCACTCAGTTTTAAATTGTATTACAGGTAGTGGCGGAAGGGCATGAGATGGATGAACCATCAAGTTGTTTTGTTTACAAGTCTGCATATGTTTATATTTGTTATATGACTTGTAATGTATTCGTTTATGCTTATTGGTCTGTATCAGAACATGACACCCCGAGTTTTGTTTATAATGAAAATACATTTCTTTTATGAAATGCTTCGGTAAACAATGTTTTATCATGTTTTGCTTTTGGGAACAAATTCCGCAACTCTTTCAAATCAAAAGGATTTACTCTGAAAATATTTAAAAGCATAAATGAAAATCGGTCTTTTCTGGCCGAGATTTTGGGGATGTCATAATATGTTATCTAGCAATATTATTCTATAATGACTCTTGGGCATATAGATCATTCAATCTCCTACTTGCACAAATTTAATCATAGTTTGATATAGACAATGGTGAAAGTCTAACAACATTTCACTGTCCCCAGTAATATATGACTTAGTGACATTCTATCAACATATAATTCCCAAAAGCTCCAAGCTTCAGTTGATGTATAAGGTAAGTTTATTAGTTAAACCTTTATTATAGACATCCTTTTGAACATGAGACTTGGATCACAATCAATCTCATTTGGAATTCAACTTTGGGTAATGCGCGCTAGATGTGTAACTCTCAACACATAAGACGAACAAATCCCATATTGACTATATAAGCCTCATGCATAGTTTACACCATACCTGAAAATGACTTTTATAACTGCCTGGTTAAGGGTCAACATTTGACCATATCAAAGCAATAAACTCCCTACACTTAAGTCCCACTATGTATCTCAGGTTTTAAGGATACAAAGATAGTACCTTTAATCAAGTATCAATCATAATTGTGATCATTGAGATAATCTTGTTTTGGGTCGGTTCAATACTAGTTATTTTACAAGTACCTGTGAAACTTGGTTATAACCAATTGCGTACTTTCATCTAGTGAGAATCAACCAATCAAATTCATATTAGTCTTGCTTAATAATTTCTCCCACAATTATAACCGACTATGAACTTTTAGAGTAATAAGATTATTCATGGATTAAAAATGTTAATATAGAATACAACAAGTATTGATGTGATGGTTATATCCTAATATATCAAATAATATATAATAGTTGTTATCATAATCTTTGTAACACCCCGAGTTCAGAGGTGCAAGTTCAGGGTTCTTGGTGTAAATATGGAAGGTCGACTCGGCGAGTTGATGGATAGACTCGGCGAGTCGAGTCGCAGTTCTGGTTAAGTGTTAAGTGACCAACTCGGCGAGTCGGCGGCTAGACTCGGTAAGTTGGTGCTGAAAAGAGAAAACCCTAATCACGGGGGTTGTGCCCTATATAAAGAACATAACATCCTTTCTTCAGCCTCCTTACCACTCTTGAGAGCCTACAAACCTTAGAAATCGAGTGGAAATCCATTGATTGTGAAATTGGAGCTTTGGGAAAGGAAATTTTGAAAAGGGAACTTGAAGACTAAGGGATTATAGCAAGGGAGTGGTATAGATCCGAGGTCTACTTCAGTGGGGGCTTTCATTTGAGGTAATAATCAATTGCTTAAGCTCCTTTGAGTCTAGATACTTTGTTGCTTGAGTTTTAGGGAATTTCTAGAGTTATTTCGGGTTTGGAGGTTGGATCTGAGGTTGCTACCTCAGATCTGGACTTGAGATGGTCCAGAAGATCATAAAGTTCCTGTCTAGGAGCCATTGGTGAAGCCCTTTGTCTTGAACCCTAGCCCTAGAAGTGTTTTGGGCTTATATCTCCTTGCTCTCACGTAAAGTTTGCAACTTTATGTGAGGGTTAGGCTGTGGAGGAATGGATCTATGGATTGGAGTCCCTTCATCGCTTGAAAAGCCTCTGTTTGGGTTAAGAACTGAAGAGACTCGGCGAGTCACATGGGTGCACTCGATGAGTTGTATGAATATGTGCATGGACTCGACGAGTTGGAAGAACAACTCGGCGAGTTTTTTCTTGGACTCGGCGAGTCTGGTCGTGAAGTCCTAACCTTTTAGGTTGAGCTGTGAATCGGTGAGTCGAGGGACGACTCGGTGAGTTGAGCGAGAAAGGACTCAGAGTTTATTGGACTCGGCGAGTCTTGGGGCGACTCGGCGAGTTGAGTCGTGGATTGGGAGTTTCTCAGTATAGGGATTCGGCGAGTCAGTGGGTTGACTCGGCGAGTAGAGTCAGTCAGGAAGGTTGACTTTGACTTTGAGCAAGAGTTGACCGGTTGACTTCCATGGGTATTCTGGTAATTATTGGTATTTATTGAGTTTAGTCATTTGGTATTGATCAGTGGTGGAGTTCGTGTTGGAGGTTGGAGCAGTGTGATCTTATCTTTTTAGTCAGCAGTTGCGAGGTGAGTTATCCTCACTATATCGACAGGGTCTAAGGCACCAAGGCCGGCCCTTTATCGGATGGAAATCTGGGTAATTGTCATGTTATTGCTTTGCTATATGTTTGCATCCTAGTAGTTAGGATGGTATATGTTAGAGACCTGGTTAAGGTCGGAATCCTGGAATATAGGATGATGCTATGTTAGTGACCGATTAGGTCGGTATCCTGGTTAGAGTATGCTATGTATGTGATCTGCTAGATCGGTTGATTGGTGATTGATTGTTATATGATTGTATGTTTATGTGCACATGGTTGGTTGATTGGGGTTGGGTTGAGGCAGGTCTTGCTTTGTGCTATAGGCCAACATACACAGGGCGGACCAGATATTCCGAAGGCCTAGCGAGCGGTCCGGATAGGCTGTAGGCCCCACGAGGGTGGACTAGACGTGCCGAGGCTCGGAGAGTGGACCAGGCCGACTGAAGGCCCGGTGCGGGCGGACCAGTCATACTTTAGACTTAGAGAGTGGACCAGGTGGGTTGAAGGCCCAGTGCGGGCGGACCAACCACACTGCAGACTCGATGTATATTGCTAGACTCGGAGGGTGGACCAGGTGGACTGAAGGCCCGGTGCGGCGGACCAGTCACACAGTAGACCCGAAGTGCATGGCTGTTCTATTATGATATGACATGTTATGTGTATGGTATATGTGGTTGGTATTTTGGGGGTATCTCACTAAGATTTCGGGCTTACAGTGGTGGTTAAACGTTTCAGGTACTTCAGGAGACCGTGGCAAGGCAAAGGCGTGATCGTACCGCTCCTCATGTTTATGTTTTATGATATGGTTCTGGGAATACTCTGATAATAAATGTTTTGAAAACCTTTTTGTAATAACTTAATGAAATTGGTTTGTTTTTGAAAAGTTTAAATTGGTTAGAATTTTTAGAGCGTTACAAGTCGGTATCAGAGCCTTGGTTTGAGTGAATTTGAGGAATATTCGTGTGAATCCAGTCTCAAATCAAGGAGAGTTTTCAAAGTGAAATTGAAATGGTTTTCAAAAATAAGTAGAGGAGGATGCAGAGGTACGATCAACCAGAGCCAGTAAGTAGACCCCAAAATACCATACAAGTTATTTGATTATGTGATATGTTAGAACAACATGCTAGTACTAGGCTAGGGATCTTTAGGAATTGCATGATAGAATTGCCTGATTATATGATGCCTGCTAGCCTAGGGTTCCCTGTTATGTGGGGTAGTTAGCAGTTCCTCTAGAGGTGAGGATTGAGTATTTCCATGTATATGTTTATCGCTAGGGTGTTGTGGTGATACTTGATATAAATATGGGTAGATGTGGAAGGTAGTATGGGTCCGTACTACTGAAAGAACATGACCCATATGCGTATCAAGGAAGTCACAACCCCTAGGGTCGGGTTGGGAGTTGGTTCCCGGGTTATTGGGGAAGCATCTGATTTTCTGCCGGTGTATTTCCAGTATGTTGGTTACGAGGCATGTCGGGGGTGGATCCGGGTCAGGATCGGGATCAGGAGAGGGCGGTCAGGGTGGATTAGCACCACCCGAGGTTATCGGTCAGATGAGCACAGACGAGTTGGATGCTAGGATTCGTGAGATCCTGCATGATAAGCTTGCTGCTATGTTTAGGGCGGAGATGTCGGAGATGTTTGGGTCGATCCAGACCGCAATGGTTGAGTATTTTGATGAGCGCTATGCGGCTCTTACAGAGACAGCTGCCGCGGCGGCTACAATGACTATAGCAGCGGCAGGGGGAGGAGCCAGTAGAGGTTTTCAGTATCGGGATTTCGATAATACAAAGCCCCTACTTTTGATGGAGTTTAGGATCTGATTGTTGCTATGCGATGGTTGTCAGATGTGGAGGGATGTTTCTTCACATGTTCATGCCCTGCTGATTAGAGGGTGAGGTGTGCTCTGAAACTGTTGAGGGTCGGGGCGAAGGATTGGTGGAGGTTGACTACGGGGTCATATTCAGATGCGCAGCAGGCTGTGGTTTCTTGGGATAAGTTACGGGAGATGTTCAGCACTCGTTATGTTCCACGGGTTGAGAGAGAGAGGTTGCTCAGGAGATCTTAGAGCTGAAGCAGGATTCAGAGTCGGTGACGGAGATCACCAGGATGTTCACGGAGAGGGCGATGTTTTGCCCTGAGTTTGCTTCAGAGTAGGCTCAGATGTCCTGATACCTAAGTATGCTCAAGAGGGACATTAGGTAGTTTGTGTCTATGCAGAGGTGCGAGACCTTGCTGGAGTTGCAGGAGGCCGCTCGACGGCGTGAGTTGGAGATTGAGTTGCAGTTGAGAGAGCAGAGGCAAGCCTCGGTGCAGTCGTAGCCGGCGCCGAAACGGTCCAAGACCGTTGATTCTAGGTTGGGAGATCAGAGCAGCCGCACTTATGGGAAGTGCGGGAGGGGTCACACCAGAGTTTGTAGATCCAGTGGTGCATGCCGCAAGTGTGGAAGAGAGGGGCATTACACAAGGGATTGCCGCCAGTCAACTCCGATCCAGGATATGAGGATTTGTTACCAGTGTCATCAGGTTGGTCACATGAGGGCCAACTGTCCATAGCTTGCTGCAGGGCCGGTGTAGGCTCCAACACTGGCCACTTTGAGGATTACGGGTGGAGGTCAGGGTGGAGCGGAGCCCCCGAAGGCTCAGGGGCGCGCTTTTCAGCTTACAACAGAGGAGGTCAGGGCAGAGCCGGATGCGATTGCGGGTATGTTTTTGTTTTGTTGTTGTCTGGTTATCTTTTTATTTTGTGGTGTTGTATTTTTATTCGCCGTTCTGCGTGTTTCATGGGTTGGTTGAAAGTGATAGTAGTAAGGAGTTGTAAATGGTTAGCATCCAAGGGATTGATGGTTAGAATTTGGTTGTATGGTCTTGTTGCCGGATATAGCAATAGCGATTTGAGAGGTGTTCAGCGAAGAGTCGAACTCCCTTAGAGTTCGAGATGTGCGATGCCAGAGGAGTGAGTTTGTCGAGGTTGCTCGTTTCAGAGGTAATCAGTTGATGGATAAGGGGAATATGTTGAGTAGGGTTGTTTAAGTGATGTCGATTGGGTCACCGGTGGTTGGAAGTCAGTGCTCTAAGTGGGTGAGAATTGGAAAATTCTCAGGAGTGTCGATAAGCGTTAGAGTTTGATTAGCTGTTTGGGATCCAGCAATGTTTCAGTCAGCCAAGAGTGTGGGCTGGTATGAGTAAGTGACAGACCGATGGGGCGTAGTACATACCAAGGATTTTGGAAATGGTGATTGGTTGTTGTGAGGCCTAAGATTAGGCCGGGATCTGAGTATATGGAATAGAGTTAGAGTTCGGAACCTTGTAGAGGGCTAGAACAGTATGTATGGGAGAGATTCCCAGGAGGAATAGTTCGGAATGATGTATGATAGTTTGAGCAGTCGGGGGAGACTGAAGGCTGGTGGGCGTACCAGTCAGGTCGAAGGCTCGGAAAATGGTCCAGACAGGCTGAAGGCCCTGGAGGGCGGTCCAGACATGCTGAAGGTTATGAGAGTGGTTCAGATTGGTTGAAGGCCTGGTAAGGCAGTCCATTCATGCTGAAGACTCTGTAAATGTTGGTAGATCTGTATGTGGAAAGTGATTTGAGTATGCTGCTATGCAGTAGCAAGCACTGGGTCTGGCCCCATGTATTGATCAAGGTAGTGGAAGGTAGTGCATGGACCTGAGAGTCCTTGCGAGCAGATTCAGAGCATGTGCGATGCATTAAGTAGTGGTTACTCTACAAGGGACAGTGTAGAGTGGGGTGTGAGCATCGTGGCACTTGTCTGAAGTGGCAAGGTTGACAAGTAGATTTCCTTGGATTAGGAAAGGGAAAGGCATGTAACTCCGGGAGGGAGTGTTCGTTCACGGAAGTGAAAGCCATAGTGAGATTCAATGATTGAGAGTATTTCAATTATGGTTGCTGAGCACTGTGATTGTGCCAGTGGTATGGAAGCACATCCGGATCGGGTGTCTGTTGAGGTTACGAATGAATTTATGGTGGTATAGAACCAGAGGAGTTCGGAAGGGATGCAAGGATGGAGCCTTGGATTCTCAGTATGGTTGTGATTAGGAGGTTATGTATGTAGTGGTAATTCATCATGGGGATGTTTGGAGGTATCGTCAGCGTGTTAGGTTTTTTCCAGCCCGAGGATGTTAGAGCAGGTTCAACATGTGTATGTGATTGCAGAGGAGAGCTCATGGGAGTTGCTCAGGAGCTGAAGGATGTGTCATCCTGTCAGCATGGATAAAGAGTTGGATTCGGAAAGGAAGCGGGATAAGTCCTAGCAGTAAATTCGATAAAGTTGTGACAAGCTAGGTAAGGGACAGCAGTTGGTACCGGGTTAGGACCCGGTGGTTCAAGGTGATATCTAGTTTGTAAGAGTCAAGTGATTATGTGATTTAGAATGATGGAAGTATCATCGGGTGATCATTGGTTGATAAGTGTTGTTGTCAGAGAAAGAAGTCGGTGGCCGGCTTGAAGCAGTTGTCGTGACTCTGTGAGAAACAGTTGACTTTATAGGGGTTTGATAGCAGTGTTTGGAGGAACCTGGGTCGGTTGAGACCAGGAGCTGTATTGTGGGAGTATCATCTGGGATGTGTTGATGTAGGCTTCGAGGACGAAGCCTAATTTAAGTGGGGGAGAATTGTAACACCCCGAGTTCAGAGGTGCAAGTTCAGGGTTCTTGGTGTAAATAAGGAAGGTCGACTTGGCGAGTCGATGGATAGACTCGGCGAGTTGGTGCTGAAAAGAGAAAACCCTAATCCCGGGGGTTGTGCCCTATATAAAGAATATAACATCCTTTCTTTAGCCTCCTTACCACCCTTGAGAGCCTACAAACCCTAGAAATCGAGTGGAACTCCATTGATTGTGAAATTGGAGATTTGGGAAAGGAAATCTTGAAAAGGGAACTTAAAGACTAAGGGATTACAGCAAGGGAGTGGTATAGATCCAAGGTCTACTTCAGTGGGGGCTTTCATTTGAGGTAATAATATATTGCTTAAGCTCCTTTGAGTGTAGATCCTTTGTTGCTTGATTTTTGGGGCATTTCTAGAGTTATTTCGGGTTTGGAGGTTGGATATGAGGTTGCTACCTCAGATCTGGACTTTAGATGGTCCAGAAGATCATAAAGTTCATGTCTAGGAGCCATTGGTGAGGCCCTTTGTCTTGAACCTTAGCCCTAGAAGTGTTTTGGGGTTATATCTGCTTGCTCTCACGTAAAGTTTGCAACTTTATGTGAGGGTTAGGCTATAGAGGAATGGATCTATGGATTGGAGTCCCTGCATGGCTTGAAAAGCCTATGCTTGGATTGAGATCTGAAGAGACTTGGCGAGTCACATGGGTGCACTCGACGAGTTGTATGAATATGTGCATGGACTCGGCGAGTTGGAAGAACAACTCGGCGAGTCTGTTGAAGATTGCCTAGCACTCGGCGAGTCTGTTCTTGGACTCGGCGAGTCTGGTCGTGAAGTCCTAACCTTTTAGGTTGAGCTGTGAATCGGTGAGTCGAGGGACGACTCGGTGAGTTGAGCGAGAAAGGACTCAGAGTTTGTTGGACTCGGCGAGTCTTGGGGCGACTCAGCGAGTTGAGTCGTGGATTGGGAGTTTCTGAGTATAGGGACTCGACGAGTCAGCGTGTTGACTCAGCGAGTAGAGTCAGTCAAGAAGGTTGACTTTGACTTTGACCAAGAGTTGACCGGTTGACTTCCAGGCGTATTCTAGTAATTATTGGTATTTATTGAGTTCAGTCATTTGGTATTGATCAGTGGTGGAGTTCGTGTCAGAGGTTGGAGCAGCGTGATCTTTTCTTTTCAGTCAGCAGTTGCGAGGTGAGTTATCCTCACTATATCGACAGGGTCTAAGGCACCAAGGTCGGCCCTTTATCGGATGGAAATCCGGGTAGTTGTTATGTTATTGCTTTGCTATATGTTTACATCCTGGTAGTTAGGATGGTATATGTTAGAGACCTTGTTAAGGTCGGAATCTTGGAATATAGGATGATGCTATGTTAGTGACCGGTTAGGTCGGTATCCTGGTTAGAGTATGCTATGTATGTGATCTGCTAGATCGGTTGATTGGTGATTAATTTTTATATGATTGTATGTTTATGTGCACATGGTTGGTTGACTGGGGTTGGGTTGAGGTGGGATCTGCTTTGTGCTGTAGGCCAACATACCCTGGGCGGACCGGATATTTCGAAGGCCCAACACGCAGTCCGTATAGGTTGTAGGCGCCACGAGGGCGGACCAGACGTGCCGAGGCTCGGAGAGTGGACCAGGCCGACTGAAGGCCCAGTGCGGGTGGACCAATCATACTGTAGACTCAGAGAGTGGACCAGGTGGCTTGAAGGCCCGGTGCGGGCGGACCAACCACCATGCAGACTCGATGTATATGGCTAGAATCGGAGGGTGGACCAGGTGGACTAAGGCCTGGTGCGGTGGACCAGTCACACAGTAGACCCGAAGTGCATGGCTGTTCTATTATGATATGACATGTTATGTGTATGGTATATGTGGTTGGTATTTTGGGGGTATCTCACTAAGCTTTCGGGCTTACAGTTATGGTTTAACGTTTTAGGTACTTCAGGAGACCGTGGCAAGGCAAAGGTGTGATCATATCGCTCCTCATGTTTATGTTTTATTATATGGTTCTGGGAATACTCTGATAATAAATGTTTTGAAATCCTTTTTGTAATAACTTAATGAAATTGGGTTGTTTTTGAAAAGTTTAAATCGGTTGGAATTTTTAGAGCGTTACAATCTTCCAATATCCAAATACTAAATCCAAATCAAAATCCCATTTATAGAATAATAAGGTCTTATAGTTGAAGTGTGAGCATTCATACTTAGCTCAAAAAGGACTTTATTAATGGATCTGTGTAAATTTAATTTGTGTGAATTTAGCAAATAATATCATCTCCATATTTGACTTTACTCTAGGTATAGTTGAATATCCTAGAGAATATGATTGGTGTTCTTTCATGACATATAGTCTCTTAGCTTGATTAAGTATACTCTCGAAGTCACAAAGATTTCTATGTGAATATTGAATGGAAAAAATCAACATAGTTTTTCAATAAACTAATTCATCCAATCATATTTGATTTCAATTTTTGAAGTAGTAGTGTATTCTTATTTAGTAGACTATACAATTATGTTTTGCTTGGACCTCATTGTTGAGTATGGAAATATCAAAATTGATATTGGCATTCATACTCATTGTCCAATTGTTTGTTTCCCGATTTCTGATTAGTTTAACATAAAACCTAATTGAACACATCAATTCAGTCCTGACTGGGCCCGCCACATAACTTAACACAAAATCATCGAGGGGCCCAAGATATCGCTTTTAATCCTCTTAGGATAAAAGGAACAGATAAACTTTGACTTATATGCTTGTACTATTTACTCGTTAAATCATACACAACAACACGTTTTATAACATCAAGTTACTGATGCATTTACGCATTATGAATGCCCAACCAACTCGTAAACAACAACTCATTTATCTCGGTTTAAAAACTATACAATATTATCGTCTGACAATCACTCGTGATAAATTCCATGAAGTGATTCATGTGAGCGGGGGTCTGATCTAATACTCAAATTCTATTTCAGGAGTACTCACGAACATTGGAACAAACTTTTTCTATGTCTAAACGCTTAGACAATCTACAAGCCAGTTCATGATAGTCTTGCGTCAGTACCTACTTCCAAAGTATGATTGAATGTGGATAGTTTGAATAATCTTATTATTCTGGAAGTCAAAACCTGCAAAATGAAACAATAGTAAACAATTGACACAAGATAGTAACACTACTAATAAATAAAACTCCTTTATTTAATCATCAAATGTCAATTACACATTAACTATTACAAGTTTCTAAATAGCTATCTAATCACTAAAACTAATATCGTCCTTCAGCCTAATACTCCTAGCATGCTGCACATGCTTTACCCTACTCATTCCCTTCGTAAGGGGATCTGCTGGGTTCTCCTCTGACGATACCCTCTTTACTATGAGGAGTCCCTCTTCTACTCGATGTATGATGAAATGGTATTTTTTGTCGATATGCCTGGATCTGCCATGACCCCTCGGTTCCTTGGTTAAGGCGATCGCACCTTTGTTATCACTTAAAATTTCCATAGGCTCCTTTATGGAAGGTACAACTCCAAGGTCTCCAATAAAGTTCTTTAGCCATATTGCCTCCTTCGACGCTTCGATCGCTGCTATGTACTCTGATTCGCACGTTGAATCAGCCACGGTCTCCTGCTTGGAACTTTTCCAAGTCACTGCTCCTCCATTCAAAGTAAATACCCATCCCGACTGAGAGCGTAAATTATCTCGGTCGGTTTGAAAATTGGAGTCACTATACCCTCGCACTCTCAAGTCATTACTCTCACCAAGGATAAGGACCTAATCCTTAGACCTTCGTAGGTACTTAAGAATGTTCTTTACCGCAATCCAGTGAGCTCTACCAGGGTTCCCTTGATATCGACTAACCATGCTCAAAGCAAAAGCCACAGCAGGGCGATTACATGTCATGGCATACATGATCGAGCCAATGGTAGAAGCATATGGTACTTGACTCATTTCTGTCATTTCGACATCAATACTCGGACTTTGAGTCTTACTCAGTTTGGTGTTGCTCTTGATAGTCTATTCTCCTTTCTTGGAATTCTACATGTTGAAAAGTTTCAACACCTTGTCCAAGTAGGTACTTTGACTAAGTCCTATTAGTCTTTCTCTCCTATTTAGTATTGGTCCTGGGTGGGCCCAAATAGCTTGAGTAAATTGTGGTCGGGTAGTGAGCTATATTTAGATATAATGAGTGAGGTTTGGTCTTAGATCTTAATTGGGTAATTATGGGATTTGGTTCAGTGTTAGAGGCCGATGTGCAACAGCAACATCTATAAGAGCTGTTCATCATCCGAGGTAATTGCAGGGCGTACGAGTGTGTATGCTCAGCGTACTCATGTGCTTAATTTGGACGCAGAGCCACCTAGTATGCTAGGCGTACTAGGCTCAAAGAGAAAACCCTAAGTGAGGGGTGCGACCCTATTTAAAAACATGAAGGCCTCATTTCTGGCCACCATTTGTATCCTTCAACCCTCTCAAAACCATAATATCTGTTTCTCTAGCTTGAGTGTCCATTTGTGAGCTTCTAAGTGTTCTTGTGGTATCCTTGAAGTGAAGAAGGAGTATTGAGCAGGATGGAATTGGAGTCTAAGCCTTGGATATGAGCTTTTTTGTGGTTGGAGCATCATTTGAAGGTATAAAGCTCAAAGCTTTCTCATTCTTTTTCATTTGAGCATATTATGGTCCATTTTAGGGTTTCGGTCCCAAAGCTTGAAGCTTTATGAGTTGTTAGCTTAATATATGTCCCATTGAGTGTTATTAATGGAATGGATTCATAAAAATGAGGTATTGGTTGTTAAAAAACACCCCATGCATGAGATATGTGCATTTTTGGGAGTAAAGAGTGAGAGTTTTTGTGTTTGGTACTTCCTCAGCCATGTAAAGGATTAACGTCACAAACTTTATGGAGTATAAGCCATCAGGAGGTCCAAATTTGAGAGTAGAGATATGGTCTTAACAGATAAAGACCAAAAGATTAGGAAGAGAAATCATGGGACGTACACCCCGTGTAATCCTGGTACACCCTGCATACTGATCTAATGTCCTCGATCAGGATTTATATGCACACTGAGCGTACCAAGGGAGGTAAGCGCCACGTAATCTAGTTGTGGGCTTTTTGGGCTAAATCTCATTTTGGGCCTGGATTTTGGGATTGTTGTACTAGAGATTTTGATCAGAGAAATATTGTGTATGTTTTGGGCCTTGTGTTGGTCTTGCCATTAGGACTTAAGTTTAGGAGTTAGGCCTTGGGAGAGCCCATTTAGTATTAGGCTTTGGAGGGCCCAAAGAGCTTGATTAAATTTTGGGTTGGGTAGTGAGCTATCTTTAGAACTAATAAGTGAGGTTTGGTCTTAGATCTTAATTAGGTAATTGTGAGTTTTGGTTTAGTGTTAGAGGCCGATGTGCAGCAGAAACATCTATAGGAGTTGTTCATCATCCGAGGCGAGTCTTCTCACTATACTTACCTTGAGTGGAAATCTATGTGTGACCAGAGGATATTATGTGCTTATATTAAGTATTGTGATATCCTGCATTATGTCATTGTGATTTATGTTGTGTATTATACTGAGTTTACTGAGTTAGAACCGGAGGGTCCACCCGAGCTGTGGGACCAGAGGGTCCCACTGAGACACATTGACCGGAGGGTCTTATCTGAGCATAGCCATGATAGGCTAATGAGATATGTGTGGTATTTTGGGGAAGTCACTAAGCTTCGTGCTTAGCGTGTTATGTGTTATGTGTTTTAGGTACTTCTTAGGATCACAGGAAGGCGCCGACTTGATTGTTTTGTGGATCCTGGATTTTGTTATTATAGACATGTGTTTTGATAAATTGAGATTTTGGAGATCTTTCTGTTTTATGTTAATGACATTTTTAAATGAAAATTTTGTTTGAAAATTTACGATGTTACAATTTGGTATCAGAGTCTTGGTTTGAGGGACTCGGAGGCACCTTCGGGTATGTCTGGACTCAAATTGAGGATTTGAGAAAAGTTTTCAAAAGAAATGATTTTTCTAAAACGAGTAAGAGTTTATAAGTCAAAAACGAGAAGGAACAGTGTGTACAATCAGCCAGAGCCCGAACGGTGATTTCCCAAAATACCTTAATTATGTACTTTATGAGAGATTTATGAGATGTTTATGAGATATTAAAATTGCATGCTAGAGGATAGGGTAGTTATTTTAGATTCTAGGGCTAGAGTTGCCTGATTTATGGTGCCTGAGCCTAGGAGATGTTACTATCTGTTATTTGCTCTGTGAAGGTGCTGAGTTGGAGTAGCTAGCAGGAATCTTTTAGAGAGAGAGCTTTGAGTAGCAAGGTAATCTAGGAGAGATACCTAGATGAGCATTTTAAGAGTATATTGAAAAGAGTGATTAGATAACATGAGAGGTACGATAGCCTGAGTTTGGTGATGCCTTTTGAGTTGTGAATAGAGCAAGTAGAGTTGTGTGCTTGAGTAGTGTTTTGTGCCGGTGGAGGTTATTCGATGCCCGAATGTTGATATCTTCGTGCTTTGTGGAACTCTTGATGGTGGGAGTCAGCTACGATGTGAATATGACGATATTCAGGAGGTAGATGGCTAGCATCATAAGGAGTTATTTAGTAGCTGATGGTAGAGAAGTGTGAAAACCTAGGGAGCAACCTTAGTTAGATGAGTACACTGATAAAGGATAGTATTTGCTGGAGAGCAACAAGGTATAACAGGATTGGTGATCAAGAAGGTTGAGTATCTACTTAGGAAATCTGGGATGATCCGTGTTGAAAGTATAGGTAGATGTGGCAGGTAGTATGGGCCCATACCACTGAAAGTAGAGGACCCACACTCAAAACAAGGAGAATCACAAGGGTTCTAAGTAGCAGATTGAGGGGAGATAACATGGTTTGAGTACCATGATTTGTAGTAGATAATGCTTCTGAGTTTACGAATTGTCCCGTTGTGATTGTTTAGACTGAGAACTGATATGATAGAGTGTGGGGCTAGAGGTCCATGTCGAGCAAGCTTCAATTAGAGTGTACCTTGAGAGGGAAATTTAGTTAGTTTCCAAGAGATTTTACTGGTGAGATGCCGGTTGGAGTCGCAAGACTTAGGGATGAGTAAAGATGGTGCTTTATGGAAGATTGCGGTCGAAGTTGAGCGATCGGCCGATAGTTGAGATGTCACTTTCTGTGACCAAAGTAGCGGTATTTTCGTTTCCTGTAAGAAGCAGAAGATATATTGAGCTTTCGGTTTCCGAGTTTGTAGGTAAACTTGTAACACTAAAATTTTCAGACAAACATTTCATTTAAAATAATTTATTTCTTTAACACTTTTCATAAAAATCTCCTTTTTGTTTTAATTACAAGACATGAATCTTTTGTTCAATCACTTAATAAACCAGAATCCTCAAACCAAACTTTTCCTCTGGTGTGTACAATCGAGCTGGTGCCGTCCCGTGATCCTGATAAAACCTAAAACACATAACACAAAACACTGTAAGCACGAAGCTTATTGAGTTCCCCAAAATACCACATTAAACACATACGCCACTCAAGGATACAATATGACCCTCCGGTCGCTGTGTCTCAGCTGAACCCTCCAGTTTCGTATCGTTGGAGCCTCCGGTCCGGTCTGTATCATTGGACTCTCCGGTCCGGTCTATATCATTGGACCCTCTGGTCCGGTCTATAAACTCCGCATAGCATAAATCACAATGACATGATGCATAGCATATCATATATAACATAATACTCAAGGTAAGCACATAAGACCCTCCGGTCACACATAACTACCACTCAAGGTAACGTATAATGAGGATACTCACCTGCTACTGCCGACTGAAGAACAAGATCACGCTGCTCCGACCACCGTCACGAACTCCACCACTGAATCACCGAAACCAATAAATACCAATAACAACCAAAATACCCCTGGAAGTCAACTGGTCAACTCTTGGTCAAAGCCAACCCTCCTGACTAACTCTACTCGCCGAGTCAACCCGCTGAATCGTCGAGTCTCCATGCTCTGAAACTCCCATAACACGACTCAACTCACCGAGTCGCCCCAAGACTCGCGGAGTCCCACAACTCTGAGTCAAACCGTACTCAACTCACTGAGTCATCCCTTGACTCACCGATTCTCAGCTTAACCATAAAAGGTTAGGACCTCAAGACCAAACTCGCCGAGTCCATGGCTATCTTCAACCAACTCGCCGAGTTTATGCCTATCTTCATGCAACTCGCCGAGTCCACCCATGTGACTCGCCGAGTACTACTAGCTCTTAACCCATACAGAGGCTTTCCAAGCCATGTAGGGTTTCCAATCCATAGATCTACTCTTATACATGCCATCCATCACGTAAAGTGGCGAACTTTACGTGAATCCAAGGAGATCTAAGCATAATACACTCTTGGGCTAAGGTTTGGGGCCAAAAGACTTCATCAACAGCTCTTGAACAGGGACTTTATGCTCTTTTGGATCATCACTACTCTAGATCTGAGGTAGCAACCTCAGATCTAACCTCCAAACTCAAGATAGCACTAGATATACACCCAAAAATCCCACAAATGATAGATCTAGATGGATAACAGCTCAAGCAACTAATCATTACCTCAAAAGAAGGTTCCAACAGAAGAATAAGTCAAAACCTTGAAAAGACCCTTGCTCCAAGCCTCTTAATCTTCAAATATCTCTTCAACAAACAGTCCTTCAAGATCCAAATGTTCTCTAATTCTCTCACAACGAATATTAGGGTTTTTGGACTTCAAGGGAGAGTAAAGAGGCTGGGGAGAGGGTATTATGTTCTTTATATAGGGCCTAATCCCTGGGATTAGGGTTTTCTCCACACAGCACCAACTCGCCGAGTCCAGCCACCGACTCGCCGAGTTGGACACTAAACACGGGACCAGAATCGTGACCCTACTCGCCGAGTCTACCCATGGACTCGCCGAGTTGACCATTAACATTTTCACTTTGAACCCTGAACTTTGCACCCCTGAACTCGGGATGTTACAATTCTTCCCCTCTTAAATTAGGCTTCGTCCTCGAAGCCTGCGGCAACACAACTCCAGAGACTACTCTCGCAATGCACCACCTGGCATTAACCAGACCAGGTTCCTCAAAACACTACCACCGAAACCCAAAACCTAACTCTTCCCCTGCGGTGTCCTGACCACCGCCTCACCTCTGATACCCACACAAATCAACCGAGTACCACTCCATGATACTTCACTCGCTCCAAATCACAACGATCGCTTGACCCTTACACAGCTAGACATCACCCCAGACCACCGGGTCCTGACCCGGTACCAAACTGCTATCCCTTTCCTTGATTAGCATAGCCTTTATCGAATTCACTTCTGGGACTCATCCCACTTTCAGTCCGAATCCAACTCTTTTCTTTCCGTGCTGACAGGATGACCCATCCTTCAGCTCCTGAACAACTCTCCTGAGCTCTCCTCTGCAATCGAATACACATGCTGAGCCTGCTTTACATCCTCGGGTTGGAAAAATCCGACATACTGACGATACCATCAGACATCCCCAGGATGAATTACCACTATATACATAACCTCACAGCCATACTTAAATCAAAGGCTCTATCCTTGCATTTCTTCCGAACTCCTCTGGTTCTAAACCACCGGAGATTCTTCCGCAACCTCACCAGACACCCAACCCGGAAGCGCTTGTATACCACTGGCACAGACACAGTTTTCAACCACCATACTCTTAGTCATCCATTCTCACTGCTGCTTTCACTTACATGAACCAACACTCCTCTCGGAGTTACATACCTTTCTCTTTCCTTACCCAAGGAAATTTACTTGTCAACCTTGCCACTTCAGACAAGTGCCACGGTGCTCACAACCCACTCTACACTATCCCTAGCAGAGTAACCGCTACTCCATGTATCGTACATGCTCTGAATCTGCTCGCAAGGACTCTCTTCCCAACAAATGGGGGGTCCGACACCTCCTCCTATACACCATCTCAAAGGGTGGCATACCAATGCTCGAATGATAGCTGTTGCTATAGGAAAACCCATAGAACCTCAACCCTATAGTTGAACTTCCATGGTTACCCATGACATGATTCAGAATGTCTCACTAACTTCCTTCTCGTGTCAACTATCTCGGCCCAGTGACACTCAAGTCAAAAAATTCTCTTTACCTCATACGTAAACTACAATCCAACCGAAGATCAACTCACTCCTGACACTTGACATCTAAGGCTCAAGAATTCCGTGCAACTCACTGCACTATCCCATCCAAACACTAAACCTCTGGTCTCAATTCCAGATGATAACTAACTTTTCAGAAGAGTACTCATTCTCTGAATCTGAAACCTCATATCGCCTTCCTGACGCACTACTAAAATCAAACTCATCTCAAGAGTTTGATCAATCCCCGGGTTGGACCACTCTCAACCCATGTTGAATCATAAAAGTGACCCACTTGAACTCAAGTACCGCAACCATCTCTTTACTACCGTAACGGTTCAGCTCCCACAACCAATCCAGCATCCGAAGTCATTTCTACAAACCGCAACCATTCTCCATCAGCAATCATCTCAGCATCCGGAGTCATCAAGTCTTCAGCATCCGCAGTCTTAGTTATTTCCTTTACTTATCTTATGTAATGTACTCTATTGTCCAGCATGCCTTGCACGGTTGCTTATAGAGTAGTTTGTTTCAGAGTCTTTATAAATAGACACATTCTTTTGTATCAAAACCACTTCTTACTATACTTCTTAACTTCTTAATACACAAGATTTTCCTTCAATCATCTCTCTTATCTTCTTCATTTCTCTATCTTATTACTCTTCACATTCAAACTGCTACTGGAACATAACCTCTCTTCGGAGCAAGTCTTCTAGAATTAATCACTAAACTTGATCTCACTTACTAACTTGGAGTGAATTCATTCCTTGTTATGAATCAATTTAAGTGTACTCTTGATATAACAACTGTTGTCATTTACATTTCTTTACTTTCCGCAACTAACTATCTAACTATCTAACTATATTATTGTTGAGCTTTTGATCCTTTGAGATTAACTCTTTTCCACAATATACTTGTACTAACGTTTGTTCAAGTGTGTCTACAAGTTTTTCTCTCAACAATTGGTATCAGAGCCAAAGTGGCTGCTTTTTGGATATTGGAACTCTGATTTTCTCATTAAGCCTTCTATACCACTAAATCTCATTTCTCAAAAAAAAAATGGCACAATCGTTATCTCTGAATGTCTCCAATAGTGTTGGTGGTTCTAACCGAGCCCCAATACTGGTAGCAAGTGAATATCATCACTGGTCACAAAAAATGGAGAGGTACTTAAGAAGACTAGGTAGAGAGGTATGGCGATCCGTGGAAGAAGGACCACACATTCCAGTCCTTACACCAGTTCAAACTAACGGCGCGACAACCAGACTAGGAGGAGGTCAACCAACTATGAGGCGTCCTACCAAGGATGATCTCGATAAAATGGAAAATGATGCTATTTCTTTTATGAAATTTCTTGTGGTGTCGCTCCTGACAACTTTGATATTATCATAAACTGCAAGTCAGCAAAAGAGATCTGGGATGTACTCAAAAACCTGTACGAAGGCTTAGAACAAGCACAAGATAAGAAGCTCACTACCACACTCAATGACTTCAACAACTTCAAAGATCATGCTGGTGAAAGTTTGGAAGATTCCTTCAAGAGATTCAACCTGATAGTGACAAAGTTATCAAATGCTGGTACCATCTGCAGCAACCATGAAACCAATCTCCAGTTCCTTAATGGCTTAGGACGACATTGGACTACGACCAAAATGATAGTTCAAGGTGACAGGAAGATTCACTCTTTATCACTCTACAAACTCTATGGAGAACTTCAAGCACAAGATTCCACTGTACTCAAAGATTGTGCTGACTTCTAAGGACCACTTGCTCTCATAACACAAGCTCCACCGCAGTCACCTTACTCTTCATCGTATGACACCCAACCACAGTCATACGAAGTGGATTTTGAGTATGATGATGAAGAGGAATTTCAGAAGGCTATTGCTCTAGTTAGCCAACAGTTCAACCGCATACCACCTTCCTCTTTCCGCAACCCAAAGAGGTATCGCAGTCTCCTCAGAACAATCAACCCAAGGAGGTACCGCAGTCTCCTTAGAACAATGACCACGGTACTCAATCAGAAGACAAGACTGATGTTTTGATTTGTCACAAATGCAATAAAGAAAATCACTTCGCAAAAGATTGTATGGCCAATGTAGTCAAGGACAGAGCATTCTATCTTAGAATGGCTCAAGAGTTGGAAGAAAAAGAAAAGGCAAGGGCATATGTGGCTCAAGTTAAAAGAGACCATCAAGTTTGGTCATCAGGGGATGAAGAAGAGACCATCAGCAGTGTTAAGAGAAAAGGGAAAATCTGCATGATGGCCACTGCGGATGATGATGGGTCAGCAATGTTGAACAAAAACTACTGCTACATGGCGAAAGATGGGACTCTAAGCATCGTTGAACAGGTAAAACTCATGATCTGAACTTTAAATTATAGCATGCATGACTGTCAACCCTACATAGATGATCTTAATGACACTTGTGCTGCCGTCCTTACAGACTATAACAAAGCCCTAGATGAGAAGAATGTTACGTCCCAATAGATGTTCCATATGAGAGGAAGACTGGATAACAAGAGACTTAAGATGGCAATGTTAGAGAAGGATCTAGAGTTAGAGAAAGATGCTAGTGGGTGAGAGTGGACACCCATTCAACCGCCATTTTATAGGCAGTTTCCTTATACCCCCTTATAGATCGGCTTCATGAGTGAGGCCTACTAATGGTAAGACTGACTCATCTTATAGATATATATAAGTATTAAGCTTTTAATATTATGATTGTATAAGGGTGTATTTTAAACATTTCAAAATACTAGGGTTTTAATCAAATTTAAAATTTTCGAAAACTAATACCTTTTAATTTTAAAATCTTAAATACTAAAACTTTGATTTAATAACTATTATTATACAACTAATTTAAATTAATTAATATTAAATGATTATCCATTAAATTAAACAATTAATTTAACCTAATCTCTTTATCCCCAAGATTTCGAAAATTTGGGAAGGGATATTTCAAAATCTTTAATTATCCACTTAAACAATTAATAAGATAATTACCAAAGATTACATTATCCTAATCCCTAAAATTTTGAAATCTAGTCTTGGGGAGGAAAGTATTTTCGAAAACCCTAGGCTTAACCAACCCTAGAATCGAAAATATGAGGCCAAAGGAAAGGATTCAAGAAACCCTAACAAATTTCGAAAACTAGGGTTTTGAAACACTAATTTCGAAAATCCAAAACTTAGGGTTTACTTTCCGTAAACCCTAGTTTGTCAAATTCATACTTTTGTATCAAATCTAATTGAAAACAAACAACCAAAGGCTCTGATACCACTATTGGGTTTTATACAAACAATCCTATGTGTGCATGCAACCCTAATTTGGATATATGTTTTCACTATTAGACATACCACACATGAACACAATGGAAAACCCTAGCATGCATCTAAACTTTTGAAATACACAAACAAAAGATTAGAATACATACCTTTGTTGCTATATAGTAATAACAACTAGTTCCTTGAATTTCCTTAGCTCTTGAGAACAAGTACCACAATTGTAGTACCTCTAATGGCTCACAAACACACTAGGTGAAAGGATGAATATGAGAAAAATGAGATAGGGTGGCTTGCTCTAGAAATCGGCACTCCTAGGGTTTCTTGAAGGTAGGCCAAAAATCCAATGCCTAGGGGGTCTATTTATACTTGAGGCTAGCTAGGGTTTAAGGGTGGAAACCCTAATTCCTTAGCGTAGGTCCTAAGCAAGTCCATAGATCTTATACCCTTTAGCCTTGGACGAAAATTCCTAGATCCTTCTAGGGAATTTTGGCCCTTGCTTAATAAGGTGGTCAAATGGCCAAAAGCCTCAACTATGAAATAATTATGAAACAACCCCTATACTTTTAATCAGTTCCTTTAATCCCAAAATTAATTCCAAATTAATTTCTGATTAAATACTAATTAATAATATGATTCCTAATTAATATATTATTCTTATAATATATTATTAAATCATATTTATTCCCCAATTTATTATTCTTAATAATAAATCCTCCTCTCTCCTTAACAGTCATCCTGTCTAGTACATCCTAATTATAGTTATGGGGCAAGTACATCCTAATTATAGTTATGGGCTTAGACACCTAATCCAACAAGTATAATGGCTGCGATCGAAATGGATTGTTCTATGTGATGCTAGTGATGAAGGTTTGAATTAAAAATAATTAGTTTTGCTTGAGGGCAAGTAAAGGATAGGTGTTGGGTATTTTGATATTGCCATATTTATACATACTTTTAGGTAATATTTGAATACTTATTTAAACATATTTTGGTTATTTTCATAGAATAATGGTACTTATAAGATTAAATTGTATTTTTCGGCTAAAAGAAATCATTTTGAAGAATAAGGACTAAAAGTGGAAAAAAAGAAACTTTGGAGGCTTGGAAGACAAAAGAAAAGAAAACCCACAAAAACAGCTATATCCACGTTGTGGATATCACTTACATGACATGGAATGGGAAATTCTGGAAGATGAGTACGCGCAAAGTCAAAATCCTTGCCCGATAAGGATTCATCTAAGTCCACGACGTGGAGCCTTGTTCCATGACATGGAATGTAATTTCATGAAAAGTATATATATCTTGAACACTTACGGATTTGTTGGTTGCTTTTTGGAAGAATAGTGTTCCAGAAGTCGTTTTTTAGAAGAATACAAGTCAGAAACCCTGTAGCTTCAACCAAGGAGAGGAAGGAGATCATACTTCGTTTATAGTTTGGTACATTACTATGTATTAGATTATGAAGTTTACTTATGTGATTATTTTGATGAGTAGCTAAATCTACCTGATTTTGTTAGCTAGATGAAGCAGGAGCTCATGGTTAGTTTAGACTTTTCTAGTTGGTTAATGTCTTATGTGTGATTGTTTATACCTAGCATGCTTAACTTGATATTTGACTACTTTGGTTCATCTTCTGTGTAGTTTAGTTACCATTAATCTGCATAAATTTGACAACCTAGTAATTTAGTGAACATTATATTATTAGAGCTAAGATCAAACCAATCTTAGATAAGCAATTGAAGTATTTAATTTGGCCGTGCTAGAGAACTCATATTGTGATCACAATTGTGTTTGTTAAATCAATCTTACATAGCTCCAATCCTATCTAATAATTGATTATGTGTTAAGTTATGTGTGACCAGACATTGCTCTACATGAGTTAATTGAATAATGGTAAATTTGAAATTGACTTGCTAATAATATTGTAATTGGTAACCAACGAGAATTGTCATAATTAATATTTAAAGCATTGAGGGAAAGTGGATTCAAACTAACAAGAGTTTTTTTATAATTTGATTGAATAGTTGTTGATAAATTAAGTTCATTTAAACTTGCAAAATTAGATAAAAACTCATTTTACTCTTGTTAGCATTTTAGATTAATTTAATATTAAGTAGGTTAAATAATGGAATTCGTTTCCTGTGTTCGATACCCGACTTTTGTGCTATACTATTTGCGATGGGTACAATGCCCTGATTCGAATAGCTAGTATGAGAGTATGTAAAATTCCGTGTAGCTATTTTCACGCATCACTCGTGCAACCAGAAATCGTATTTGGAGCACTTTGCGTACAAGCTCTCCCTCCCCAGGGTATCCAAGACCTCTCGCAAGTGCTCCTCGTTCTGATTCTGCATACTAGAATTAACAAAAATATCATCGATAAAAACTATCACATACCGATCCAACATTGGTATGCATATGCGGTTCATGAGATCCATGAACGCGACAGGAGCATTGGTGAGCCCAAATGGCATCACCACAAACTCATAGTGGCCATAGTGAGTCTGAAATGCTATCTTTTGTACATCCTCGTCTCTGACTCTCATCTGATGGTGGTTGGCAATGTACAATGTTATCATGAGTCCGTCATGGTGAGGATCCTGGATCCCTTTCTTGTCTGTCTCGTCAAACATGATTTCCTTTTCATTGCTAACCAAGGTATTCTTCTGTGGTCTATCCTCCTTTTCTTTTTTAGAGACCTTTGCATGTCTTTTATATTGAGAGTAAGAAGTACCACAAATGTTAGATCCGCCTGAGATAATGTTAATTATTTTGGCGTTTGGGGGTGGAGATCTTGTGACCATCTCGGTTGTTCTCCTTGGACTTTTCTGTTTTCTTCCGAGGATCTCTTTGAGATGCCCCTTGCTAAGGAGGTAATTGATCTCCTGGTTAGGCCTATACAATACTCTGTCATGTGACCAAAACCTTCGTGGTAAGCACACCATTTGGACTTGTCTTTCTAACTGGTGGACTTGTTATCCTTCTTTGGCCACCTTGCTTTGTCTCCAAGATCCTGCATAGCATGGATTAAACCTGAAACGTCTACATAAAAACAATAGCCAATGATCTTAGGAAGTTCCTATTCCTCTCCTTCATCTTCGAGGACATTAACCCTATGATGATCTGGATTGGAATAGGGCTTTGATTTGTAGGATATTAGGACAGAGGATTCGGCCTTCCTATTGGGATTCTCGTATTGACTTGAAGGGTTACTCCTCTTCTAGACATCTTTATCCTCTTCAAGCCTTATGAACCTCAATGCTCAGCACCTAACTTCGTCCTATCTCTTGCATGGGGTCATCACAAGATCTTTATAGAAGGGTGCATCCTTCCTTAGACCCATCTTGAAGGCCTTTATTGTTGGGTTTTGAGCATTCTAAAACTCCTATGGTGTACATGCAACCCTAGAAACCTTGGATCTATGTTTTCTCTAAAATACATGCAAATTTGATTTCCAAGGTTTACAACCTAACTACCATGTTATGGGGTACTTGTAATATAAAACTATAAGTAGAATAACATACCTTTCTTTTGTGGTTTATTACTTGGAGTTTTAGAGCCTAACACCAATAGTGTGGATGCCTCAAGTGGTGTCACTAATCACCCAAAACAACATGGAAATACTTGAGAGAATATGATGCTTGCTAAAATCAGCCCACACTTGTTTCTCACTCATACTAGTGCTAATTCTAGAACCAAGGACATCTTTATATAGAATGGAGGATTAGGGTTACACCCTAATACCCATGACTGTTCATTTACCTAGGATCCATGGGTTAAAAGCTCCATGGACTTCCATATACTCGTAGCCCATCCTAAATAAAGCTTAGCCCATTCCATATATATAAGAGTCCATATTTAATTAGGTTCTTTTGATTATTAAATTAATTCCAAAAATAAATTCTTGATCAACACTAATTAAATAATATGACTGCACATTAATATATTATAACTTATAATATATTAATAGATCATAAACATCTTATTCTCAAAAATATATCCATACAAATTGTTAAGTGAAGTGCAACCCAAATGGACCACGCCGGGTCGGGTCAAGTTCATACCAAATATACGAACTTATACACCTTATCCAACAGTCTCCCACTTGGATAAGTCTGATAACTATAGTTGCAAGTACAACTTCAGGAACCAACCAGCAATCGTAGCTCTTTACAACTCTGTTGAACTATGAAGCGCCATTTTAGATAAGTGATCATATAATCCTCTGTTCTCAAGATATCAGCCAGACAAATACATGGAATAGTGTCATACTTATTGTCTAATAGTTGTTTCTTGATCTCTGATTTGTTTGACATAGAACTAAATTGAACGCATCAATTAGGTTCTGACTGGGCCCGACACATAAATCAAAACCAAATCATCGAGGGGCCCAGATATCGCTTCTATTGCTAGAAGGAACATATAAACTTTGACTCATATGCTTGTACTAGCTACTAGTTGAATTATGCACAAAAGCACGTTTTATCACATCAAGTTACTGATGCGTTTTCGTACAATCAATGGATAACCAACCTAAAGTCAACAACTCTCATCTCTAAGTTTGAAGATATATATATATATATATATATATATATATATATATATGTATGTATGTATATGAATGATATTACTGTCTCACGATCACCCGAGATAAATTCCATGAGGTGATACAAATTAACGTGGGTTTAATCCAATACTCAGAACTTATGATATATATATATATATATATATATATGTATATGAATGATATTACTGTCTCACGATCACCCGATATATATTCCATGAGGTGATACAAATTAACGTGGGTTTAATCCAATACTTAGAACTTATGAGCACTCATGAAAGTTGTAGCAACCATTGCAATGTCTAATGCACCTTAGACAATCTTACAAGCCAAATTCATGACAGTCCTAATTCAATACCTACTTCCAATGTATGACTGACTGTGGAGAGTTTTGAATAATTATTCTGGAAGTCAAAACATGCAAAGTTGAAACAATAGTAAATGATTAACATAAGATAGTAACACTTCACTTATAAATAAACAACAACTTTTATTTAGTCATCAAATGTCAGTTATATTTTACAAGTTTCAAAATAGCTATCTAATTATTAAAACTAATATCGTCTCTCAGTCGATGCTTCTCGTATGCTGCAAACGCCTAACCCTAGTCAGTCCCTTCGTAAGGGGATATGTTGGGTTCTCTCCTATTTGACACGAGGAGTCCTTCTTCTATCTTGTGTCTTATGAAGTGATATTTTTTGTCAGTGTTTCTGGATCTTCCATGATCTCTTGGCTCCTTGGCTAAGGCAACCGCACTATTGTTGTCACAGAAAATCTCCATAGGCTCCTATATAGTTGGTACAACTCGAAGGTCTCCAATGAAGTTCTTCAGCCATATCGCCTCCTTTTCTGCTTCACTTGCTGCTATGTACTCTGATTCACAAGTAGAATCAACTACTGTCTCCTGCTTGGAACTTTTCCAAGTAATTGCTCCTCCATTCAGGGTAAAGACCCATCATAACTGAGAGCAGAAATTATCCCTATCAATTTGAAATCTAGCATCGCTATACCCAACTACTCTCAAGTCATCACTCCCACCGAGGGTAAAAACCCAGTCCTTAGTCCTCCGCAGGTACTTGAGAATATTCTTTACCGCAGTCCAATGAGCCTTGCCAGGGTTTCCCTGGTATATTCTGACATTGCTCAAAGCAAAGGCCACATCAGGGTGAGTAAAAATCATAACATACATGATCGAGCCAACAGCGGAAGCATATGGTAATCGACTCATCTCAGCTATCTCGGCCTCTATACTCAGACTCTGATTTTTACTCAGTCTAGCATTGTGTTGGATCGGTAGCTCACCTTTCTTGGAATTCTCCATGTTGAATCTCTTTAACACTTTATCCAAGTAGGTACTCTGACTAATTCCAATTAGTCTTTTACTCCTGTCTCTCAGTATCCTTATCCCTAGGATATAGGTAGCTTCTCCAAGGTCCTTCATAGCGAAACACTTCCCAAGCCAGGACTTAACCTCCTGCAAAGTTGGGATGTCATTTCCTATGAGTAGTATGTCATCGACATACAGTACCAAAAAGCTAACTATACTCCCACTAACCCTAACATATACACATGACTCATCCTTGCTCCTCGAAAAGCCAAACTCCTTGAGTTTCTCATCGAAGCAAAGATTCCATCTGCGTGGTGCTTGTTTCAATCCGTAAATGGATTTCTCAAGCTTAACCACTCTATTAGGGTACTCTGTGCTAACAAAACCCTCTAGCTGATTCATGTAATCATCCTCAACCAATTTTCCATTAAGGAAAGCGGTTTTGACATCCATTTTCCATATTTCATAGTCGTGAAATGCAGCAATGGCTAACTAGACCCTTATGGATTTAATCTTGGCTAGCTGTGAAAAGGTCTCATCATAATCAACTCCCGGAGTTTGAGAAAAGCCCTTTGCAACCAGTCGCGCCTTATACATGTGTACATTACCATCCATGTCGGTCTTCTTCTTGAAGATCCATTTGCACCCAACTATCTTACGACCCAGTACATTGTCAACCAAGTCCCAAACCTGGTTGTCATGCATGGACTGTATCTTGCTGTCCATTGCCTTTTTCCATTTAGCAGGCTTGGGGCCTGCCATGGCTTCCGCATAACTGTTAGGTTCATCCAGACTCACCAGTGTCTCATCACTGATAAGTGTCTCACCTTCCGCAGTAATATGGAAACCATAGTAATGCTCGGGTGCATTCCTAACCCATGTGGAACGCCTCAGAGGCGCATTTGGAGGTACAATTGGATCAACAGGAGTTTGCTCCTCAAGTTGATGGCTAGGTTTTGAGGTTCCTTCACCACTTGACTCTTGAACTTCTTCAAGGTCAATTTGCCTACCACTGTTTCCTTGGCTTATGAACTCTCTTTCTCAAAAGACAGGCCTCCTTGCTACAAAGACCACATTCTCACTAGGTCTATAAAAGATGTAACCAAAGGATTTATGTAGGTAGCCGATGAAAAGACACCTCTCACTTCGGGGTTCAAGCTTATCATGAGTCTCGCATCTCATGAAAGCTTCACAACCCCAAACCTTGATGTGGGCTAGGCTAGGAACTTTTCCAGTTCACACCTCGTGAGGTGTTTTGGCAACCTTCTTTGTAGGGACCCGATTAAGGATATGGGCGGCAGTCTCTAAGGCATACCCCCAAAATCAGATTTGTAGCGAAGCTCGACTCATCATGGAATGAACCATATCCAATAGGGTTCCATTAGGCCTCTCAGCTACACCATTCAACTGTGGTGTCCTGGGAGGTGTTAATTGTAAGACAACCCCACATTCCATAAGATAGTCGAGGAACTCTGTACTAAGATACTCACCACCATGATCGTATCGAAGCATCTTAATGTTCCTGCCCAATTGATTCTCTACTTCCTGTTTAAACTCTTTAAACCTTTCGAAAGTCTCTGAATTATGCTTTATTAGGTAGACATATCCATATCTACTATAATCATCCATAAAAGTCACATAATAATGATTAGCATCCCTTGTGGCAGTTTTGAAGGGTCCACACACATCCGTGTGCACTAGATCCAACAAACCTTCACCCCTAGCAAAGGAACCTGTGAAGGGTGACGTTGTCATTTTTCCAAGTAAGCATGATTCACAACTATCATCTGACTTTAGGTCAAATGATTCCAAAACTCCATCCTTTTGGAGTTGGCCGATGCATTTCATGCTTACATGTCCAAGACAATAATGCCATAATGATGCTTTATCCAAGATGTTATCATTAGTAGAATCAATACACAACACATTATTTCCTATGTTTTCTACAACAAACACAGCTTCATACACACCATCACAAGGTAATGCTTTAAAATAAAACACATTATTATAGAAGCATTTATTCCACCACTTTCATTTTGAAAAGAAAAGGTAAACCCTTGTTTGTACAAAGCATGAAAGGAAATAATGTTTCTTGCCATTTCAGGAGAATAATAACATTTATTCAAATCTAAAGTAAACCCACTACTTAGCAGCAAATTATAAACTCCAATCTTGGTGACAGGTGAAGCTTTCCTATTCCCCATGATCAAGTTTATCTTTCCATGCTCCACATTCTTACTTCTTCTTAGTCCCTGCAAATTAGAACAAATATGAATACCACAACCGGTATCAAGGAACCAAGAGTTAGAATAGGGTGAGTTACTAGATAATATAGTGTAAATACCTGCATGGTTGGGTTTTACTTTCCCATCCTTCAAATCTTGCTGGTACTTTGGACAGTTTTGCTTCCAGTGCGCCTTTTCATGGCAATAGAATCATTCAGCCTCCTTAGGATCAGAAGAAAGAGTGACAAAACCATTCTTGGTTCCGCTTGAAGAGGATCCATCAAGGGTCTTAGCCTTGGTACCCTTCTAAGGGTTCTTCCTCTTCTTCCCTCTACCTTTCCCGATTGCCAGGACAGGTGCGAAGTTTGGAGTAGGAGTAGGAGTGGTAACAACCGACTTACCCTTTAGACCACTTTCGGCGGTCTTCAAGAGTCCTTGAAGTTTGTTGAGGGTGAATTCTTCTTTGTTCATGTGATATGTCATGCGGAATTGGTCATAACAAGATGGTAAGATGTGCAAAATGATGTCTATTCCTAACTACTCAGGGAAGTTCACATTCAACTTCATTAGACGGTCCACATACCATTGCATTTTCTGCATGTGGCCCGTGATGGGTTCACCATCCTTCATTCGGCTTTTTATCATGGAGGAGATGATTTCATATTGCTCTTGACGAGCACTTTGATGGTAGCGGTCCATCAAGTCCTGGTGTATCTCAAAAGGATAGTAGTCCTCATAGGAATTTTGGAACTCGACTGTCATGGTGGCCATCATGATTGTTAGATTCCATTTTATGCATCTTATAGGGTAGTTTTTGTTATCATTTAGGATCATATCTTGTACATTTGCATGTCATTTATTTAGATAACATTCAGCTCATGTCTTTTGTTAAAATTCCCGTACTGCTCATGTTTTATTGTTGATTTCAGATAGTTCGAGTGGAGCAGTGCTTTGGGAGCAGTTGGATGCGCGTTTGGAGCTTAAAATGGAGCTTGAAACTTATGGAGTATGTTGAGGAATGTTTGAATGATGCTTTGGTCAAGAAACATTCAATTGAATTGATCACACGAAGATAGAATATGCAATATCAAAGTTAAAGGATGTTGCTGGCAGCTTTGACCCCCTGTCAGTATTCTGACCATATCTCGAGAACCCTAACTCCGATTGACGGGATTCAAAATGATCTGAAAAGTAGACGAAATTTCAGATGTCATAGGCATAACCAGTGATAGCAGATTGTCACCTTGCGATCGCAGGTTGGCCAGAAGGTGTCAAAATAGCATCCTACTTCATTAAAACGGCATTAGATGCATTTATCTCAAAACCTGCCATCACAGGTTGTCCCCTAGCGATCATAGGTGCGTCGGATTTGCTGCTAGACATATAAAAAGACCCTGATAGCCTTCCAGTAACCTACGTTGACGATTCCAGAGGTTCCAGACGGTGAAAATATGATTTTAGAGGCGTTTCTTCTCCGATTTCATCAATTTCTGAAGATCTGAAGACTGTGGATCATCTCCTATGTTTATTTTAGTAAGATTAGTTGTTTGATGTCTCTTTTTAGTTGTTTTTATCAGATTTTGGCGATGTCTGGCTAAATCCTAGTTTTCAGTTCTACAAGGACAAATAATTTTCATGTGATTGATCATTAGATCTGGCTTTTGATTTGTGTTTCTATCTAGATTCTTCATTTTTAAGCTTAGTGAATGTTTGATTTGAATTCTTGTTAGTCTGATCACCTAGCTAGGGTTTTATCATTCCAGTTAATCAGTTCTAGAATATGTAATTGTTCTTGTCAATTGGTGAAATTAACAAGTATCAGATTGGTTCCGTTTTGGGATTTAACTCTGGTATAAACTGTAAAAATCATATCTTTATGCTTCCGAGCCTGTGAGAAGTATTGGGTATTGCTGGGAATTTTACACAGTTCATAAAGCTTCTTTTCTGATTTAATTAAGAGCTTATTTGATTAGACAGTAAAAACTTAGGGTTAATTCAAAGAACTTGTTTTGATTAACTAAATAAGGTAAAAGAGAAATTACTAGAGCTTGTTAGTTTTTCTCAGTACCAGCTTAGATAGAACACACCTCAAATAACCGGATCTGGGTTGATTGCATGATTAGGAAAGTCACAGCAAAGCTGAAATCGTTTTTATTATTGATTTTCATTTAGTTTAATATCACTACATTTTAGTTTTTAGTTTTTAGTTAAATTTAAAATCCCCCTTTTATACTTTCTGTTTCTTGACTAGATGTGCCTGATGCAAAAAGGCATTGACCATTAGGCTGTGTCCCTGAGGATTCGACCCTGTTTCCCTGTGCTATACTTTTAGTGCAACCAGCAGTAATAATTTTATTTGTTTAATACGTGCGTGATAGCGTTTTACCAATGATGCATGACACTTTTTTAGAATCTCTTTCATGTACCTCATATTCAGCAAGCTCTTCAGGAGTAGCAGTTTGCTCGGGTACCTTTAGCTCCTTGTCGAGAACATATTCTTTGTTCTCATACCGAGGGACCATCCTGATGTTTTTGATCCAATCTGTAGAGTTGGATCCATCAAAGATGACTCTCTCACAAAGGTTCATGAGAGAGAAGGTGTCGGTAGGGTTTGAACCAGAAGCAACATTGTTGGAAGACATCTAAAAGAAGAAAACAAGTTTAGTATAGATATAGAGATAGTCCTTAATAAAACACCCAAATGTAATATTAAGGCTAGGATCCAATCATAATATATTATAGCTTAGAAGAGGGATGCCGTAATCCGAGCTATAACATATTTGAAAGGATGGTGAATGACGATTCACCAATTTGTACCGTAAAAACGAAATATGGTAATTAGGTTTTATTTGGTTTTAGAAACTCCTAGATTCTTTGAGATTCATTGAGCTTTTCAATGGTATGTTTCAATCTCGAGTGTGCCCTTCATTTTTTGTGACTGGGATACCGAGGATGACAAAACAAGGTGTGAAGTAACCATGCAAATTACTTGGTACCGTTAATGTTTTTCACTTAATCGTTGTGCCGGTAAACCACACGCTCCCCTTCCGACCTCATGAAAAACCTTAAGTCACCCTTTGCCTACCTTGTTAAGTCCAAGTTAGTGTGCTGGTAAACCACACACGCTCCACCAATGACTTAAACAAGGTGCAAAGTGTAATTTCATGGATTAGCACCTTATTCCCATTTTTCCTAAAGTAACTAAGATTGGGAATTTATAAATAAAACATTTAGTTACTTTATAATAATCATTATACTTTTAATGAGAATTTTAAGTCATTGTCCTACCCGTTCGGCTAACGACCCTCCACCAGTCAAGGAAGCGATGGGTGAGAGTGGACACCCATTAAGTTGCCATTTTATAGGCAACAACCTTATGCCCCCTTATAGACCGACTTCGTGAATGAGGCTTACTTGCGGTAAAACGACTTGATCTTATATATATATATATATATATATATATATATATATATATATATATATATATATATATATTATTATTATTATTATTATTATTATTATTAAACTTATAAATATAAAGTATAAGGGTTGAATTTTAACTTTTAAAATTCTAAGGATTGGAAATAAAGTTTACTAGGTGTCTTTACTGTTGGATTACTGTCTAAGGCTATAACTATATTTGGTAAGTACTTGACCCGGTTGTGCATGGTCCTTTTGGGTTGCATTCACCATAGCAACTTGATAGGATGATTTGTTAAGAGAGAAGAAATATTATTGTTAATATATTATAAGAATAATATATTAAAGGATTAATAATATTATTTGATTAATATAAGTAATATATTAATTAAGAATTAATTTGGTGACTTAAAGAGGTTAATTGAATAAAGGGGCATAAACTATCAAATGTGTGATAGTTGTGTTTTGGGCTATGTATCCTTATAGATAATGGGGTGGACGAAATTTAGGGTTTGGGAACCTTAAAATCGTCCAAGCCTAATATCTAAGAGGATCTTGGATTGCTTAGGGCCAAAGTTATTCAATTAGGGTTAAAGGTGAAACCCTAGTATCCTATAGTATAAATAGATCCCTAGGATGAGGGAAATCGACACTCATGCAAGGCAAGAAACCCTAGGGCCGACTTGTCACCCTCCTTCCTCTCTCTCAAATCATCTTCTTGCTAGTTGGTGTTTGTAAGCCATTAGAGGAGTGACAATTTTGACTCTAAGCTCCAAGATGAAGAAGTATCAAACAAGCAACTCCAGGGATTCTTCTAGATCTGTTTTTCATATGTTATGAATTGTTTGTTTACACTAGATCTATGAATGAAAGTCTTGGATACATGCATGTTCAATTAGAGAAACCTAGATCCAAGCAATTAGGGTTTCCATGTGCACATAGGAAAGTTCTTATGGCTCAAACCTATCAGTGGTATCAGAGCGTTGATTGATTTCTATTGAATTGATGCATTGGTTATTTTCTTGTTGCTTGAAAAATTCGTTTTTTGGTCTTCTACCTGATGAACTCGGCGAGTAGCTCCAACTCAGCGAGTCCATAGTGGTAACTCGGTGAGTTCGAGCGTCAGAAAGAGGGAGTTTCGGGATTTCTTGTTGTTTTACTTGAGGAAACTTGCCTTAACTTTTTTTGGGTCATTAAAATCCAATTTTAACCATTTATATGAGTATATTCTTGACCAAACAAAAGATAATTACCAATTAGTTAAATAATAATTTCCTTATGTGATAATAATTGATTATTTGAATTGAATTGGTGAATTTTTTTGCAAGTAATATTGAATAAGATCAAATTGAGATAATCTAATTATTGATTTACATTAACTGCTATTTGATCCTTGTGTTTTGAAAAGTTTCAAACTTGTCCTCAAGCTTTTGAAATTTAAGTTTTGTGATTAAAAGTTTAATTTGAATAATTTAAATTTCAAACCCTAGAGTTTTACATGTTTAAAATTCAACCCTATACTATTATATGATTAAAAGCTTAATATATATATATATATATATATATATATATATATATATATATATATATATATATATATATATATATATATATATATATGTATGTATGAGTTAACATATGCCAGTCTTACCGTTAGTAGGCCTCATTCACGAAGTCGGTCTATATGGTGGGTATAAGGTTGCTGCCTATACAATGACACTTAATGGGTGTACACTCACACCTACCGCTTGCTTGACTGGTGGAGGGTCGTTAGCCGAACGGGTAGGATAGGGCAAACCTCTTCTCAGTAATAAGTACAATGAATTTATATAAAGTAACTAAACTATTTTATAAATTTCCCAATCTTAGTTACTTTAGGAAAAGTGAATTGATGCAATCCAATGAAATTACACTTTGCACCATTGTTTAGATATTAGTGGAGCGTGTGTGGTTAACCGGCACACTAATTGGTTCTAAGCAAAGGTGGCAAAGGGTGATTCATTGTTTGTCATAGTTTGGTGGAGCATGTGTGGTTTACCGGCACATCGAATAGGTGATTGTAACAATGAAGGCACCATGTAGATTTGCGTGGTTATTCACACCCGCTTTGTGATCCTCGGTATCCCAGTCACAAACTAGAGGGGCATATCGAGATTTAAACATGCCATTAAAAAGTTCAATGAATCTGAAAATGTAGGAATTCTCAATAAATTTAAAACTTAAAGCTATGAGATCATAACGAATATGATCACTACTAAGATGGGAAGTGGAGAATCTCTTACCGTGCACTTGCAAAAGATGCAAAGGTATGTCGATCGTCTTCGCAAGTTAAATGTCAACTTTGGGGAAGATTTGGCTATCGACATTGTTCTCCACTACTTGCCCTCATGCTACAACCAATTTAGGATGACCTACCACATGAACAAGGAAGAGGTCACCCTAAGCAAACTCCAAGGGCTCCTAAGGACTGTTGAGAGCCACCTTAAGGACAAGTCTATTGCACCATCTCGCAATCCATCTGCTGCTCCTGTTTTGGCTATGAGGCAGGGAAGGGGCAAGAAGAGAAAGGCTTCTTCGAAGAACAACCGCAAGGGAAAGTCCCAAGATGGTTCCTCTTCTAGTGGGACCAAGGTTGATCCTGCTAAGCCCAAACCTAACCCAAAAGAGGCAGAGTGCCATCATTGCCACAAAATAGGGCATTGGAAGAGAAGCTGCCTGGAATATCTGCAAGCCATCAAGGATGGAAAGATCAAGCCATCTTTTGTAGGTATATACACAATTAAATCTAATGATTCATACCATGCTATTTCTTGGGTTCTTGATACAGGGTGTGGTTACCATATTTGTTCTGATTTGCAGGGACTATGAAGAAGTAGGGATGTGGAGCTCAGAAGAATAAATCTAATCATGGGGAACAGAAGATCGTCGCCTGTTACCAAGATTGGAGTGTATTCTTTAGTTCTTAGTAATGGATTGAATTTAGATTTAAATAATTGTTGCTACTCGCCAGATATGGCAAGAAACATCATTTCTTTTCATGGTTTGTTTAAACAAGGATTTAGATATTCATTTAATAATAAGAATGGTTCGATTTATGCTTATCTAAATGCTGTTTTATATTTTGAAGCAATCCCTTATAATGGAATTTATGAAACTGCTATGATTGTAGATAACCTAGGAAATGATGTATTGTGTATGGATTCTTCCAATAGTATGGATAGAGCATCCTTGTGGCATTGTCGTCTTGGACATGTGAACAAGAAGCGCATAGCGCAACTCCAAAAGGATGGAGTGTTGGAGTCATTCGACCCTAGGGAAGATGACACGTGCGAATCTTGTTTACTTGGAAAGATGACCAAGTCGCCCTTCATTGGCACTTATGAGAGGGGTGAGGGTTTATTGGATCTCATACATACCGATGTGTGTGGGCCCTTTAGATCTACCACAAAGGATGGGAACCGCTTCTATGTGGGTATATCTACTTAATCAAGCACAAGTCAGAAACGTTTGAATAGTTCAAAGAATTCAAACATGAAGTGGAGAATCAACTGGGCAGGAAAATGAAGATGCTTCGATCCGATCGAGGAGGAGAGTACCTAAGTCTTGAATTCCATGACTATCTCATGGAATGCGGAATAGTTTCGCAATTGACACCACCTAGGATACCGCAGTTGAATGGTGTGGCAGAAAGGTGTAATCGAACCCTGTTAGACATGGTTCTTTCTATGATGAGTCGTGCTTCATTACCTATCTCATTCTGGGGGTATGCCTTAGAGACTGCCACCCATATCCTTAACCGAGTCCCTACAAAGAAGGTTGCTAAAATACCTCACGAGATGTGGATAGGGAAAGCTCCCTCGTTAGCACACATCAAGGTTTGGGGTTGTGAAGTTTTCATAAGACGAGAGACTCATGAAAAGCTCGAACCTCGAAGTGAGCGATGTATTTTAATCGGCTTCCCGTAGAAATCCTTTGGATATATCTTCTATAGACCGAGTGACAATGTTGTCTTCGTTGCGAAGAGAGGGGTTTTCCGAGGGCGAGAACTCATAAGCCAAGGAGACAGTGGGAGGCAAATCGATCTTGAAGATATTCAGGAGTTGAGCGATGAAGTAACCTCTAACGCTGACGCTTAACCCGAGGAGGAAACTCTGGTTGAACCAATTGACGAGTCCTTACCTCTTAGACGTTCCGAAAGAGTTAGAGTTGAACCCCAGTTATATGGCTTTCATATTACTACCGAAGGGGACACATATATTAGTGACAGTACATTAGTAAATCTAGATGAACCTAACAGCTATAAGGAAGCCATGGCAGGCCCGGAGTCTACTAAATGGAAAGAGGAAATAGACAGCGAGATTCAGTCCATATATGACAACCAAGTTTGGAATTTGGTTGACAATGTGCCCGGACGTAAGACGGTTGGGTGCAAATGGATCTTCAAGAAAAAGACCGACATGGATGGGAATGTGCACACGTATAAGGCACGACTAGTGGCGAAGGGCTTTACTCAAACTCCCGGAGTTGACTATGATGAGACCTTCTGACCAGTCGCTAAGATAAAATCTATTAGGGTGATGCTAGCCATTGCTGCATTTCATTATTACGAGATATGGCAGATGGATGTCAAGACCTCTTTCCTTAATGGGAAGTTGGTTGAGGATGTTTACATGGCTCAGCCAGAGGATTTTGTCGATCCGAAGCATCCCAATAGAGTGTGCAAGCTTGAGAAGTCCATTTATGGACTTAAACAAGCGTCTCGCAGATGGAATCTTTGCTTCGATGAGAAAGTCAAAGAGTTTGGATTTGTACGAAGTGAAGATGAATCATGTGTATATGTCAAGGCTAGTGGGAGTATAGTTAACCTCCTCGTTTTGTATGTTGATGACATACTGTTAATAGGAAACGACGTCACGACCTTGCATGAGGTTAAATCCTGGCTCGGGAAGTGCTTTGCTATGAAGGACCTCGGAGAGGCTTCCTATATTTTGGGAATAAGGATAGTGAGAGAAAGAAGTAAGAAACTAATAGGACTTAGTCAGAATACTTACTTAGATAAAGTACAAACTCGAAGAAGGGAGAACTATCGATACAAAGTAATGCCAAGTTGAGTAAGACTCAAAGTTCGAGTACCGAAGCCGAGATAGCTGAGATAAGCCGAGTACCATACGATTCCGCAGTTGGCTCCATCATGTACGCTATGACTTGTACTCGCCTTGATGTGGCTTTTGCTTTGAGCATGGTCAGTAGATATCAACGGAACCCTGGCAGAGCTCATTGGATTGCAGTCAAGAATATACTTAAGTGCCTTCGGAGGACCAAGGAATGGTTCTTAGTCCTCGGAGGGAGTGATGACTTAAAGGTGCGAGGGTATAGTGACGCCAGCTTCCAAAACGACAGGGACAACTAGCGTTCGCAGTCAGGCTGGGTCTTTACCCTTAATGGAGGAGCAGTGACTTGGAAAAGTTCCAGAGACCGTGGCTGATTCAACGTGTGAATCAGAATACATTGCAGCGAGCGAAGAATCAAAGGAGGCGATGTGGTTGAAGAACTTCATTGGTGACCTTGGAGTTGTGCCTGCTATAAAAGAGCCTATGGAAATTTTATGTGATAATGAGGGAGCGGTTGCCTTGACCAAGGAACCAAGGGATCATGGTAGATCTCGACATATCGACAAAAAATATCACTTTATTAGACATCGAGTAGAAGAAGGACACCCCGTAGTGAAGAAGGTATCGTCAGAGGATAACCCAGCAGATCCGCTTACGAAGGGACTGAGTAGGGTTAAGCATTTGCAGCACGCTAGGATCATTGGGATGAAAGATGATACTAGTTTAGATTAGATAGTTTTGAAACATGTAATAGATAAATGTAATTGACATTTAATGATTAAATAAAAGAGTATTATTTATAAGTAAAGTTATTGTCTTATGTTAATTGTTTAACTATTGTTTCACTTTGCATGTTTTGACTTCCTGAATAATTAAGTTATTAAGAATAATCAAATTATTCGAATGGACCACAATCGTTCATATGTTGGAAGTAGGTATGAATAATGATTGTCATGAATTGGTGTGTAGATTGTCTAAAAGAGTATTAGACATAGGAAAGGTTTGCTACAACGTTCATGAGTGCTTATGAACGAGTTTTAAGCATTGGAATAAACCCGCGCTTGCTGGAATCACTTTATGGAATGTGACACAAGTGATCGCAAGACGATAATATCATATGGTCTTAAAACCAAGATATATGGTTTGTTGTTTATTAATTGGTTGTGCATTGACAATGCAAAACCGCATTAGTAAATTGATGTCGTAAAAAGCATTGTTGTGTATAGTTGATTAGTAAATAGTAAATGCATATAAGTCGAAGTTTATCTGTTACTTTCATTCTAAGAGAATAAAAGCGATATCTCTGCCGCTCTATGATTTGATTTGACTTATGTGTCGGGCCCGGTCAGGACTGAATTGATGTGTTCAATTGAGTTCTATGTCAAATGAATATGAGATCAAGAAACCAAATGTTGGACAATTATAAGTTCCATAAAATTGTCAGCATAATATCTAAATAGAGGACTGTACGATCGCTTATCTAAAGGACAGGATGTTGATAAGATCAGAGTTGACAGCGTCTTTGAGAGCTACAATTGCTAATCGGTTTGTGTTTGCATATAAAGTTACTAGACTTATCCATGTGGGAGACTGTTGGATTAGTGTCTAAGGCTATAACTATATTTGGTAAGTACTTGACCCGGTTGTGCATGATCCTTTTGGGTTGCCTTCACCATAGCAACTTGATAGGATGATTTGTTAAGAGAGAAGAAATATTATTTTTAATATATTATGAGAATAATATATTAAAGGATTAATACTATTATTTGATTAATACAAGTCATATATTAATTAAGAATTAATTTGGTGACTTAAAGAGGTTAATTTAATAAAGGGGAATAAAGTGTCAAATGTGTGATAGTTGTGTTTTGGGCTATGTATCCTTATAGATAATGGGGTGGACGAAATTTAGGGTTTGGGAACCTTAAAATCGTCCAAGCCTAATATCTAGGAGGATCTTGGATTGCTTAGGGCCTAAGTAATTCAATTAGGGTTAAAGGTGAAACCCTAGTATCCCATAGTATAAATAGACCCCTAGGGTGAGGGAAATCGGCACTCATGCAAGGCAAGAAACCCTAGGGCCGATTTCTCACCCTCCTTCCTTTCTCTCAAATCATCTTCTTGCTAGTTGGTGTTTGTAAGCCATTAGAGAAGTGACAATTGTGACTATAAGCTCCAAGAAGAAGAAGTATCAAACAAGCAACTCAAGGTATTCTTCTAGATCTGTTTTTCATATGTTATGAATTGTTTGTCTACACTAGATCTATGAATGAAAGTGTTGGATACATGCAAGTTCAATTAGAGAAACCTAGATCCAAGCAACTAGGGTTTGCATGTGCACATAGGAAAGTTCGTATGGCTCAAACCCATCATTTACATGATCCAAAAGTTGAGGGCAAGTTTTGTAACTTTACAAAACTTTACATTTCTCATTACATATGAGTTAATTGAGTATTAAAATGAAGACTCTTCATTTTTGTAACTCATGTGTTCTTATAATGGTTTTTTTTTTTTAATTTAAGTGTGACCTTTGGTTTTTCATAACTTGAGGACAAGTTATGGAGTCCATTAAAACACATTATGATAATGATTTAAGCTACCAAGGAGGTTACAAACAATTCCTATGACCATCTAATCTCATAAGTTCAAGAGCATGATTATCAATAATTTCAAGAATCATAAATAACTCATATAAAACTTGTAATTTTTTATAATAGCCATCGTAAATGGATTAGCATGAACATTACACCTTCTAAAACAAGTTTTATAACACCAAAGCGGTTTAGGGTAATGTTTTTAGTCCATTTCTAGCAGCAAAACTCGAAAATCTGGACACTCCAGCCTCTACTCGTCAAGTGCATGAATGGACTCGAAGAGTAGCATGAACTTCTTCATGGACTAGTCGAGTCCCCCCATGGACTCGGCGAGTTCATACGTGCAGTGAACAAGACTCGGCGTGTTCATACGTGCAGTGAACAAAAACTTTGATTTTCAAGTACTTTGCATTAAGTATCAAGTAAACAAGCCTAGGCTCTGATTCCACTGATGGGTTTTGAGCATTCTAACACTCCTATGGTGTACATGCAACCCTAGAAACCTTCGATCTATGATTGAGTAAGGTACATGCAAATAATTATTTTTTCCAAGGTTCTTATCCTAACTAGCATGGCATGGGGTACTAGAATCGAATAAAGCTAGTATAATTACTTACCTTGTAGTTGTAGTTGATTGCTTGGAGTTTGAGAGCCTACCACCAACAATGTGGATGCCCCAAATGGAAGTCACAAATCACCACAAACTTGGAAACATGAGATAGTCACAACCTTTCTTGAAATCGGCCCTCTTAGTTTACTTACCACAACTAGTGTCATTTCAAGAACTAAAGCCTCCTTTATATAGTGTGGTGGATTCGGGTTACATCCATGTAAACCCTAATACCCATGTCTTTTCATTTCCATGAGATCCACGGGTTAAATATCCATTGAGTATCCATGGACTTTCCATGCAAGCCTAGCCCATTCCAAATAAGCATTAGCCCACACTATATAAATACAAGAGCCCATATTTAATTAGTCATACTTTTGATCTATAAATTAATTCTAAATTAATTATAGATCAATACTAATTAAATAATATGATTTTATATTAATATATTAGAACTTATAATATATCAATAAATCATAACTTATACTATTCTTAAAAGATTATCCATAAATTGTTCGGGTGAAGTGCAACCCAAATGGACCATGTCGGGTCGGGTCAAGTACATACCAAATATAGTTATGGACTTAGACACTATATCCAACATCCTTTACATCCTGCAAGTACTTAGGGCGGCTTCGCTTCTAGTGCCCCTTTTCATGGCAGTAGAAGCATTGTGCTTCATTTAGGTTTGAATAAGGAGGAATGGGACCTTTCTTGGTCCCACTTGAAGAGGAGCCATCAAGAGACTTTCCCTTGGTACCCTTCGAAGGGGTCTTCCTCTTCTTCCCCTTTCCCCGCCCAATTGCCAGAACAGGGGCTGTTGTAGGAGTAGGAGTAGAAGTAACAACCGATTTACCTTTAATGCCACTTTCAACGGTCATTAAAAGTCCCTGAAGTTTGCTGAGTGTAACTTCCTCCTTGCTCATATGATAAGTCATACGAAACTGATCATAACTTGGAGGTAAGGAATGGATAATGATATCAATTGCCATGTCCTCAGGGAAGTCCACATTAAGTTTCAGCAACTGATCCACGAACCTTTACATTTTCTGCAAGTGACCGGTGATGGGTTCATCATCCTTCATCCTGGATGTTATCATGGAGAAGATGATTTCATACATGTCTTGATGCGCGCTTTGATGGTACCTTTCCATCAGATCCAGGTGCATCTCATAGGGGTAGAAATCTTCATAGGATTTCTCAAGTTCGGGAGTCATAGTAGCCAACATAATGCGGGACACCTTAATAGCATCCCTCTCATGTGTAGCATACTCTGCAATCTCCTAAGGAGTAGCAGTGGACTCATTGATAACCTTAAGCTCCCTGTCAAGGACATATTCTTTGTCCTCATAGCGGGTAATCATTCTGATGTTCCAAATCCATTCATTGAAATTAGAACCATCAAAAGTGACCTTCCCATGCAAGTTCATGAGGGAAAAGGATCCTGTAGGGTTTGAGCCAACAACAGTGTTGGAAGACATCTGAAAGAAAAGAAAGATAAGTTTTATTTAGATAATAAGTCACCCAAATGAAATATGAAGGATAGGATCCTACAAGCTATTTCATAACTTGGAAGAAGGATCCCGTAATCCAAGCTATAAAATATTTGAAGTTGGAAAATGGCGATTTACCAATTTCCACCATTATAAACAAAATAAATTCTTAAGTTTTAATTGGATTTGAAACTCCTAGATCTTTTGAGATACATTGAAATTCAATGGCATGTTTAAATCTTGATTGTGCCCTCTTAAGTTTGTGACTGGGATGCCGAGGATCACAAACAAGGTGTGAATAACCATGCAAATTGACTTGGTACCCTTAATTTTATCACCCAATCGATGTGTCGGTTAACCACACGCGCTCCACTGATCAATGATAAAACTTAAGTCACCCTTTGCCACTCTTACTAGTCCTTGTTAGTGTGTCGGTTAACCACACACGCTCCACTAACAACTTGGTAAGGCACAAAGTGTAGTTTCATTGATTAGCACGTATTTCACATTTTCCTAAAGTAACTAAGATTGGGAATTAATAATGGTTTAGTTACTTTATAATTTAATTATATTTATAATGAAGATTAAGGTGCTATCTGTTGGATTAGTGTCTAAGTCCATAACTATAATTGGTATGTACTTGACCCGACTTGGCATGGTCCAGTTGGGTTGCATGTCATCGGAACATTTGGATAGACCGTTTGTGAGGAGAGGACATTTGTGACATATTAATATATTATAAGTTCTAATATAGTAATATGAAATCATGTTATTTAATTAGTATTGATCAAGAATAAATTTGGACCTAATTTAGTGATCAAAAGAGACTAATTAAATATATGGGGATTGATTGATTAAATCATTCATTCTTATATATGTGGGCTTATAATCCATGATTCCTTATGTTGGATTTTACCCATGTGGTGATCCATGGATACTCCATCGAGGTTAAAACCTATGGAGCATAAGGAATGGGTAAAGTCATGGGTTACATGGTGTAACCCTAATGTGCACACAATATAAGGACCCCCTTAGCTTAAGAAATTGGCACTAGTGATACATATATGAGGGCTAGCCGATTTAAGCATGAGTGTCTTCTTCTCATGGTTATTCCATGTGTTGGTGATGTTTTGTGAACCATTTGAGGTGTCACACTTGGGGCACTAGGCTCTCGAGCTTCATGGACTCAAGCTACATCAACAAGGTATGTATTTCTATCTAGTTTATTATCCAAGTATCAAAAGATTGTATGCTAGTTAGGGTTATACCTTGGAATATTCATATTTTCATGTATAATAGAGAAAACATAGATCCAAGGTATTCAGGGTTGCATGTACACTTAGGAGTTTTAGAATGCTCACAACCCAACAGTGGTATCAAAGCCTAGGCTTGTTTTCTTGTTATACTTGCATAGTTGACTGAAAATCGAAGTTTTTATGTTGTTTGGACAGCAGACTCGCCGAGTCCATAAAGGGACTCGACGAGTCCAAGGCAAAACTCATCCAACTCGCCGAGTTACTTCATGTACTTGACGAGTTCGACCCCCAGACAACATATCTTCGACTGTTTTGGCTGGAATTGGACTAGGAACATTACCCTAAGTTGTTTTTCAACTTATAAACCTGTTTTTGGTGTGGTAATGTTCATGCTAATCAAATTTCAAAGATAATTGTCAGTAGATTCATGTTTTGTATTATTTTAATGGTTAGGCTAATTACATGAAAAAATTTTGATTGAATTGTCTTGTTCTTATGAGTTGCTTAGATTAATAGAAAAGTTATGTGAAATTGTTGTTTTCAATCCAAATTAATCTAAGAGTTGGTTCTAAAATGTGTTTTTGTAACTTATCCTCAAGTTATATGAAAAGTCACATCTAAGATTCATAAAACTCATAAATATTTCCATAGGTTATGAATACAGAAAAGTTATATTCTTTTAATTGTGTAAAGTCTTCCATAACTTGTCCTCAAGTTATGGAACTTGAAGAGTTTTTTTTATTAAAACTACTTTAAACACATAAGTTATGGAATTGATTAGTTTTGAATAGTTTTAAAACTTTCCCTCAAGTTTTGGAATTTGTAAAGTTTTCCCTTATGAATACTTTAATTCAAAGTTAAGCCTTTAGAATTTTAAAAGTTAAAATTCAACCCTTATACTTTATAGTATTATAAGTTAATAGTATATATATATATATATATATATATATATATATATATACACACACACACACATATATATATATATATATATATATATATATATATATATATATATATATGTATAAGAGCAAGTCAGTCTTACCATCAGTAGGCCTAATTCACGAAGCCAGTCTATAAGGGGGGTATACGGTTACTGTCTATAAAATGGCAGTTTAATGGGTGTCCACTCTCACCCACCGCTTCCTTGACTGGTGGAGGGTCGTTAGCCGAACGGGTAGGACAAGCACTAGAATTCTCCCTTCAGTAAAAGTATTAATGATAAATACTAAGTAACTAAACTTTTATAAATTTCCAATCTTAGTTACTTAGGAAAATGTGAATTTGGTGCTAACCCATGAAATTACACTTTGCACTTTGCTTAAGTCGGTTAGTGGAGCGCGTGTGGTTAACTGACACGCTAGCTGGATTTAACAAGGTAGGCAAAAGGTAACTTAATGTTTATCATAGTATCGGTGGAGCGCGTGTGGTTAACCGACACATCGATTAAGGGGTAAATATTAAGGGTACCAAGTAATTTGCATGGTTACTTCACACCTTGTATTGTGATCCTCGGCATCCCAATCATTGAACCTGAAGGGCACACTCGAGATTGAAACATGCCATTCAAAGTTCAATGAATCTCAAAAGAACTAGGAGTTTCAAATCCATTAAAAACCTAATAAGTTTTTTCATTATTCATGGTGGAAATTGGTGAATCTTCATTCACCTACCTTCAAATATTTCATAGCTTGGATTACGGCATCCCTCTTCCAAGTTATAATATATTGTGTTGGGTCCTAGCCTTAATATTTCATATTGGGTGTTATATTAAGGACTTTAAATCAACTATCTTGAATATCTCCCAAAAGATGTCTGGTTCAGACATCAATGATCTTCCCAAATCTCTTGGAACTTCACTTCCTCCACCTCCTCCAATTATTCTTCCTAACCCACAAGTTCAAGGTCACTCAAGCCCTATTGGAAAGCAACGTCTTTGTGTGATCGCATCTTGGAGATGAGGTCACATATTGAAAAGCCGTGAGAGTTGGATGTCAAAGTTTTAAGAAAGTTGGATGTTCAACAACTTCCTAAGACATATAGTGAGTTCTTTATTGACTACTATGTAAAAGACTATGACAAGACCCTTAATGATTTTATCTATTTGCTTTGTGTTGCTGAATCAGAAATGATTTGGAGTACTGGTAGAGCAAATTTGATTAGAAGATGAACTTCCCAAAATTACATGGAATTTGAAAATGATAACATTGGATATCCAGAAAAGCTTTCTCTTCCCAATGGAAAGGGATTGGCCATAGTCAACTTGGTTGACCAAATGGTAAGGAGAAAGGAAAGTCTGTGATAGTCCAATACACCATTCCCAAAGAGTCCATATATTTCTCTTGCCAAAGGAAAGGGCATTGATTGCGACGCTGCCTATTTACCTGAAAGATCATAAGGTTGATCAAGTCAAGAAGTTTGACTCTACTTCAGGTAAAGTCCACTATCTAACTCTGTTAAGTTTTTATTCTGAGATTCTTGTTACATGATGTAACTGGCTCATATGTTGATGTTTTAAAAATCAAAGAAAAGTGAAAAAACTTAAAGGAAGTATATGTTGATTCTGATCGCGAAGATGGATTTCGATCGCATGGTTCGGTGATCAATATTTTTAAACTGTTACTTAGGAGTTATGATATATTGCTTCGGAATAGATAACAAGAAAGTTTTCCATATAATTTTGCACTGTAAGGATAAGTTTTTCTGAAAAGTTTTAAAATAAAAGGAAATTTTTGATTTCATTTATTCTAAGTATCCTTACAATGGCATTTCTGGAAAATTGTTGCTTATATAATTCCATTGATAACAGTACTGGAAAATGGATTTGTTCCTTTCATTTGTGGTAGTGTCTAAATTTACCAAATAAGGAAAGATTTTCATCGCCCAAGGTTTCAGTTGGATAGAAACTTGGAAATCATTCAAGTTATATGGTATGATGAATGAGAGTTTTCATCTTTGGAAAATTAAGACTAATTCCTTATTCACATGTATATGTGAGTCAAGTGAAGGACTAAGGGATCGAGTACACATTCTTGTGCACTGATCAAGTCCACCACAAAAGATTGATAAGACTATTCGTCATGATTTACTAAAGTTTAGTAAATATGGTTATACTTAATACTTTAAGTATAATTCTGAAGCATTGAAAAAGTTTCGATCTATGGTAGAACGAATGAGAAGAATCAAATTCGGAAGAAGGATAAAAGTTTCTCAAATCTGAAAATATGGGAGAGTACTTTAGTATCAGGTTTTGTGATCATCTTAATGATTTAGAAATCATATCACAATTAGTCCTCTAAGGAAATCTTAGTGCATTGTTATGACTAAGAAGAGGAATCTTGAATTGTTGGAATGGTTAAATCAAGAAGATGAGTCATACTTCATTCCAAAACAAGTCTTAGAGTCATACTCCAAGATTGTAAGTTGAGTGACATATCTTAAAGAAAGTGTAACATCCTGAATTTCCAGGTATATTAATTTATTTAATTATTTTGGAATTTGTGGAGGAACTCGGCGAGTTGGAGCCAAGACTCGCCGAGAGGATCGCGGATGTTTATCCGGGTTCACGTCCGGACTCGGCGAGTCCATTAGTGGACTCGGCGAGTCCACGCTGTTTAATGAAACCCTAATTCCCCGGGTTTGGAGCCTAATTAAGGGCACTTATAGCCTCCCATTGCGGCTACCAGTCCCTTGAGAGAACCCTAAGTGAGCTAAATCGTTGTGAGGGAGAAGAAGTCACTTTTTGATCCTTGTACCTTTGGTTTAGCAAGAAGAAGGTGACAAGAGCAAAGAGGAGGCGCGATTCAAGCAGTTCCAGAGTTCAGAGACTTCATTTTGAGGTAATAGTTCGAACCTCCTTCAGTTTTGGTGTTGATCTTTAGAGTTAGGGTTTTCTAACCCCCTTTGGAGAGTGATTATGTGGAGCAAATGGTCCCTCTTCGAGTTTGTGCCTTGGATCTGGACTCAAAGAGGTCCAGAGACCTTAACCCTTGGAGCTTTATGGATCAGTTTGGGATTATTGGACTTAGGTTGCCATTTTTGGGACTAAATCTCCTTTTGATGCCTTGTTGTGGTTGTACAAGCATCAAGTTTCGAACTTTATATGACATTCATGCTTGGGGAGGCCAGATATATGGTTTGGGGAAACAGATCTGACCTCAGGAGGTCAGTAGAGTTTGTGCATGGCATGAACTCGCCGAGTTGTCCCTGAGACTCGGCAAGTAGGGTTAGGGTTTCACGTAAATTGTTCAGTGAGTAGACTTGCCGAGTTGGGGGATGACTTAGTGAGTCAGGAGGGAGTTAGAGGACTGGAGTTCAAGGCGGTACTCGCCGAGTTGTTCTTGAGACTCGGCAAGTTGGGTCGGTGTGGCTCCACGATTCATGACTGTTATGACTCGTCGAGTATAGGGAGGGACTCGGTGTGTCAAGCGGGACAAAGAGTTAAAGGACATGTGAGAACTTGCCGAGTCACCAGGGTGCACTCGGCGAGTAGGGTCAAAGTAGGACCGTTGACTTTTGTTGACTTTTAGGGTTTGGTCATCAATGGAGTCCTTGTGACAGGAGGGGAGGGTAAAATAGTCTTTTACCTTTCTGAGGGTGTCAATGGCAGGTTGAGTCTAGCCTCAAGAGTTATATTTATAAGAGTATTTATTTATGTGAATAGGCGGAGGCTAGGCAATATTTTCCATCGAGTCAGAGATTTACCGAGACGCCTGAGGTGAGTCTTCTCACTATACTTTACCTAGTGCGGTAACAGGGTTATGTGACAGAGTACTATAGAGTTATATGCCAGTGTATTTGCATGTTATTTATGTGTTGTGATTTATTGGGATATGTGATATGCATGATTCAGAGTTACAGAGTTGGGACTTTCGGGTCCCTAGAGTTAGGGCCAGAGGGCCCACAGAGAATTGGGGTTGGAGGGCCCCACTGACACACATTGACCAGAGGGTCGACAGAGTTACAACCTCGAGTGGCTATTATGTGTTAGAGTGGTATTTTGGGGAACTCACTAAGCTTATGCTTACAGTGTTATATGTTATGTGTTTCAGGTACCAGTGATGACCGCGGGAAGGCGCCGGCTTGATTCATAGATACACATGGGATTTTATGTATTTTGATCTTGGGAGATATTTTGTGAAACAAAGACATGATATTATGACATTTTATGAATGAATGACTTTGTAAAAATGTGTTTGAAAATGCGAAAAATAGTTTTAATTTTCACGGTGTTACAAGTTGGTATCAGAGCCTAGGTTTGAGGGATTCGGGTGCACCTTCGGGCGTATCTGAACTCAAACCGAGGATTTGAGGAAATTTTGAAAATAAAACAAGTTTTCAAAAAAAGAACTTACGAGACAAACAGAGCAGAGTCGTGTGTACGAACAGCCAGCGCCCGAACGGTGATTTCCCAAAATACCATTATTATAAGTGTTATAAGATATGATGTGAAATGCTATATGATGAACTATGATATGCATGCTAGAGTAGACTAGATATTCTTATTAGGACTAGAGTGGCCTGATATGTGATGCCTGAGTCTAGGAGTCTTGCTGCTAGGAATACTTTAGAGTGTTTAGGTAGCAGCGAGGAGGTTGTGAGAGATCTGCTAGCGAGTATCATATAATTAGAGAGAGTAGAGTACTTGGGACTTGGGACTCTGGGTGGAGGACTTGGGGTGAATGCTGATGCGGTGTGGATGGTAGTATTGGGCCCGTACTACCGAAGATACCGGGTCAGTGCACAGTCCAAGTAAGAATCCTTGGAGTGCCAAGGGTCAAGAAGGGTGGGGTATTCGAGTTTGAGCATACTCGAGCGAGTCCCTGATAATTATTGTTGTGTTGTATTTCAAAGAGAGGGAGATCATGGTTGGGACACGCCACACACCAGGGACCAGCGGTACGAGTGATGAGGAGATCTGTAGGATCATCCAGGAGGAGGTGGCTGCGGTCATCAGGGCAAAGATACCAGAGATGTTCGGGTCTATCAAGATCACGCTGATATAGACTTTTGATGAGAAGTACGCTGCTCTTTCTGAGGCTGCTGTTGCTGCGGCCACTGCAGCTATAGCTGCGACCAGGCCGCAGGGTGGTGATGCGTTGCTGTTCCGAGAGTTCAGCAACACAAAACCACCGGAGTTTAACGGGACCCAGGACCCGATTGCGGCGATGAGATGGATTTCAAACATAGAGTGGTGTTTCTTTACTTGCTCATCTCCAGAGCATTTGAGAGTTCAGTTCGCGCTGAACCAGCTTCACTTGGGAGTGAAGGATTGGTGGAAGTTTGTGACGGCGCACTATACGCCTGCTGAGCTTGCTGCAGTGACCTGGGAGAGGTTCACTGCTATATTCTGAGATGAGTACGTTCCCTAGGTGGAGAGGGAGCGTTTGACCGAGGAGTTTCTGACCCTCAAGCAGGGTACTGAGTCTGTTACAGTGATTACGAGGATGTTTCATGAGCGGGCGATGTTCTGTCCTGAGCACGTGTTCTCCGAGCAGGCACGTATTAGCCGATATCTGAGCATTTTGAGGAGGGATATATGAGAGTTCGTGGTGAACTCGATGTACCAGACATTTTCCGAGCTTCAGGCAAATGCCCGGAAGAGGGAGATAGAGCTAGAGACCCAGGCTAGGGAGGAGGCTGAGTCTCAGGAGAGGGATTGGCGACTGGTGCAGTCTCAACCGCTAGCCAAGTGGGCCAAGCCCGCTGATTCGAGATCAAGGAACCAGAGGGGTCGCACATGTGGCTAGTGCGGCAAGAGCCACGATGGGGTGTGCAGAGCAGGGTCTTGCTACAAATGTGGCAAGGAGGGGCATATAGCCAAGGACTGCCCCAAGGGGTTTGTAGTATGTTTTCACTACAACCATACCGGACACCGGAAGGCAGAGTGTCCACAGTTGCGGGGATCAGCACATGGAGCATCTCAGGGATCTGCCCCTGCTGCCATGAGAGCTACCGAGAGTCGGCCAGTGAAGGCCGAGGCACCGAAGGCACGAGGGAGAGCCTTTCAGTTGACCGCGGAGGAGGTCCACGCAACGACCGATGTCGTGGCTGGTATTTATTCTTTCGTGTATTTATTTTGATGTTGAGATATTGTGCTTATATTATGTTATGCGTAGGTACTTTTCTTATGAGTTCTGTACCTGCCTTTGTGTTATATGACTCGGGTGCGAGTCGGTTTTTTGTATCTTTGGCTTTTAGTCAGCACATCAGTGTTAGTCGTGAGGCATTGAGTCGACCTCTGAGAGTTTCCATAGCTGAAGAGAGGGTGATATATGCCACAAAGGTGATCCGAGGGTGCGTACTCGAGATTTTCGGTGTTGAGTTCCCGATTGATTTAGTTCCTATTGCGATGGGTGATGTCTGTGTCATCGTGGGCATGGACTGGTTGAGCAGATTCAGAGCGGTTATCGACTGCGAGCGACAGCTGGTGACCATACGAGACCCTAGTGGGGGAGTTCTTACGGTGTATGGTGAGGGTACACGTTCTGGGTCAGCATTTTGTTCGGCCGCTAGGTCAAGGCAGTGTCTACAGCAGGGTTGTAGGGGTTTTGTAGCGTATGTGATGGATACGCGGGTTGATTCAGAGAGACCGAGGTCGGTTGAGGAGGTTCCGATAGTGTGAGAGTTCCCGGACGTATTTCCGGAGGAGTTGTTGGGCGTGACTCCCGTGAGGCAAGTGGATTTTAGTATCGATTTGGTTCCGGGAGCCGCGCCTATCGCCAAGGTGCCCTATCGCCTTGCACCTCCAGAGATGCAGGAGTTATCCTCGCAGCTTCAGGAGTTGTTGGGAAAGGGGTTTATTCGGCCGAGCAGCTCACCATGGGGAGCGCCTATCCTTTTTGTCAAGAAAAAGGATTGTTCACACTGGATGTGCATTGATTACTGGGAGTTGAACAAGCTGACGGTCAAGAACCGTTACCCGTTGCCGAGGATCGACAATTTGTTCGATCAATTGTAGGGAGCATCTTGGTTCTCCAAGATCGATTTGAGATCTGGGTATCATCAAGTGAGGGTGCGAAATGAGGACATTCAAAAGACAGCGTTCAGGACTTGTTATGGGTATTACGAGTTTGTGGTGATGCCCTTTGGACTCACCAATGCCCCGACAGTGTTCATGGATCTCATGAACAGAGAGTGCAGGCTGATGTTGGATCGCTCGGTGATCGTATTCATCGATGACATTTTGGTGTATTCGAGATCTGGAGAGCAGCATGAGGAGCATTTGAGGGAGATCCTCGGAGTTCTGAGATCGGAGAGGCTTTATGCCAAATTCTCCAAGTGTGATTTCTTGTTGCTAGAGGTCCAGTTCCTAGGGCACCTCGTTAACCATAAAGGGATATTGGTCGACCCGGCCAAAGTTGAGGTAATGATGAGTTGGGAGGTGCCGAGGTCACCCTCCGAGATCAGGAGTTTCTTAGGGTTGGCAGGCTATTATCGAAGATTTATCAGGGATTTCTCCAAGATCGTCGTGCCACTCACCAGGTTGACCCGGAAGGGTGTCGCTTTTTCATAGGGCCCAGAGCAGCAGGCCTCCTTTGAGACGCTTCACCAGAGGCTATGCGAAGCCCTAGTGTTAGCCCTCCCAGAGGGAATGGAGGACTTTGTGGTGTATTGTGATGCATCGATCTTGGGGTTGGGAGCTGTGCTGATGCAGAGAGGGGATGTGATAACATACGTATCGAGGTAGCTGAAGCCTCATGAGACAAGGTATCCCACCCACGATCTAGAGTTGGGGGCAGTGGTGTTTGCCCTCAAGATTTGACGTCACTATCTGTATGGGGTTCGGTGTACGATATACACGGACCACAAGAGCTTGAAGTATTTGATGGATCAGCCCAACCTAAATATGCGACAGAGGAGGCGGTTGGACGTGGTCAAGGATTATGATTGTGAGATCCTGTACCACCCGGGCAAGCCTAATGTTCTAGCCGATGCGCTGAGCCACAGGGTGGAGAGTGCCCCATTGCGAGATGTATTTTTGTGATTGACTGTGATAGCTCCGGTGTTGGACACCATTCGTGGGGCCCAGGCTGACGCTGTGCAACCTGAGAGCTAGAAGAGAGAGCGAGTTGTCGGGTTGGTATCAGAGTTCGTTACCGATATCTGGGGGCTTATTGTTGGATTAATGTCTAAGTCCATAACTATAATTGGTAAGACTTGACCCGACCCGGCATGGTCCATTTGGGTTGCATGGCATCATGCATTTGGATAGACTATAATGAGAGAAATAACACTTAAGATTTGTTAATATATTATAAGTTCTAATATATTATAAGTTCTAATATATTAATAAGATTATTTAATTAGTATTGATTAAGAATTAATCTAGAATTAATTAAGTGATCAAAAGAAGACTAATTAAATATATGGGTTGATTGTGTAAATCATCCATACTTGTACAGTGGGCTAATGCTCCATGGATTATCAAGTTGAGCTAAAACCCATATGATGCTCCATGGATGCTCCATGGTGTATTTGAAACCATGGATCCAAGGAAATGGAAGGTCATGACAATTAGGGTTTACCCTAATTGTAACACTATATAAAGATCATACTCTTGGAAAAAATCGGTTACTATGAAAGATAGAGAAGGGCTAGCCGATTTTTCAAGTGTTCTACATTTCTCTCAAGGTTATTCCAAAAGCAATTGATGTTGTGTGAACCATTTGAGGTGTCACACTTGGGGCACTAGGCACTCAAGCTTCTTGAGAACATTTTGCATCAAAGAGATATGTATTCTATCTTGTTATATTCATTGTTTTGTATGCTAGATTAGGATAATACCTTGGATGTTCATATTTTCATGTATAATAGAGAAAACATAGATCCAAGGTATTTAGGATTGCATGTACACTTAGGAGTGTTAGAATGCTCAAAACCCAACAGTGGTATCATAGCCTAGGCTTGTTTTCAATTATACTTGATGCAAATTGCTGAAAAATGCTGAAAAAGTCGAATTTCGGTCATTCTGGGTACTGGACTCGCCGAGTCCATGAGTAAAATCATCCTACTCGCCGAGTAGGTTCATGCACTTGACGAGTAGGAGCCCTAGACAGCATATATTCGAGTTTTGTGGCTAGAAATGGGCTAGGAACATTACCTTAAGCTGTTTTTGGACTTATTAGCTTATTTTTGATGTGGTAATGTTCATACTAATCCAATTTAAAAGATAATTGTCAATAGATTCATGTTTTGTATTAGTTTAAGTGTTATGCTAATTACATGAAAAAGTTTGATTCCAATTATCAAATTCATATGAGTTGCTTAGATTAATAAAAAAGTTGTGTGAAATAGTTGATTTCAATCCATTTTAATCTAAGAGTTGATTCCAAAGTGTGTTTTTGTAACTTGTCCTCAAGTTATATGAAAAGTCACATTTAAGAATCATAAAACTCATAAAAGTTGGCAAAGGTTACAAAACTGAAGAGTCTTGTCTCATTGAATGGTTTTATGACTCCATAACTTGTCCTCAAGTTATGGAGGTTCAAGAGTCTCTTCATTAAATAAAAAAAAAGTGTAAGCTTAATTAGTTCCATAAGTTACAAAATAAAGAAAAATGTTACATTCTTTAATAGTTTAAAGTCTTCCATAACTTCTCCTTAAGTTATGGAACTTGAAGAGTTTTTTAATTAAAACTACTTTAAACACATAAGTTATGGAATTAATTAGTTTTGAATAGTTTCAAAACTTGCCCTCATGTTTTGGAATTTGAAATGTTTTCACTTATGAATACTTTAATTCCAAGTTAGCCCTTAGAATTTTAAAAGTTAGAATTCAACCCTTATACCTTATAATATTATAAGTTAATATATATATATATATATATATATATATATATATATATATATATATATATATATATATATATGTATAAGAGTAAAAGTCAGTCTTACCGTTAGTAGGCCTCATTCACGAAGTCGGTCTATAAGGGGGGTATAAGGTTACTGCCTATAAAATGACAGTTTAATGGGTGTCCACTCTCACCCAGCGCTTCCTTGACTGGTGGAGGGTCGTTAGCCGAACGGGTAGGACAAAGACTATAAGTTCTACCTTCATTAAAAGAATTAATGATAAATACTAAGTAACTAAACCTTTTATAATTCCCAATCTTAGTTACTTAGGAAAATGTAAATAAGGTGCTAACCCATGAAATTACACTTGGCAGTTTGCTTAAGTCGGTTGGTGGGGCGTGTGTGGTTTACCGGCACACTAACTTGATTTGACAAGGTAGGCAAAGCGTTTCTTAAAGTTTAATCATAGGCCGGTGGAGCGTGTGTGGTTTACCGGCACATCGGTTGGGTGATAAACATTTAAGAGTATCAAGTAATTTGCATGGTTACCTCACACCTTGTTTTGTGATCCTCGGTATCCCAGTCACAAAACCTGAAGGGCACACTCGAGATTGGAACATTCCATTGGAAAGTTGAATTTATCTCAAAAGATCTAGGAGTTTCAAATCCAATTAAAACTTAATTAATATTTCGTTTTTCATGGTGGAAATTGGTAAATCGTCACTTACCTACCTTCAACTATTTTATAACTTAGATTACGGCATCCCTCTTCCAGTTATAAATAGGTTGTTGGGTCCTAGCCTTAATATTTCATATTGGGTGTTATATTAAGAACTTTTAAATCAAATAAACTTGAATATCTCCCAAAAGATGTCTAGTTCAGACATCTATGATCTTCCCAAATCTCTTGGAACTTCACTTCTTCCACCTCCTCCAATTATTCTCCCTAACCCACAAGTTCAAGGTCACTCAAGCCCTATTGGCAAGGCAAGGTCTAGGTGTGATCACATCTTGGAGATGAAGTCACATATTGACAAGCCGGGAGAGTTGGGTGTCGAAGTCTTGAGAAAATTGGATGTTCAATCACTTTCTAAGTCACAAAGTGAGTTCCTTTGGGACTCCTACGAAACAGACTATGACATGACCCTTAATGATCTTATCTATATGCTTGGTAGTGCTGAATCAGCAATGATTTGGAAGGCTAGTAAAGCAAATTTGATTAGAAGATCAACTTCCCAAAACTTTATGGACATTAACAATGATGACACTGGAAATCCAGAAAAAGCATTCTCTTCCCAATGGAAAGGGATCGGCCATAGTCAACTCGGTTGACCAAATGGTAAAGAGAAATTCTAAGTCTGTGATAGTCCCATGTACCATTATCAAAGAGCCCATATGTTAAATTGCCAAAGGAAGGGGCATTGGTTACGAAGCTGCCAAAATTACCTGAGGATGGTAAAGTCAATGGGTTTCACTTTATTTCAGGTAAAGTCCATTTGTCTAACTCTGTTAAGTTTCTACTCTGAGATTCTTATGACTTGATGTGACTGGGCCATATAGTGGTGTTTTAAGAATCAAAGAAAAAGGTGAACAAACATAAAGAAAGAATATGTTGAATCTGATCGCGTAGATGGATTTCTATCGCATAGTTTGAAGATTGGATTCTTGAGCTACTTCTTAGGAGTTATGAGATATTGCTTAGGAATATATAACAACAAGTTTTCATATGGATTGTAAGGATTAGTTTTTCTGCAAAGTTTTTAAAATAAAAGGAAAATTTCTGATTTTATTTATTTTAAAATATCCTTACAATGGCATTTGTGGAAATTTTTGTTGCTTATAAGATTCCATTAATAGCAAGACTGAAAATATGAAATTGATTCTTTCATTTGTGGTAATGTCTCAATCTACCAAATAAGGAAAGATTCTCATCACCCAAGTTTCAATTGGACCGGAACTTGGAATCATGCAAGTTGTATACTATGATGAATGAGAACTTTCAAGCATTGGAAAATTAAGACTAATTACTTTTTCACATGGATGTGTAGGTCAAGTGAAGGGCTAAGGGATCGAGTACACAGTCATGTGCACTGATCAAGCCCACCACAAATAATCGATAAGACTATTCGTCATGATTTACTAAAGTTTAGTAAATATGGTTATACTTATAAGTCTAAGTATAATTCTGAAGCATTGCAAAAGTCTCGATGTATGGCAAAACGAATGAGAAGAATCAAATTAGGAAGAAGGACAAAAGTTTCTCAAATCTGAAAAGATGGGAGAGTACTTTATGATATATGATCATCTTAATGATTAAGAGACCTTATCACAATTCATCCTCTAAGTGCATTCTGATAGCTAAGAAGAGGAGTTGTGAATTGTTGAAGTGGTGAAATCAAAAAGATAAGTCATAATTCGTTCCAAAACAATTCTTAGAGTCATACTCCAAGATTGTAAAGTGAGTGACATATCTTAAAGAAGGTTTAAAAACACGTGTCAAATGTAAGAGTAAAAGTGTCCTATTCTTGTACATTTGAAGTTGGTAAGTTGTGATGTTTTGGAGAAAACAAAGACCAACTTAGGCCAATTGTGTGAAGTGTTTGTCTTGATAAAGAATCCGCACTATCCCTTGAATAAGTGACAAGAGAGTCTTATATGTCAAGAGGACAGTGGGAGTCTTAAAGGTCTTGAAAGTCTCAAGAACTAATCAAGAATAAACCCTGAAGTTCTTCACTAGCACACGACTTGAGGTTTATAACCTTTCATGTTGACATATTCTGTGCCCATTCCAGTGAAAGTTGGCTTTGCATATGAGTTCTTAGTGTCCTCAATTGGTTGCACAGCTACTTGTAAGCTATGGCAGACCCTTGTGCTGCCAAATGGCAAGAAGTTAAAATTGCATAAGTTCAGTCCATATGTGTTTGGATTTGTCATTATCCGTGTCTTGAGACTAAAGTTTTGACAAATTCATATGGGTAGGAAATCATGCACCATAAAAATCTAAGTGTCATAAGGTTTCTCTCCGATTCATGAAAATGATGGTGAGGAAACACTTCCACTAAGTAGATTTGTAAGTAGATAGTAATCTTTGCATTCTCAAAGTTGTTAGTAGGCACACTAACATGGACTTATGAGAAATAGCAAAGGTCTAAACAATTAAGACTATGATTACGAAATCCCTTTTCTTAGTTCTGAAATTGTTTAGACACACCTGTGAGCTATCTAAGATTAGGTGTATGATTTTGATAAAGTCTTATCAAAGCAATCTAGTATCAGAAATCTGAACTTTGGTAAAAAGTCAATAGTTGATTTCTTAGTACATGTCAAAGCTATTGGGAGCATAAGTGTTATGCTAATAATCATCATGTTAGTGGGAGCATGATAATTATGATAAGTATTGCAAGTTAGCAATGTTAATTATAGAAAACAAAAGTTTCAATTCGTGAGGTTGCAGGGGTTGAAAAAGTTGTTTTGCTATAATTAAGGGAGAGGAAATTATACTTCATTTCAATTATGAAAAGCTTAGATTGAGTTTATAATTATTCTAAAGAGCTTAAATTGAGATTTTAATCACCTTTAGTCAAGAATATATATATATATATATATATATATATATATATATATATATATATATATATATATATATATATATGAATTTCATGTTGGATTGGTTCAACTTAAGAAAATTATATATATTGCGTTCGCAAAATTCGATTATGATTACGACATCCCTTTTCATAGTAAAATTTTGAGAATATGGCAAACAAAAATTATTATGGCAAAAGACTGGTCTAGAACCATGTCTTTATGTGAAACATCATGAATCGTGTCCCATCTACTTTGGGTACAAGATCGATTACATATGCTATAATATTTATTCTTTCTGAATTTTCCAAATGCCTTGGGGCATTAAGGAGGAAAATGTCCAGAATTGGATATGACTAAAGTGATTAAGAAATTGTCAAGGACAATCTAAGGTTTACCAAAGATTCGTTTCTCAAGGGCAGTTGGAAGTATATTGTTAATATTGGAAGGGCCATATTGACATAGTCTGAAAAGAGGCAACTCTTGTTCAGTTGTAGAAGGGCCATATTGACATAGTCTGAAAAGAGGCAACTCTTGTTCAGTTGTAGTAGTCAAACTGGGAATATAGAGTTGTCTCTATAGATTGAAGCAATCTGTGTAAGATTAGAAAAAAAAAACTTAGTGCAAGAAGCATGTTCAAAGCAATGCATACTTTGAACATAAGTCTTTGTGTCCATGGAGTAGGTCTTCATTGGAGTACTCTTTAATGTTTGTTATCAAGTCTTTGTGACTTTGTGCATAATCATTACAAGAAAATCATTGCATATAAGTTTAGAATCTAACAGATTTCGGTAAAATGGCATGAATTTGGAATTCCTGCATTAAGAAATCGGGAGTGCGATATTAGAATCATTGAAAGTTTGGTCAATTGGTTTATTTCACAAAGTAAGGATCATAGATAAACATAGGGTGCATACTTGGTGTATGGCACAACTATTGTTTAGAAAAACATAGTGTACATGCTTGGAGCATGGGATACCTAGTGTTTTAATTCAAGTATAAAGTTGATAAAACTGAAACAATGAATAATGAGTAATCAGTATGGTGATAAATAGAAGTGGTCTATTTATGTTCATAGGGTTTGATACCATATTTGATTCATTTATTCTTGTGTTTCACTTTGCATGTTTTGACTTCCATAATAACTCGGTTATTCTTCCGGAATGACTAAGTTATTCAAAACCATCCACAGTCGGTCATATGTTAGAAGTAGATATGAATCAAGACTGTCATGGGTTGGCTTGTAGAGGTCCAAGTTGGTGGACAAAGTTGTGCTACAACGCTCATGAGTGCTCATAAGTTCTGAGTATTGGACTCAACCCGCACTCATTGGAATCACTTCATGGAATTTATCACGAGTGACCATGAGACGATAATATCTTATATTCTTCAAACCTAGAGATATGAGTTGTTACTATGAGTTGATTATACATTGATTGCGCGAAACCGCATTGGTAATTCGATGTTATAAAACGTGTCTTTGTATATGATTCAACAAATAGCAGAACAAGCCATATGAGTCGAAGTTTATCCATTCCTTTTACCTTCGGGATAAAAGCGATATCTGTGGGCCCCTCGATGATTTAGCGATGACACATGTGAGTGCTTGGCCAAGCCAAGACTGATTTATTTGTTCAATCGGTTAGTCATCATAAATCGGAAATCGGGAAACAACAGATGGACAGAGAGAATGATTTACAATTCATGTCTCAGTCCATATGATATCTAGAATGGAGGAATATATGATCATTTATCTAATGGACAAGTCATTGACAAAGGTTAGAGATCATCGGCAACGTCAAGAGTTTGATGGAAGCTTTTGAGAGCTACGATTGCCAGTTGGTTCTTGAAGTCATACGCAATAATAGTTTTAGACTTATCCAAGTGGGAGACTGTTGGATTAATGTCTAAATCCATAACTATAATTGGTAAGACTTGACCCGACCCGGCATGGTCCATTTGGGTTGCATGGCATCATGCATTTGGATAGACTATAATGAGAGAAATAACACTTAAGGTTTGTTAATATATTATAAGTTCTAATATATTAATACGATTATTTAATTAGTATTGATCAAGAATTAATCTAGAATTAATTAAGTGATCAAAAGAAGACTAATTAAATATATGAGTTGATTGTGTAAATCATCCATACTTGTATAGTGGGCTAATGCTCCATGGATTATCAAGTTGGGCTAAAACCCATATGATGCTCCATGGATGCTCCATGGTGTATTTGAAACCATGGATCCAATGAAATGGAAAGTCATGACAATTAGGGTTTACCCTAATTGTAACACTATATAAAGATCATACTCTTGGAAAAAAAATCGGTTACTATGAAAGATAGAGAAGGGATAGCCGATTTTTCAAGTGTTCTACATTTCTCTCAAGGTTATTCCAAAAGCAATTGATATTGTGTGAACCATTTTAGATGTCACACTTGGGGCACTAGGCACTCAAGCTTCTTGAGAACATTCTACATCAAAGAGGTATGTATTCTATCTTGTTATATTCATTGTTTTGTATGCTAGATTAGGATAATACCTTGGATGTTCATATTTGCATGTATAATAGAGAAAACATAGATCCAAGGTATTTAGGGTTGCATGTACACTTAGGAGTGTTAGAATGGTCAAAACCCAACACTTATGACATTTCAGGGTCGTATATGGGTACCGTTTGTAGGAGGGACGCGTACCATTTTGATGGAAGAGGCTCATCGGTCGAAGTTCTTGATCCATCCTGGGGCCACTAAGATGTATTTAGATCTGAAGAGGGAGTATTGGTGGCCCTGTATGAAGAGGGATGTCGCATGGTTTGTTGAGAGGTGCTTAACTAGTTGTAGGGTTAAGGTCGAGCACCAGAGACCGCATGGTAAGTTGCAGCCGTTGGAGGTTCCCGAGTGGAAGTGGGAACAGATTACCATGGGTTTTATCACCAAATTGCCAAGGAATGATAGGGGAGTTGATGCAATTTGGGTGATTGTGGACATGTTGACAAAGAGCGCCCACTTCCTTGCTATCAGTGAGAGCTCTTCCGCGGAGAAATCGGCAGAGATGTACGTGCGGGAGGTGGTATCGCGTCATGGAGTGCCGATCTCGATTGTCTCAGACCGAGATGTACGTGTCACTTCCAGATTCTAGAAGAAATTTCATGAGGAATTGGGTACTAGGCTGCATTTTAGTATCGCATACCACCCCCAGACTGACGGACAGAGTGAACGGATGATTCAAACGCTCGAGGAGATGCTCCGGGCATGTGTGTTGGATTTCGGTGGGAGTTGGGACACGTATTTGCCATTCTCAGAGTTTTCCTACAACAACAACCATCATTCGAGCATTGGTATGCCAGCCTTTGAGCTGTTGTATGGGAGAAGGTGTCGGACCCCCATTTGCTCGGGAGAGGTCGGGCAGCGTGTTATGGGTAGTACCGAGATCGTGCTTCAGAAGACTGCGCAGATACAGCAGGTCAGGCAGAGGTTATTGACTGCTCAGAATCGTCAAAAGAGTTATGCGGACAGGCACCGGTCCGAGCTCGAGTTCGAGGTCGGCGACATTGTACTCCAGAAGGTCTTTCCTTGGAAAGGAGTGATCCGATTCAGGAAGAGGGGCAAGTTGGGGCCCCGATATATCGGTCCTTTTCGGGTGATCGCAAGGGTAGGCAGGGTAGCCTACCGGTTGGAGCTACCTGCTGAGTTAGGTCAGATCTATAACACTTTCCACGTGTCGCAGTTGCGAAAGTGTATAGCTGATGATCCGGTAGTGGTACCATTGGAGGATATTCAGGTGGATACGAGCCTGAATTATGCTGAGAGACCGGTGGAAATCAGGGATTGGAAGATCAAGGTTCTGAGGAACAAAGAGGTGCCTCTGGTGCAGGTCTAGTGGCAACATCGGAAAGGGTCAGAGCTTACTTGGGAGCCAGAGCGCGAGATGCGTGAGTAGCATCCGGAGTTGTTTCCAGAGTAAGACTTCGAGGGCGAAGTCTGATTCTAGTGGGGGAGAATTCTAACATCCTGAATTTCGAGGTATATTAATTTATTTAATTATTTTGGAATTTGTGGAGGAACTCGGCGAGTTGGAGCCAAGACTCGACGAGTAGGGTCGCGGATGTTCATCCGGGTTCACGTCCGGACTCGGTGAGTCCACGCTGTTTAATGAAACCCTAATTCCCCGGGTTTGGAGCCTATTTGAGGGCACTTATAGCCTCCCGTTGCGGCTACCAGTCCCTTGAGAGAACCCTAAGTGAGCTAAATCGTTGTGAGGGAGAAGAAGTCACTTTTTGATCCTTGTACCTTTGGTTTAGCAAGAAGAAGGTGACAAGAGCAAAGAGGAGGCGCGATTCAAGTAGTTCCAGAGTTCAGAGACTTCATTTTGATGTAATAGTTCGAACCTCTTTCAGTTTTGGTGTTGATCTTTAGAGTTAGGGTTTTCTAACCCCCTTTGGGGAGTGATTATCTGGAGCAAATGGTCCCTCTTCGAGTTTGTGCCTTGGATCTGGACTCAAAGAGGTCCAGAGACCTTAACCCTTGGAGCTTTATGGATCAGTTTGGGGTTATTGGACTTAGGTTGCCATTTCTGGGACTAAATCTCCTTTTGATGCCTTGTTGTGGTTGTACAAGCATCAAGTTTCGAACTTTACGTGACATTCATGCATGGGGAGGCCAGATCTATGGTTTGGGGAAACAGATCTGACCTCAGGAGGTCAGTAGAGTTTGTACATGGCATGAACTCGCCGAGTTTTTCTTAAGACTCGGCGAGTAGGGTTAGGGTTTCACGTAAATTATTCAGTGAGTAGACTTGCTAAGTTGGGGGATGACTCAGCGATTCAGGAGGGAGTTAGAGGACTGGAGTTCAAGGCGGTACTCACCGAGTTGTTCTTGAGACTCGACGAGTTAAGTCAGGGTGGCCCCGCGATTCATGACTGGTATGACTCGTCGACTATAGGGAGGGACTCGGCATGTCAAGCGGGACAAAGAGTTAAAGGACATGTGAGAACTCGCCGAGTCACCAGGGTGCACTCGGGGAGTAGGGTCAAAGTGGGACCGTTGACTTTTGTTGACTTTTAGGGTTTGGTCATCAATGGAGTCCTTGTGACAAGAGGGGAGGGTAAAATAGTCTTTTACCTTTCTGAGGGTGTCAATGGCAGGTTGAGTCTAGCCTCAAGAGTTATATTTATAAGAGTATTTATTTATGTGAATAGGCAGAGGCTAGGCAATATTTTCCATCGAGTCAGAGATTTACCGAGACGCCTGAGGTGAGTCTTCTCACTATACTTTACCTAGTGCGGTAACAGGGTTATGTGACAGAGTACTATAGAGTTATATGCCAGTGTATTTGCATGTTATTTATGTGTTGTGATTTATTGGGATATGTGATATGCATGATTCAGAGTTACAGAGTTGGGACTTTCGGGTCCCTAGAGTTAGGGCCAGAGGGCCCACAGAGAATTGGGGTTGGAGGGCCCCACTGACACACATTGAGTAGAGGGTCGACAAAGTTACAACCTCGAGTGGCTATTATGTGTTAGAGTGGTATTTTGGGGAACTCACTAAGCTTATGCTTACAGTGTTATGTGTTATGTGTTTCAGGTACCAGTGATGACCGCGGGAAGGCGCCGACTTGATTCGTACACACACATTAGATTTTATGTATTTTGATCTTGGGAGATATTTTGTGAAACAAAGACATGATATTATGACATTTTATGAATGAATGAGTTTGTACAAATGTGTTTGAAAATGCGAAAAATTGTTTTAATTTTCACGGTGTTACAGAAAGGTTTAAAATACTTGTCAAATGTAAGAGTCCTACTCTTGTACATTTTAAATTGGTAAGCTATGATGCTTTGGATAAAACAAAGACCAACTTAGGCCAATTGTGTTAAGTGTTTGTCTTGATAAAAAATTTGCACTATCTCTTGAATATTTGGCAAGATAGTCTTATATGTCAAGAGGACAATGGGAGTCTTAAAGATTCTAAAAGCTTCAAGATCTAATCAAGAATAAAACATGTAGTTTATCACTAGCACACGAATTGAGGTTTATAGCCTATCATGTTGACATATTTGTATTTCTGTGCCCATTCCAGTTAAGGTTGGCTTTGCATATGAATTCTAAGAGTTCTCAATTGGTTGCATAACAACTTGGAAGCAATGGCAGACCCTTGTGCTGCCAGGTGGCAAGAAGTTAAGACTCAACAAGTTCAATCCATATGAGTTTGGATTTGTCACTAACCTTGTCTTGTGATTATCATTTTGACAAATTCACTTGGATATGAACAAATACAGCATAACATCTAAGTGTCATAAGGTTTCTCTCTGATTCATGAAAATGATGGTGAGGAAACGCTTTGACTAAGTAGATTTTAGGTAGATAACTATTGTGATCTTTGGATTCTCAAAGTCATTAGTGGAGCGTGTGTGGTTAACCGACACACTAACATGGACTTGTGAGAAATGGCAAAGGTCTAAACAATTAAGATTATGATTACAGCATCCCTTTTCATAGTTTCGAAACTGTTTAGACACACATGTGTGCTATCTAAGGAAAGGTGTATGATTTTGATTTAGTTTTTATCAAAACATTTCGTATCAGAAGTCTGAACTTTGGTAAGAAAGTCAATAAAGTATTGATTTCTAGAAGTCAGCTAATTTCGTAGTACATGTCAAAGCTAGTGGGAGCATAAGTGTTATGCTAATAATCATCATGTTAGTGGGAGCGTGATAATTATTATTATTGCAAGATAGCAATGTTAATTATAGAAAACAAAAGTTTCAATTCGTGAAGTTGCATGGGTTGAAAAAGTTGTTTTACTATAATTAAGGGAGAGGAAATTATACTTCATTTCAATTCTAAAATCTATATATGGGATGGCTCAACATAAGGAAAATCTATATATGGGTCCATTATTTGCGTTCTAAAATTCGATTATGATTACGGCATCCCTTTTCATAATCTGAATTATGAGAACTTGTCAAATAGAATAGAAATATTGTAGAAAAAGGACTGGTCTAGTATCATGTCTTTATGTGAGACATCATGACTTGTGTCCCATATGCTTCGGATATAGGATCGATTGCATGTACTATAATATTCATCCTTTCTAAAATTTTCCAAATGCTTAGGACATTAAGAAGGGAAAATGTCTAGAATTGGATATGACTAAAATGATTAAGCAATTGTCGAGGACAATCTAAGGTTTACCTAAGATTGGATGCTCAGGGATAGTTGGAAGTATAGTGTTAAATTTGGAAGGACCATATTCACATATTTTGAAAAGAGGCAACTCTTATTCGGAAGAAATAGTCAAAAGGGGAGTATTGAAACGTTCCCATAGGTGGAAGTTATTCATTAAATTTGTGGTAGATTAGGAAACTTAATGCAAGAAGAATGTTCAAAGGCAATGAACTTTGAATATGAGACTTTAGTTCCATAGAATTGATCTCCATTGGAATACTCTGTAATGTTTTTTGTCAAGTCTTTGTGACTTTGTGCATAATTATTACAAGAGGACCAATGCATATAACTTTAGAATCTAACAGATTTAGGTAAATGGCAGGAATTTGGAATTCTTGTATTTGAGGTAAGGAATTGGGATTGTGAAATGAGAATCATTAGAATTATGTTCAATCGATCTATTTCACAGAGTAAATATTATGGAAAAACATAGGGTGCATACTTGGTGTGTGGCATGACTAGTGTTTAGAAAAACATAGTGTACATGCTTGGAGCATGGGACAACTATTGTCTTAATTAAAGTATAAAGTTGATAGTTTAAAATAGTATGCAATGAATGATGGGTAATCAATATGGTGGTAAATAAAAGATGTGTTATTTATATTCATAAGTTATGAGACCATATTGGATTCGATTATTCTTGTGTTGCACTTTGCATGTTCTGACTTCAAAAATAATTAGGTCGTTCTTCCTAAATGACTAAGTTATTTAAACCATCCACAGTCGGTCATATGTTGGAAGTAGATATGAATCAAGACCGTCATGGGTTGGCTTGTAGAGGTCTAAGATGTTCGACAAAGTGGTGCTACAACACTCATGAGTGCTCATAAGTTTTGAGTATTGGATTCAACCCACGCTCATTGGAATCACTTCATGGATTTTATCACGAGTGATCATGAGACGATAATATCTTATATTCTTCAAACCCAGAGATATGAGTTGTTACTAAGAGTTGGTTATACTTTGATTGCATGAAAACACATTAGTAACTCGATGATATAAAACATGCCTTTGTGTATGATTAAACAAGTAGTAGAACAAGCATATGAGTCGAAGTTTATCCATTCCTTTTACCTTCATGATAAAAGTGATATATGTGGGCCCATCGATGATTTTAATGATGATACATGTGAGTGCTTGGCTAAGCCAGGACTTATTTGATCTATTCAATCAGTCAGTCATCATAAATCGGAAATCAGGAAACAATAAATGTACAGAGAGAATGATTTATAACCCATGTCTCAGTCCATATGACATCTAGAATGGAGCAATATATGATCCCTTATCTAATGGACAAGTCATTTACAAATGTCAGAGTTCGACAACGGTTTTTGAGAGCTACGATTGCCAGTTGGTTTTTGAAGTCATACACAATAGACTTATCCAAGTGGGAGACTGTTGGATTAGTGTCTAAGTCCATAACTATAATTGGTATGTACTTGACCCGACTCGGCATGATCCATTTAGGTTGCATGGCATCGGAACATTTGGATAGACCGTTTGTGAGGAGAGGACATTTGTGACATATTAATATATTATAATTTCTAGTATATTAATATGAAATCATGTTATTTAATTAGTATTGATCAAGAATAAATTTGGACTTAATTTACTGATCAAAAGAGACTAATTAAATATATAGGGATTGATTGTGTAAATCATTCATTCTAATATATGTGGGCTTATAATCCATGATTCCTTATGTTGGGTTTAACCCATGTGGTAATCCATGGATACTCCGTGGAGGTTAAAACCCATGGAGCATAAGGAATGGGTAAAGTCATGGGTTACATGACCCTAATGTGCACATTATATAAGGGCCCCCTTAGCTCAAGAAAATGGCACTAGTGATACATATATGAGGGCTAGCCGATTTGAGCATGGGTGTCTTCTTCTCATGGTTATTCCATGTGTTGGTGATGTTGTGTGAACCATTTGAGGTGTCACACTTGGGGCACTAGGCTCTCGAGCTTCATGGAGTCAAGCTACATCAACAAGGTATGTATCTCTATCTAGTTTATTATCCAAGTATCAAAAGATTGTATGTTAGTTAGGGTAATAACTTGGAATATTCATATTTGCATGTATAATAGAGAAAATGTAGATCCAAGGTATTTAGGGTTGCATGTACACTTAGGAGTGTTATAATGCTCATAACCCAACACTATCATACCCGTTTGGCTAACGACCCTCCACCAGTCAAGGAATTGGTGGGTGAGAGTGGACACCTATTAAATCGCCATTTCATAGGCAGTTACCTTATACCTCCCTTATAGACCGGCTTCGTGAATGAGGCCTACTAACGGTAATACTGACTTATTCTTATACACATATATGATAATTAAACTTTTACTCTTATAGAAGTATAAGGGTTGAATTTTAAACTTTTAAAATTCTATGTTTCAATTTGGAATTAAAGTATTAATGTGTGAGACTTTATAATTTCCAAACTTGAGGGAAAGTTTTGAAACTATTCAAGACTTTTCAACTTCATAACTTATGAGTTAATGGTTTATTAAAATGAGTGAATTTTCATTTTATGTAACCCATGTGTTTTTAATGTGGACTTTAAAAGAGAGACTTTTGGTAATCCATAACTTGAGGAAAAATTATGGATTCCATTAAAACACATAATTGATCAAGAATTAGCCATTAAACAACTCAACAAATAATTCCTATGATCTAACAATAACTCATAAGAACATGAGCATTCATATCAAAATTTCAAGAATCATATTACCACATATAAAACATGGAATTTTGATATTAGCCATTGTAAATGGATTAGCATAACCATTACACCATCTAAAACAAGTTTTAAAACACCAAAACAGTTTAGGGTATTGTTTCTAGTCCATTTCCAGCAGCAAAACTCAAAAAACTGCATTCTGGGGCTCCTACTCGTCGAGTGCAAGAACCTTGTAACACCGTAAAAATTAAAACAATTTTTCACATTTTCAGACACATTTTTACAAACTCAATCATTCATAAAATGTCATAGTATCATGTCTTTGTTTCACAAAATATCTCCCAAGATCAAAATACATAAAATACCATGTGTGTGTACGAATCAAGCCGGCGCCTTCCTGCGGTCATCACTGGTACCTGAAACACATAACACATAACACTGTAAGCATAACCTTAGTGAGTTCCCCAAAATACCAATCAAACACATAATAGCCACTCAAGGTTGTAACTCTGTCGACCCTCTGGTCAATGTGTCACAGTGGGGCCCTCTAGCCCCAACTCTCTGTGGGCCCACTGGCCCTAACTCTAGGGACACGAAAGTCCCAACTCTGTAACTGTGAATCATGCATATCACATATCACAATAAATCACAACACATAAATAACATGAAAATACACTGGCATATAACTCTATAGTACTCTGTCACATAACTCTGTTACCACACTAGGTAAAGTACAGTGAAAAGACTCACCTCAGGCGTCTCAGTAAATCTCTGACTCGATGGAAAATATTGCCTAGCCTCCGCCTATTCACATAAATAAATACTCTTATAAATATAACTCTCGAGACTAGACTCAACCTGCCATTGGCACTCTAAGAAAGGTAAAAGACTATTTTACCCTCCCCTCTTGTCACAAGGACTCCATTGATGACCAAACCCTAAAAGTCAACAAAAATCAATGGTCCCACTTTGACCCTACTCGCCGAGTGCACCCTGGTGACTCGGCGAGTTCTCACATGTCCTTTAACTCTTTGTCCCGCTTGACATGCCGAGTCCCTCCCTATACTCGACGAGTCATCCCAGTCATGCCTTAACCCTACGACAGGTTAAGCACCTCTCAACAAACCATGCGACATCCCTCTTCATACAGGGCCACCAATACTCCCTCTTCAGATCTAAATACATCTTAGTGGCCCCAGGATGGATCGAGAACTTCGACCGATGAGCCTCTTCCATCAAAATGGTATGCGTTCCTCCCACAAACGGTACCCAGATAAGACCCTGAAATGTCATAAGCCCCCGGCTATCGGTAACGAACTCCGATACCAACCCGACAACCCGCTCTCTCTTCTGTCTCTCAGGCTGCACAACCTTAGTCTGGGCCCCATGAATAGCATCCAAAACCGAGGTCATCACCGTCAATCTCAAACATACATCTCGCAATGGGGCGCTCTCCGCCCTACGGCTCAGTGCATCGGCTACAACATTAGCCTTGCCCGGGTGGTAAAGGATCTCACAATCACAATCCTTGACCACGTCCAACCACCTCCTCTGTCATATATTTAGGTTGGGCTGATCCGTTAAATACTTCAAGCTCTTGTGGTCCGTGTATATCGTACACCGAACCCCGTACAGATAGTGACGCCAGATGTTGAGGGCAAACACCACTACCCCTAACTCTAGATCGTGGGTGGGATATCTCGTCTCATGAGGCTTCAGCTGCCTCGATGCATATGCTATCACATGCCCTCTCTACATCAGCACCGCTCCCAACCCCAAGATCGACGCATCACAATACACCACAAAGCCCTCCATTCCCTCTGGGAGGGCTAACACTGGGGCTTCACATAGCCTCTGGTGAAGCTTCTCAAAGGAGGCCTGCTGCTCTGGGCCCCATGAAAAAGAGACACCCTTCCGGGTCAACCTGGTGAGTGGCACGGCGATCTTGGAGAAATCCCTGATAAATCTCCGATAATAGCCTGCCAACCCTAAGAAACTCCTGATCTCGGAGGGTGACCTCGGCACCTCCCAACTCATCACTGCCTCAACTTTGGCCGGGTTGACCAATATCCCTTTCTGGTTAACGAGGTGCCCTAGGAACTGGACCGCTCGCAACCAGAAATCACACTTGGAGAATTTGGCATAAAGCCTCTCCGATCTCAGAACTTCGAGGAACTCCCTCAAATGCTCCTTATGCTGCTCTCTAGATCTCGAATACACCAAAACGTCGTCGATGAATACGATCACCGAGCGATCCAACATCGACCTGCACACTCTATTCATGAGGTACATGAACACTGCTGGGGCATTGGTGAGTCCGAAAGGCATCACCACAAACTCATCATGCCCATAACGAGTCCTGAAAGTTGTCTTCTGTATGTCCTCATCTTGCACCCTTACCTGATGATACCCAGGCCTCAAATCGATCTTGGAGAACCAAGATGCTCCCTGCAACTGATCGAACAAATCATCGATCCTCGGCAACGGGTAACGGTTCTTGACCGTCAGCTTGTTCAACTTCTGGTAATCAATGCACATCCGGTGTGAACCATCCTTTTTCTTGACAAAAAGGATAGGCGCTCCCCACGGCGAGCTGCTCGGCTGAATAAACCCCTTTCCCAGCAACTCCTGAAGCTGCGAGGATAACTCCTGCATCTCTGGAGGTGCAAGGCGACAGGGCACCTTGGCGATAGGCGCGGCCCCCGGAACCAAATCGATATTGAACTCCACTTGCTTCACGGGAGGCACGCCTGACAACTCCTCTGGAAATACGTCCGAGAAATCACGCACTATCGGAACCTCCTCAACTGACCTCGGTCTCTCTGAATCAACCAGCGTATCCATCACATATGCTACAAAACCCCTACAACCTTGTTGTAGACACTGCCTTGCCTTAGCGGCCGAACAAAATGCTGACCCAGAACGTGTACCCTCGTCGTACACCGTAAGAACTCCCCCACTAGGGTCTCGTATGGTCACCAGCTGTCGCTCGCAGTCGATAACCACTCTGAATCTGCTCAACCAGTCCATGCCCACGATTACACAGACATCCCCCATCGCAATAGGAACTAAGTCAATCGGGAACCCAAAACCGAAAATCTCGAGCTCACACCCTCGGATCACCTCTGCGGCATATACCGCCCTCTCGTCAGCTATGGAAACTCTCAAAGGTCGACTCAACGCCTCACGACTAACACTGATGTGCTGACTAAAAGCCAAAGATACAAAAGACCGACTTGCACCCGAGTCAAATAACACCAAGGCAGGTACATAACTCACAAGAAAAGTACCTACGCATAACATAATATAAGCACAATATCTCAACATCAAAATAAATACACAAAAGAATACATACCAGCCATGACATCGGGCGCTGCGCGGACCTCCTCCGCGGTCAACTGAAAGGCTCTCCCTCGTGCCTTCGGTGCCTTGGCCTCCACTGGCCGGCTCTCAGTAGCTCTGACGGCAGTAGGGACAAATCCCTGAGATGCTCCCTGTGCTGATCCCCGCAGCTGTGGACACTCTGCCTTCCGGTGTCCGGTTTGGTTGCAGTGAAAACATACTTCAAACCGCTTGGGCCAGTCCTTGGCCATATGCCCCTCCTTGCCACATTTGTAGCAATACCCTGCTCTGCACACCCCATCGTGGCTCTTGCCGCACTTGCCACAAGTGCGACCCCTCTGGTTCCCTGATCTCGAATCAGCGGGCTTGGCCCGCTTGGCTACCGGCTGAGACTGCATCGGTCGCCAGTCCCTCCCCTGAGACTCAGCCTCCTCCCTAGCCTGGGTCTCCAACTCTATCTCCCTCTTCCAAGCATTTTCCTGAAGCTCGGAAAATGTCCGGTACATTGAGTTCGCCACGAACTCTCGTCTATCCCTCATCAAAATGCTCAGATATCGGCTCATACGTGCTTGCTCGGAGGACACGTGCTCTGGGCAGAACATCGCCCGCTCATGAAATATCCTCATAATCACCGTAACCGACTCAGTACCCTGCTTAAGGGTCAGAAACTCCTGGGCCAAACGCTCCCTCTCCACCTGGGGAACGTACTCATCTCGGAACATAGCAGTGAACCTCTCCCAGGTCACTGCAGCAAGCTCAGCAGACGTATAGTGCGCCGTCACAAACTTCCACCAATCCTTCACTCCCAAGCGAAGCTGGTTCAGCGCGAACTGAACTCTCAAATGCTCTGGAGATGAGCAAGTAAAGAAACACCCCTATATGTCTGAAATCCATCTCATCGCCGCAATCGGGTCCTGGGTCCCGTCAAACTCCGGTGGTTTTGTGTTGCTGAACTCTCGGAACAGCAACGCATCACCACCCTACGGCCTAGTCGCAGCTATAGCTGCAGTGGCCGCAGCAATAACAGCCTCAGAAAGAGTAGCGTACTACTCATCAAATGTCTCTATCTGTGTGGTCTTGATAGACCCGAACATCTCTGGTATCTCTGCCCTGATGTCCGCAGCCACCTCCTCCTGGATGATTCTACGGATCTCCTCATCACTCGTACCGCCGGTCCCTGGTGTGTGGCGTGTCCCTACCATGATCTCCCTCTCTCTGAAATACAACACAAGAATAAATGTCAGTGACTCGCTTGATTATGCTCACACTCGAATACTACACCCTACTTGTCCCTTGGTACTCCAACGATTCTTACTTGGACTGTGCACTGACCCGGTGTCTTCAGTTGTACGGGCCCAATACTACCGTCCGCACCACATCAGCATTCACCCCAAGTCCTCCTCCCAGAGTCCCAAGCCCCAAGTACTCTACTCTCTCTAATCATATGACACTCGCTAGCAGATCTCTCACAACCTCCTCGCTGCTACCTAAACACTCTGAAGTATTCCTAGCAGCAAGACTCCTAGACTCATGCATCACATATCAGGCCACTCTAGTCCTAATAAGAATACCTAGTCTACTCTAGCATGCATATCATAGCTCATCATATAACATATCACATCATATCTTATAACACTTATAATAATGGAATTTTGGGAAATCACCGTTCAGGCGCTGGCTGTTCGTACACACGACTCTGCTCTATTTGTCTCGTAAGTTCTTCTTTTGAAAACTTGTTTTATTATCAAAATTTCCTCAAATCCTCCATTTGAGTTCAGATACGCCCGAAGGTGGACCAGAATCCCTCAAACTTAGGCTCTGATACCAAATTATAACACCGTAAAAATTAAAACAATTTTTCACATTTTCAAACACACTTTTACAAACTCATTCATTCATAAAATGTCATAGTATCATGTCTTTGTTTCACAAAATATCTCCCAAGATCAAAATACATAAAATCCCACGTGTGTTTACGAATCAAGCCAGCGCCTTCCCGCGGTCATCACTGGTACCTGAAACACATAACACATAACACTTTAAGCATAAGCTTAGTGAGTTCCCCAAAATACCACTCAAACACATAATAGCCACTCAAGGCTGTAACTCTGTCGACCCTCTGGTCAATGTGTCTCAGTGGGGCCCTCCAGCCCTAACTCTCCGTGGGCCCACTGGCCCTAACTCTAGGGACCCGAAAGTCCCAACTCTGTAACGCTGAATCATACATATCACATATCACAATAAATCACAACACATAAATAACATGCAAATACACTGGGATATAACTCTATAGCACTCTGTCACATAACTCTGTTACCACACTAGGTAAAGTACAGTGTGAAGACTCACCTCAGGCGTCTCGGTAAATCTCTGACTCGATGGAAAATATTGCCTAGCCTCCGCCTATTCACATAAATAAATACTCTTATAAATATAACTCTCGAGACTAGACTCAACCTGCCATTGGCACTCTCAGAAAGGTAAAAGACTATTTTACCCTCCCCTCTTGTCACAAGGACTCCATTGATGACCTAACCCTAAAAGTCAACAAACGTCAACGGTCCCACTTTAACCCTACTCGCCAAGTGCACCCTGGTGACTCGGCGAGTTGTCACATGTCCTTTAACTCTTTGTCCCGCTTGACACGCCGAGTCCCTCCCTATACTCGACGAGTCATCCCAGTCATGAATCTCGGGGCCACCCCGACTCAACTCGTCGAGTCTCAAGAACAACTCGGCGAGTATCGCCTTGAACTCCAGTCCTCTAACTCCCTCCTGACTCACTGAGTCATCCCCCAACTCGGCAAGTCTACTCACTGAACAATTTACTTGAAACCCTAGCCCTACTCGCCGAGTCTCAAGAACAACTCGACGAGTTCATGCCATGCACAAACTCTACTGACCTCCTGAGGTCAGATCTATTTCCCCAAACCGTAGATCTGGCCTCCCCAAGCATGAATGTCACGTAAAGTTCGAAACTTGATGCTTGTACAACCACAACAAGGCATCAAAAGGATATTTAGTCCCAAAAATGGCAACCTAAGTCCAATAACCCCAAATAGATCCATAAAGCTCGAAGGGTTAAGGTCTCTGGACATCTTTGAGTCCAGATCCAAGGCACAAACTCGAAGAGGGACCATTTGCTCCACATAATCACTCTCCAAAGGGGTTAGAAAACCCTAACTCTAAAGATCAACACCAAAACTGAAGGAGGTTCGAACTATTACCTCAAAATGAAGTCTTTGAACTCTGGAACTGCTTGAATCACACCTCCTCTTTGCTCTTCTCACCTTCTTCTTGCTAAACCAAAGGTACAAGGATCAAAAAGTGACTTCTTCTCCCTCACAACGATTTAGCTCACTTAGGGTTCTCTCAAGGGACTGGTAGCCGCAATCGGAGGTTATAAGTTTCCTTAAATAGGGTCCAAACCCGAGGGATTAGGGTTTCATTAAACTACGTGGACTCGCCGAGTCCGGACGTGAACCCGGATGAACATCCGCGACCCTACTCGGCGAGTCTTGGCTCCAACTCACCGAGTTCCTCCACAAATTCCAAAATGAATAAATAAAATAATATACCTGGGAAATCAGGATGTTACAAACCTATGCGACGAGTAGGAAAAATTATTACATGGATTCGGCAAGTTTATGCAGTAGATAGCAGATTTTTGAGCTTTTTTAACAAGTTAGCATCAAGTATCAAGAAAACAAGCCTGGGATCTGATACTAATGTTGGGTTTTGAGCATTCTAACACTCCTATGGTGTACATGCAACACTAGAAACCTTGGATCTATGTTTTCTCTAAAATACATTCAAAATTGATTTCCAAGGGTTACAACCTAACTACCATGTTCTGGGGTACTTGTAATATAAAACATTAAGTAGAATAACATACATTTCTTTTGTGGTTGATTCCTTGGAGTTTTAGAGCCTAGCACCAATAGTGTGGATGCGTCAAGTGGTGTCACAAATCACCTAAAACAACTTGGAAATACTTGAGAGAATATGATGCTTGCTAAAATCGGCCCACCCTTGTTTCTCACACACACTAGTGCCAATTCTAGAACCAAGGACCTCTTTATATACTATGGAGGATTGGGGTTACACCTTAATACCCATGACTCTTTATTTACCTAGGATCCATGGGTTAAAAGCTCCATGGACTTCCATATACTCTTAGCCCATCCTAAATAAATCTTAGCCCATTCCATATATATGTAAGAGTCCATATTTAATTAGCTTCTTTTGATCATTAAATTAATTCCAAAAATCAATTATTGATCAACACTAATTAAATAATATGATTTTATATTAATATATTATAACTTATAATATATTAATAGATCATAAACATCTTATTCTAAAAAATATATCCATACAAATTATTAGGTGAAGTGCAACCCAAATGGACCATGCCGGGTCGAGTCAAGTTCATACCAAATATAGTTACGGACTTAGACACTTTATCCAACATTTATCGCAGTCTCCATGTCAATGTTGGATGCTTAGAGCTTCCCTGCCAAATGTTTAACAACCATTTGATCCCGTGAGGGTTGAACCAAAGCCTTTGCATAAGCAAGCTTCCTTCAAGTGCACTGGGATAGGAATGAACTCCATCCTATCTCGGTATTGTGCCACGTGCTCTTCAGGATCCGTAGTTCCATCGTTTGGCTTCATGCTAGGAGTCTGGAAGCAGTTAGGAACTTCGGTATCAGCTATCGACGGAGCAAATCTCGAGATCCTGTGACTTGTTGGAGATGCTTCTTGTATGGTTGAACTACTCCTGGTATGCTTGAGATCACCTGTCTCAACTGCTGAAGTTCCTTAGCGATATTCGGACCTATTCCTGCATCAACATTTGTAGAGCTAATATTAATAGTATTGTTGTTTAAGAAGTTGCTAGAATCGAGGTTTCTAGGAGTATTGAAAGGTTCATAGAGATTATTGAGCATAGATGCTCGATTGTTCATAGTTGTCTCCTAGGGTGACGCAGCAGTAGCAGGAGTCGTGTTCTCCTGATGATTTCCTGAAGATCCTGCATTATCGAAGTTCAGGATCCTTGGTTGTACAACTGCGAGTATCGTTTCCTGGGATCTCTGAAATTCCGCCTTCATCCTCTCCACTTCTCTAAGTGGTGTTCTATTCTCCTCTTTTTGCTGGGTCATTTGTTGCGTCATTTTCCTCATCACAATAAAGAGTTCTGCAGTAGTGATCAGAGTAGCCGAATCCTGGAGTCCTAAAGATCCCAAACTTCCTTGGTTACTAACCGGAGGGTTGTTTTTCTTGGAAGTGTCAGGAGCTTTCCTCTGACCAGGGGGTCCACTCGGAGGAGGTGGTAGGTTTTTGGTTTGAATGGAAGGAGCCGAGGATGAAGAAATGATTGGTTGTGTAGACATGATCTTTCGACGATTTTGAACACCACGGTCCTACGGTGGGCGCCAAATTTTTTTGTTCAAAAGTTACACAAGTATTGATCAACCAAATCGAATGAGAGGTTGTGATGTTCGAATTATGCAATATAGAAAAGTAAAGAGAATGACACAATTGTTTACATGGAAAGCCCTTGATCCTTGCTAGGAACTCCGACACAAAACCCTGGGAAGTGATAATGATCACCTGCCTTGATGATTTTGTTAGTAAAAAATGATGACTACAGAGAATATTTTAGTAAAAACAAGTGAAAAAGTTTGTAGAGATGAAAGTATGTTGTCATTTTTAAAGAATATTCTTGTTCGATCTCTACACAATATATTATCAAATCCACATTTTATAATATATAAACTTATATCATACATACATTGTTTTTTTTTAAGAAAAGCATTGGCGGCGACATGTTTAGGGACGGCATTGACCAATTGCGACGACTCCTGATTCCGAAAAGCCTTGTTCGAAAAATTCCGACCGGTGGCCGGAATAGCAATAGAGACGACACCAATAACGACGACATAGACATTTAGCGACGTCGGATATTAGAGACGACGTCAATTACGATGACAAATATGTATTAGCTACGAGGTAATAGCGACGACTCTTTAGCGAATACATGTCGTCGCTAAAGGTATTAGCAACGCCATGAGGTATCAATTGGGACATTTTTATCGTCGCTAAAGGTAATGTTTTTTTGTTACGTAGTGCTATATCTTGTCAAAGGAACGTTAATGTCAGATGCATGCGTTGCCTTCTTGTTCTAATTAATTACATCCCACCAAAACATTCGTACAATAACCCTCATTGACCTCCTCATGTTGGGAAGATTTGAAAATCTATATCAAACAATCTAGAGGTCTTATTTTTCATTCAATAATTCCATCAACTTTTTATTGGTGGTTGACTGATTTCAGCCCCTCTATGTCCATTGCTGATTTTACAAGGATATAAATAATATCCTATTTTGGGTTTCCACTCAAATTCATATGTTGGTCGTGTTGTTTTTTTGAGTTCCAAGCATCCTTTATTTCACAACACATGGAAAAATTAAAGGGCTCGTAACTGAAGTAGAATGACACTATTTTTTGAGTAGAAACCAAGAGTGCTATGCAAAGATCGACCAGGGAATAATAAGTTTCTTATCAGCTTAATTATATGCCCAAGGCTTATTATCTTTGTTGTATCCCTGCATTAATTAAGTGATCAAAGACAAAATTTCTCGATCCTCATACGTGCTTCGCTAATTAACCAATTTGTATGTATATATTCGTAGATGGAGATTCTTGCTGTAGATAACGTGCAAAACATCAATATGATGATTTGTTTTGAAATAATGGAGATGCATTTACGCAGAAAACAAACACTTGCACTTCAAGGGTTTGGCCCTACATATTGCTAGGGCGTAGAATGGAACACAGTGAAATTTTGGTTACAGATCCCCCCGTCTAAAAACAAAGAGAAAAAAACGATTTTTTTTTAAAGCAGACAACCCATATGTCATTTTCAGCTAATCATGTTGCATCATGCATGTATAATAATTGAATGCATATTTTCTTTTTTTTTTCGACCAATTATATCACAAAAGATAAAATGGGCGTGTTTGGCAAAAGTAACTGTTAACTGGAAGCGGATAGCGGTTAGCTGGTAGCGGGTAGCTGGTAGCGTGTAGCTGGTAGCGGGAAGCTATAACTTTTATTTGTTATATGAATGTTTAGCAAAATTAGCTGGAAGCTTTTGAAATATATAAAATTACATAAAAAGACAATTGATTGAAAATAAAAAAATATATAAATATATTTTTATGGGTAATTATGGAAATTGATTTCAAAAACTACGGAGCGTTTTGTTAAAAGCTACATGAAGTAACTTTTAGAATCGGAACATTTTGTTAAAACTAAAAGCTAAACGCTCGTACTGCCAAACGAAGCTTTTTGTTTAAACTAGAGCGTTTTGTCAAAAGTTAAAAGCTAGAAGCTCCCAAACACTTCCAAAAGCTCCGTGCCAAACATGCCCAATATATAACATTTTATTTTTCTAAGAGTGGACGGAATTGATGATTCTGTGGAGCGGTTTTACGCCGGTGCCACCAATATGAAGAAGTCACGGCTACACTATTCGTTTCGAAGTGTGTGTCCATCTCTATTCTCTCTCCTCTTTTACCGTTGGAAAAACGTAATTTTTAATATGTTTTAATCATTTTACAACTATAAATTAATTAATATAACCTTTTATCATTTCAAAAATCACACATTATCTACCTGTCCAAATTCAGCAAATAATCATATTTTGCTAATTAGGAACATACGGTTTTTCCAGCATGTTAGTGGAGTTAGGATTTGATGAATATATATATATATATATATATATATATATATATATATATATATATATATATATATATATATATATATATATATATATATATATATATATATATATGTCGAGGTAGAAGTAACCCTAGCCTTAGAAGTTTAAATTTACATATATGATGATTATAAGTGAGAGGACCCATAACGATACAAAATTTAGCATGATTAATTGATGTAACTTGATTTGATTTCATGAACACGGATCCTAAAGTTGCTACCGAACAGGGCATTAGTATCATTATCTCCCACAAACTTATGTGTTATATTGGTGTATATTGCATTACAGCAAATCTAGGTACTCCTAGACAAAAATACTCCCTTCTTCCCACCATTCCCCATGTATCGCTAACCTTTGATACTTGTCTCCATTTTAATGATGTTGTATGTGACAATCCATTTGCCGTGCTAGGGCATTGCTGATATATCCACGTATTCTGCATGGGAAACTAGTATCCGTTGCTACAGACTTTTAGTTCACTTGCAAATGCCGTGGAGAAAACTATCAATCTAATTAACAAGCATGTCCTACATTTTCCTCTGTACGTTGTTGGCAAAAAGGTCATTTGCATTTGTGGAAAATAAAAATAGCCCCCATAAATACAAGTTTTTCTACATATAAATGTTAGCTTATATGTTGTTAGTCCACATGTTTACGTGCCTTTTAGGCTTTAGCCCATCCGTGTTTGGTCTTACCTAGTATTTATTCTTCCCTTAGTCTTTATGTTTTTCATTGAGAACAATGTAATTTCTCTCTTTCAATAATCAAATGACAATATTAACACGTATCAGAACGGAGGTTTGATATGTTGTTAGAAGATTTTGTAGTTGTCATCTATGACAATAATTGTTGGATTAAGTGTCTATATCAATAACTAAATTGATATATACTTAAGTTATTAGCAAAGTATTTTTGAATTGTCTTCAAAACTGATAATTGAATAAGATGATTTTTAGAGAGAGAGAAAGACTGATTTATTGATTTATTATATGATTAATAAATAAAAATAAACTATTTATTAATATATTATGAGAATAATATATTAATCAGAAATAACATTATATAATTAAGTCTAATCAGAAATTAATTAAAATTAATTTCTGAATTAATTGGATTAATTAAAAGTGCAAAGACCTAAGTTGTAATTGTTTAATAGTTCTACAAAGGGTATTCAAGATCCTTCCACAATAGGTGGAAGGTTTGGAGGGTAACTCTATGCTTTCTAGAATATCCCTTGAAGATAATTAGAAGATTGGATAATTACTTAATTTGAAATAATAGTATTATATTCAAATTAGGGTTTCTTAGTGCAACCATAAATAAGGCCTTAAGCCCTCTAATTTTCGGCCTCTTTTAGCTAAGAGCATAGCTGAAAACTTTCCTCCCTTCTACCTTCTCTTGAAGTTTTCTTAGTTACTAGGGCTGGGTGTGAACCATCAGAGGCACGAGATTTCTGGTGCTTGCTTCCAAGAGAAATTGAAGAAGGAATTCATTGATCATCTACAAGAATAATAAAAAATTTATGTATTCCCTAACTTGTTTATGATTTTCATAAATACCTAGGGTTTATAGGGTTCTTGTTGTTCAATAGAATGTTACTTCAATAGTGTTATGACTTAGATCTAATAGGTTGAATGTAGCCTTAAGAGTATAAGGATTATTCTGATTTATTACATGTAAAACCCATCAGTGGTATCAGATCATTTGATTGTCTAACAATTGACGATGCATTGATTGAACTTGAACAAAACCCGATTTAGAGAATTGGTAGAATCGACATTCTGTCGTGGCACCACGTCATGGTCCTTTTTTGCCACGATTTGGGAATCTTCTAATATGCGTTTTTCCTTGTTCTGCCACGCCATGGCAATCGAATGCCTCGTCGTGGTGAAGACTCTAATCAGCGAATTGTTTTGCTTAATTCAAATTGATTAGGATAATTACTTTAGATAATATTTTTAATTGTATAACACTTAATATTTATCTTGGTAATCAGATATCCTATATCTTGAATTTATGAGCTATCCTTATGATTTAATTCTATTTAATTATTTGATTAATTTAAAGATTAATATTAAAATCATATTTGATTTAAAGATTAGTTAATTAATTGCTTGATTTGGATAATTCATATTTAAACCTTGTGTTTTCGAAAAGTTTTAAAATACACCTTATACTATATATAATTAACAGATTAATATATTATATGTATAAGACAATTTAGTCTAATCGCTAGTACGCCTCATTCACAAAGCCATATTATAAGAGGAGTTTAAGGAAGCGACCTATAAAATGACCGACGTTGGGTATCCACTCTTACCCACCGCTCTCTTGTATGGTGGAGGGTCGGTAGCCGAATGGATTTGACAATACACAATCTCATTAATAAGTATAATGATATATAGTAACTAAACCATTTTTTTAAATCCCACTCCTAGTTACTTTAGGAAAAATTTAAAAAGTAAGCAAATCCATAAAATTACACAGTATGCTTTATATGTAGTTAGTGGAGCGTGTGTGGTTAACCGACACACTAATAGTGAATATAAAGAGTAATAATGGGCATCTCGAAAATTATCATTGTTAATAGAGCACATGTGGTTAACCGACACATTAATTGGAGATGATAAATGACATCGAGAGTGCCAAGCATATTTGTATGGTTCGTCACATCTTGTTTGTGATCCTCGGTATCCCAATCACAAATAGAAGAACATAATCTAAGATTAAACATGTCATTGATATGAATCAATGAATCTCAAAAGATTTAGGAATTTCATAGTTCGAAATTGGTTAATTGCTTTTACCTACCTTTCAAAATTTTGCAATAAGATTACGACATCCCTCTTCTTAGTTGTGAATTGTTACATTGGATCCTAGCCTTAAATATTAACTATGGGTTAAAATATTAAGGATTTATTTCATCTAACTAAAACTTCTTTTTCTCTATAGATGTCTACTTCTGGTGATGCTTCTGCTTCTCAAAAACCCACCATAACTTTTCAATCCTCTCGATCGTGTCCAAGGTGACATTGGATGGCACCAACTACAATGATTGGATGCGTAACATCAAGATGACTCTTCAATATGAGGGAAAAAGTACTTCCTTGATAAATAACTCGTTGAGGTCGATGAGGCCACTGCTACTCCTGAGGAAACATCCTCCTACAAGAAATATTATGACGATGCGACTTAGGTTGCTTGCATCATGGTTTCCATAATGATTCCTAAGTTGCAAAAGTTCTATGAGGACTACTGGCCATACGAGATAAACTTGGATCTTGTGGAAAAGTTTCACAAAAGAGTTCATGAAGAAAAGTATGAGGTCGTCAAAGATTTAATGGCTTGCAAATTGAAGGAAGGCAGGACTTTCTACAACCACGTGCAAAGAATGAAAAGATACGTGGAGCTTCTTGAAAGGCTAAATGTGAATTTCGATGAGGAGTTGGTTGTTGACATGGTTCTTAGCTCTTTCTCACCTTGTTTTTATCAGTTCATTAGCCCAAATCCATATCCAATTACGAACGACTGAGTTGGGAATGAAAAAGAATCAAACTCCTACCTTTACTAATGTTCTTGTACTTTCCATTGGGCAAAAAAGGAAAGAAAATGAAAGGTGCTTCTAAGCAGAACTAGATAGGCAAGACCCATGTTGGGCCGTCTAGCAATGACCCAAAACCAAAGGCCCATTTTTGACATTCCTTCTGTTAGTTATCCCAAAGAGGCCATTTGTTTCTATTGTAATGATAAGGGCCATTAGAAATGAAGTTTCCCCAAGTACTTGTAGGACATCAAGGATGGAAAAGTGAAACCATCGGCAACATGTATTTACACTATTCAAACTAATAACTCACAACCTACTCATTCTTGGGCCCTTGATATAGGATGTGGTTTTTACATTTGTTCCGATTTGCAGGGGCTAAGAGAAAGTAAAGAGGTGGAGCATGGACAGATGAATCTAATCATGGGCAATAGGTGATCTTCTCCTGTTACTAAGAATGGAACTTATATTCTTATGCTTAGTGGTGATGTTAAATTAGACTTAATTAATTGTTTCTATTCATCAGAAATGACATGAAATATTATTTCTTTTCATGAAATTTTTATACAAGGTTTTTGATATTCATTTAATGATATGAATGGAACGATTTTGGTTTACAAGAATAGCTTTTTTATGTTTGAAGCTTTACCTTGTAATGATGTGTAGAAACTGTGATTTGTGTTGATAGCTTAGTTAATAGTATATTTCATATTGATTCATCCAATGGTTTAGACAAGGTATCCTGGTGGCATAGTTGTCTTGGTCACATTATCAAGAAATGTATCGCCCGACTCCAAAGGGATGAAGTGTTGGAATAATTTGACTTAAGGCCAGATGAAGAAATGCGAATCTTGTCTTTTGTGGAAGCATAACATCCGATTCACGGTATTTTCATTTTTGACCCTTTGTAGGTTAATACTTTGTAGAATTGGTCCCTAAGGGGTAGTTTTACCATTTTCGGCAAACATGTAGTACGCGGGGCGTACACATGAAGGGGACAAACCCTAAATTTTAGGGTTTGCACCCTATTTAAAAAACATTATGAACCTTGGATCTCTCATTTCTCATCCATTAAAGCCTTTTTAGTTACATCTCAAAACCATAGCCCCTTTTGAAGAGATTTGACCCCTCTTGTGTGCGTTTTAGTGTATGTGGGTGAGACTTGAAGAAGAAGATCTTGGAAGAAGGAGCCTTGATCAAAAGAGAGCTTATAGATACATATTTCTAACATCATTTCCTGCCTCATTAAGGTATAAATCTTGGAACTTGCTCATTGTTTGCTTAGATCAAGTCTTTTTGAAGTTTTGGTCCCATTTTGGTCATATAATGAGATCTAGTGGATTCCTTCCAGTCCAGAAGTTATGGGTTGCTTCTCTTGATCTTTCTGAGGTCCTAAGTCCATTAATTTAGCATCTTAATGATTGTGGATCATCCATGCATGAGTTTAGATCATTATGGTGAAAGTGGAATGCTAAAAGTGAGGTTTGGGTTTTTTTGAGCTATGCAAAGGCTCCAAGTTCATGACTTTATGGCTTAAGACGTTTGATAAGACTTGGATATGAAGTTTGGGATTTTGACTGCAAGTATTAACAACTTTATGGAAAAGTGATTAACGGGCACGTACGCTAGGCGTACGTATGTGTACGCTGCCCAGTCCCCGATCATGGCTCGCTTGGTAGTATGTTGGGTGTACCTAGCTCATCGGCAACGCGTACGAAGAATCCTTGTAGAATGCTAGGAATAAGCTTGAGTATGTCGGGCGTACTCAGTCACTATTGACTTCGGTTGAATTATGTCGGTTTGGGCAGCTTTTGGGCTAGAAGACTTGGGGGCCCTATTTGGTCGTTAGACTTTTGATTTTGGGCCATGGCTAGGTCTTGGGCCTTATTGGAATTAGGCCCATGATGGGTTTTGGTCTGAATTAGGAAGTTGAGACTTAGTGGGCTTTTTGGTGCTATTAGATTGGGCCTTGGATATTGGGCCAAGTAGGAGGGGGAAAATGGTCTTTTACCCTAAGTGCTGGAAAATTGCACTAGGATTCTTGTTTTGGGTTATAACCCAATTATTGATAGAATATTAATTGGTGGTGTTAGCACGGAGAATTTTCAAGATCAGCAGTCCGAGTATTTATCTGAGAGATTCAGCAGTTTGAGGTTAGTTTCCTCATTATGCTTTGCGGGTCGCAGGCACCAATGCCTTCCTATGGTTTATTATGATTAGGATGCTAGTTGTCTACGTGACTCTTTCATGCATCATATTTGATTTGTATGCCGGGAGAGGTCCGATACCGGGCGGGGCATGACGAGTATATCGTATGTTATTTATCATTGTGATTTGCATTTGTTTATAGGTTTATATATATACCGGGCGGGGCCCAATGCCAAATGGGGCCTGATGAATGTGATGAGGTGGAGCCTATCTCATATTTCTAACAAGTTTGTTCTGAGCAAGGCCCGTTATATGTTTCATACATATGGTATGTGGTATTTTGGGGAACTCACTAAGCTTCATGTTTACGGTTTTCAATTTATGTTTCAGGTGCTTCCGGATCTAAAGGGAAGAGTTCGGGGTGATCGTATCGCACACACCATGTTGTTCCACATTTTACTTTACTCTGACGTATTTGGATGTTTTGATCATACTTGATTCTAATGGGTTTTGAGAAAAAGAACATTCCTATGTGCACATGCAAAACCCTAAAGCTTTGGATCTAGGTTTCTCTATAGTACATGCAAATTTATCCAAAGCTTGTAAACCCTAATCTAGCATGCTATAAAATCGAAATCTACAACTAATACAAGTTTAGATGATTACCTTTTGATAGTAGAAAGAATTTTCAACTTCTAGAGCTTAGTATCACAATTGTAATACCTGTAATGGCTTACAAACACCAAGGAAAGAAGATGATCTAGAAGAGAGGGAATGGAGGGTCCTTTATATAGGTATGCTGCTAGGGTTTTAGTGAAAACCCTAATTGGATAGCTTAGGCCCTAAGCAGCCCCAAGAACCTTCTGGAATAAGGGCCTTGGATGATTTCAAGGTGGGCTTCCAACCTAAATCCCCCCCCCCCTTTAAATCCATAAGGATCTATAGCCCAAATCCAATTATCTTATAACTGGCAATACCAGTTCTCTATATTTAATTAATCTCTTTTAGCCACATAATTAATTGTTAATTAATTCTTGACCAATATCATTTCTCTTTTAGCCACATAATTAATTGTTTAATTAATTAATTAATTAAACAATATCAGTTCTCTTTTAATATATTATTCTTATAATATATTAATAAACCATAATAGCCTCTCTCTCCATAAATCATCCTGTTAAGTTGCTTTATTGAAGGTAACCCAAAATGACCATGCTACAACCGGGTCAAGTACATACAAAATATAGTTATGGAATTAGACACTAATCCGACAGTCTCCCACTTGGATAAGTCTAATAACTATAAATGTAAGTACGGATTCAGGATCCGATTAGCAATCATAGCTCTCAAAGCCGTTGTAGAACTCTGATTCGTCCTTTATATAAGGGATTGTATAGTCCTTCGTTCAATATATCATGTAGAAAATTACATGGAACATAGTCATACTTATTGTCTAGAAATTGTTTCTCGATCTCTGATTCGTTGGACATAGAACTTAATTGAACACATCAATTCAGTCCTTGTCGGGCCCGACACATAAGTCAAACCAAATCATCAAGGGGCACATATATCGCTTTTACCCTCTTAGGATAAAAGGAATAGATAAACTTCGACTTATATGCATTTACTATTCACTCTTTAAATCATGCACAATAATGCATTTTATAACATCATGTTACTGATGTATTTACGCATTATCAATGCACAACCAACTTGCAATGAAGTTCTTCAAGGCAACAACTCCTTCATTATCATAGAAAATTTCCATAGGCTCCTGTATGGCCGACACAACTCCAAGGTCTCCAGTGAAGTTATTCAACCATATTGCTTCCATTGATGCTTCGCTCGCTGCAATGTACTCTGATTCGCACGTTGAATTAGCTACGGTCTCCTGCTTGGAACTTTTGTAAGCCACTGCTCCTTCATTTAGGGTAAAGACCGAGCCCGGCTGCGAACGGTAGTTTCCCCTGTCGGTCTGAAAACTGGAGTCACTATACCGTCGCACCTTTAAGTCATCCCTCCCACCGAGGACTAGAAACCATTCTTGGTCCTCCGAAGGTACTTAAGAATATTCTTGATTGCGGTCCAATGCGCTTTGCCAAGATTCCCTTGATATCTGTTGACCATGCTCAAAGCGAAGGCCACATCAGGGCGAGTACAAGTCATAGCGTACGTGATCGAGCCAACTGTGGAAGTGTAAGGTACTCGGCTCATTTCTGCTACCTCGACTTCGGTACACGGACTTTGAGTCTTACTCTACTTAGCATTACTTTGGATTGGTTACTCTCCCTTATTTGAAATCTCCATACTAAAACATTTTAGTACCTTGTCCATGTAAGTGTTCTGAGTAAGTCCTATTAGTCTCTTACTTCTGTTTCTCCTTATCCTTATTCCCAAAATATAGGCAGCCTCTCCGAGGTCCTTCATAGCGAAGCACTTCCCAAGCCAGGACTTAACCTCCTGTAGGGTCGGGATGTCGTTTCCTTTGAGTAGTATGTCATTGACATACAATGCGAGGAAGCTAACTATACCCCCACTGACTTTGACATATACACATGATTCATCCTCGCTTCACAGGAAGCCAAACTCTTTGACTTTCTCGTCGAAACAAAGATTCCATCTGCGAGATGCTTGTTTCCATCCATAAAAGGATTTCTCAAGATTACACACTCTATTGGGATGCTTCGCATCGACAAAAGCCTATGGCTGACTCATGTAAACATCCTCAGCCAACTTCCCATTAAGGAAAGCAGTTTTGACATCCATTTTCCATATTTCATATTCATGAAATGTAGCAATGGCTAGCATCACCCTAATAGACTTTATCTTCGCAACCAGTGAGAAGGTGTCATCATAGTCAACTCTGGGAGTTTAAGTAAATCCCTTCGCAACCAATCACGCCTTATAAGTATGTACTTTCCCATCCATGTCGGTCTTCTTCTTCAAGATCCACTTGAACCCGACCGTCTTACGACCTGGCACATTGTCAACCAAGTTCCAAACTTGGTTGTCGTACATGGACTGAATCTCACTGTCCATAGCCTTTATCCATTTTGTAGACTCCAGGCCTGCCATGGCTTCCTTGTAGCTGTTAAGTTCATCAAAATTTATTGGTGTACTGTCACTAATAAACGTATCACCCTCACTTTTTACATGAAAACCATATAACACAGGTGGAACACTAACTCTACTAGAGCGTCTAAGAGGTAAGGACACATTAATCGGTTTAACATGAGTTTCCTCCTCAAGTTGTGAGCCAGTCTTTGAGGTTCCTTCATCGTTCGATTCTTGAAACTCTTTAAGATCGATTTTCCTCCCACTGTCTCTTTGGCTTATGAGTTCTCGCTCTCGGAAAACCCCTCTGCTTGCAACGAAGATAACATTGTCACTCGGTCTATAGAAGAGACATCCAAAGGACTTCTGTGGATAGCCGATTAAAATACAACGCTCATTAAGAGGTTTGAGCTTGTCGTGAGTCTCTCGTCTTACGAAAGCCTCGCAACCCCAAACCTTGATATGTGCCAACGAGGGAGCTTTCCATGTACACATCTCGTGAGGTGTTTTGGCAACCTTCTTTGTAGGGACTAAGTTAAGGATATGGGCGGCAGTCTCTAAGGCATAACCCCAGAATGAGATAGGTAGCAAAGCACAACTCATCATGGAACAAACCATGTCTAGCAAGGTTCGATTATGCCTCTCTGCCACACGGTGTCTTGGTGGCGTCAATTGAAAAGGGCCCCTTGTGGTAGATGTAAAGGGCCCACACACATCGGTGTGTATGAGATCCAATAAACCCTCACCCATTTCACAAGTACCAGTGAAGGGTGACTTGGTCATCTTTCCAAGTAAACAAGACTCACACACTTCATCGTCCCTAAGGTCAAATGACTCCAACACTCCGTCCTTTTGGAGTTGGGCTATGCGTTTCTTGTTGACATGTCTAAGACGACAATGCCAAAAGCTTGCTTTGTCCAAACTATTGGAAGAGTCAATGCACGACACATCATTTCCTAAATTGTCTACAACCATCATAGTTTCATATATTCCATTACAAGGCAATTCTTCAAAATAGAAAACACAATTAAGAAAAACATTAATAGAACCTTTTTCATTATCAAACGAAAATCTAAATCCTTGTTTATATATACCATGAAAAGAAATGATGTTTCTTGCCATTTCTGGCGAATAGCAACAATTATTCAACTCTAGTCCTAACCCACTACTAAGCACTAAAGAGTAAACTCCAACCTTGGTGATAGGTGATGATCTTCTGTTCCCCATGATCAAGTTTATCTTCCCATGCTCCACATCCCTATTTCTTCTTAGGCCCTGCAAATCAGAACAAATGTGAAAACCACATTCTATATCAAGAACCCAAGAAATAACATGTGATGAGTTATTAGATTGACTAGTATAAATGCCTGCGGAGGGCGGCTTGATATCCTACAGATACTTTGGGCAACTTTGTTTCCAATTACCCTTCTCATGGATGTAGTAGCACTCTGCATCCTTTGGGTTGGAGGTTGGTGTAGCGGGACCAACCTTGGTTCCACTTGAAGAGGTGCCATCATGGGACTTTCCCTTATGGTGGCTCTTAGAAGGAGCCTTCCACTTCATACCCTTCCCCTGCCCAATAGCCAAGATGGGGGAAACAGTAGTAGGAGTTGGTGCAACGGATTTTTCCTTGAGGTGGCTCTCAGCAGTCCTCAAAAGGACTTGAAGCTAGCTCCACGTGACCTCCTCTGTTTTCATGTGTTGCAGAATTGGTCGTAGCAATGAGGCAGGGAATGAAGAATAATATCAAGTGCCAACTCTTCATTGAATTTAATACTTAACCTCTGAAGGCGGTCGACATACCTCTGCATTTTTTGCAGATGAGCAGTGACAGACTCTACGTCTCTCATATTCGTCATGATCATTGAAGTGCTGATCTCGTACCTTTCCTGTCTGGCACTTTGGTGGTACATTTCTAGTAAATCCTAGTGCATTTCATTGGGGTAGAAGTCCTCGTAGGACTTTTGGAGTTCTGTAGTCATTGTAGCGAGCATTATGCAATGGACTTTCGTACCATCTCGCTCGTGGGCTTCAAAAACAGCAATTTCCTCGGGAGTAGCATTGTTGACATTTATCTCCTTCAGCTCCTTGTCGAGGGCAGACTGTGACAACCCTATATTTTCCAAAAGTAGTGTAACGCTCAAAAGTCAAATACAACGAAATTAACCTAAAAAATAAAAGCGTTTAAAATATCTAAGTTAGGATGCATCACATACTAGATATCATGCCAAGGTTTCCAAAAACATAAAGAACACTCAAAACCGGGTTATATTGAAGAAAATTATAACCACTCATATATTTACGACACACCGTTAAAACGTTATTTAACGTAAAAAGTGAAATCTCAATAAAATGCATTTCAGCCTTAAGTATCTAAACAAAAGTCGTAGATTTCGTTAAATGGTAAGCGTACATAAAAAGATCGCCCAAATTGGACTTCGTATGAAGAAGTTACGAATTTCCTATGTTTCGTAACAGTAGTAGAGGGCTAAAAACTCGAATTAAAGATCGAGTATTATTTAGCTAACGCAACCTAAATGAGATTTGAAGATCTCCACAATAGGAGTAAAATGATAAAAAGAAGAAACGAAGACCGACATCGAATAAAGAAACTATGAATTTTTAACGGACTTTAGGAGTCCCGGCCTATTAAAATTATATCATTAAAAGTAAAATTAAAACTAGCCGATGGAGTCTAAATGAAAGTTGTAGAGCATAATCTCACCTACACGTGGATATAAAGAACGCGAAAAACAGAGCCCGTACGCGAAAGTTACGGAATTTAGAAGACGGAAGCCGGGATTACGCCCAGCGTAATATTGGAGTACGCCCCGCGTACTAGACCCAGAGTCGAGTCCCATCGGCTGCAACTCTACGCTTAGCTAGACTGGAGTCGTAAGCCGTGACGCATTTCCACGCCCCGCGTAACCAAAGTACGCCCGGTGTACTCCAGAGGTACGCCCCGCGTACACCATCCTCCAGCCCTATAAATAGAAGGTTTGAGCCTCGGGTTTTTGCACACCTTCTCAAACTCTCAGTCACTCTCCTATACTTCTAAGCTCCAGAGATCATCCCGACGCCCTCGGTTTCCGCACTCGAGCCCCCGATAAAAGATCTACGCTACCGAGATCCCCGAAGAGCCCGAAGATGCAACTTTCTGCGGTCGAAATTCTGCTCAACTCTAGCCTCTCTCTCTCTCTTCAAACCAAACGAGTGAGATCATACCCCTACTTTTCAATTCTTTTCATGTTCTAGGGGGAAATACAAGTACATTACAAGTCAAAGTATCATTTTAAATATAATATCTATCTTTAAATATCGATACAAACATCTTTATGTATAAAGGGCTATTATATCACCAAGTTATTTTCACCAAATGGAACATACTTTCTGAAAAACTATAATGGGTATAGTTAACGAGTCAATCATACATTTTACATTTACATCTTGAAAAACAAAATACTTTCAAAAGAAGTAAAGTCATTCTTATTATAAATCTATCTATACTAAGCAATGTGAGATATTCAAACTTCAACGTACATTTAAGTATGCATTTCAAGTCCTGTATTGTATACCATAATCTCTTGGAGGGAGAGCATGATACTTGTGTATAGATCTATACGGCATTGACAACCCCGCACCTAAACTATTAGCTATAGTTAGACCGGCAGGTCTGGGGTGACAAATGTCATAACACTACAACACCTGAAGAATGTTGTTACAGGCCGTCAGTGTCAATAGCATGGTTATAAACATCACATAAAAAGTATAAAACTAGCGTGATTTACGAGATTCATATATGCATTACAGTTTTCTACATTATTTTCATACAAAGTTATCTTTATCATTCAAGTACGATAAATACTAACACATTCCAACTCTGGAAACTTTTCGAATCATTTATAGAAAATATTGGATTTCTGAAAACCTCATTTACCGATTTGCTACCAAAAAGGATATACTTTTCAACTCAAAACACTCATGAACTCACCAACTTAATTGTTGACACTTTTTCAAAACCACTTGTATTTCTCAGGGAACCAGTAATACAGGTAACCATCAGCTTTTGAAGAAGGAACGCTAAAGACGTTTATTATTACATTCATATCATCATATTGTAATATTCTTTTGAAATTGTATAACGCAACAATACACGTTTTTATTATATATATGATGGATGTGTACTTTCTTTACAAATATTCAATTGTTATGATACGACATGAAGTCATCCACCCTCGAATGTTTCCGCCATTCTGGTTTGGGGGTGTGACAGATTGGTATCAGAGCATTGTTTATAGTGAACTAAGTATATCAACCACATATGATATACAAACTATAAATGCAAAAGGGACCAAAAACCCTCTGACAAAATGTTTTCATAAACAATATGCATTTTACTCGCATGCATCAGTCTCGTGTCATGACAATTTTTCTAATAAAGTATTAAGGCAAGTTGCGACACTATGATTGGGCCTCGAGGTATGTAATCAAATCGAGAATAAATATAGCCTGATCAACTATATTTATCCAAGGTTTGACCAACGTACGTCGAGGAATGGTCGTAGTGGACAACAAGCCAAAAACTTACCAAATACAAATTATTCTAGATTCGCCAATTTGAAATACTATAGGAGTATTGCATAAATAATTGTACAATGAAAAACTTGCGCTCCGTAAGGATATAGTTAAACATAGGAGGTCGTTAAATAGAAATTTCCTTATAAAATTCTCATACCTCTATCCTAGTACAGACAAATGGCCGGATTCCATTTACCCGGAGATCCCTACAACCCAAACCAAGGCAACGGCGGGTGGATAGAAGAAGACCCGGAGGAAGACCCAGAGGAAATCGAAGAAGAGGTCGAAGAAGAGGTCGAGGAGGGAGTCGAAGAAGAATTCGAAATCGAAGTCGGAGAAGAATTCGAAGTCGACGAGGAGATCCTGGAAGTTTCTAGCGGAACAGACTCCGAGCCGGAAGTAATCGACCCTCCCGCTCCTCATCCTCCCGAAGTCAGACCATACCAGCCAGGACCCATCCCCATCTGGGGAAGCCATCTCTACTACTGGAGCCGCCAACTAGGTGTACGCCCTCCATTCGGAATGTGTCGAGATTTTTACAATGTCAGTGGGGGAGGCTCAGCTGATCGAGCACTTCCTGTTATTGTGGGCACCATAGCTACCCAGAACTACCATGCAGACATGCAAGCAGCCAAAGTTCGTGAGGTCAATGCTGCTACTCAGGGTAACGCCGCAGACATCCGTCGTCTTGAAGGACTACATGAGAATACCCAAATCTACACGGGGACGCTTCAAATTTCAAATGATAACAGCACTGGCAGAAATAAAACAGATGAAAGAACAACAAGCAGATCTTGAAAGGCGCCTGATGGGAGTCAAACAGTCGGATGCTGAATCCAGCTCAAAACGTACAACACGCCGCTAGTAGAAGCTTGCTCAAACCCCAACAATTTTGTTATAAAACTAGGACTTCGGATAAAAGTTGTTCCTTATGTTCTTTTTGTATCTGTAATCAGTGACCTCTAGGTAGGTCAAATTTTCCCAAACAAGAAACGTAATGTAACACACCTCAGGTGTGACCAATATATATATAAATATGAAGTACTTCTTTATAATACCTCTCGGAAACTTATGGGTTTAACTAAAATTACTATACTTACCTTGAAACCATAAACTAAAGTCAAAACAAATTACAAGACACAACTAACACACGATTGTCAAAACATTAGAAACTTATAGAATTCATTCTTATTTTCTCTACCAGAACATGCCTCCTCGCAGATCTACACGCAGAAACTCAACACCGCCTCCACCACCTCCTCCAACTATGGATGTCGTTATGTTCCAAACTGCTGTAACCGCCGCTGTAACCGCAGCAATGGCACAAATCAGTAACAATGGGTCAGGCGGAGGAACAAACAGCTCTATGAATGGCCTAAACCAGGGCCGTTCAGGGGAATATACTTATAAAGACTTCACCAACAGCAAACCTATTTCCCTCAGTGGAACTGGAGGAGTAATGTCTCTATCCCAATGGATAGAGAAAATGGAAGTTGTGTTTGAAATTTGTGCATGCCCCGAAGGAAGCAAGGTGAAATTCGCCGCTTATACTTTCTCCGAGCGAGCCCTAACGTGGTGGAACGGCCACGTCAAGGCCCTATCCCTACCGGTGGCAAACTCCATGGGTTGGGAAAACCTGAAAAGAATGCTTCTACGAGAGTTCTGCCCCCGAGGCGAGATCCAAAAGCTCGAGCAGGAACTGTGGGACCTTAAGATGGTAGGTTCGGACATTACAGGCTATACCAACAGATTCAGTGACTTAACGATACTTTGCCCAGGAATGATGACCTTGGAAGGCCAGAAGGTGGAAAGGTATATCTGGGGATTATCACCCCAACTTCGAGGAAGTGTGTTAGCCTCCAAACCCACGACGTTCGAAAGCGCCAAAGAGCTGGCACAATCCCTCGTCGACCACGGTGTCTGTCAGAATGTCGCAAACGTAGTCGTCGAACCAACCAAAGGAAGCAGCAACCACAACAACAGTGCCAACAACAATAGCAAGAAGAAGTTCTGGAATAAGAGGAAGGATCAAACCTCACAAGAACCTTCAAAGAAACAAATGGTGGTGGTCCATGCCGCTACTACTCCCACTGCAACCCCTACAACCTCTGCTACCCCTGCACCAACAAAAAAATATGCTGGGAATCTGCCCAAGTGCAGCAAGTGTAACTACCATCACCACGGTATTTGCTGCGAGATGCACTGCAAGAACTGTGACAAGAAAGGGCACACAGCCCGTTTCTGTAAAGCACCGGCACAACCAATCACTCAAGTTCCTTGTACTGGAGTAAGCCAGGCATGTTATGGGTGCGGAGAAACTAGACACTTCAAGAGGAATTGTCCCAAGGAAAGGAATGTTGGCGGTGTGGGGAGACTGCTGGCAATAGGGCAGAATGAAGCAATAGCAGACCCCACGGTGGTTACGGGTACGTTTCTACTCGACAACATTTATGCATGCATACTCTTTGACTGCGGTGCGGAGAGAAGTTTTGTGAGTCATAAATTCGAACACCTACTTAGTCAAAAACCCCAACCACTCAATAAAATATTCACTGTAGAAATGGAAAATGGTAAAACAGAAAACGCAAGCAACTTGTACGTTGGATGCACACTAAATTTAAACGAGCACTTGTTTCGAGTCAATCTTATGCCCATTTCCATAAGAAGTTTCGATGTCATCATCGGTATGGACTAGTTGAGCCTTCACCGTGCCGATATACTTTGTCACGAAAGGGCCGTTCGCCTAAATCTACCAAACGACAAAACTCTTGTCATTTATGGTGACAAACCTAGTTCAAATTTACAAATCATTTCCTATATTAAAGCACAAAAATATCTTCGCAAAGAATATCATGCCTTTCTAGCCCACGTAGTAGACAAGAAACGAGAATCGAAAAACATTAAAGACATTCCAGAAGTCTGCAATTTCCCAGACATCTTCCCAGAAGATCTTCCAGGAATCCCACTGGAACGTCAAGTCGAGTTCAGAATCGACTTAATCCCCGGAGCTACTCCAGTAGCAAAGTCGCCTTACCGTTTAGCCCCAGCCGAGATGCAGGAACTGTCCAGTCAATTAAACGAGCTGCTGAGCAAGGGCTTCATCAGGCCGAGCTTCTCACCATGGGGAGCACCAGTCCTATTCGTGAAAAAGAAGGACGGATCCTTTTGCATGTGCATCGATTATAGGGAACTAAACAAACTCACGGTCAAGAACCGATATCCCTTACCGCTCATTGACGATCTATTCGACCAACTACAGGGAGCAAGCTACTTCTCAAAGATCGATCTAAGATCTGGTCATCACCAACTGCGAGTATTGGAAGGTGACATCCCCAAAACGGCTTTCCGAACACGTTATGGTCACTACGAGTTTGTAGTAATGCCCTTCGGATTGACGAATGCTCCTGCAGTGTTCATGGACTTGATGAACCGAGTATGTCGTCCCTTCCTGGATAAATTCGTGATCGTGTTCATAGATGATATACTCATCTATTCAAGAAGCCGGGAAGAACACAGCCAACATCTCCGCCAAGTCTTGGAAACATTGAGGGCAGAGAAGCTATACGCGAAATTTTCAAAATGCGAGTTTTGGATTCGGGAAGTAGATTTCCTAGGACACTTTGTAAGCAAAGAAGGAATACACATGGACCCTTCCAAGATAAATGCAATAGAGAGTTGGACTACTCCAAGTACCCCTACGGAAATCCGGCAATTTTTGGGACTTGCCGGGTATTACCGAAGATTCATACAGAACTTTTCGAAGATTGCCAAGCCACTTACCACCCTAACTCAGAAGAATGTGACCTTCGACTGGGGAGAAAAACAAGACAGCGCGTTTCAGACACTAAAGCGAGCTTTATGTAGTGCACCCATCCTAACCTTGCCAGAAGGAATGGAGGACTGCGTAGTCTATTGCGATGCATCAAACCAAGGACTTGGATGTGTCCTGATGCAACGGGGGAAGGTCATCGCCTACGCGTCAAGGCAACTAAAGACGCACGAGGTGAACTACACAACGCACGATCTTGAAGATATGGAGGCACTACCTCTACGACACAAAATGTACAATTTTCACCGATCATAAAACCCTCCAACATATCCTCAACCAGAAGGAACTCAATATGAGACAGAGACGATGGGTACAACTACTAAGTGATTACGAATGCGAAATTCGATATCACCCCGGGAAGGCTAATGTAGTGGCTGATGCACTCAGCTGGAAGGAATACTTGGGCCGCTGAGTGAAGTCCCTTACAATGACGATCCATTCACACCTGTCCACGCAAATCAAGGAAGCTCAAATAGAAGCCTTGAAATCCAAAAATGTGACAAGAGAAGCCCTAAGGGGAATGGATAAGAACCTTGAGACCAAGAGCGACGGAGTTCGTTATTTCATGGATCGAATCTGGACACCGAAGTTTGGTGGATTCAGATAAATCGTCATGGACGAAGCCCATAAGACACGATACTCCATACATCCCGGCTCCGATAAGATGTATCTCGACCTCAAGAACTTGTACTGGTGGCCGAACATGAAAGCCGAAATTGCTACCTATGTGAGCAAATGCCTGACATGTGCCAAAGTCAAGGTGGAATACCAAAAGCCTTCGGGTTTATTACAACAACCAGAAATACCCGAATGGAAGTGGGAGCGGATAACCATGGATTTCATAACCAAATTACCCAAAACGGCAAGCGGACTCGACACCATTTGGGAAATTGTCGACAGGTTAACTAAATCAGCACATTTCCTACCGATCAAAGAGACGGATAAATTGGAGAAGTTAACAAGGACATACCTCAGAGAAATTGTACGACTGCATGGTGTGCCCGTATCCATTATCTCGGACCGAGATAGTAGATTCACCTCAAGGTTTTGGCAGTCGCTACAAAAAGCTTTGGGGACAAGACTAGACATGAGTACCGCTTATCACCCACAAACCGACGGCCAGAGCGAGAGAACCATACAAACCCTAGAAGATATGCTGAGAGCTTGCATAATCGATTTTGGCAAGGCATGGGACACACATCTACCCTTGGTCGAATTCTCGTACAACAATAGCTACCACACCAGTATCAAAGTTGCCCCGTTCGAAGCTCTCTATGGCCGCAAATGCAGGTCACCTCTGTATTGGGCCGAAGTGGGGGACATACAACTAGCAAAAGGACAAGCAACAGACAACACGCTCACGGGACCAGAAATCATAAGGGAAACTACGGAGAAGATTGTTCAAATCCGAGAACGTCTAAAAGCATCAAGGGATAGACAAAAGAGTTACGCCGATAAGAGACGAAAACCCTTGGAATTCCAAGTTGGAGACCGTGTCCTACTAAAAGTCTCTCCTTGGAAAGGATTAATACGCTTCAGAAAATGTGGGAAACTGAACCCAAGGTACATCGGACCATTCGAGATCCTTGCTAGGATCGGTCCAGTGGCTTACAAACTAAGATTACCTCAGGAGCTCCACAACGTACACCCTACCTTTCACGTATCAAACCTAAAGAAGTGCTTATCCGATGAGACCCTTGTTATCCCTCTAGACGAAATTACAATAAATGAAAATCTCCAATTCATAGAAGAACCAGTAGAGATCATGGATCGGGAAATAAAAAGGACTAAACAAAGCCACATACCTATTGTAAAGGTCCGTTGGAACGCCAAGCGAGGACCTGAATACACCTGGGAACGCGAGGATCAGATGAAACAAAAGTACCCGCATCTTTTTCCTAACCTGTAAACTCTATCTTAGATTAAATTCCGGGACGAAATTCCCTTAACAGGGGGATGATGTGACAACCCTATATTTTCCAAAACCAATGTAACACTCAAAAGTCAAATACAACGAAATTAACCTAAAAAATAAAAGCGTTTAAAATATCTAAGTTGGGATGCATCACATACTAGATATCGTGCCAAGGTTTCCAAAAAGATAGAGAACGCTCAAAACCGGGTTATATTGAAGAAATTATAACCACTCATATATTTACGACACACCGTTAAAACGTTATTTAACGTAAAAAGTGAAATCTCAATAAAATGCATTTCAGCCTTAAGTATCTAAACAAAAGTCGTAGATTTCGTTAAATGGTAAGCGTGCATAAAAAGATCACCCAAATTGGACTTCATATGAAGAAGTTACGAATTTCCTAAGTTTCGTAACAGTAGTAGAGGGCTAAAAACTCGAATTAAAGATCGAGTGTTATTTAGCTAACGCAACCTAAATGAGAGTTGAAGATCTCCATAATAGGAGTAAAATGATAAAAAGACAAACGAAGACCGACGTCAAATAAAGAAACTATGAATTTTTAACGGACTTTAGGAGTCCCGTCCTATTAAAATTATATCATTAAAAATAAAGTCAAAACTAGCCGATGGAGTCTAAATGAAAGTTGTAGAGCATAATCTCACCTACGCATGGGTATAAAGAACGCGAAAAACGGAGCCCGTACGCGAAAGTTACGGAATTTAGAAGACGGAAGCCGGGATTACGCCCAACGTAATATTGGAGTACGCCTCGCGTACTAGACCCAGAGTCGAGTCCCATCGGCTGCAACTCTACGCTTAGCTAGACCGGAGTCGTAAGCCTTGACGCATTTTTACGCCCCGTGTACTGCGTACGCCCAGCGTACTCCGGAGGTACGCCCCGCGTACGTCATCCTCCAGCCCTATAAATAGAAAGTTTGAGCCTCGGGTTTTTGCACACCTTCTCAAACTCTCAGTCACTCTCCCATACTTCTAAGCTCCAGAGATCATCCGAACGCCCTCGGTTTCCACACTCGAGCCCCCGACGAAAGATCTACGCTACCGAGATCCCCGAAGAGCCCGAAGACGCAACTTTCTGCGGTCGAAATTCTGGTCAACTCTAGCCTCTCTCTCTTCAAACCAAACGAGTGAGTTCATACCCCTACTTTTCAATTCTTTTCATGTTTTAGGGGGAAATACAAGTACATTACAAGTCAAAGTATCATTTTAAATATAATATCTATCTTTGAATATCGATACAAACATCTTTATGTATAAAGGGCTATTATATCACCAATTTATTTTCACCAAATGGAACATACTTTCTGAAAAACTATAATGGGTATAGTTAACGAGTCAATCGTACATTTTACATTTACATCTTGAAAAACAAAATACTTTCAAAAGAAGTAAAGTCATTCTTATTGTAAATCTATCTATACTAAGCAATGTGAGATATTCAAACTTCAACGTACATTTATGTATGCATTTCAAGTCCTGTATTATATACCATAATCTCTTGGAGGGAGAGCATGATACTTGTGTATAGATCTATACGGGAATGACAACCCCACACCTAAACTATTAGCTATAGTTAGACCGATAGGTCTGGGGTGACAAATGTCATAACACTACAACACCAGAAGAATGTCGTTACAGGCCGTCGGTATCAATAGCATGGTTATAAACCTCACATAAAAAGTATAAAACAAGCGTGATTTACGAGATTCATGTATGCATTACAGTTTTCTACATTATTTTTCATACAAAGTTATCTTTATTATTCAAGTACGATAAATACTAACACATTCCAACTCTGGAAACTTTTCGAATCATTTATAGAAAATATTAGAATTTCTGAAAACCTCATTTACCGATTTGCTACCAAAAAGGATATACTTTTCAACTCAAAACACTCATGAACTCACCAACTTAATTGTTGACAGTTTTTCAAAACCACTTGTATTTCTCAGGGAACCAATAATACAGGTAACCATCAGCTTTTGAAGAAGGAACGCTAAAGACGTTGATTATTACATTCATATCATCATATTGTAATATTCTTTTGAAATTGTATAACGCAACAATACACGTTTTTATTATATATATGATGGATGTGTACTTTCTTTACAAATATTCAATTGTTATGATACTACGTGAAGTCGTCCACCCTCGAATGTTTACGCCATTCTGGGGGTGTGACACATACTCCTTTTCCTCATGGCGGGTAACAATTTGGATGTTGTGGATCCAATCATTAAAATTGGTCCCATCAAAGATCCCCCTCCCTTACAAATTAATGAGTGAGAATGAGCCGGAAGAGTTCGACCCTTAAGCGTTGTTTAAGTTCAACATCTAAAAAGGAAAAGAGATTAAGTTTGATTAAACAAGAATCCCCAATTAAACACCCAAATGAGAAATTAGGGCTAGGATCCAACAACATTATTCACAACTTAAAAGATGGATTCTGTGATTTAAATTGCAAATAATTTGAAGGTAAGTGAATGCCGATTCACTTAAAAGATGGATTATGTGATTTAAGTTGCCAATATCCTGATAATCCCTTTGTCTTACACCCCAACTCGCCGAGTCCCTAACAGGACTCGCCGAGTTGATTTTGGGACTCGACGAGTCTATCAAGTAGAAGGCAGGAAAAATGTTTTTAAGCGATGAATAAACACACAATGCATCAAATACAATAGAAACCAAGCAAGGCTCTGATACCATTGATGGGTTTTGAGCAAAAGAACATTCTTATGTGCACATGCAAAACCTTAAAGCTTTGGATATAGGTTTCTCTATTGTACATGAAAATTTATCCAAATCTTGTAAACCCTAATCTAGCATACTATAAAATCAAAACCTACAACTAATACAAGTTTAGATGATTACCTTTTCATAGTAGAAAAATCTTTAACTTCATGAGCTTAGTATCACAATTGTAATACCTCTAATGGCTTACAAACACCAAGGCAAGAAGATGATCTAGAAAAGAGGGAATGAAGGCACATGGAATCAATAAAATTGGATATTATTAATTAAAAACAATTTTGGTAACTATCCCAAGTCAAAATAAGCCAAAATTTTGAAAATCCCTTTGTCTGACACCCCGACTCGTCGAGTCCCTAACAGAACTCGTCGAGTTCATTTTGGGACTTGACGAGTCTGTCAGTCAGAAGGCAAGAAAAGCGATTTTAAGCAATGAATAAACACAAAATGCATCAAAATACAATAGAAACCAAGCAAGGCTATGATACCATTGATGATTTTTGAGCAAAAGCACATTCCTATGTGCACATGCGAAACCCTAAAGCTTTGGATCTAGGTTTCTCTATTGTACTTGAAAATTTATCCAAAGCTTGTAAACCCCAATCTAGCATATTGTAAAATCAAAATCTCCAACTAATACAAGTTTAGATGATTACCTTTTGATAGTAGAAAGAATCTTTAACTTCAAGAACTTAGTATCACAATTGTAATACCTCTAATAGCTTACAAACACCAATGCAAGAAGATGATCTCGAAGAGTGGGAATGGAGGCACAATTTTGTCTCTTAGAACTCTCGGGTTTCTTAGGGTAGCCGAAATCTGAAGCCCTAGGGTCCTTTATATAGGTGTGCTGCTAGGGTTTCGGTCAAAACCCTAATTGGAGAGCTTAGGCCCTAAGCAGCCCCAAGAACCTTATGGAATATGGCCATCAGACGATTTCAAGGTGGGATTCCAACCTAAATTCCCCCCCCCCCCATAAATCCATAAGGATCTATTGCCCAAATCCAGTTATCTTATAATTGGTAATACCATTCCCCTTTATTTAATTAATCTCTTTAGCAACATAATTAATTCTTGACCAATATTAATTAAACAATATGATTTTTCTTATAATATATTATTCTTATAATATATTAATAAACCATAATATCCTCTCCCTCCATAAATCATCCTGTCAAGTTTCTTTGGTGAAGGCAACCCAAAAGGACCATGCTACAACCGGGTCAAGTATATACCAAATATAGTTATGGACTTAGACACTAATCCAACATATTCTATTATGGTTTTATGAACATGTTTTGAAAGATGGTTTTTATAATTCTAAAAGTTGAAATTTTTGGCCTTATTTCTTTGGGACGTTACAAGTTGGTATCAGAGCCTTAGTTTGAGGGATTCATGAATACTCTCGGTGTGTCTGAACTCAAATTAAGGGTTCGATAGATTTTTCAAAAGGAAATATTTATAAAAGAGTTTTTTAATAAAAAAAGAGGTGTGGTGCATGGAATTGATCGAGCTCAAGTAAGTTTTCCCAAAATAGCCATACATGTTTTATGATATGCTCTGATTTGTGAACCTGTGAATTGTATTCTAGTTTAGAGCTAAGGATCTACTCAGGATTTGCATGATAGAATGCTAGGAGAGATTTTCTATGCCTACTGTATGAACTTGTAGATTTGTATATTCGTACTGATCAATTAGTGATCGGATGGCCTGTTTAGGTTATGTTTGTTTCGATTACTCAATGTTGGAATGTTACTTTCTTTTTGCTTTTAGGAGTTCCTATTAACTTCAACTAACTAGTAAGAGAATATGGTAAGTTTCATGTTATTGAGACTAAATAAATTTAGAAGGTTAGGTTTTAACTCTATTTTGCAGCTCTTATTTGAGTCTAACCGTTATAGTGTGAGACCTTTCATTCAGAGAATTATCTGGTGTCAGTGATATGTAATTGTATTCGTGAGCTACTTAAAGGGTGTTAGGGGAAGTTCCTTCTACAACTGATGGCGGGGAGTAGTGTGGTGGTTACCCTAGGAAATCCTAGGAACTGATTTAGTGTTGGGAGCTTTGTCTTGTTGAGGAATATATGTATATATATATATATATATATATACATATATATATATATATATATATATATATATATATATATATATATATATATATATATATATGGATAAGGGAGTGACTTGGAGGATTCGAAATGATCCTTGAGGAAAGTGCAGAGAGATGTACAAGGTAGTATGGGCCTGTACTACTGAAAGCTACGATGATCCTAGGAAGCTTGTAAGGTTTGAGATTGCTTGGATATACATATATATATATATATATATATATATATATATATATATATATATATATATATATATATATATATATATATATATAGGAATGAGTTCTATGGAAAACAAATAACTAGGGCAACATCTACCGGAACCAATAATCAAATGACACGTGTCCATTTCATTCTTCACAAGTAATGTATTGTGGAAGTTATTGTGGAAGTAATGTGTTGTCATGTTTTCATTGGTTCAAATATGTGTTGCCCTAATCATTCATTTTCCATATAACTCTTCCCTATATATATATATATATATATATATATATATATATATATATATATATATATATATTTGTGTTCTGTTGGTTTGAATGGTCTATTATTTTTAGTATGGTGGTCACTCAAGGAATACCTTGAAATGGCTCCTATGTTGGTGAGGGTGTAGGTTTAGGTTTTGGAGCCGGAAATTTGGTTGATCAAATGCGGGAGTTCATTTCATTAGAGATTACCTACATCATACTTGAGCAGACTCCTGTGGTCTTTGGTACGATCTAGGAGGGTATCATGGAGGTTTTAGAGGAGCGCTTGGGCTCATTCCATTTTGAGATGGTAGCTATGATGGTACTTGGACTTTAAATTTCTGTGAGTTCTGGTAATGTGGATCCCCATAGTTTTTTTTGGGAAGAAGGACCTGATCGCGAGAAGACGTTGGTTAGCAGATGTCACTAGTTCCTTTGACACTAGCAGTTGTCCTGATGGGGGTAAAGGTCTAACTTGCTTCCTGTCTTATGAAAGATAGAGCTCAAGATTGGTGGGAGGAGGTAGGACATGCATTGGGTGGCGAGGTGATTGAGTCCATGAATCAGGAGGATTTTGTGACGAAATTTTGGCTCGAGTTTGCACCTGCGATTGAGGTCCAACAATTGGCGTGAGAGTTTCAGGATCTACGCCAGAGTAATGAGATGATGGCTGAGATCACCGCTATGTTCCACGAGAGGGCCTTGCTAGTTTTGCAGTATGTAGCGGATGAGGAAATGAACAAGGCGAGATAACATAAGATGTTGAAGAGTGATATTTGGGAGTTTATGAGCGGGTCTAGTTGCAGGAAACTTGATGATATGATTGAGAGAGCCATAGAGAGAGAGAGAGAGGCTAGTGGGGTTCAAAGGGTTCAAAAGATTCAAAGGGTTTGAGAAAGAGGCCACAGGTTTTTGACTTGAGATCGAGAGGCCAGCAGGGTCGTGGCCTATATAGCAAGTGCGACAAGATACACGTTGGGACATGCAGAGTGGGTGGTTCCGGCTGCTTCAAGTGTGGTAGGTTGTGTCATATTAGTAGGGATTGCACTGATACAACCACTACCACCACTAATACATCTAATCTGATTTGCTTCCATTGCAATGAAAGGGGCCATATTAAGGCCAATTGCCCGAGTCTGGCAACCACATGACCAGTGGTAGCACCCGCTCCAACGACTCTACGAATTATTGATAACTGCCAGGCCAAGGCAGATGCCCTTGTTGTGAGGAGCAGGGATTTTTAGTTGACAGTCGAGGAGGCTCGCGTAACACATGATGTGGTGACGGGTATGTATATTCTCCTTATCTATTTATTTATTTTGATTTTTTCTGGTTATATTTGTGTGTTTTGTGTTATTATCGTTCCTCATGAACGTTAGCTCTTCCTTGGTATTGTTTGATTCCCGGGCTACCTGATCTTTTATATATCTTGCTCTTAGCTAGAGGTTTGTTGGTGCTCCGAGGAGCTGGATTTTCCATTAGAGGTTGGGATTATGAATGATCGATTTGTACGGGTTTCAACGGTTCATCTGGGTTGTGTTATAGAGATGTTTAGTGAGCAGTATCCGATTGATTTGGCTCCTATTCCTTTGTGCGGGAATAAGGTTATTGCAAGGATGGACTGGTTGAGGCCTAATGAGGTAGTGATTGATTCAGAGCATCAGATGGTTTGCATTTGGATCCCAAGTGGGGGAGAGTTAGCGGTTTAGTTAGAGAGTGTTCAACGTGGGCCGATTCTATGTTAAATGGCTAGGGCCAGACTCTATTAGCAGGGTTGTTCTGGATATATTTCCTGTGTTATGGATACCCGGGGGAAGGGTAAGGCGACTATGGATGATGTGTCAGTTGTTCGGGAATACCTGGATGTGTACTTGGAAGACTTTCATGGAGTGCCTCTAGAAAGGTAGGTGGAGTCTAAGATTGAATTGGTTCATGGTACGGCTCTGATAGCCAAAGTACCGCATCGGTTAGCTCCTCCAGAGATGCAAGAATTATATACACAGCTGCAGGAGCTGTTAGACAAGGGTTTCATTCGACCGAGCAGTTCGCCATGCGGAGTGCCGATCCTGTTTGTTTAGAAAAAGGATGGGTCGCACCAGATGTATATTACTACCGGAGCTGAATAAGATAACGGCGAGGAACCGTTATCTGCTTCCGATGATTTATGATTTGGTTGACTAGCTTCAGGGTGCATATTGGTTTTTAAAGATTGATCTACGTTCGGGTTATCATTAAATGAGAATCAGAGAGGATGATATGCAGAAGACGGCCTTCTGGATTCGTTATGGTCATTACGAGTTTTTGGTGATGCCCTTTGGGCTCACCAATGCCCTAGCTGCATTTATGGACTTCATGAACCGCGTATGTAGGCCGATGCTGGATCGGTCTGTGATTGTTTTTATTGATAATATCCTGATCTATTCTAAGACCCAGTAGCTGCATGAGGAGCATCTAAAATAGGTATTGGAGACCTTGAGGAGGAGAGACTGTATACGAGGTTCTCGAAGTGTGAGTTCTGGATGCGCGAGGTGCAGTTTCTTGGGCACCTTGTCAACCAGATTAGTATTTTGTTCGATCCGTCCAAGGTCGAGGCCGTGATGAGTTGGGAGGTTCTGAGGTGTCCATATGAGATTCATAGTTTCCTTGGGTTCGCAGGTTACTACCGGAGGTTCATCCAGGATTTCTCCAAGATAGCGGTTCTTCTTACTCGGTTGACGAAGAAGACTATCACTTTTCGTTGGGTGCTTGAGCAGTAGTCAACTTTTATGACCTAGAGATAGATATTATGTGAGGCGTCGATTTTGAACCTATCGGAGGGTGTTGAGGATTTTGTAATTTATTATGATGTATAGATCATGGGTTTGGGTGCATCTCTGATGCAGATGGGTCGTGTTATTGCTTACGCTTCAAGGCAGATGAAGCCTCATGATGTGAACTATCCTTCGCATGATTTAGAGCTGGGGGTTATGGCGTTCGCTCTCAAGATTTGACGACATTACCTCTGTTGTGTATGTTTTACTATTTACACCGATCACAAGAGCCGAAGCGATTTGATGCATCAGTAAAATCTGAACATGAGGCAACGTAGGTGGTTGGATATGGTGAAGGATTATGATTGTGAGACCCTTTACCTTCCGGGGAAGGCCAATGTGGTGGTCGATGCACTCAGCCGCAAGGAAGTCATAGATCCGATTAGGGATATCTGCATGAGAATGAAAGTGATTACTCCACTCTTTGAGTAAATTAGAGAGGTTCAGGTTGAGGCTATGAAGGAAGAGCACTGGAAGAGTGAGCGCATAGTGGTTCAGGTGGCTTCCTTTATTTATGATAATTGGGGGTTACTTAATCTACATCGAAGAGTGTGGGTTCCTCTTTGAAGTGGTGCGTGTCAGGTTTTGATGGACGAGGCACACAAGTCGAAGTTCTCTATCTGTCCCGAAGCGAAAAAGATGTATATAGATCTCCGTCCTGATTATTGGTAGCACTATATGAAGTGGGATGTAGCTTGGTATGTGGAGAGAATTTTGACATGAATGTAAGGTCCTGAAACGGATCTTACCAGTGATCAAAAAACAAACACAATCAATAATAATAGAGAATAAGTAGAAACAATAATGAAAACAAGCTTGCACACGCTTCTATTAAGAAAAACGTCTGGTACAACTTGTGGAATAGCAACCGTGAACTCTGTGGCATCAACAACACTAAATGACCTAGCACACCTCTATATATACTGGAACTGGGCCGGCCTTGGGTTTACGGTCGTAAACAGGCTTATGACCGTAAACTCTGAGTTGGCCATAAACTACACACAAGCTACCAAAACCTGCATATTGACTCAAAAGAACCTATAACATTGAAAGCCTAGACCAAACCATTAATTAGACCCCTCAATATCCCCTTTGGTTTGGTGCTAGCTTGAAGTCAATCTTTGTCCACGATCATCACATCATCTAGCCCCATAGCTCCATTCCACATCAACTTGTTTATAATCTCAACAACCATAGTGGTGTATTCTTTCACAGCTGACTCAAATATCTCCTCAGCAACCCTGATCTGATAATGGCTCAAATGATGAATGTCCCATTTTCTACACTGGAACAAATCCCTTCAATCATACAAACGAATGCATCCCTCCTTTAGTTTGATGACAGCAAAAGCTGTGGTTTCACCAAATACGCAGTAGAGCATAGAGCTTAAGGATCCATCTGGGTAATCTTGAAGCACGGGAATTTGTTTAACCTGATTTGTAGCAGGCCACATCACCACGTGGAGTGGATTACCAATTTTGGGATCAATGACATCACTATACTGCTTTATCACAGATTCAGCAATCATAGATGGAAAACCCTTCTTTACTTGATCTTCCATAAAGTGTTTGAAGTTAGTTGCTTTCTGATTATCCGTCGGGTTTGAAAATGTAGATTGAGACAAATCTGAAAGATCCACCCTGGTCCAAGAATTGAAATCATGGCAATCTTTATAGAGCTCCGTATTGCCGCTCTTTCTGCAAACAATCCACATTTTCAGGGGATCATGAAAACCCCAAGATACAATTCATGACCGATCACCATACGTGTCTCTAAACCTTATGGCTTCAAGATCCGTAATAGTGAGAGTGGATTGATTTCCTGGTACATTCTTGTCAGAACTCCTCTTGAACAAAAGTTGTCCCTTCTCGGCGGCTTTGTCTTGTTTATCTCGAATAATCTCTACAACATGTGGAGCATGAGCAGGCTCTTCTTCAAAACGATTCACCACTCGAGAAGTCTGAGCAGTTGGCACGGCAATAGGATGAGCCTGATAGTGAAGATCGATTCTATACTCATTTGCGGATGTCTTATACTTAGCACCAAAGTCTTCTTCAAGCTTCTTCTTGAGATTAAAATAGCTGGAGGTCAAAATATTGAAATGATCTTGGAGCTCAGAGATTTTCCTGGACTTTATTGCTTTATCTTCTTGGAGATCAGAAACTTGAATCTTCAAATTTGTATTCTCACTCAAGAGATCTTCAACTCAAATGCTGAGCTCAATATTTTTCTGATCCAGCACATTCACTCTTTTTTGAATTTCATCAATCATGAAGTCAGCTTCTCTTGACTGACCTTCTCTAAAAGCAATTCCTTTGCCCTTAGAAGACGGTGCGGTAGCTTGTTCTTGAGCAAGATGCAAGGCCAAGCGCACAGAGGCCGCATCGATATCCGTTCTTGGAGGAGAGAATCCTGGTGGAACAGAACTAAATAAAATTCATTATAGCCTTCTTCCCTATCCTAATTCTCGAGAATATGAACATAAAATATATCCTAATTCTCCAGACACCGGCTTCAAAAAATGTGCTAGGGCCTTCACCTAAAGGTTCTGTAGTTACAATAACAGGAGTGATAGTTGGAGTAAATTCCAAGCCTTGAGACAAACTAGAATCAAGATGCCCGAACCTAGGATCTCGTCGTCTTCTTTTGGATGGAGGCTGGGAAGTCTGGTCTGTTGAGAAATCACCCTGAAGTGGTTCAGATGTAGGTGAAGCAACATCAAGGGCTGGAATCCCTGACATTGTCACCATTGGAATTAAGGAAACAACCACTTGTTCTGTAGTTATGGGTGTTGATTCGAGAGCGTCTTCCGTATCCCTACTCTCAGTTGCCGTGTGAGCAACATCACTTGTTGGGTCGAGTTTTGTTATGTATTGCGTCTATTGGGCTCACTATTTAGTCCAGTTTTGTAACTCCGGTTTGGGCCTGTCCAACCGAGAGCTTGATAGGGTTTAGTATAAATATATGTGCTTGCATGCATATTAGATTAACGACTGAAACAATAGTTACGATAGATCAGAGAATTATTCAGTAGTTTCATTATTGTTCTTGTAACCCTAAATCCTCTACAGCGGAAGTTCTTTATCGAGCTCTGCTGAGGATTGTTTGAATCAATCATTCGACATATTGTGATTCAACTTTGTCTTGTTTATTGTTTATGTTCTTCATACTACCTGTTATAAAGATCTAATCGATCTTCAAGTTTATTTATTATCTTATCAATTGGTATCAGAGCAGGAGGTTGTGTAATTCATACACATCTTTTCTATGAAAAACGTTGCGATTAGGGTTATTCCGCATTAACTAATATTTATTGAGCCGTCATTCCATAATTGACGTAACTCAACATTTATTTGTGTTGCCCTAATTTAATACATTACAAGTCTGATCTTTTAAACAGGTTATTCGATCAATCATGGACGAGTCACAATCCAATCCCATTAACATCTCAAACAGTATTGGATCAACGACAAAGATTCCCATCCTTTATACCTAGGATTACGAAGTCTGGGCGCATCACTTTGAAGATTATGTCATTGGATCTGAGGACAATGGTTATCTCATCTGGGAAGCAATCGTTTCTGGACCATTCGCTCATTCAGCAACTTCAAGAGTTATTAAAACTCAGAAGGAATACAATGATCTTTTGAAAGATGTTAAAGATATCGCTCAAGGCGAAAAAGATAAATTTCAGTGCAATATTAAAGCATTGAGATTAATCAGATTCGCTCTTCAATCTAACACTTTCAGGCTGGTGAGTTCATGCACAACTGCCAAAGAAATATGGGACAGGCTACGAGAATTATATTCTACGGACGAAGATCTTGAGCATTCCATTTAAACCTTGCCTTTGTCCGAATTTGGTGAATTCAAGCAGTGTCCTGAAGAAACTGTGACTCAGACGTTCGATCGCTTCAATCATCTTCTTAATAAGATGATTAAACATGATATTGAAAGGAAGTTGATTGAACAAAAGGTTACATTTTTGAACCGTCTCAGATCTGAATGGAGGGCGGTAGTGTCCACAGTTAAAGCGCATGAGCAATTCAAATCTTACTCTTTGGCGAAGCTGGTAGGGATTTTGAAATCTCAAGAAAAGATCATGTTACAGGAGAAAAATGTGGTTTCAAGCTTAGGTTCATTGGCCCTTCTGTCCAAAAGCAAAGCTGTGATGGAAGATGAAGACCTCAACCTAGAGGATTATGACCTTACCTCTGAAGACTATGCAATGATGGTCTCAAACCCAAAGAGGTTCATCAAGAAAAGGTTCCCTACAAATAAGAACCGAAATTGGCTGGGAAGTTACAGTTCTGAAAAGGTTAGGGAAGAAACGAAAGCAGAAGAACCAAAGAAGGAACCGCAAGCTGAAGGAGATTCGGGTGTGAGCTGCTATTATTGTGGAGGAAACAACCACTATGTCAAAGATTGTGTTCTCAAGAAAATGGCAGAAAAGGATGAGGAGAAAGATGAAGAAGTAGTGTTGTTGAAAAACCTGGAAGAGATTAAGAAAAAGAAATCTACTGCTAACCCTTCTATGAATGCTTTAATTGTGTAGGGTTCGGTAGCTGATGATGAGTTCGGTGGCGTGGAGGTCTGGTCAACCGACTATGAGGATGATGAAGTAAGGAAGCCTTCTCATGGAAAGGCTTATGTGGCAAAAGATGAGGGTAGCGGTGGAAAGTGCTTAATGGTGTCAGACGTGTCTCAGATGAGGGGATACAACACAGATGGTGGGAATGAAGACACAAAGGAGCGAGAGGACTTATGCTTCACAGCAAAACCGCTCAGCGTGCAGTTCAATGAACTTGATGAAATAATCAAGAAGGTACAATCCGTTTTTATTGCATTCAAAGTCCCACAAAGTTCATATGAAAAAGAATTAAAAAATGTTAATTCGAGAATCTCTCATCTAGACAGCAGTTTAACTCAAACACGTTTCTCCAATTCTAACCTAACTGACCAAATAAGTAGGGTGTCTTCAAAAAGTGAGGAACGGAGGATGTGGATCGAACTGAAGGAGTCGGAGTTAATCAAAACCAAGGATGAAAACATTTATTTGCAAAGAGACAATTTAAAACTTTTAAAACAGCAAAATGTCTTTTGTTTAATTGCTAAGCGTCTTTATACTAATATCACTCAGCTTCATTTGGACTGTGAAATAGGGCAGAAAATTCATCGCATGATTTTGCCCTTCCTTGAGTTTAAGGAGGATGAAATTGACGCTGAAGCATATAACTGTGAAAGTGTTGTTTCGTCTGAGGATGTTAATCCAACGTATATGTATGGTCTAGACAAAATCGAATCTTTCATAAAGTCCAAGGACCATAAGGACATGCTGAAAAACCTTTTGGATGAAAATGATAAACTGAAACTGAGGACCGAAACCATACAAAAATTTGACTCATTGAATGCCAACTTGAGCTCAGAAAATAAAATTGATGTTGAAAATGCATCTGAGCTTAATGAGGACGACAATATGAGTGAAATTTCTGTAAAGGACACAGTTGATTGTTCTGAATTTGTCAAGAGCGAACCCGAAAACTACAAGAATCTCATTTCAGAAAATTCAGTGGAGTTTGCTCGTTTGTCCCAACAAAAGTCCCTGATCCTTGCAGAAAAGGCAGTAGTATATCAAAAGGTTAGAACCAATCCAAATCAGGTGTATAAGGTCACAGGTGTAACCGAACATCAGACAGCTGAACTCACAGCCATTATAAACGAAGACAATGCTGATGGCTGCGATGAGTTCTTCTGGTCAGCTCCCATCGATAATGCTGACGAAATAGTAGGTTTATCTGAAAGGACTTCATGGAAAACCAAAGGCAGATATGGGCCATAACCTTTGAACAAGCCTGATAGCTTCGACGTACCAAGTACTAGTGGTACCAAAGATGCTCCTGAAGAAAAAGGAATTCCTGCAAAAGAAGTCACTCCTTTAAGCGAAACATCATCAGTTCAAAGTGAACCAGCTGACGGAAAGCAAAAACCAAAAGCGAATATTCATCATCAGCCGAAGCAGATGAGAAATCAAAAACAGCAAAGGAATCAGAGATACAAGAAGAATCTCTCTGAAAGAAAACAGTTTTGGCAATCTCAAAATGCCTATTTCTCATATCGTGACAGAAACTTAAAGTCAGAGAAAAGTACTGTTAGATCACAAGAGAACAACATCAACCGAAAGCAGAGGTTCGGTTCGGAGAACAACATCAACCGAAAGCAGAGGTTCGGTTCAGAAAACAATATCAACCGAAAGCAAAGATTCGGTTCAGAGAGCAAAAGCGATCAAAATTCTAGGTTTGGTCCCACTAATGATCAAAAACAAAAGGGTCACCTAGAATCTCAAGTCAAGAAATCATCTCAGTCCAACGTCTCTTGTTCTTCTTCTTCTAATTCTTCTAATTCCTCTCACCCACATTCTAAATTCTATTCTGTTCGCTCTAAAAATCCTAAATCTTCAACAGATCTAAAAGGAAAATCGAAGGTTTCATCGATCGAAACAAATCAAAATCATCCCTCAATCCAAAAACCTAAACCAGAATCCAAACCAAAAGCAACAAATCCCAATAAAATTAAGGTTTTCACCATCAAAAAGAAAGATGAAACAACACTAATAAAAAGAACATATCTTGTTGACATCTCTCCTACTATGCCTGTTCCTGTGAAAGGCTCACGTGGACCCAAGAAACTTTGGGTTCCTAAATCTGCTTAATTTTTACAGGTTATCAGTGACGAGCAGTTTGACGAAGAATGGTACATTGACAGTGGCTGCTCGCGTCACATGACAGGAAGGAAGGAAGAGCTAAGGGAATTCAGGTCTCTTTCAAACGGTGGAAATGTCATGTTCGGGAACAACTCCTTCGGCACCATAAAAGGCTATGGAATGATTACAAACGGTGATTTCACAATTAGGAAGGTTGCATACGTAGAAGGATTACAACATAACCTCATCAGTGTATCTCAGCTTGTTGGAGGTACCGTTCTCAAGGTTTCATTCGACGATGAGGGTTCAGAAATAATTGAGAAGAAAACGAAAAGAGTTATTCTCAAGTCGGAGCGCAAAGGTGAAATGTTTCCCCTGAACCTCAAACCCATCAAAGGGAATCCATCTATCTGCCTGTTATCCAAAGCACAATCTGACGAAAGCTGGCTGTGGCACCGAAGGCTCTCTCATCTTAACTTTAAGGACATCAACAAACTTGTCACTGGAGGTCATGTTCGAGGTCTTCCATTGCTCAAGTACGATAGAGAACACTTATGTGTTGCATGTGAAATGGGGAAGCAGAGTCGTCAAAGTCATCCATCAATTATAAACACTAAAGTTGTTGAACCACTAGAGTTACTACATATTGACTTGTGTGGTCCATCATCTATCGAAAGCATCGGCGGTAGCAAGTATATTTTTGTCATCGTTGATGATTTCTCGCGTTTTACATGGGTGTTCTTTCTGAAGCTCAAATCTGAAGCGACTCACAAGCTAAAGATGTTCATCAAGCAGGTTGAAGTACAGCTGAGGAAAGTCGTTCGCAACATCAGGAGCGACAATAGGCTGGAGTTCAAAAATAAAGAATTCGAAGAATTCTTGGCAGAAAAAGGAATTAGTCACAACTTCTCAACTCCCTACACACCTCAACAAAACGGAATAGTCGAAAGACGAAACCGATCTTTGTGTGAAGCAGCCCGAACCATGCTAAGTTTTGCTTCTGTACCTTTATACTTTTGGGCTGATGCTATCTCTGCTGCTTATTTTACACAGAACAGGTCATATCTCAAAAAGCGATTCACTCTTACTCCTTATGAGATCATCAACAACAGGAAGCCAAATGTCAAATTCTTCCTTGTGTTCGGTTCTCGGTGCTTCATCTTCAATTCTAAAGAACACCGCAACAAGTTTGATGTCAAAGCCGATGAAGGGATATTTCTGGGCTATTCTCTCACTTCTAAAGCGTACAGGGTATTAAACAAGCGCTCGAGGAAAATAGAAGAGACTTATTACGTGACTTTAGATGATAGCTATGTCAAAAAGCTAAAGGCCAACGAAGACACAGCTGGAGAAATCTTTCTTCAAACTGGCCAAGTCACAGCCTCAATTGCAAACCTCTTTGAGAAGTTCGTCGAGTTATTTGATGAACCAGAGAAGGCCACTCTCTCAGAACCCAGTGCAGCAGACAATAGAGTAGATCATTTAAAGCAACTTGTCGAAGATGCTGCAAAGAGAATGAATGAAGGAGGATCAAGTTCTGACGAACCTCCACAGCACAGTGCTTCAGTTGAGGTGGAGGATCCATCTTCGTCATCACAGCCGAGCTCACATGTTGAGGGGGAGAACGGTTCTCAAGCTGCTCCCGAACGCACTTCACCAACCGAAAGTGCCACACCAACCGAAAGTGCCTCACCACCCGAAGGTACATCAACACCCGAAAGCTCAGCACCACCAGAAACCTCTGTAGCTCAAGATACTCAAGAAATACCTGAAAGCTTATCTGTCGAGGGGGAGAATGCTGATATGCTTTATGACGATGAAAGTCAATCCGAACTAGAAGAAATGGTAAACGCTGAATTGGATCCGTCCTATGATCCAAATTACCCTCCTCTCGTCAAATGGACCAGAGATCATCCTGTCTCCCAGGTTGTTGGTAATGTCTCTGAAAAGGTCCTGACCCGATCACAACTAAAGGCAAAACAAACTTCCTTATTTTCAAAAGTGGAATTCTGTATGTTTAACTCCTTCGTCTCTAAAGTTGAACCAAAGACAGTTAACACTGCTCTTGATCACTCCGATTGGGTTCAAGCTATGCAAGATGAACTAAATGAATTTGAAAGGAATAAAGTTTGGCGTCTCATTCCAACTCCTCAAGATGCCTCAGTTGTTGGTCTCAAATGGGTCTTCAGAAATAAGATGGACAAAGAAGGCAACGTGATACGAAACAAAGCCCGTCTGGTAGTGAAAGGATACTGTCAGGAGGAAGGAATCGACTATGAAGAAACTTTCGCTCCGGTAGCTAGGCTGGAATCCGTTATAATATTTCTTGCCTATGCTGCACATGAAAACTTTGAGGTCTACCAAATGGATGTCAAGTGTGCATTTCTAAATGGAGAACTTGAAGAAATAGTGTATGTGGAGCAACCTCCTGGATTCGTAAATGAAAGGTACCCTAATCATTGTTATATTTTGGACAAAGCCGTATATGGACTGAAACAAGCTCCGAGAGCTTGGTATGAAACGCTAACAAAGTTTTTAAAGATGTCCAAATTCAAACAAGGTTCGGTTGACCCAACCTTCTTTCGTAAGAAGGAAGGTAACCACCTTATGATCGTTCAAATTTATGTCGATGATATCATCTTTGGCTCAACAAATCCTAGCTTAACGGCTGAATTGAGAAAGCTGATGGAGACTAAATTTGAAATGAGCTCAATGGGTCCAATTAACTTTTTCCTTGGTTTAAATATTAGACAGGGACCCGAAGGCATCTTTATTAATCAGGAAGCTTACACGAAGACTCTCCTAGCAAAATTTGGCATGATGGGAGATTCAAAGGTTAAAGTCCCAATGGCGTTCGACACCAAGCTCACTCCATCCTTGGATAAACCAGCAGTTGATATTACGCAATATCGCCAGATGATCGGTTCACTAATGTATCTTACTGCTAGCAGGCCTGATATCATGTTCTCTGTTTGTTATTGTGCTAGATTTCAGGCGAATCCACGTGAACCTCATATGCTTGCAGTGAAGAACATACTCCGTTATCTCAAGCGAACTACCTCTTTAGGCCTATGGTATCCATCAAACTCAGGCTTTTTCGTTCAAGCCTACTCAGATGCAGACCTTGGAGGTTGTGGACTAGACAGAAAGTTAGTTAGTTGGCAATCAAAGAAACAAACATGTATGTCTTTATCTACAGCTGAAGCAGAATACATTGCAGCTGCCTCCTGTACTTCTCAAGTGATTTGGATCCAAAGTCAACTCCGGGACTATGGACTCAATATGAAAACGATCCCACTATATTGTGACTCTGAAAGTGCAATTAGGATCTGTCATAAACCAGTGCAACACTCGAAGACTAAGCACATAGCACTGAGGTATCACTTCATTAAAGATCATGTGGAAGATGGGAACGTCGAAATTCATTTTGTTCGAACCACTGATCAACTGGCTGACATCGTCACCAAAGCCCTTCCTGAAGCGTCGTTCAACAAAATTCTACAAGGGCTAGGCATGATGGAATCAGAGTCAGTACCATAAATCACCTCTCAAACTCAAAAGTAAGAAGCGAAATAGACCGAACGTTTGGGTTCCGTTCTTGTACTCATGTGCCGAAATGAACCGAACGCTCGGGTTCGGTTGGATAATCTGCTTTTTGCTCATCAATCAAAGGTGATTTTCTTGGTTGTAAATTTCATGTATAATTGTTCCAAATTCATTTTTCTTATTGTCAAAAGTATTTCCTTTTTGAAAATCCTTTTTTTTTGGTAACCGAAATAAACCGAACGTTCGGGTTCGGTTCCTCAATTTTTCTCACCCGAAATAGACCGAACGCTCGGGTTCGGTTCCAAAGTTTTTCACAACCGAAATAGACCGAACGCTCGGGTTCGGTTTCTCAATTTTTCTCAACCGAAATAGACCGAACGCTCGGGTTCGGTTCCAAAGTTTTTTTTTAACTTTTTATTTTCTTTCTCAGTCTTATTTTTTTTATTTTTTATTTTATTTTATTTTATTTTCTTTTTCATTATTATTTATCAAAAACTCCAAAAACATTTTTCTTAATATATAATTTCAAAAACTCCAAAAATATTTTGTTCTTTATTTCCTTTTTGGCTTTAATTTTATTTGTGTGTTTGTTAATGGGGAAATTGTTAAATTAGTTAAGTGTCCCTAGAAGCATGCTGCTGTATGTGTCCAAAGCCTCATCTGATTCTGAATAATAGCCTTAATGACTTGGTATACACAAACAGTGTCTTCCTAATTAGGCTATCACATTTATTCTAATCGTGAGCTACCTAACTCTCTTCTCACAAGAGATAAGAGTTTTCTGCTTAGTCCTATCTTTCACAGCAGAGGTACTTTGTTTTCTTACACCATCTACATACATTTCTCCATCCCAATCAGTTCACAAACGTAACCCTTGAGATTCTCAGAAATTACCACTGAGGTTTATGGTTACATAATAACTGTGTTCATGATCTTAGTTTCGTGCCACTACGAGCTGAGTGAAACCCAAAATTCAATACCCAATCTGAATTGATGGTGAACAATTAATTTGCTCTAGTTTTCACTAATGAATTGACGGACGTATCTTCATGAAATCTCAAAATTTTCTTTTGTGTGATTCCTATGAAATTGTTAAAAAACCATAACATTTCTTCCCTTAGGATCCAGTTTTTAATTTTTGTTGAGATTTTATATTTCCCAGCCAGTTTAAATTATTCCCAACCTACTTGTTCAACAAACTACACCGGTCTCATAAGTACTTCATTCACTTTCTATCTTATATCAAGATTAGGTATGTTGAATCGAAGCGAAAGCCACCCTACTAAGCCTATTTAAAAAGAAGCCTTTCAACACTTCTTAATAAGTGTTTGATCGTCATTCAACGGGAAACCACACCAACACTTTAAGGTCTCTCTTGACTTCGAAGGAAGAGATTCATGCCCGGGATCATCTGTTTCGTGTCTTTCTTGACATCACCATTTTTCCTAAAAAATATTGCTTTATTTCTTTTCTTTTACACCCTAAGCACGAAAATTTTTGATTTTCCAAAATTCAGGCTCTAATAATTACAAGGCATTTTACTTGGATTGGCAGTCGATTAAAGGTTGTGGTTGATTTTAATCCACGTGGCGGTATTTTTCAAAAAGATGACGTTACAATTTCAAGGGATAAGATGAAGACTTGCTGACTCAGACGGGAGTCTAATCGATTTGATTTCAAACGGCGCAAAAGGGAACGCGTGCGAATTGGAACCGTCACATCTCTAAATGGCGCAGAAGGGGCGCGTGTGAATCTGAAATGCTTCATATCCAAACGGCGCTTGATGGGAGGCGTGTTCTTAGGGGTCTGACACTCTCTCTCATGCGTGATCATCGGCAACCCCAACTGTCACGCATCAGTCAACTCCGAAAAACCCTTCCATTCTCAATCGAAGATTTGGGAAGATCTTTCTATCTCCTTACCCCACAGTATAAAAGGCAACATCCTACATCGTTTACCTCTTTACTGCAATTGAAATTCCCAGAGCGCAAGAAATCCTTGAACCTTTACTGTTCATCATCTTCTCCGCTTTCTTCAAACAATGGCAGATTCATCTTCTGCTCACGCCACATCCCACATACTGCCTATTCGCCCACAACAATGCCTCATCATCGATCTAACCCCTCATGCTTATGATTCCTACATGTTCCCCATTATCGAGTGTTTGGAGTTTTCGCCGATTGCTCCTGCACTTACAAGGGCTGAATCAGTTCCGATGGAGTTCCTGTCGCAGATCTTTGCGACCGCTCACTATGACAAAGCGGTTGAGAGAATCTTCTTTGACGTTTTTCAGCACAAAGCGTCAATTTCCAAGCAACGATTTTGCTCCCCGTTAGGGTTTGAAGCTAACTCTACGAGGGTGAATCCTGAGACGATTCCACTGGGGCATTTGTTCGACATGTTTTACAACATCAGTTATACGGAGGTGCTTACTTCAGTCGCGAAATTCAAGAAGTCGTGCCTGCCTCCACAGTGGAACAGGATGTTCACTATGCTATTCAAAGGGTTATCTGAAAGAAGCTCTGGATCTGACGGGGCTAGCCGGTTATTTCTGTCAATAATGTATGGTGTCTACAATGGCATCAACATGGATTATGGGTCTGTTCTGTGGCAACATCTCATCCAGAGTCTCTCCTCTACATCCAGGCATTCTGAAATCTCTTACGCCAGGTTCTGGACTTTGGTCACAAAATGGGTGATGAACAAGTACAACGTCCCCGTTTTTGCTGGTGCTCCGATGTCTTCGATTGGTACATTCCATACCACGAAGATCATTGTCTCAGATGCTTCCAAATTCCCATTCAACGGCTCAATTCCGAAGTCTATGTATGGTGACGTTCCAGCTGATAGCCGGATCATCAGAACTTACAAAGAATTTAAACGTTCTGGTCCGAGGGATCTCACACCGGAGATGTTGAAGTCGATTCATGACGCCGACAAGCCTGCTCCAAGAGGCAAGAAGGCTGATAAAGGGAAACGGGTGGCGAATGGGGCTAAAGGCCCTTCTCCAAAGAAGAGGAAACCAACCAAAGCTGCTCAGTCTCCGCAACAAAAGAGGCGAAAAACCCAACCCAAGAGAAAGCTGGTTATAGCATCCTCCTCGAGGGAGTCTGAGGGTGAGAGTTCGGATTTTGACGACTCTCCACGAGGCAACACTCCACCAAGATCTCCTACACCTGAAATTCCAATCCCTCCTTCTCCAATTCCCTCTCCTCCTAAAACTATTCCTACTTCCATTCCCACCATAAACCCCTTTACCCACATTCCAAACACTTCAATCCCAATGCCACCACCAATATTCACCGATGCAACCACAACATCCACTACAGATGTTAGAGCCAACGTGTCTGATACGGGGGTTCATATTGATGCAACCGAACCTACACCAGCACCCGAAACCACAAACACAACCGAAACCCCAAAACCAACCGAACCTACCCCCACACCTACACCCGAAACAACCCAACCCGAACCTACCCATACTACTGTACCACCCACTTCTCCACCACCACCATCTCCCGGTCACGCCTCCGAGGGAGACGACACATTCCTTGGCGGGGAAAATATGACGTTTGACTCGGTCTACTATAGTCCGTTTCAAGTCCAGAGCGATGATGATGATGACGCTCCGTTTACAAAGAAACATCTCAAGGAGCTCCATGACAAGGTTGACTTGCTCATTGCCTCTTCTTCCACGTCTCAATCATCACTTTCTGAAGCTGCAGTTCAGAAGATTGTTGATACTTTCTCAAAGGCTCAGCAAGATTCTCTCGCTTCTGCCACCTCTGCCATTGATGCCTCAACAAAAGTCTGTCAGGCTGCGACCGAAAAAGTCGATAAACTATTTTCTAATGCCTCTGCCCTGTTAAAGTCTTTACAGGAGAGTGCAAATGCCACTAAGACTACGTTGGAACCGATTGTTCAACAGTTGGCCACGTCTGTCTCCACTGAGTTGAAGTCCTTCGCTTCATTTCGTCAAACGCTCACAGACGACAACTCAGCATTCCGTGCTACTATTGACGAGCGTCTCTCAAAGCTCCAAGAAGATTTGGCTGCTGAGAACTCGTTGATGGATGTTTTAGCCAAGAAGACCACTGCCCTGAAGGTCAAGAGTGCTCAACTCTCCCATTCTCAACAGGCGATTGACTCTCTTCGGTCCGAACGGGAGGTCATAAAGACGTGTGTTTCGGATGTCCACTCAGCTATCTCAAACATCCTCGAAGCACATGATCCTATCCTTAACCATTATGTGATGCGTACCCTTGCAGAGAAGCTCGCTCCTGCCCTTGACCTGTTAAGCAAAATCGAAGGGTTACTCGATTTCGTGTCCAATCCGAAACAAGGGGGAGAGAAGGAGTCTATATCTCAACCACCTCCATCCTCAAAGGCAACTCACACAACCGAACCTCCTCCTGTAGGCCAAGCCTCTGGTTTGGGTGTGAAAGACAAAGGGAAAAATATTGCTGAGGAAGAAGAGGAAGATGACAAAGAAACCATTGCCGACTTGTTGAAGCGCAGAAGTCGACGCAATGAGGCTGATGATAGTGCTCGTGTGGCAAAAGAGGCTGAAGAAGCTGAACGAAAACAGAAGGAAGCCCACGACCTTCTTGAGAGTAGGAAAACTCTTTTTCCTGCTTGGACTCTCGAGAGGATGATAAAGGAAGCCATCGACACTCCAAGCATCTTGTGGTTGGAACCCGTAATTTCTTTTGACTGTTCCAATACTGTCGACTCTCAGTTCGACATGCCACTGACCCGAAAGGCATTCATCTTTTACGCCTTCGCCAACATTGTAGAGTTCCCTCATCCTCATCCAAAGGTTGATCGGGACTTAATTGATTTCTATCTGAAGGCTGCTCAACCCCAATATCAAACTTGGAGCGCTCAGAAGATTATCAACGTTCGGGTCTTGAAACCGTACACTGAAGGGAAATTCATCAACGTTCAGTTCAAGGTGCTTCGAGGATCTGCCAAAACCGAACATGCCATTTCTTTAGCAGATCTTCCGAACCTCAATCCCCATGATTGGATTATTCTGCACAACATCCTTCTGACTAACGAAGTTGAATATGGTCCGATCATCGACCATCTCAAAAGGATGCTGGTGTGCTACATCATGGAATTTGCACTGATGGATCAGGAGATAGCAAGCGTCTTCAAGAAGAAACCAACAATATCTCCTGTTGGCTCGGCCAGTGATCTGAACCAAATGCAGATGGGCAAAATTGACTCGAAGCGGAACTCAGTCATGTTCACTAGGAATGAAGGACAGAAATGTCTTTTTGCCTTAGCTGATAAACATCTGTACACCACTGCTTGCCTAGAGCATGTGTTGGGGATCATCCACAGATGCAAGCAAAACTCAGCGGATGATATCAAGTACTTTGACGACATGATACATTGGTACATTCGGTTCAGATAGACGATCCTTGCGCTTATCTCACGTCTGTTTGATACTGTAAAGAAGAAGACACCCGCTGCTGGCCCAAGCAAGAAGAAGAAGTAATCTCGCTCCAATTTGACGCAAAGGGGGAGATTGTTGGGTCGTGTTTTGTTATGTATTGCGTCTATTGGGCTCACTATTTAGTCCAGTTTTGTAACTCCGATTTGGGCCTGTCCAACCGAGAGCTTGATAGGGTTTAGTATAAAGATATGTGCTTGCATGCATATTAGGTTAACGACTGAAACGATAGTAACAATAAATCAGAGAATTATTCAGTAGTTTCATTATCGTTCTTGTAACCCTAAATCCTCTACAGCGGAAGTTCTTTATTGAGCTCTGCTGAGGATTGTTTGAATCAATCATTCGACATATTGTGATTCAACTTTGTCTTGTTTATTGTTTATGTTCTTCATACTACCTGTTACAAAGATCTAATCGATCTTCAAGTTTATTTGTTATCTTATCATCATTGAGATTATGTAGCAGCGAGTTGAGGTTGACGTTTGACATAAAATCATCATTAGTTCCAAAATTAGTTGGAATCTCATCTCTATCGAAGCCTGTGAGATCAAGGTCTTCATATTGATTAGGCTCAACAATATTCTTGGAAGACCTTTCATTGTAATCTCCTTCAACTTGGACTGTTTGTAGGTCATGCTCCTCGGCTACTGACACAGTAGGAGCAACAGTCTATTCTCCTTCTTGATCCGACATGGTGATCACATTTCCTTCTGAGATCACCTTTTCCAACGAAGTGGGCTCTGATGATATCTTATCTGAAGATCCGTGTGACTCGGTGGCTTCATTCGGCTCAGCAAATCGTCTGAAGTTAACCAATGGATACAACCCCTAAAAGATCACCTTCCCTTGCGATTTTGTTTAATGAGCCCAATGGTGGGAGGGCCCAAGGACTTCATATCGAGTGTTTCTCCCTCCTTTACCATGTTAGGAAATTTTTTATTGATGAAGAATTGCACAAATCGCGGGTACATTAGGAATGTATCCCGAGTAGTGGCGTTAATGTTGACCACAAACTCGTCTAGGATGAAACTAGAAAAGTTGAATCCGATCCCCGCAACGAGAGAAACAATAGCGCCAGTTTTTCTCAGGGATATCTCATCTGCAATGGACCTTCTGCCGGAGATGCAGCTCATGAACACGTGAGCTAGAAATCTCCAATAGGGCGGCAGAAGTTTCTTCATTGTTGGTGGAGAATCACCTTCGTACCCCATATTCCTTAATATCTTCTGAGCATCTTCAATACCAATCTCCGTGGGCAAGCTTGGAAGGTCGTTGAGCAGCAGGGTCTTTCTCACAAAAGTCTCATCGATAACAATCTTGCATCCTTGAACGATAGCATTCACAGTCACAGCTCCATCATCGTCCCTTGTCATTTTAGCAGTCTGCCAGAATTCCTGAATGATTTTCTAGTAGACAACAGTGTTCAAGCTCAGATGCATTTTCAACATCAATTTTATTTTCTGAGCTCAAGTTGGCGTTTAAAGAGTCAAATTTTTGTATGGTTTCGGTTCTCAGTTTCAGTTTATCATTTTCATCCAAAAGGTTTTTAAGCATGTCCTTATGGTCCTTGGATTTAATAAAAGATTCGATTTTGTCTAGTCCATACATATACGTCGGATTAACATCGTCAGATGAAATAATGCTTTCACAGTTATAAGCCTCAGCATCAATTTCATCCTCCTTAAACTCAAGGAATCTAGGCTCGCTCTCGTTTTCTCCCATGAATTTTCAGAGTTTGGAATATTTAGGTTCGTGGTTGATATTGATTCGCATTGGAACTGTGGTCGACTGATTAGGAGCGAAGGGATTTGGAATTGATTTTTGGGTATAATCAATGGAATTGGAACGAACCTCGATCTAACTTGGGTTCGCCTGATTATGCTTGGAACGAAAGAGGGAAGGACCGAAAGCGAACCTGTGCTCGGACCGAACATGGTTTCGGTTCAATAAACCTGGACCGATTTTGGTTTCGGTTGCTTGTACTTGGAACGAATGGTCGATTCGCATCTCACATCTCTCAAACGATCCTAGTACTTGGAACGAAAGTATGATTCGCGGGTATCAATTTTGGGGTCTCGCATTTGTTCCAGTCGATGCATCCCTTTTATCAGGCGTCTAAATGGGGAAGAAGATGCTTTAATGTTTCATATTTGGTCCCTATAACTCCAGCGAATTGGCACTTTTGGTCCCTGTTGTTTTCACAGTTTGATATTTTTGGACCAATCCCAGAAATTGTTACAAATAAAGGGGTATATTGATGCTGAATTACCATTCCAGCCCCTGTCTTTCAGCAAGTGACAGTTTCAGCCCATTATTCAAAAAAGTTTACATCTTTGGGGGCCGGTGAACAGTTTTGAATTCTTTAATGCACATATTTTTTCGTGAACAGAAAAATAAAGATTCCATCAAGTCTTGGCGATTCGGAAAGTCGTTTTTCGTGATAACGTCAAATTTTTCACGAGTTTTTCGGATTTTATACTTCATTGTGTATATCATTTTGTCGCGGGGGAGCTTAGTAAATTTTTATCCATTCAAGATCATTCTCATGACCATTTGAAGGCTTTATAATCATGTTTTTGATTATAAATCGGGGGAGAATTTGGTATGGCCATTCGAAATTGGATTTGTGACTTTTCAAAGTTGAAGATTTTTGATAAAGCTTGTGGTAGAATTATGAAGGTAGCTTTTACAGCGGAAGTTCTTCATCGAGCTCTGCTAAAGCTTTTACAGAGAAGTATCCTTTACAGCGGAAGTTCTTTATCGAGCTCTGCTAAGGACTTGTTATATCTCCGACTTATAGTATTTTCTTGATCAAGTGGTGTTACGAATCTTAAAGTTTGGGTTGTTACATGATATTTTTTGATGACTTATATCATTAGCTTATTTGAAGATCATTGTGACTTGGAGGGGGAGGGGAGCTCTTCAAAGACAAGAAGTGATTCGGTTTCTTTGTTCTGAAATGGGTTTTTATGGCGGGCTTGGTTTTCATGAAGATTTTTTTTGGGATTACATTCGAAAATGAAGTTTAAAGACATTACTTCAATGCTTGATTTATATATCCTAGAGCCCGTGTTTGAAAACTATTGAAGAATCAAGATTCGTGGATTGCTTCATATATTCCTCGTTGCAGATCTTTTTATTTGCTAGATGCTTGTTTTGGAAGTTAAAGCATTGTCATCCATTCCATACTTTGAGGGGGAGATTGTAGGGTTTCAAAGCACTCCATGGATGATGGCAATGGGCCCCTTTGATGAAGTGTAGGTTAAAAGCCCAAGACTTGTCTTTTCCCTATAAATAGTCATGTATTATTTATTATTAGGGTTAAGAATGTGAGGCAAAATGTAGTCGTCACGTGAGGTTTCTTATGTAGTGTTAGATTCTTTAGTCTATGCTGAAAGTGTAATTTATTCCTCATATTTGAATAAATCGAGTGATCATTCGACATAATCTTCATATTTGTGTTTGTTCTTATTTTCCGCATCTTGTTCATCAAATCTCAATTAGGGTTTTAATCCCAACAATTTGGTAAGTACTTGACTAGGTTGTGCATGGCCCTTTCGGGTTGCCTTCACCAGAGCAACTTGACAGGGTAATTCATGGAGAGAGAGAGAAAGAGAGAGAAGATATTATGATTTATTAATATATTATAAGAATAATATATTAAAATAAAAATCATATTATTTTATTAATATTGGTCATAAATTAATTAGGAATTAACTTGGTGACTAAAAGAGATTAATTAAGTAAACGGGCATAAACTGTCTAATGTGTGAAAGTTGAGTTTTGGGCTGGGAAACCTAATAGACTAAGGGGGAACGAAATTATGATCAAGGATCATCATATTTTCATCCAAGGCCCTATTCCAGAAGGTTCCATGGGCTGCTTGGTGATTAAGTTCTCCATTAGGGTTTTGGTAAAAACCCTAGCAGCCTACAATAAAATAGGACCCTTGGGATATGAAAATTGGCTACACTTGACCCCAAGACAAACCCTAGCGCCGATTTTAGCATCCTCTCTTCTCTCTCATAATTGCCTTCTTGCTAGTTGGTGTTTGTAAGCCATTAGAGGAGTTACACTTGTGACTCTAAGCTCCAAGAAAAGAAGAATCAAGAAGGAATCAAGCAATAAACAAAGGTAATCATCTAGATATGATTTGTTATGTTATATTTCGAAGTCATACTCCTAGATCTAGGGTTTGCAAGTCTTGGATTCATTGCATGTACAATAGAGAAGCCTAGATCCAAGCATTAGGGTTTGCATGAGCACATAGGATATTTATTTGTGTAAAACCCATAGGTGGTATCAAAGCCTTGATTGGCTTCTGTTGTATGTGATGCAATGCTTGTTTATCTGCTGAAAATCGTTTTTTTGGCCTCTGCCTGACCCAACTCGGTGAGTCAGTATCTGGAATCGGTGAATCAGCCCAACTCGGCGAGTCCAGGTAGTGACTCGACGACTCCGGGAGTTAGGCAGAGGATATTTCGAGATTTTATGTTGTTTTTGCTTTAGGATAATTGACTAAATCATTTTTAACTTATAAAATCCGAATTTTATTGCTTATTTATGATTATCCTTGCCAAAACAAAAGATAATTTCTAATTATTTGAATAATATTTTCCTTATATGATAAAATATGATTATTTAAATTATTTGGTAAATTATCTTGCAAATAAAATTGATTAGGTCAAATATAGATAATCATTAAATTAATTGTTTAATTTTGAATAATTTGCAATTTGATCCTTTATGTTTTGAAAAGTTCAAAACTTGTCCTTAACTTTTTAAATTTAAATTTTTGCCTTAAAAGTTTAATTTAAATTAGTTAAATTTCAAACCCTAGAATTTTACAAGTTTAAAATTCATCTTATACAATTATATTATTACAAGATTAATATATATATATATATATATATATATATATATATATATATATATATATATATATATATGTATGTATAACTTAAATGCTAGTCTTACCGTTAGTAGGCCTCATTCACGAAGCCGATCTATAAGGGGGTAAAAGGTTATGGCCTATCAAATGGCCATTTAGTGGGTGTCTACTCTCACCCGCCGCTTCCTTGTTTGGTAGAGGGTCGTTAGCCGAATGGGTAGGATAGGGCAACCCTTTCTCATTAATAAGTATAATGAATCTATATAAAGTAACTAAACTTTTTTACAAAATTCCCAATCTTAGTTACTTTAGGTAAAGTGAATTGATGCAATCCCATGAAATTACACTTTGTACCCTTACTAAGAAGTTAGTGGAGCGTGTGTGGTTAACCGGCACACTAATTGGTTCTAAGCAAAGGTAGCAAAGGGTGACTCATTGTTTGTCATAGTTTGATGGAGCGTGTGCGGTTAACCGGCACATCGAATAAGTGACTGTAACAATGAGGACACCATGTACATTTGCATGGTTATTCACACCCACCTTGTGATCCTCGACATCCCAGTCACAAACTAAAGGGGCATATCGAGATTTAAACATGCCATTGGAAAGTTCAATGAATCTCAAAGGAATATGAGTTTTTCAATACATTTAAAACTTAATCCTTTTATGTTTTTCATTGTGAAGAATTAATGAATCTTCATTCAGTTACCTTCAAATTATTTGCATGTTAGAATACGGAATCGCTTTTCTAATGTGTAAATAATGTTGTTGGATCCTAACCCTAGTTTCTCATTTTGGGTGTTTAATTAGGGATTCATTTCTAATCAACTTTGTTCTTTTCTATTTCAAATGTCGAACTCAAAAAATAACAATGCTTCTGGCTCGAACTCCTCTGGCTTGTTCTCGCTTATCAATTTGTGTAGGAGAGTGATCTTTGACAGGGCCAATTTCAATGATTGGATCTGTAACATCCGAATGGTCACTTGTTACAAGGACAAAGAGTATGTCCTCGACAAGGAGCTAAAGGAGGTGAACATCAACATTGCTACTCCCAAAGAGATCGCTACCTTTGAGGCCCATGATGCTACGAAAGTCCATTGCATCATGCTGGCGACCATGACTACTGAACTTCAGAAGTCCTACGAGACTACTATCCCTATGAGATGCATCAAGACTTAGTGGACCGTTACCACCAAAGTGCGAGGCAAGAGAGGTATGAGATCATCACTTCGATGATAACTGCCAAAATAGGCTGTGGCGAGTCCCTTACCACTCATCTACAAAAGATACAGAGATAGGTAGATCGTCTGCTGAAGTTGAATGTTAACTTCGATGAAGAGCTGGCGATTGACATTATCCTTCACTCCTTTCCTCCCTGCTACAACCAGTTCCATATGACCTACCATATGAATAAGGAAGAGGTCACCTTGAGCAAGCATCATGGATTGCTTAGGACTGCTGAGAGCAATCTCAAGGACAAGTCTGTTGCATCAACTCCCACTCCAACCGCTGCTCCTGTTTTGGCTATTGGGCAGGGGAGGGGCAAGAAGAGGAAGGCTCCTTCAAAGAGCCACGACAAGGGAAAATCCCAAGATGGCACCTCTTCTAGTGGAACCAAAGTTGATTCTGCTAAGCCCAACTCTAACCAAAAGAAGGCAGAGTGCCACCACTGCCACGGAATAGGGAATTGGAAGAGAAGCGGCTCGGAATATCTGCAAGCCATCAAGGATGGGAAGATCAAGCCATCTTTCGTAGGTATTTACACTATTAAGTCTAATGATTCATCACATGCTATTTCTTGGGTTCTTGATACTGGATGTGGTTTTCACATATGTTCTGATTTGCAGGGACTAAGAAGAGATAGGGATGTGGAGCATGTAAGAATAAATCTAATCATGGGGAACATAAGATCATCGCCTGTCACCAAGATTGGAGTGTATTCTCTAGCGCTTAGTAATGGATTAGGTTTATATTTAAATAATTGTTGCTATTCGCCAGATATGGCAAGAAACATCATTTAATTTCATGGTTTGTTTAGACAAGTATTTAGATATTCACTTGATAATGAGAAAGGTTCCATTTATGCTTATCTAAATGGTGTTTTATGTTTTGAAGCATTGCCTTGTAATGGAATTTATGGAACTGTTATGGTTGTAGATAACCTAGGAAATGATCTATTGTGTGTGGATTCTTCGAATAGTATGGATAAATCATGCTTGTGGCATTGTCGTCTTGGACATGTCAAAAAGAAGCGCATAGCCCAACTCCAAAAGGATGGAGTGTTGGAGTCATTCGACCTTAGGGACGATGACGTGTGCGAGTCTTGTTTACTTGGAAAGATGACCAAGTCACCCTTCACTGGCACTTGTGAGAGGGTTGAGGGTCTATTGGATCTCATACACACCGATGTGTGTGGGCCCTTTAGATCCACCACAAGGGATGCGAACCACTTCTATGTGACTTTCACCGACGATTATAGTAGATATGGGTATATCTAATTAATCAAGCACAAATCGGAAACCTTTGAAAAGTTCAAAGAGTTCAAACAAGAAGTGGAGAATCAATTGGGCAGGAAAATCAAGATGGTTCGATCTGGTCGAGGAGGGGAGTACCTAAGTCTTGACTTCCACGACTACCTCAAGGAATGCGAAATATTTTCGTAATTGACGCCGCCTAGGACATCGCAATTAAATGGTGTGGCTGAGAGGCATAATCGAACCTTGTTTGACATGGTTTGTTCCATGATGAGTCATGCTTCACTACCTATCTCATTCTGGAGGCATGCCTTAGAGACTGCCGCCTATATCCTTAACTTAGTCCCTACGGAGAAGGTTTCCAGAACACCTCACGAGATGTGGACAGGGAAAGCTCCATCGTTGGCACATATCAAGGTTTAGGGTTGCGAGGCTTTCGTAAGACGAGAGACTCACGACAATCTTGAACCTCGTAGTGAGCGATGTATTTTCATCGACTACTCACATAAATCCTTTGGATATCTCTTCTATAGACCGAATGACAATGTTGTCTTCGTTGCGAGGAGAAGGGTTTTCCAAGAGCAAGAACTCATAAGCCAAGGAGACAGTGGGAGGCAAATCGATCTTGAAGAGATTCAAGAGCCGAGCGATGAAGGAACCTCTAACTCTAACACTCAACCCGAGGAGGAAACTCTGGTTGAACTGATTGACGAGTCCTTACATCTTAGACATTCCGAAAGAGTTAGGGTTCAACCCCAGTTTTATGGTTATCATATTACTATGGAAGGGGACACGTACATTAGCGATAGTACACTAATGAATTTGGACAAAACCAACAGCTATAAGGAAGCCATGGCAAGCCCGAAGTCTGCAAAATGGAAAGAGACGATGAACAGCGAGATTCAGTCCATGTATGACATCCAAGTTTGGAATTTTGTTGACTATGTGCCCGGACGTAAGACGGTCGGGTGCAAGTGGCTCTTCAAGAAGAAGACAAACATGGATGGGAATGTGCACACATATATGACGCGATTGGTTGTGAAGGGTTTCACTCAAACTCCCGGAGTTAACTATGATGAAACTTTCTCACCAGTTGCCAAGATAAAGTCTATTAGGGTGATGTTGGCCATTGTTGCATTTCATGATTATGAAATATGGAAAATGGATGTCAAAACCGCTTTCCTTAATGGGATGTTGGCTGAGGATGTTTACATGGCTCAGCCGTAGCGTTTTGTCAATGCGAAGCATCCCAATAGAGTGTGTAAGCTTGAGAAGTCCATTTATGGACTTAAGCAAGCGTCTCGCAGATGAAATCTTTGCTTCGATGAGAAAGTCAAAGAGTTTGGGTTTATACGAAGCGAAGATGAATCATTTGTATTTGTCAAAACCAGTGGGTGTATAGTTAGCTTCCTCGTTTTGTATGTCGATGACATACTACTCATAGGAAACGGCATCCCGACACTACAGGAAGTGAAGTCCTGGCTCGAGAAGTGCTTCTCTATGAAGGACCTCGGAGAGGCTTCCTATATTTTGGGAATAAGGATAGTGAGAGACCAGAGTAAGAGACTAATAGGAATTAGTCAGAATACTTACTTGGACAAAGTATTAAAACGTTTTAGTATGGAAAACTCAAAGAAGGGAGAGTTACCAATCCAAAGTAATGCCAAGTTGAGTAAGACTCAATGCCCGAGTTCCGAAGTCGAGATAGCAGAAATAAGCCGAGTACCATACGCTTCCGCAGTTGGCTCGATTATGTATGCTACTACTTGTACTCGCGTTGATGTGGCCTTCTCTTTGAGCATGGTCAGTAGATATCAAGGGAACCCTGGCAGAGCGCATTGGACCGTAGTCAAGAAAATTCTTAAGTATCTTCGGAGGACCAAGGAATGGTTTCTAGTCCTCGGTGCGAGGGTATAGTGACGCCAGCTTTCAGACCGACAGAGACAACTACCATTCGCTATCAGTCTGGGTCTTTACCTTAATGGTGGAGCAGTGACTTGGAAAAGTTCCAAGCAAGAAACCATAGCTGATTCAACATGCGAATCAGAGTACATTGCACTGAGCGAAGCATCAAAGGAGGCGATATGGTCGAAGAACTTCATTGGAGACCTTGGAGTTGTGCCTACCATAAAGGAGCCCATGGAGATTTTCTGTGATAATGAAGGAGCAGTTGCCTTGACCAAGGAACCGAGGGATCATGGTAGATCTCGACATATCGACAGAAAATATCACTTTATTCAACATCGGGTAGAAGAAGGTCTCCTCGTAGTAAAGAGGGTATCATCAGAAGATAACCCAGCAGATCCGCTTACAATGGGACTGAGTAGGGTTAAGCACTTGTAGCACGCTAGGAGCATTGGGCTGAATGACGATATTAGTTCAGATTAGATAGTTTAGAAACGTGTATTAGATAAATCTAATTGACATTTGATGATTAAATAAAGGAGTATTATTTATAAGTAAAGTTATTGTCTTATGTTGATTGTTTAACTATTGTTTCATTTTGCATGTTTTGACTTCCTGAATAATATGAGTTATTTAAGAATAATCGAATTATTTGAACGGTCCACAGTTGTTCATATGTTGGAAGTAGATTTTAATGAAGACTGTCATGAATAGGTTTGTAGATTGTTTGAAAGGTATTAGACATAGCAAAGGTCTGCTACAACATTCATGAGTGCTTATTAACAAGTTTTGAGCATTGGAATAAACCCGCGCTTGCTGGAATCACTTCATGGAATTTATCACGAGTGATCACAAGACGATAATATCATATAGTCTTAAAACTTAGATATATGGTTTATTGTTGCCTGATTGGTTGTGCATTGATAATGCAAAAACGCATCAGTAACTTGATGTCATAAAACGTATTGTTGTGTATGATTTGATTAGTGAATAGTAACTGCATATAAGTCGAAGTTTATCTGTTCCTTTTATCCTAAAAGGGTAAAAGCAATATCAGGGCCCCTCGATGGTTTGATTTGACTTATGTGCTAGGCCCAGTCAGGATTGAATTGATGTGTTAAATTAAGTTCTATGTCAAATGAATCTGAGATCGAGAAACAAACTGTTGGACAATAAGTATGACTATGTTCCATGAGATTGTCTGCACGATATCTAGAACAGAGGACTATAGGATCTTTTATCTAAAGGACAGGTTACCGATAAGATCAGAGTTCGACAGCGTCTTTGAGAGCTACGATTTCTAATCGGAATATGCTTATATTATAGTTACTAGAATTATCCAAATGGGAGACTATTGGATTAGTGTCTAAGCCCGTAACTATATTTGGTAAGTACTTGACCGGTTGTGCATGGTCCTTTTGGGTTGCCTTCACCATAGCAACTTGACAGGGTAATTCATGGAGAGAGAAAGAGAGAGAGAGAGAGAGAGAGAGAGAGAGAGAAGATATTTTGATTTATTAATATATTATAAAAATAATATAATAAAAGAAAAATCATATTATTTGATTAATATTGGTCATAAATTAATTAGGAATTAATCTGGTCACTAAAAGAGATTAATTAAATAAAGGGGCATAAACTATCAAAAGTGTGATAGTTATTTTTTGGGCTGGGAAACCTAATGGACTAAGGGGGAACGAAATTATGATGAAGGATCATCATATTTTCGTCCAAGGCCTTATTCAAGAAGGTTCTATGGGATGCTTGGTGATTAAGTTGTCCATTAGGGTTTTGGCAGAAACCCTAGCAGCCTACAATATAAATAGGACCCTTGGGCTATGAAAATCGGCTACACTTGATCCCAAGAGAAATCCTAGGGTCAATTTTAACATCCTCTCTTCTCTCTCATAATTGCCTTCTTGCTAGTTGGTGTTTGTAAGCCATTAGAGGAGTTACACTTGTGACTCTAAGCTCCAAGACAAGAAGAATCAAGAAGGAATCAAGCAATAAACAAAGGTCATCATCTAGATCTGATTTGTTATGTTATATTTCGAATTCATACTCCTAGATCCAGAGTTTGCAAGTCTTGGATTCATTGCATGTACAATAGGGAAGCCTAGATCCAAGAATTAGGGTTTGCATGAGCACATAGGATGTTTATTTGTGTAAAACCCATCATTATTATGATTAGGATGCTAGTTGTTTGCATGAATTTGCATGTATGATGTCTGTTATGTATACTCGACATGGCCCGATCCCAGGCGGGGCCTCATTACAATCTTGTATGTTATTTATCTTTGAGATTTTTGCATGTGTTTATGTGTTTGTATGTATACCGGGCAGGACCTGATGATAAGCGAGGCCATTATGTGTTTGTTATGTATGGTACATGGTATTTTGGGGAACTCACTAAGCTTTGTGCTTACGATTTTCAGTTTATGTGTCAAGTACTTTAGGATCCAAGGGGAAGAGCTCGGGGTGATCACATCGCACACACTATGATATTCCACATTTATTTTACTCTCATGTATTTGGATGTTTTGATCATGCTTGATTTTATTATAGTTTATGGATATGTTTTGAAGGATGGTTTTTATTATAATTAAAAAAATAAAATTTGGCCTTAATTTTTTGGATGTTACACCTCACGAGATGTGGATAGGGAAGGTTCCCTCGATAGCACATATCAAGGTATGGGGTTGTGAAGTTTTTGTTAGATACGAGACACATAACAACATAGAACCAAGAAGTGAGAGGTTTATTTTCATTGGATACCCACAATTGTCTGTTGTATATGTGTTCTACAGACCTAATGATAACATGGTATTTGTAGCATGAAGAGTAGTTTTTCGCAAGAGAGTGCTCATATGCGAAGAAGACGGGCGGAGTACAATTGACCTTGAAGAGATTCAAGAGTCAAACAATGAATGAAACTTAGAAGATACTAGTGCTCAATAGAGGATGATACTCACATTGAACCTATTGCCAATTCATTACCTCTTTGTCGATCTAGTAGAGTCAGCATGTCACCTGAGTTCTATGGTTTCCATATAACTATAGAGGATGACAAATTTGTCAGTGATCGTACACATGTAAATTTGGATGAGCCAGCTAACTGCGAGGAAGCCATGACAAGCCCTGAAGCTTCCAAGTGGAAAGATACAATGGATAGCGAGATCACTTCCATGTATGATAACCAAGTTTTGAATTTGGTTGATTGACAACCTGGTCGAAATACATTTGGTTTCAAATGGATCTTCAAGAAGCATACAAACACGGATGGAAAGGTACACAATTTCAAGGCACGACTGGTTGCGAAGATTTTACTTAAACCCCAAGGATTGATTATAATGAGACCTTCTCACCAGTCGCCAAGATAAAGTCTATTAGGATTATTCTCGCCATAAATGCCTTACATGATTATAAAATATGGCAGATGGACATCAAAACCACTTTCCTTAAAGGTAAGTTGGATGAATACAACCACTTGGGTTGTGGTGACTTGGTAAGGCATGTGGAAAATATGGTGGATAACCTATTGACCCATGTTCAAATCCTAGCACTACTAAGCCCTTGTGGCCATGGAGGTTCGCCTGCAGTGACTCCAGGGCATGAGGCAAAGCCTCATGTTTGCAGCGGGGGATTAGTCGGTGCGCGAAAGCTGGCCCGGAAACCCTCGTTAGGGAAGTTCCCTTTCCAAAAAAAGTTGGATGAATACATTTACAAGAGTTAGCCAAAGGGTTTTGTAGACGCAAGAAGTAAAGTCTTGGCTTGGAAAGTGTTATTTGTTGATGACATAATCCTTATAAGAAAAGACATTACAACCTTATAAGAAGTAAAGTCTTGGCTTGGAAAGTGTTTTGCTATGAAGGATCTAGGAGAGGCATCCTATATTCTTGGGATATGAATCTTCAAGGATAAAAAGAAAAGACTAATTGGTCTTAGCCAAAGTACATACTTGGATAAGGCAGTAAGACGTTTTAGTATTGAAAATTCCAAGAAAGGAGAGTTACCTATTCAAATCAATGCCAAGTTAAGTAAGACTCAAAGCCCTAGTATACAAAAAAAAGATAGCAGAAACGAGTCGAGTCATATATGCTTCAGCTGTAGGATTGATCATGTACGCTATGACATGTACTCGCCCTGATGTGTCTGTTGCTTTAAGCATGGTCATTCGCTTTCAGGGAAATCTTGGAAGAGCTCATTGAACAATAGTAAAGAACATTCTCAAGTATCTGTGAAGGACAAACGATCTGATTCTATTCCTTGGTGGTAGTCATATGTTGAGATTAAGTGGGTATAGTAATGCCAAATTTCAAACAGATAAAGACAACCTTCGTTCTCAATCTGGCTGGGTGTTCCATTTAAATGGAGGAGCATTCACTCGGAAAAGTTCCAAGTAGGACATAGTGGATGATTCTACTTTTGAATCAAAGTAAATAGTAGCAAGTGAAACATCAAAGGAAGCAGCTTGGCTGAAGAACTTTATCGGTGATATCAGAGTAGTTTTGACCATTCAAGAGCCTATGGAACTTTTTTGCGATAACGAAGGAGTAGTTGCTTTGAAAAAAGAGCTGAAAGGTCATGGTAAATCAAGAGATGTCGAGAGGAAGTACCAATATATCAGACATAGAGTTTAACAAGTTCATCTCATAGTAAATAAAGTTTCATCAGAGGACAGCCCTATAGATCCTCTCACAAAGGCTTTGAGTATGGTTAAACATAGTCGACATCCTAAGAGCATTGGTTTTAGAGATGACATTAGTTTTAGTAGTTAGATGATTAGTTTGAAACTTGTAATATAATAAATGTAATTAATTTTGATGATTGAATAATAGAGATTATTTATGAGTTTGTTTACTGTCTTTGTCAATTATTTAGTCTTGTTTTTCGTTTTGCATGTTTTATTTCCTAACTAATTTGATTATTAGAAGCTCCCCAGTCAGTCATACTTTAGGAAGTAAGTAGTGAATGAAGACTGTCATGAATTGGACTGTAGATTGTCTAAGGAGTTTAGACATAGCAATTGTGTTGCTACAACGTTCATGAGTACTTAGAAAATGACGATTTGAGTATTGGATAAACCCACGCATAGAGAATTACTTCATGGATTCTATAATGAGTAATTATGAGATGATAATATCTTATATACTTGAAATGGAGATATATGAGTTGTAGTTTACAAGTAGATTGTACATTCGTATTATAAAACTGCATCAGTAACTTGATTTTATAAAACATAGTGTCATGTATGATTTGGTGAGTAAATGATACAAGAATATGAGTCAATTTTTATTTGTTCCTTTTGCTCTAATGGGAAAAGTGATATCTTTGGGCCCCTCAGTGATTTGGTGTTGACTTATATTGTTGGGCCTAGCGAGGATTAAATTGATGTGGTCAATTAGTAAGTCTTATGAGGTCATCACAAATCAGGAAATCAGTAAACAAAATTTTAGACAATGATATTGATTATAATCCATGTCTCGTTTCCAAGTGATATCTTATAGAATGAAGGATTATTTTATCACTTATCTTAGGTCTAATGTATGATTAGATCGAAGACTAGAGTTGCTCTGGGAAAAATCATTTGATGTTAGTTTAGAGGTTATACTAGAAATTGTAGTTATAGACTTATCAAGGAGACTATCGGATTTGGTGCCCAAGCCAATAACTAAATTGGTATATACTTAAACTAAAGAGAAGTCCTTTTGGTTTTCCCTCAAACTTGGTAATTGAATAACATGACTTTTAGAGAGAGAGACTGATTTATTAGTTTATTATATGATTAATAAATAGCAATAAATGATTTATTAATATTTTCTGAGGATAATATATTAATCAGAATTAATATTATTTAATTTAGTATTATGTAGCAATTAATTAGAATTAATTTTTGGATTAATCGGATTAATTAAAAGTGGAAGGACCTAAACTGTAATTGTTTAATAGTTGAACAAAAGGTATTCTAGAACCGTCCACGAGAGGTGGATAGTTTGGAGGGTAATTCTAGGGTTTTTTAAAATATCCTTTGAAGATAATTAGGAGATTGGATAGATACCTAATTTGAAATAATAGTGTTATATTAAAATTAGGATTTCCATGGTTTCCTAGTGCAGCTAAAAACAAGGCCTTAAACCCTCTAATTTTTGGCCATTCCTTTTGCTAGGAAAATAGACAAAAAATTCCATCCCTTCTCCTTTCTCTTCAAGTTTTCTTAGTTGCTAGGGTTTGGGTGTGAACCATCATAGGCACGAGATTTTTTGTGCTTGCTTCCGAAAGCATCTAAAGACGGAATTCATTGATTATCTATAGGAATAATAAAATATGTATGTATTCCCTAACTTGTTTAGGATTTTCAAAAATAGCAAGGTTTTATTGGGTTCTTATTGTTCAATATAATGTTACTTTGATAATGTTATGACTTAGATCTAATAGGTTTCATGCACCCTTAAGAGTATAAGGATTATTCCACTTTATTACATGTAAGACCCATCAATATTATCATATGTAGCCATTTCATTTCCTATATGTTTGATGCTCATTCGCTATTAATTTTTGTTTGCTTGTTGATACTCGTCCGTTGTTGTTGTTGTTAGTTTGTTGTTACTGTTCGATTGATTACTTCCACGAGTTTGTTGCTCTTCTGATTCTCTAATTGATTATCTATTGTTGTGGTTATTTATCTACTACCAACATGAATGGAAAGGATGATTCCCTTCAGTAAATCAATACTTGACTAAATGGAAAGAATTATACATATTGGCATTATGTTATGAATAACTTCCTTCATGGGAAGAATATGTAGGGCTATATCGCTGGGACTTAAACCAAACCTTCAGTGACTCAAGCTGAGAATTTCGATTTGTTGGTTGATGCTTGGGAACCTGATAACTCCAAGGTCATTACTTGGATTAACAATTCTATTACACAATCAATTGGTATACAGTTGGCTAAATATGAAACATCAAAAGAAGTTTGGAATCACTTGGAGAAACTGTATACTCAGTCCAACTTTGTTAAACAGTGTCAGTTAGAATATCATATTAATGCCCTTCAACAAAATGACTTGAGTATTCAACATTTATTTGTTTCCATGTCTAGTTTGTGGGATCAATTGGTTCTTATTGAATCGAAAAAGTTAAAAGATTTTAAGCCTTATATTGCTAAGAGGAAAGAACAACGTTAGTTCTAGTTTTTAACGGCGTTGTGTTCTAATTTTGAAGGTCTACATGGAACAATTCTTCATTGCTCCCCTTTCCCTAAGTGCATTTTGTTGTTCATTAGTTAATTGTTGAACAGACTCGTATCAAGTCTTATGTGGATAAATGATTTAAAGCAACCTCCATTCCTAGTTCCACACTTGTTGTGCTTGTTGTTTCCTCTAACCAGTCTTGAAAAACTCCAAGGGTTGCTTATGATGAATATGCATTCTACAAGGAGAAAATTATTTGGAAAGCTCGGTGTCAATTATAAGTCAATAATGGTAAATATGGTTAGCCTCAGTTGGGACAACAAAATAGGTTTAGTCAACAAAAGTTTTGGTGACATTCACCTCGCCCTCCATAGTTCACTATTGTTGATGTTGCTCCATCAGTTGACACTAAGTCAGGTGGCAACATGCCACCATTAGGGTTGGATCCCAAGGTCTTTGAGAGTTTTGGACAATATTTGGCTTCCAATCCTACTATTATGTCTGCATCTATGTCTCATTATGGTCCTACTTCATCCGGTACCTCATGTATGCCTTCATCTTTGTGGATTTTAGCTTCTGGTGCAACCCAAAATCCGACTCCTTATTTGTCATGGTTTACGTCTTTGTCATACATGTTATATGTCTTTGTTATGTCTGCAAATGATGCATCTATGACAGTTGAGTGTGTTGGATCTATTTCTAATCGTCATGTGTATCTTCATGATGTTTATTACATCCCTAAACACACTTTAAATCTTGTTATGGTTAGCCAGTTGTGTAAGTGTGGTAATTAGGTGTTCTTTTCTGATTCCATCTGTATTATACAGGACGAACACACTTAGAAGGTGATTGCGATCGGCCATAGGGCAGGAGAACTTTATGTCTCGGAGGTTCTCAAAGTATTTGCTATTTTTGCCTTTAGTAGTAATTTTTCTTCTTTTTGTTTGAGTGTTTTGTTGTCTCTGTTTAATATTGGCATTCTCGTTTAGGACATGGGTCTCTATCACGTTTGAATTTTCTAGCCTCTAGTGGTGTTTTGGGTTATTTTAACACTTGTAATATTTCTGATTGTAGTGATTGAAAAATGGAAAATTTCTATATTTTACCTATTAGTAAAAGTATGTCTTATTCTATTGCTCCTTTTGATATTATTTATTATGATGTGTGGGGCCTTGCACCAGTATCCACAAAGGGTGAGTCGATCTATCATGTATCTTTTAGACGTGATTATACTCGATATACATGGGTTTATCTTATGAAACACAAATATGATTTTCCTAGCATTTACAACAATTTTATAGCTCTTGTTAAAACTCCACAATCTGGTGTGATAAAGTGCTTCAAGTGTGACTTAGGGGTGAACATACCTATAATGATTTTACTTAATTACTAGCTTTTGATGGGACCATACACCAATCATCGTGCACTGATACGGTGTAGGAGAATAAAAACATTGTCATATTATTGACATAACCTACTCATTGCTCTTGTCTATATAGGTTCCTAGTGCCTTTTAGGGAGAATCAGTCTTAACTTTTGTTTATATGATTAATCGTATCCCTGCTGAATTGAATTCAGGAATGTCTCTTTTTTAGAAGCTATATGGTCACCTAGTAGACTACTATTCTCTACAAGTCTTTCGATGTAGTTGTTTTGTTCTTCGTCCTCATGTTAAGAAGAGCAAGTTGGGACAGAAATTTGCTATTTGTGTGTTCTTTAGGTATGGTGTTGGACAGAAACAATATCGTTACTATGATGCTGTGAGTCAGAAGATAAATGTTTCCTGATATGTCACTTTTTTGGAACATATTTCTTTCTACTCGATTCCTGCTACAAGCCACAATGTCACGAAGTCAGATCTTCTGTATATTGATCCTTTTGATGGGGATATAAAGGCTCGAGACTCATCTATGCTGCCTGATCCTCCAGTTGATGACATACCCACTTCTTCATAGAGTTCCTCGACTCCTCCTATTCCTATGTCTGCCCGTGTGACTGTTGACATTGATGACCCACCTCCACCATCCCTAAGTAGATCTACTCGTCCTATTAAGTCCGCTAATCTTCCAGATTTTGCTTACTCTACATACTCAGGACCATTTGCTTCATTTATAGCGAACATCCATCATCTGTGTGAACCTGAATCGTATAGAGAAGTTGTATTAGATCGTCTTTGGTAGAATACTATGGCTGAGGAACTCACTACCCTTCATCAGACTCATACATGGGATTTGGTTTCCCTTCCTCCTGGAAAACATATGATTGGTTTTCGTTTGGTGTGTAAGATAAAAACAAAAGCTGATGGGTGTATAGAGCGGTACAAGGCCAGAATTGTAGTAAAAGGTTCCCAACATTATGGTTTTGACTATGAGGAGACCTTTGCACCAGTGGCAAAAATGAGGATAAACCGTACTATGATTTCAGATGCATTCGCTCGATAGTGGAAGATCTTTCAAATGGATGTCAACAATGATTTCTTGAATGGTGAGCTCCATGAAGAGGTTTATATGTCTCCTCCCCCAGGAATTCAGCACCATCTCGGTGAGGTTTTTCAACAAGCACCTTGTGCTTGGTTTGAGAAATTCTCCACAATGATTACCTCTCGTGGATTTGTCTAAGGTAGTCATGATTCGACTTTGTTTGTTAGATGTTCGAGTGCAGGACGAATTCTTTTTTCCCTATATTTGGATGACATTATTATTAGTGGTGATGACCATGGTGGTATTGAGTCTTTGAAGCATGATCTAGCTCATCGATTTGCTGTGAAGGATTTGGTCTTGTTGTATTATTTATTGGGTATTGAGGTAGCTCAGTCTAAGAAAGAGTATCTTCTTTCTCAAACTAAATATATATATATATCTGACTTGTTTACATGGGTGCGCCTCTCTGACTATCAGACTGTTGATACCCCTGTTGAAACCAATGCAAGGTACTATCCTACTGACGGTGGTCCTTTTTCTGATCTGAATGTTTATCGCACCATTGTGGGAAGTTTGGTTTATATCATAGTTACACTTCCAGATATTGCTCATGTTGTTCATGTTGTCAGTCAATTTGTTATGGCTCCTACCTCTGTTCATTGGGGAGCTATACTTCGTATTCTGAGATATTTTCGTGGCACTCAGTTTCAAACACTTTTGTTTCCCTCGACGTCTACTCTTGAGTTATGTGTCTATAGTGATGCTGATTGGGATGGTGATCGTCATGTTCGTAAATACACCACCAGATTTTGCGTATTTCTTGGAGAATCTCTGATTTCACAGAAGAACAAAAAACAAGACGTTTTCTCTAGATCTTCCATTGAGACTGAGTATCATGCTATGGCTATGACTACATGTGAGATTATCTGGTTACGGTGGCTTCTTGCAGATATGGAAGTTCACATTTCTTCACTTACTCCCCTGCATTATGATAGTAAAAGTGTGATACAAATTGCGAAGAATCTTGTTTTCCATGAGCGGACGAAAACACATTGACATTTATTGTCACTTCACCTATCATCACTTATAGCTCGGAACCATATCACTTCCATTTGTTCCATCAACCTTCCAGCTTGCGGATATTTTAACGAAGGCTCTATCGGCATCTCGTTTCGTTTCTTGTGTGACAAACTCTCAATGCTTATTTTTTATGGCATTGTGAGTTTGAGGGTGGATGTTAGCCTATATGTTGTTAGCTCACATGTTTATGGTCCATTTAGGATTTAGCCCGTAGGGTTTAGTCTTAGCTAATATTTATTCTCCCATTTCTACTTTGTAGCCTTTATGTTTTTTTATCGAGAACCATATAATTTCTTTCTTTCAATAATTATAGGGCAGTATTATCAATAAAAGCTAAATTTAAGAGAGTGATTTTTTACGATGAAAAACAAAAGTAAATAAATTAAAAAGGGATATATGGAAATTTATAAAAGTTTTGGGGTTAATTATGTAACTTCTAGAAACTAATAAAGAAATCGTTGTAAAGAAGGGTTGATTGTGAAATATGTGCTTAAAGTAATGGCTAAAACCCTAACATGAATGAAAAACATAAATTTGAGCTAGTCAATTTATATGTTCAATTGAGATACGTACTCAACTTATATATATGTAAAATTTTGAATAAACTCATATATTGAGAATATATATATATATATATATATATATATATATATATATATATATATATATATATATATATATACGAGGGTTCAATTGAGAAAAAAATATTGAGAATTGGGGAACCATTCTCAGCCAATCATTTAATGAGCTTAAAAAACACACGGTGGCAAACTTGTAAATAATCCAAATACATTAACGAGCGGTGACAAATTTTTAAATAATCAAAAAATATTAAACCGTCAGGGCACTTAAGTAATTTCATATCACGTCAAATCTCGATAGAAAAGCATCATTTCCCTCTTCGATACACCATAACACGAAAACCACTTGAAGAATAATCGACAAGAAGAAAAACATTTGCAGAAGCATCAAATAACATAAACGAAGAAAAATGTCTTCCGATGAAAACATGAACGAGACCATTTCCTCACTCTTGACAATGAAAGGTAATCATCGACGTTTTTTCTCGAGTTTTTAACGATTTCGAATCATTTCTAAAATTATCACTTGATTACTTGAAATTTCTCGTAATGTTCGAAAATTATTAGTTGATTTAGAACTAAAAACATTGTTTTTACACTGTTCATTCTTCAAAAAATGTTGTTTACTTCAATTTTACTTGAAATTTATGATACTCGTTCATTCTCGTAACCCTCCTTCGTTATTACTTTATTTACTTGAAATTTTTGTAAGAATCATCCATTATTATTTGATATATAAATGATTTTACATCATCTCTTCATTTTTCATCTTTATTCAAAACTATTCTGTCAAAATACAAAGGTTACTTCACATTTCGCTTATGTTTTCCTAATATTAACTACTTACCCTTACAGAAACAACACCAATAGTGAAGAATACATATAAACGAAAACCAAGAACAAATCAAAAAGGTAAATAAAGTATGTTTTGTTTATTTTGAACACAAGAAAAACTAATATTCATTCGTGAATATGTATGTTATATTCACATATGAATAGAAGATAGCTTGCTGCCATACATACATTATTCAAATGTGAATACAACAAGAATGACTTATATATGTTCTATTCACATATGAATATAACAAAACATATTCATATGTGAATAAAAAATATGAATACATATGTTTTATTCAAATATCCATACATGAATACGTATGTTATATTCACATATGAATAAAAAATAGCTTGCTGCCATACATACATTATTCAAATGTGAATACAGCAATAATGACTTATATATGTTCTATTCACATATGAATGTAACAAAACATATTCATATGTGAATAAAAAATATGAATACATATGTTTTATTCAAATATTCATTCGTGAATATGTATGCTATATTCACATATGAATAGAAGATAGCTTGATGTCATACATACATTATTCAAATGTGAATACAACAAGAATGACTTATATATGTTCTATTCACATATAAATATAACAAAACATATTCATATGTGAATAAAAAAATATGAATACGTATGTTTTATTCAAATATTCATTCTCGAATATGTATGTTATATTCACATATGAATAGAAGATATCTTGCTGCCATACATACATTATTCAAATGTGAATATAACAAGAATGACTTATATATGTTCTATTCACATATGAATGTAACAAAACATATTCATAAGTGAATAAAAAAATATTAATACATATGTTTTATTCAAATATCCATTCGTGAATATGTATGTTATATTCACATATGAATAGAAAATAGCTTGCTGCCATACATACATTATTCAAATGAGAATATAGCAAGAATGACTTATATATGTTCTTTTCACATATGAATGTAACAAAACATATTCATATGTGAATAAAAAATATGAATACATATGTTTTATTCAAATATTCATTTGTGAATATCAAACTCATTTACCTTCTACTTACTATTCAATGAAGGTAAGAACACTAACATTTCCGATAAAGATTCACCAACAATCAGAGAAACAAGATCAATGCAAAAGAGGAAAAATGTGAAAGGTACAAAATTCCTATCATATCTAATATATTCATATATGAATAAAATTGTATATATTATTTATTCATATATGAATAAAATTGTATATATGAATAAAATTGTATATATTTTTGTAATAAATAAATAAACGAGCATATATCATATTCATATATCAATAACTTATTCAAATATTATATGTTTTCATTTACCAGATAAAAAAGAAACAAAAGTACCAAAGAAAATAAAGCATCAAAGCAGAAAAAGTCCATCAAAAAGGAAAACTCCTGAAAAACAACAACTATAAGATTCTGATTTTGATTTTGAAAGTAGTCATCCATCGAAGAAGGCAAAAAGAAAGAGTCACCAATAAAAAAGACAAAAAAAAACCAATGGTAAAAGAATTTTACTCAATGAAAATCATATGTTCACCAGAGGCATTACTATCTATAATCCTTGGGATGAGCAAAGAACAAAAAGAATCTGTAAGATCTATGGGTTTTGGAGCTTTGTTAAAAATGAAAATCATAGATATATTACTAAAGTTGGGATTTTATGTTCTTCAAAAATCTGATTATGAGAGAATGGTGATAGATATTAAAGGAAAGGAACTGAAAGTAACAGCAGAGTCTGTTCATGACATGTTGGGCATACCAATTGGTGGAACCAAACTTACACAACTGGATCAATGGTCTAAGGATGATACAAGTTATGATGAATGGAAGCAACAATTTAAAAAAGATTCAATCATCCGTCTGAGTGCAATCAAAAATGTTTTTGTTTCTACCACACAAGCTGATTTCAATTTCAAATTGAACTTCTTAGTTCTTTTTGTCAACACGTTTTGCGAGTCAACATCAATGGGAAGATGCAACCTGTTTCCCTTGAGCTATATTTCAAGAAGAACATATATCAGGAACATAGACTGGTGCAGCTATGTTTTGGATTGTCTTGTCAAAACAAAAAACTCATACATACCATACTCAGATACCAACTTCTTTGTTGGACGTTCAGCTTTCTTGGTGGTAAATTCTTTTAATGTTTATACTCAATTTTTAATAATATTGATTATTCATAAACTAATAGCAAATATTCATATATGAATAAGAAAAATATATTTGTTAACAAATAATGCTTTACATTACTTATTCATATATGAATAAGTAAAAAATAATATTACTTCTTCATAAATGAATATCAATTAGTTATCATTCATGCGCAGTTGTTCTATGCTGATCACATCCACTCAGAAGCTTTGACAGTAACACGTAAACGTCCAACAATTTGTTATTGGAGTTCAGAGAAGATTAGATATGGAGAGGCATTTGAACAAGAAAAAGGTAAATTTGGACTTGGAGAAATAAATGAAGAATTTGTTGATGAACAAGATGAAGGAGATTCAGATCTCGAAGACAATGATTACGATAAAGACGAAGATCATTCTGTTGAGGTAATTAGTTTGAACATGTTAATAATATATGATTACATTAAATTATTATATCAAATTCTAATCATATACTTCTTTTTTTGTTTACATAGGCATATGAATAAAAAATATCAAAAATGATTAATAGTTTTGAGAGGATGAAGGAAAAGCTGAATTCAAAGCTTAATGATGCGATGACAAATTTCCATGAAAAGGAAAGTTTTAGAATTTTCAAAGAAAAGATGTCAAATATGATTGTTGAAGAAAAAACTGAAAGCAAAACACTTTTTAATTTTCCAATTAATGAAACTGGAGTTGAAGGAATCATCTTGACACAAATAATGGGTCAAAAACAAATGATCAAACAGAAAATGAAGATAAAGAGGGAAATGGTGAAGAAGACAGTGATAATGGTGCAAGTCAACCAGAAGTAGATTATTTGTTTGATTCAAATGAAGCAGATAATGAAGGAATAAAGAATGATGCAGATAAGAATCAAAAAGAAGGTGAAATTGGAGTAAAAAAGAAAGATGGAAAGAGGAATGAAAATCAAAATGATGAAGAGGAAAAAAATGATCATGCTGAGGAAACAAATAATCATGAAGAGACTATTCAACAAACTGAAAATGAAAATTTGTTGGATAAAGTTGTTGACAACATTGTGGACAATGTCCTTGGAATTGGAATTTCAAGTTTAAATAGTCAAGAAGATGAAATCTGGAATCACCCTGAAATGAAAACTATTTTCGATAATATTGATATAGGTAAATTTTGTCTTACTTTTATTTTAAAATATATATATAAATATCAATACACAATAACAATTTTGTTTGTTAAATTTTGACCAGGGTCACCAATGAGTACAGGTAAAACTAATACTCTTGCAAAAAAGGAAAAATCAGAAGGTGTACATGAACAAGGAACAAAAGTTGAAAAAACAAAGGGAGATGATACAGGTAAATGAATGATTTAAAATATATCACAATATTTATATTGATTTTTTTAATAACAATGTTTATTCATAAGTGAATAATACACTATATAAATGAATAAAAAATAAAAAATATTCATATATGATGTATATGTTTCAGCAAGGAAAACTCTGAAGATATAAATGTACGAGGAACAGAAGCTAAGAACACGGAAGATGGAGGTGAAGAAAAACATACAGAAACTAAGAAAGGAAATGCAGAAGATAAAGGTAAATAGTTGAATCAACTTAATAAATTAATATAATAAGTTTTATTATTCACAAATAAATAACGCAATATAAAAAAAATTTAATATTTCTTATTCATAAATACTGATATGCATTACTTATTCATAAATGAATACATTACTTATTCACATATGAATTACTTAATCACAGTTCTTTATCTTTCAGGAAAGAAAAAGTCAACAAATGAAAACAAGAAAGGAGAAAAAGTTGACAAGACAAAAGGAAATAAAGGAGGTAATAATTTGGATAAACATTTCAAAATATAAACTTAAATACTATAATCAGCTTACAACTATTTATATGATAAATCTCCTGGCATGCAGATACTCATCCAAGCTTTAGTCTAGGTCTCAGTCAAGATTCAGATCAAACTTCAAGTAAAATATCTAATGAATCTTCACCAAAAAACCACTTACAATGAAACAAATCAAAGACGACCTTTAGAAGGTTGTTATCATATTAGCTAAGAAAAATGTTCTTAATCCAAATCCAATATATGTATCAATTCCTACTGAAGTAGGACCATCAAAGCATGATTTGGATCAACCAACAGAGAAGAAGCTTGCTGATGCTTTCAAATCACCTTTCAAATGCAGAATAACAGACACAAAACCCAAACTGACACATCAGGAGAGTATTGTCTGTGAATGGTTGTTCAACTTACAAGGCAATACATCGTAAGTAACTTTATTTTTTTATACATTCATATATGATTATTATATAGATAATAATCTATGACATTTTGATTATATATTTGCAGAGATGTGGTTGTCCAGACAAAATATGGTTAGATAATAGAAAGAGCAATTATGGAAAGTCTATATGCAAACACATATATTTTTGGAGAAGTTTTAGACACTTGGTCTGATTTACTTAACCACCAAGAACTGGAAAGAGATTTTGGAAATTCACCATACAGACTCTTCTTGAAAGTTGGACTTTCTGTAAGTTTACGTTCTAAACTTAATTCTTTCCTTATTCATAAATGAATAGACCAATATGATGTATTCATTTATGAATATTATATTTTTTTACAACTGAAATTCACATATGATTATACAAATATGATGTATTCTTTAACATAATTATATATTCAACTAAAATTCACATATGATTATAGTCGTTACAGACTGCTTATCTAACTTCAACACTGTCTGATGAAAAAAAGTATGAAAAATTCAAGGAGAACTTTCATGAGAGTACCAATGGGTACAAAAAAATCTTGAACATAAAAGATATTGACATGGTATGTTAATTAAAGTTGTTCTTTTATATATATTTTATCAACAAAATACTTACCATTATATACATAAAAACAGGTATTCTTTCCAGCTGTTAGAAGTGCTCACATTTTTGTGATTGTCTTGAACTTAAAGAAACTGTCAATTGAAAGTCTAGACAATAGTGCAGTTGAGGGGGATTATGAAGGAAAATACGGAGTAATATTGAAACCTTTGGTATGTACCCAATTCACAACAACACAAAAGAACCAATTTATTAAATATCTAACTTTTATTTTATTTAATGATCAAAAAAATTTCTTTGTGAGATACTTTGAAAAAAACCATCCAAGAGAAAATGCAATCTCAAAAGAAAGTATCAAACCCCAACGACTTGAAATTTCATGGAGAACAGTTAAAAACAAAGTTGATTGTGGGGTCTTTGCAATGAGACATATGGAGACCTATATGGGACAACCACTCTCAAAGTGGAAATCAGGTCTTCATAAAGAAAGTGCACTTCAGCAAACTACTTTAGAGAAGCCCATGCAAAGATATGCACACATAATGCTAACTTCTGAAATTAACATGTTGAAGGCTAAGGTGTTGGATCTTGCTTAAAAATATCAAAAAGTTGAATTCAAAGTGCGTACTGATCATGCATACAAGGCTATGCAAACAATTCAAAAAATGTTAAAAGAATATTGATGATTGCTTGTAAAGATGAAAGAATGTTGAAGTGTGATGCTATAGAATAGTTTACGTTGAAGATGAATGGATTTGAAGTACTGTAAGATGATTCTGTGAAACAACTTTTAAATGGTTTGTTAAATGTTATTGAACATCGTTTTAATATTTTGTGAAATGCTTATGAACAACTTTTATTATCTTGTGTTGAATGATTATGTAATAGAAACAACTTCGCTTATTTATGTCAGTTTTTTATATTTACAAATTTTCAAAGTTTATTTATGTTTATTCATAAAAGAATACGAATATGATATATTCATTTATGATTACATTAGGAGTAATATGTCAGCATAACAAAGTTCATATATGAATATAACAAATTTCACATATGAATATAACTAACTTATCAGTAGAAACAAGTTTACTTATTTATGTCATTTTTTTATATTCAAATATTTTCAAACTTTATTTTTATTTATTCATAAATGAATACGAATATGATATATTCATTTATGAATAAGTTGAAATTAATATGTTAGTATAACAAAGTTCATATATTAACATAAAAGAGTTCAGATATGAATATACTTATTTATTAGTATAACAACTTTCACATATTTGTATTCATTTATAAATAATTTACAACATCAATATAACTTATTTTATAGTAATATAAAAACAAATATCAACATATAAATTTACCATATCATTATAAATGTGTATTATTCATACAAGAATATTATTGTTTATTGTTTTTATCTGCATATATTCATAATGAATAAAACCAAAAAACATTAATAAAAAAAAAAACTAAAAAATCCCTAACTGTCTTTTGCTGATTTATCAGCTCCAACTATTTCTGGACAAGTACGTAAATTGTGTGGAACTCGTTTTCCACATCTTGAACACATTCTATGTTGTTTTTTAGAATTTTCATATGCTACTTCACCTACACTTGGAATTCTTTTCTTGATTCCAGAACCTTTATTGCTTTGAACTTCAGGAACATGAATATTAATCTCTTCTGGAATAGGAATAGTAACACCCAAATGCTTGCATACAACTTCACCATCTGTCTTGTTTTTCAATCCAGGAGAAATATAATCACTCTCAAATTCCTTCAACAACATTTGTTGCTTCTCAGCAAACAAGGCAATCTCTTTTTGTCATCTCTTACAATATCCAAACATGATTCAAAACTATAATATGAATCATTGACTAGCTTTACATTCTCACAATCACCTTAATCGGATTGAACGGAACTAAAACGATAATTTCTTGATATCACATCCTTTCTCCATCTCTTTAAAATGTACCTTTCAAGAATTTCTTTAACATCACATCTCATCATTATTGTAAAAGCATGTCTGCATAAAACACTCATACGCTTAAAATGTTCTCAACTAAAATTTATTTCTTTTTCTTCAGCTTTTATTTCAACCTGATACAAAAACAAAATTTACACATTTACATTCATATAAGAATACTCATATCAACACTCATATATTCATATATAAATATTATCATATTCATATATTAATATTCTCATATTCATATATGAATATTATTACATTTTTCAAAAAAAACTAGTAAAATTACCTTAAATTCATTTTTAAATTCACTTTTACTGTTGTTGTGCTACACATTGTAAACTTCCCAACCATCTTCAATACCAACATATGAGTATGTACAGAAAAAAACATGCTTTGTATATTTCTTTTTGCACCTCAAAAAATAATATACTTGTATAAACCTTTGATGCTTGCAGTTCTATTTCTCGAGGTGTTTGCATTTTATATGATGATTTCTTTGATGCCTTATCAAGATCTCGTTGAGTATTCATTTGCTTTTGAATGCCAGTTTCGTAATTCATCATGAAACTCAAAAGTAAGTTCCCACTTTCTGAGTATGTATTAAAGAATGAATTCATACTCTCTGACCTCGATGTAGTCTTCATCAAACCACACATTGGAATATCACTAAAATATCCAGGTATCCATGAATCACGTATTGTAAACATGTCTTTAAACCATCTTGTGTCTTCAAGATTGAATTCCTTCATAAGCAAACCCCACTTCACCTAAAAAACATCAGGTTTCATATTAATGTCCCAAACAAGCTTTGAAAACCTTTTTCTAAAGTCTATGTTAGTAAATAAATCATCTGATATCTGTATTTAAACAAAAATATTCATAAATGAATAAATAATAATAAGTAAAATAACAATCAATATTCATAAATGAATATACTAATAAGTAATGTATTTGAAATATATTAAAATAATACCTTTTTTCAACTTTTTCATTATATGCCACATACATAATCGGTGCTTTGAATTACGAAACACATTCTCAACAGCTTGTTTTTTTGCAGCATTTTGATCGGTTAAAACAAGTGTTGGTTTTTTCCCATGAGTTTTAAGAAATGCTTTAAGCAACCAAGAGTAAGACTCAATGCTTTCATTGGTTAGCAACCCAGATCCAACAGTAACAGGTTTTTTAGGATAGTCAATAGCAGTAAACGGAACAAAAACCATTCGATACCTAACACATAAAAAAATGTTCATTAAAGTCAATTTTTGATGTATTAATAATTGAATATAAAAATATTCATATATGAATAAGCTATAAACAAAATTAGATAAAATAACTTACTTGTTTGTTCGGAAAGTCGCATCAAACGAGTTAACATCACCAAATTCAGCATAATATGCCTTCTCCATTTTATCAGCCCAAAACATACAGTCCAAAACATCATCTTAACAATTAAACTCAAATGAGTAATTTCGATAATGAGCTCGACGGTCATTCATTGTGTTTACTATCATCTGGGCATCGTTATAACCAATAACCCTGTTGATATCTCTCCTTAAATTTTTATAGTCAACTACTTTTGGCTTTACAAACTCATACCCACCTCTCAAACTTGTCCTCAACTTATGAGCCATAGTTGGACCTATTTTTGATGTGGAAGCATGCACAATAAACTCTTTTTCTGAATATGACATTTGTCTCGCTTTTTTTTAAATCGCTTCTCTTCTTAAGTGGATGATTGTGAAGTTCATCAAACTGAAAAAATTTATAATCTGGAGTTCCATACACAGATTCAAATATAATCTTTGCTTGACAACCAATAGCTCTTGAATTTGAATTTCGTTTCCTCCTAACACCACTTGTACCTAATGTGTCACAAGATTTCTTTTTTTTTTTACCACCACGATTACATATAACATGTTTCTTCTTTATAATCTTGTTATCAAACCTTGACTGTGTGCTCAGTCTAACATCAAAACCACCATTTTCAGCATACTCGGAATACATTTTGATAGCCAACTTTAATGATTTGAAGATTAAACCCTTAAATGGAATAAGTTGAACATGTACATCTGGCTTATAGACATGTTCTCCAATTACATCATCACAATATTGTGCATCATGTACTGAACTTGAAGATTCACCACCTAAAATAATAATGCATGGATAAAACAATAACATATATGAATACATCAAACTCATATATATAAAACAAAAAATATTCATATATGAATAAAAACATTCATATTTGAATACATAAAATTCATGAGGATTCAAAATATATAAAATAAAACATAACTTATTCATATATGAATAAAACGAAAAAAATAAAAAATTCGAAATTACAAATATCACACGATTATTTATATATGAATCAGACAATAATTTATTCATATTAACATATTAATATGTAAATAAATGATAATCAACAAAATTAAAAACAACAAAATAATTCAATAACTGATACCTTCAAAAAATGAGTTATCAACATCTTCTTCTTCACTCTCACTCATAGAAGAATACAAATCACTATCAATAACACTAGAATTCGACATAATACACCAAATGATCTATATAAATAAACAAAAACAATCTTAATATCGAATATAACGAATATATCTCACAAAAAAAGTCGTAAAGATGAAAACCTGGTTAATTACGAATATATCTCACCTCAACGTATAAAATATCTGAAAGAAACTCAAATCATATATGATCAGATGATGTAATTAAGCAATCTCTCTCGGTACAGAGCGTAAATACTACAACGATATATCCGATTAAAAATTAAATCAGTTCCGATTCGAAATAAATATCTCAAACTACTTAGCAAAAATCCGATGAAATAACTCCAACACATATTCGAAACTTGATAATCTTGATAATGAACTCCGATTAAACAACATCAAAACGAAGATAATAAGCGTAATTCCAAACAAATTATAAAAAGCAATAATCTTGATAATGAACTCCGATCTATCCGATTCAAACGATATACATACCTGATCAAATCGGCGGAAACTGAATACGAAGTAGAAAACTGAAACACAAATGCGAAACTTCACGATTAATGGAATGAATACGTATAATTGCTAACGAGTTATATAAAGAAAATAATCTTGATAATGAATTCCTCATATCCGATTCAAACGAGATAAAGATATCATCAAATTGGAAACTGATAACAACGAACAGGTAAGTTCTATGTAAAAAAGTTGCTAATTTACAAAGATACCCTTAATGAAAATGGACATGCGATTTTTTTTTAATTTGAACATGTTAGATAAATGATTGGTTGAGAATGATTCCCCAATGCTCAACCTTTTTTTTTCTCAATTGAACCTATATATATATATATATATATATATATATATATATATATATATATATATATATATATATATATATATATATATCCTCTATCCTAATAAAAGACTCTTTTTTTGTCCACTTGTCATCCTTTTAGAGCTATGTTTTGCCACGTGGCAATCTCTCCTACATTTTATTAAATGTTTTCCCGCTCAAGAATTGCTTTTATTTTACACGAACCTATCCCTAAAAATCAGCAGTTAAATTTGAAATATAGATATACATGATCTAATACCATAAATAAAGACTTTTAATTGTAGATAATTAAAATACATTTAATCCCTAACTTTTTGTGCATTTTGAATTCTGATCCGATTTCGATACCTCGGGATAAATGAATTGTGATCGATTACAATCCATTATTGAGTTACAAAGGTTGGTCCTTTTTATTATGGTTACTACTGGGGTTCAACAAAGTTCGTCGTTATTACAGGATATTCTCCTTGCTGATAAATCACATTGGTTGGAGTTTCCTATTGCCTCTTCCGATAAGTTGTGTTTAATGTTTCATGAGTTTTTTTATTTCAAGATGATATTTGACCCATTTGGTACACATTATGACTTTTCTTGATGTGCTTCTGTGTCTTGAGAGTATAACTTTCTTAGTTTTGAAAAGTTAAGCAAATGATAAAATATCAACATATAGTCACTGTTTTGAAAACCTTGCATATAGTATGATTTTGAGATTGATTTTTTTTATTGTATATGCAAGTTTTAAATTCTATTTACAACTTTTAAAATCTTTCAAGTTTAGTATGTTTACCGGTTCTAAAATCACTTACGTTAATCTATTTTCTGTAATTATTAGTTTGTCCCTTTAAACATTTTGGATGGTTTCTTTTAAAATACTATTTGGTGACTTCATATGGGTTACAGTTGAACTACTCATGAGGAAGTAGTATAAATTTTTCATTTGACAAATAAGTTTTTTTATTTTTTATTTTTTTTTTTTTTTTTTAGAAACAGTTTTATAAAGAAGATGAATCAAGAAGTGAGTGCCCTAATAAAATGACTAAAAGTTTAAGCAATTATTTAGGAATTAATCAAATTATGTCATACAGATTATTGAAACAGTAAGATAAAAATTTAGAGAAAAACGAATAAAGACTAAAATTTACATGTTTTTATAGATTTTTTTATATATTATTCATTTAACCTTGTAATAACAATTTAAAATATTATTTGAAATGGCTTAGTTTGCAATAACCATTTAGACTAAAATTTACAATTTAATACGTAATGATTTTTTGTATCTCTTCTTTCTAACTTAATAAAAGACTCGTTTGCCATGTGACCAATTCTACGTTTATTTTTCGTCCAATGTGAATTGTCCATATTGTCCTTAGTTCAAATTATGCCCACGATTTATTCTTCATAAAAGTAATTAATAGATATATATGGTATAAAATCACTCAAAATAAGTAGGATTTTTATTTCCTTCATCCGTTCCAATATCATTTGGTAATAAAAATATTTACCTAATATTATGGGTATAATCTCCAAACAGATAAGAAAAAAAATATAAGTTAAATAATATTTTATAACTTAAAATTCATGTCATATTTATTTCAACATATTTTAAAATGTCATTTTCTATATTTTTCTCTACCAATCATTATTTATGAATTTGTGAGTTAATCATTATTATATTTATATATGAATATCAATAATGTTTTTAGTTTATTGAATTTTATATTTCATTATTCAGTATCAATATTTTTTTTATTAATTTAGACATAAACAACATTCTATGTATCGTCAAAACATATTACATGTTAATTTAAATCATTATAGACAAACAATATAAATATGTAAATTATTAATTGATTAATGATTATGATTTAGAACTATCATGTAGATGCTATTTGATTATAATTCAATTCGTAAATTGATGTGTATTCGAATCATAGAAGCTACCAATCATCGGTAACGCTTACTTTGAAATTATTAAATTTATGTTTAACTTTACTTTATTGTTCGTCATTATTTATCATACAATAACATGGATGCCACAAAGATAGAGAAGAAAAAATAGATATTTATACCAGGGGTAATAGAGTATCCAGACAAAATGTCTACCATGTCATCGTCTCAACGTATATCTAATAAACATGCTATTCATTTTAATCAATACGGTAATTTTCTTACTTTATTTGATATATGTAATATGGTTTACTTATTTATATTAAATCTATTATTATTATTTTCAAAATTAATCAATATTTAAAAAAAATAAACCTTGAACTTTATATCAAAATATATCCATAAATTGTTTACTATTAATTTACAAATTCAAATAACACTATGGATTATACTAATGCTGGAGATAAACGAAATATTAGAAAGTTATATCTGAATAATAGCAAATCCAAAATAATTACTAACATGTCAACTGGAATTTATTTCAAGAGCAAGATTTCGTTTAAATTTTAAAAAAGACAATTTCTATTAGCTCTATACTTTGTAGTGCCAATTAATAAGAGCTAACGATACTCTTTAACGAATGTTAGTTTGTTTCTCAAGAATCATGTTTTTACACATGGTTAATTTTATGTTGTTTTATCTAGAGTTCAAAGTATAAATTAATTAAAATTGTTAATATTAGATAAGGATTGTAAACTTAAAAATAAAACATTCAATGTTGTGTATAGAGAAGTTTTTAGGAATTTATTAACAATTTGTAGAATTTTATTCTTTATATCATCTTTTATTTACTATTAGTAAATGATCCTTCATTCATCGTTTTAATTTGTAAATTAATAATTTTTTTTCTTATCATCGGTCGATAACTGCTTTATGATTTATTTATAATTTTTTTTTATTTTCTCATCCGTGGTATCCACGGGTTATAACCTAGTATATATATATATATATATATATATATATATATATATATATATATATATATATATATATATATATATATATAACTTGATTAATACTCTAGCCTATTTTTTCGAGGCTTAGTAAGGTCGCACCTCCTGCACCCCTCAATTACCGACTGTTGGATTAATAAGTCGTTGGGAGGTAGCTAATATCAGTTGCTAAAGGCTAATTGTTGCAGGGAATGCTACTTAGCTTAAAGATATACCACGGTTGTATACAGTCAATCGTATCTTATCTTTGTTGCATCATGACTTTCATTTTTCTATAATAAAAGACATGGCACTAGCAGTCAAATGTACAGCACAAGTATATGCATGTAATGGTCCACAAAGGTCAAGGATCAAGTGGGGTCTTTCCCTATCTTTCTCTTCAGCCTTAACAACTCTTTCTGTTTGTTGATGCATGCATAATGTCGCTTCTTATTCTATCCTATATATCAAAACAATTATAAATCTCCAACATGCATGTCCATAGTTTATATGGCAGGTAACATGTGTGCTTCATTTGATAATCTAATTCAACTCTTCTTTTTCAAGAGTTAATTTGCATTAAATCCACATTTTGAGATGGGAAATCATTGAGTGTCACTCTATTAATCCATTTGCTTTGTGCATGATGATTACCCAGCTTCGAACAAAGTTTAACTGGATAATTAAAGAGTCAAGGATATTGATTTAACATGCATGAAGCGTTCTAGTTGCAACTAAGATCCAAATTGAACATCAAATAATGTTTTGTATTATGAAAGGAGAAAAAGAAAAGGCAAACATACCTTATGTTGACGGGCCCTTTGGATTGTGATACGTGTTGCCATATGAACCCCCCACAAAGTTAGCCCCCCCTACTGCCCTTTCACTTTCGTCTATATTTTTCTCTTCTATACTCATTGACCATAATCTTTACGTTCACCCTCATATGCATAAAACTAGTTGTGCGTGCTATTTCTCAACTCCATCCACTTGAGAAACAAGGAAATGAAGGTATATATTTTGATGGTTAGACAACATGGATTTTTTCAAAAAAAAGAAATAAAACGTCATGAATATCTTATATATTTGTGTCAACTTTTAAATAACATGATTTTGTCAATATTTTACACAGATCTTCAACTGGGTTCGTCGGTTTAATCACAAAGGTGACATTGCTGCTTCAATTATGCGTTTTTTTCTATAATTTATTTCTAAATGTTGTTCATAATTATATTTTGATAGATGAAGCTGGCCAAGGTGCCACAAATGAGGTTACTCAAAATGGGAAGGACAGCAAGCTCATGCTGCTTGAACATGTAGCCTTTGATAGTGTGTTTGATGGTTGGAAAGAAGGCATACTTGCTATTGGAACATTAGGATTTGATCCTGCATTATTGAAAGGTTCAGAGCACAAAGAAGACACTTATTTGTGTGAAATCAGTCGTAAAGAGTTATTTGTTGCTGACAATGGTGATGAGGACCATAATGGAGAGCAGGAACTCGAAATGGAATTTCCATTGGTGTTAAAAGCTTGTAAGCATGGGTTCTTTCATGATCAGAAAGATGATCACCAACAATGTGATGAAGTTTCTAAAACTGATGATCGTAAAGATGTGGAGGATCTGGAAGGTGTAGATGTTGATGATGTTAAAAGGGCAAGGAAGATTGGACAAAGAACCACTCTAGCCGATCTATTTTCGGCTGATTCAGAAACGATTTTGTTGAAAAACAAATGGTTGGCTAATGTAGATCATGTCAATGGTCACTTCCATACTACTGAATCCAACAAAAAGCATGCTTCAAATGATGATAGGGTGGCCTTAATCTCTAATACGAAGCTCACTACTAAAGACAATACAACTCACATCATTAAGAAAATAAACAGAGTGAGCCTCTAACTCTATCACATGTGTCTATCTACCTACCCATCTATCTATCTATCTAATTTATCCCAATGTTGTGAAAGATGATGAAAAAGATTTTAAAGAAGAAGATACATCCAGACGTTGAGAATCAAAATGTGGTTGCATGTGTGAAGCCTATGCGCCTACCTGGATCATAAAGACCGCATAATAGGTATGTATTGGTGTGTTCATATTTCGGTCTTTTACCAAATCTTAATCTCTTCTAGTAGAAAAATACATAACTAACTTTCTAAAAGATAAGAACTCAAACATCAATGCTGAAAGAGTGACCACTTTTTTTTTGGTTCTTGGCTCCATCAAACTTGCATTCACAATATGTCACATCCAGAGAACCAGCAATGAAATATCTAAAATAAGTTTAAATCTACTAGTGGTTAGCTGTGTTTACAAGAAAATGTCATAGAGTATATTGTGTTTTGCTTTTGTTTGCAGTGGACATGGAGGAAAGCACTTGCCAGTATGTGTTGAAGAAAGTTATTGATTTGGTTGCTTGGTTAATTTATGATTGGTTTTCCAGTTAAGATTGTGTTCTATGTTGCTTTCATGTTCTTGTTCATCTGTTTCTTTGTCTTTAATTTCTTTAAATCCATGGAGTGAACAGTTGTATGTCATGGACTTATTATTTTTCCTGTTTACTTCTTTGATGCATCTTCATGCTTCCTATAATTATAGAATTAACCAATAGTCATGGTCACACCTGAGTAGTTAACTTTCACCTACTAAATTTTTATTACTACACTTTGTAAGAAGACTTGGCTAGCCCCACAACTGAAACCTAGTGGTAAGTTTAAAATTCCACATAAAAGGTCCAGAGTTCAGACTATCACAAACATAAATATTGATATTGTTTTAGAATTAACCTCCCATGTAAGCCTTATATCAGGTTAATGACCCCTCAAATGATTTGGTTTATTGTTTTTTTAAACACTTCGTAGCTTTCTAATGTTTATGATTAAAAATGTTAAAATAAAACTAACCTATACGAAAACCATAAAACCATTGTTCATGAGATCTATTGTCCACAAAAAATGATCTCATTTAAAGGTTAAAATCATTTTCTGTTAACAAGCTATGCTCTTTGTCAAATATCCCAAATCACTATCGGTATTCATTCACTCAGATCTCACTACAAAAAATATACCATCATCCACGCTAATATATGTGGATAATGGTCTTTACCCACAAATTTTCCAAGAAACAACACACTCCTGGGTAATTTTTTTCCCATGGATTACCCTCGAAATTACCCACCGATTTACCATGGTTTTTAATCCACATATTATCCATGACCATGTTATCCACACGTTATCCACACCTAGCTGGCTTACCCACGAAATATCCATAGACTTGTTCCCCACGAGTTTTCCAGGACTCTATTACCTCTAGTTTATACATAGATTTTTACCACCGATTATCCACGTATATTATTTTTTTAGGAATGATTATGTGGGTAACGTAACAGATTTAAATACTTTTACAATTTATAGAAAATTCAAATTTTTTATAACAAATTAAAAAATGTAATATGAACAAAATAAATTTCAGTAGAATCCATAAAATTAATCTAGAAAGGTTTGAATACCAAATCTACAAAATTTTCAAATACCAAATCTATAAACTTAATATATAAAGTTTCAAATTCCGAATATACAAAAGTTTCAAATAACAAATTAATAAGCCTAATCTAGAAAGTTTCAAATACAAAAATAATTACATACGTAAAACTAATTGTTTGTACTAGGGGTGTTGATTGGGTAATTTTTTTGGGTTTCGGGTAATTCGGGTATCGTGCCGGGTTTGGGTAACTCGGTTATTACCCGAAATAAATATTTTTTTTTAATTTCACCTGAAAATAAATTTAATGAAATAAATACGTCGTGCTTTATTAGTCTTGTTTATATAAACAAACGAGACATAAACGAAGTTAGTCAAGCTTTGAACATTGAGATTTTTTAGTCAATAAACATGAGATATTAAGTAACTTCTTAACAACTTAATCTAATCTAATAAGATGTTAAAAAAACAAATACTTAAAGACCTTAATTTAAAAGTTTAAAATGTTTAAGATAATTGAAGCCATAAGTTTTGTCATGTTCTGAAGTTTCGTCAAGATAATGAGTTTGTTAGTTGCAATAAAAACTATAATCTATAAAATAGTTAGGTTTTAAAGAACATGATGATATATAAACAATTACTTTTAATATTGTTAGTGTCATATTGTCATAATAAATAGATTCATGTTTTACAATAATGATAGTTAGTTTAAGCGTGATCAAATATCTGCTATATAGTACAACCTCTAAAAAAGGAATTTTTAAAATAATTCGGGTAATTCGGGTATGACCGAAACCCAAACAATGTACCCTTTACCCGACCCGAAAAAAATCGGGTTACCCGATTATCCGAAAAAATTTACCCGATACCCGAAAAAATCGGCCGGGTAATTCGTGTATCGGGTATTTTCGACAGGGCTAGTTTGTACCGCCACTTTGCATGTATTTACACCAAATTTCTTCTCTATGTTTTTGCATAGTTACTTCAGGTGATCAGATTCCTCATGTTTTTTATGAATAATTTGTTCTGATGGCAGGCTTCAAAAATGATAGAACAAACAATAACATTAGTAAATAATATAAAAACAAAAACAAGAATGTACTTTACTAATTTTACCACAAAAATTGATAAATCAAACTGTAAGAGCCCGGATTTCCAGGTATCTTTTATGTTTATGATTTTGGTGTTTTGAGAGGGGACTCGGCGAGTTGGAGCTCAGACTCGCCGAGTAGGATCGCGGATCTGGACACAGGTTCACGCCTGGACTCGGCGAGTCCAAGATATGGACTCAGCGAGTCCGCGCTGTTTAATGAAACCCTAATTTCTCAAGTTTGGGACCTATTTAAAGGGCCTTATGGCCGTCATTTGTGCTCACCAGTCCCTTGAGAGAAACCCTAATCGAGTGTGAGCGTTTGGAGCAAAGTAGGAGGCCATTATTGATCTTGGAGGTGTCATCTTGCAAGGGAAAGGGAGGATCAGCTAAGGGGAAAGCAAGGGGAGCCATTTCTGAGAGTTTGGAGTCCAGAGCATCACTATTGTGGTAATATCTTCGAGCTATCCTCTTCTATGTTGATGTTTATTACGATTTAGGGTTTATTGAACCCTTTTGTGGCTAGATCTAGAGCCCCCTTGGCCCCTTAAGCGATTTAGACCATAGATCTGGACCCTTGGAGGTCCAAAGTGTCCCTTTGCCCAAACTTTATGTGAATCAATGGAGGTTTTGGATTGGAATCCTTATGCCTTGGGCCAAAAGGCTATTTATGAGACATGGAGTGTATTGTGAACACCAAGATAAGGGAATTACGTGATGAATCAGTCTAGGAAGGCCAGATCTATGAATTGTTGGAGCAGATCTGACCTTAGAAGCGAGTTTGAGTGATTGCATGGCATGGACTTGCCGAGTCCGATGAGCAGACTCGGCGCGTAGCTTGAAGATTGCCCTTAGATCGGTCAGTGAGTGGCCCAGTCGAGTCATGGGTTGACTTAGTGAGTCAGGGCGAGTTAGAGAGGGTGGTCAAGTGGACTGAGTTGAACTGGGACTCGCCGAGTTGTTCTTGAGACTCGGCGAGTTGAGTCGGGGTGGCCCCACGATTCTGCCAGGTGGAACTCATCGAGTCAGGGGGAGTACTCGACGTGTAAAAAGGGAATCCTAGAAAGTTGGTGAAAACGTCTAGACTCGCCGAGTCGCCTTAGTGCACTCGCCGAGTCCGGTCAAAGTTGACCGTTGACCGTTGACCGTTGACCAAGAGTTGACTAGTGTTGACTTTATAAGGGTAGTCAACCTTAGTGGTAAAAATGTTAATAAAAGACGTATGATGATATAGGGAGATTGTAGCTTAGAGGATCGAGCACGTGTGATTTCGGGATTTGCTAGCTATCGATATTCATGAGGTGAGTCTTCTCACTATACTATACCCGGAAGGGTTTTGACTGTGTGACTGGAAGGTCGGATATGGTATGAGACATATGTGCTATATGTGATAAGTTAATTGTTATATGTGCTATGTATGACATGCTTGATATGGGCCGGAAGGCATTATGTTATGGGCCGGAAGGCGAATATGTTATGGGCCGGAAGGCGTTGTAATGTGGACCGTAAGGTTGGCGTGGGTCGGACCGGAAGGTTTACCCAGCAGGGACGGAAGTCCCCTAAGACACATGGACTGGAAGGTCAGGGCCTGGAAAGGCGTATGTGCGTAAGTTGTATTTTGGGGAACTCACTAAGCATTTATGCTTACAATTGTTGCGTATGTGTTTCAGGTACTAGCAAGGACCGTGGGAAGGCGTCGGCATGATCTGTACACACTGATGGATGATTTATGATCTTGGGATTTATATGATTGGTATTATGACATGATACGTTGGATATTTATGCCTTGTTTTGGATGAAAATACATTTTAGAAATGAAAAAATTGTTTTAAAATTCCGTTGTTACAATTTGGTATCAGAACCTTGGTTTGAGGGATTCGGGTACACCTTCGGGCGTAACTGAACTCAAACCGAGGATTTGAGGAAAACTTTTTAAACAAAGGCATAAAATTTTTATAAAGGGTTTTGTGGTAAACAAGAATGAAGCAGTGTTTACGATCAGCCAGCGCCCGAACGGTAAAGATCCCCAAAATACCCTTACAATGTTGTGTTAAGAGATATGATATGATATGAATTGTTATGCATGCTAGAAGACTAGGTATTCATGATAGGACTAGAGTGGCCTGATTTGTGATGCCTTAGTCTAGGGAAGTCTATTGCTATGAGATGCTTTGAGAGCGAGCAGGTAGTTAGTGCATAACAAGAGTAGAGTGCTCAGGATCCAGGGTTTGGGGAGGAGGACTTGGGATGAATGCTGATGCGGTGTGGTCGGTAGTATTGGGCCCGTACTACCGAAGACACCGAGTCAGTGGACGACCCAAGTAAGAATCCCTGGGTATCGGAGACTGAGTAGGGTTGCGTTATCGAGTACGATTATGCTCGATAGAGTCTCTGATAGTTCTATGTTGTATTTCAGAGGCATCATGGTTGGACCACACCACAGACCGAGTACGAGCAGTGTGAGTGACGAGGAGATTCGTCAGATGATTCATGGGAGGTGGCTGCAGCGATCCGGGCTGAGATTCCGGAGATGTTTGGGTCTATTAAGACCACTTTGATGGAGACCTTTGATGAGCGGTACGCCGCGTTGACTGAGGCTGGCCGCTGCAACTACCGCAGCTGTGGCCGCTGCCAGACCACAGGGAGGTGACTCGTTGCTGTTTCGGGAGTTCAGCAACACGAAGCCACCTGAGTTTGACGGGACGCAGGATCCGATCGCTGCGATGAGATGGATTGCTGATATTGAGGGATGCTTCTACACTTGTTCATGTCCGAAGCATCTGAGAGTACGCTTTGCCTTGAACCAGCTCCGTCTGGGAGCAAAGGATTGGTGGAAGTTCGTGACGGCGAACTTCACTTTGGCAGAGATCTCAGTTGTGACATGGGAGAGGTTTACCTCTATGTTCAGAGACGAGTACGTTCCCCCGGTGGAGAGGGAACGGTTGGTTTAGGAGTTTTTGACCCTCAAGCAGGGTACTGATTCGGTTACGGTGATCACGCGGAAGTTTCATGAGAGGGTGATGTTCTGCCCCGAGCAGGTGTCCACAGAGCAGGCTCGGATGAGCCGGTATTTGGGTGTGTTGAGGAGGGATATCTGGGAGTTCGTGTCGAACTCCACATATCATACCTTTGCTGAGCTTCAGGCGAATGCCAGGAAGCGCGAGATCGAGTGGAGACCCAGGCCAGGAAGGAGGCCGAGTCTCAACGGGTGGATCGGCGACCGGCTCAGTCTCAGCCGACAGCCAAGCGGACTAAGTCCGCCGATTCGAGGACGGGAGGTCCGAAGGGCCGCACTTGTGGAAAGTGCGGCAAGGGTCACGAGGGAACATTTCAATCAGGTGCTTGCTACAAGTGTGGCAAGGAGGGGCACATCGCTAGGGATTGCCCCAAGGGGTTTATGGTTTGCTTTCATTGCAACCAGACCGGCCATCGGAAGGCCGAGTGCCCTCAACTTCATCAGGGATCTGCACCTGCTTCCAGGGCTACTGAGACTCGACTAGTGAAGGCCGAGGCCCCGAGGGCTCGTGGGAGAGCTTTCCAGTTGACTGCGGAGGAGGTCCGCGCTGCGCCCGATGTTGTAGCGGGTATGTTTTCTTTCATGTATTTATTTTGATGTTAAGATATTATGCTTATATTATGTTATGCATAGGTACTTTCCTTGTGAACTCTGTACCTGCTTTAGTGTTATTTGACTCGGGTGTGAGTCGGTCTTTTGTATCTTTGGCCTTTAGTCAGCATATCAGTGTTAGTCGTGAGGCGTTGAGTCGGCCTCTGAGAGTTTCTATAGCTGACGAGAGAGTGATTTGTGCCATGGAGGTTCTCTGTGGATGTGTGTTAGAGATTTTCGGGGTTGAGTTTCCGATTGATCTGGTTCCTATTGCGATGGGTGATGTCTGTGTCATTGTGGGCATGGACTGGTTAAGCATATTCGGCACAGTTATCGACTGCGAGCGTCAGTTGGTGACTATACGAGACCCTAGTGGGGGAGTTCTTTCAATGTACGGCGAGGGTACACGTTCGGGATCAGCTTTTTGTTCAGCCGCTAGGGCGAGACAGTGTCTACAGCAGGGTTGTAAGGGTTTTGTGGCGTATGTGATGGATACGCGAGTGACTTCCGAGAGGCCAAGTTCAGTTGAGGAGGTTCTGATGGTGCGCGAGTTTCCTGATGTCTTTCCCGACGAGTTGTCGGGTGTGCCTCCTGTGAGGCAAGTGGAGTTCAGTATCGACTTGGTCCCGGGGGCCGCGCCTATCGCTAAGGTGCCTTATCGTCTTGCACCTCCAGAGATGCAAGAGTTATCCTCGCAGCTTCAGGAGCTGCTGGGGAAGGGATTTATTAGGCCGAGCAGCTCGCCGTAGGGAGCACCTATTTTGTTCGTCAGGAAGAAGGATGGTTCACACCGGATGTGCATTGATTACCGGGAGTTGAACAAGCTGACGGTCAAGAACCGTTACCCATTACTGAGGATCGACGATTTGTTCGATCAGTTGCAAGGAGCATCTTGGTTCTCCAAGATCGATTTGAGGTCTGGATATCATCAGGTGAGAGTGCGGGATGAGGACGTCCAGAAGACAGCGTTCAGGACGCGTTATGGGCATTATGAGTTTGTGGTGATGCCTTTTGGGCTCACCAATGCCCCGGCTGTGTTCATGGATCTCATGAACAGAGTATGTAGGCCGATGTTCGATCGGTCAGTGATTGTATTTATCGATGATATTCTGGTATATTCGAGATCTAGAGAGCAGCATGAGGAGCATTTGAGGGAGGTCCTTGAGGTCCTGAGATCGGAGAAGCTTTATGCAAAGTTCTCCAAGTGTGATTTCTGGTTGCGAGAGGTCCAGTTCTTAGGACATCTTGTTAACCAGGAAGGGATTCTGGTCGATCCGGCCAAGGTTGAGGCGGTGATGAGTTGGGAGGTGCCGAAGTCACCCTCTGAGATCAGGAGTTTCCTTGGGTTGGCAGGGTATTATCGGAGATTTATCAAGGATTTCTCCAAGATCGCAATGCCACTCACCAGATTGACCCGGAAGGGTGTTGCTTTTTCTTGGGGTCCCGAGCAGCAGACCTCCTTTGAGACACTTCGCCAAAGGTTGTGCGAAGCCCCGGTATTAGCTCTCCCGGAAGGGATGGAGGATTTTGTAGTATATTGTGATGCATCGATTTTGGGGCTGGGAGCGGTGCTGATGTAGAGGGGGCATGTGATAGCATATGCATCGAGGCAGCTGAAGCCTCATGAGACGAGATATCCCACACATGATCTAGAGTTGGGGGCAGTAGTGTTCGCCCTCAAGATTTGGCGTCACTACTTGTATGGGGTTCGGTGTACGATATACACGGACCATAAGAGTTTGAGGTACTTGATGGATCAACCCAACCTAAATATGCGGCAGAGGAGGTGGTTGGATGTGGTCAAGGATTATGATTGTGAGATCCTATACCACCCAGGCAAGGCTAATGTGGTAGCTGATGCGTTGAGCCGCGAGGCGGAGAGCACTCCACTGCGAGATGTATGTTTGAGATTGACCGTGATAGCTCTGGTACTGGATGCCATTCGTGGGGCACAGGCCGAGGCTGTGCAACCGGATATGCAGAAGAAGGAGCGGGTCGTTGGGTTGGTTTCGGAGTTTGTTACGGATGGACGAGGGCTTATGACTTTTCAGGGTCAGATTTGGGTACCGTTTGTGGGCGGTACGCGTATTACTTTAATGGAAGAGGTTCATCGGTCGAAATTTTCGATCCATCCGGGGGCTACGAAGATGTATTTGGATTTGAGGAAAGAGTGTTGGTGGCCCTGTATGAAGAGGGACGTCACATGGTTTGTTGAGAGGTGCTTGACCTGCCGCAGGGTTAAGGCTGAGCACCAAAGACCGCATGGCAATTTGTAGCCATTGGAGGTTCCCGAGTGGAAGTGGGAATAGATCACCATGGATTTCATCACCAAATTGCCGAGGACTACCAGAGGAGTTGATGCAATTTGGGTGATTGTGGACAGGTTGACGAAGAGCGCTCACTTCCTTGCCATCAGTGAGAATTCTTCAGCGGAAAAGTTGGCAGAGATATATGTGAGGGAAGTGGTATCTCGGCATGGGGTGCCGATCTCAATTGTTTCGGACCGTGATGTGCATTTCACTTCCATATTCTGGAAGAAATTTCATGAGGATTTGGGTACTAGACTGCATTTTAGTACCGCATATCATCCCCAGACAGACGGTCAGAGTGAGCGAACGATTCAGACGCTTGAGGACATGCTCCGTGCATGTGTGTTGGATTTTGGGGGTAGCTGGGATGCGTATTTACCCTTGGCAGAGTTTTCCTACAACAACAGCCATCATTCGAGCATTGGTATGCCACCCTTTGAGCTGTTGTATGGGAGGAGGTGTCGGACCCCCATTTGTTGTGGAGAGGTTGGGCAGCGGGTGATGGGCAATACAGAGATCGTGCTTCAGATGACAGAGCAGATTCAGCAGGTCAGACAAAGGTTGTTGACCGCTCAGAGCCGACAGAAGAGTTATGCAGACAGACGCCGGTCTGAGCTTGAGTTTCAGGTCGGCGACTTCGTTCACCTGAAGGTCTCTCCTTGGAAAGGAGTGATTCGATTCAGGTAGAGGGGCAAGTTGGGGCCCCGGTATATTGGTCCATTTCGTGTGATTGCGAGGGTAGGACGGGTAGCCTATCGTTTGGAGTTGCCAGCAGAGTTGTGGCAGATTCACGACACTTTTCATGTGTCGCAGCTGAGAAAGTGTATAGCCGATGAGTCGGCAGTGGTTCCATTAGAGGATATTCAGGTGGATACGAGCCTGAATTATGTCGAGAGGCCAGTGGCCATCAGAGATCGGAAGATCAAGGTTCTGAGGAACAAGGAGGTACCCTTGGTGTTGGTTCAGTGGCAACATCGGAAGGGATCAGATATGACCTGGGAGCCGGAGCGTGAGATGCGTGAGCAGCATCCGGAGCTATTTATAGAGCGAGACTTCGAGGGTGAAGTCTAGTTCTAGTGGGGGAGAGTTGTAACAGCCCGGATTTCCAGGTATCTTTTATGTTTATGATTTTGGTGTTTTGAGAGGGGACTCGGCGAGTTGGAGCTCAGACTCGCCGAGTAGGATCGCGGATCTGGACGCGGGTTCACGCCTGGACTCGGCGAGTCCAAGATATGGACTCGGCGAGTCCGCGCTGTTTAGTGAAACCCTTATTTCTCGGGTTTGGGACCTATTTAAAGGGCCTTATGGCCGTCATTTGTGCTCACCAGTCCCTTGAGAGAAACCCTAATCGAGTGTGAGCGTTTGGAGCAAAGTAGGAGGCCATTATTGATCTTGGAGGTGTCATCTTGCAAGGGAAAGGGAGGATCAGCTAAGGGGAAAGCAAGGGGAGCCATTTCTGAGAGTTTGGAGTCCAGAGCATCACTATTGTGGTAATATCTTCGAGCTATCCTCTTCTATGTTGATATTTATTTTGATTTAAGGTTTATTGAACCCTTTTGTGGCTAGATCTAGAGCCCCCTTGGCCCCTTAAGCGATTTAGACCATAGATCTGGACCCTTGGAGGTCCAGAGTGTCCCTTTGCCCAAACTTTCTGTGAATCAATGGAGGTTTTGGATTGGAATCCTTATGCCTTGGGCCAAAATGCTATTTATGAGACATGAAGTGTATTGTGAACACCAAGATAAGGGCTTTACGTGATGAATCAGTCTAGGAAGGCCAGATCTATGAATTGTTGGAGCAGATCTGACCTTAGAAGCGAGTTTGAGTGATTGCATGGCATGGACTCGCCGAGTCCGATGAGCAGACTCGGCGAGTAGCTTGAAGATTGCCCTTAGATCGGTCAGTGAGTGGCCCAGTCGAGTCATGGGTTGACTCAGTGAGTCAGGGCGAGTTAGAGAGGGTGGTCAAGTGGACTGAGTTGAACTGGGACTCGCCGAGTTGTTCTTGAGACTCGGCGAGTTGAGTCGGGGTGGCCCCGCGATTCTGCCAGGTGGAACTCATCGAGTCAGGGGGAGTACTCGACGTGTAAAAAGGGAATCCTAGGAAGTTGGTGAAAACGTCTAGACTCGCCGAGTCGCCTTAGTGCACTCGCCGAGTCCGGTCAAAGTTGACCGTTGACCGTTGACCAAGAGTTGACTAGTGTTGACTTTATAAGGGTAGTCAACCTTAGTGGTAAAAATGTTAATAAGAGACGTATGATGATATAGGGATATTGTAGCTCGGAGGATCGAGCACGTGTGATTTCGGGATTTGCTAGCTATCGATATTCATGAGGTGAGTCTTCTCACTATACTATACCCGGAAGGGTTTTGACTGTGTGTCCGGAAGGTCGGATATGGTATGAGACATATGTGCTATATGTGATAAGTTAATTGTTATATGTGCTATGTATGACATGCTTGATATGGTCCGGAAGGCATTATGTTATGGGCCGGAAGGCGAATATGTTATGGGCCGGAAGGCGTTGTAATGTGGACCGTAAGGTTGGCGTGGGTAGGACCGGAAGGTTTACCCAGCAGGGACGGAAGTCCCCTGAGACACATGGACCGGAAGGTCAGGGCCTGGAAAGGCGTATGTGCGTAAGTTGTATTTTGGGGAACTCACTAAGCATTTATGCTTACAGTTGTTGTGTATGTGTTTTAGGTACTAGCGAGGACCGTGGGAAGGCGCCGGCGTGATCTGTACACATTGATGGATGATTTATGATCTTGGGATTTATATGATTTGTATTATGACATGATACGTTGGATATTTATGCCCTGTTTTGGATGAAAATACATTTTAGAAATGAAAATTTTGTTTTAAAATTCCGTTGTTACACAAACAATAATATTAGTCAAAATAAAAAACAATAAAAAAAAACTCAAAAAAATCATGAATACATGTTTTCAATATATATATATATATATATATATATATATATATATATATATATATATATATATATATTGTTGGGTAGCGTAGCTTTATTTTGTATTGCGTCATTGGGCTCGGTTTATAGTCCAAGTTTTGCACTCCGGTTTGGGCCTGTCCAACCGTGAGCTTGTAGGGTTTAGTATATAATAATGTGCTTACATGCATGTTAGGTTAACGTTTTGATAGATCGATTGATAGCATTACGATAGCATTACAGATTTCTTTCATCGTTCTTGTAAACCCTAATCCTCTACAGTAGAAGTTCTTTATCGAGCTCTTCTGAGGATTGTTTATTAATCATTCGACATCGTTTGATCCATTATTGTGTTCTTGCTGTTTACTTGTTTATTTCTTTACCTGTTTTATAGATCTAATCGATCTTCAAGTTAGTTTTTTAACTTATCAATTGGTATCAGAGTAGGAGGCTGTGTAATCGATACACTTCTTTTCTGTGAAAAAGGTTTCGATTAGGGTTATTCCGCAATTACTGATATTTATTGAGCCGTCATCTCATTATTGACGTATCTCGATATTTATTGTTTTGCCCTAATTTGATTTATTACAAGTCTGATCCTTGAACAGGTTATTCGATCATTATGGACGAGTCGCAATCGAATCCCATCAATATTTCGAACAACATTGGATCAACAACAAAGATTCCCATCCTGTACACCCATGATTATGAAGTCTGGGCGCATCACTTTGAAGATTATGTTATAGGTTCTGAGGATAATGGATACCTCATCTGGGAAGCAATTATTTCTGGACCGTTTTCTCATTCTACAACATCAAGGATTATTAAAACTCAAAAGGAGTATAATGATCTTCTGAAAGATGTTAAAGATATTGCGCAAGATGAAAAAGATAAATTTCAGTGCAATATCAAGGCGTTAAGATTGATCAGATTCGCCCTTCAGTCCGATACTTTCAGGCTGGTGAGTTCATGCACGACGGCAAAAGAAATATGGGACAGGTTACGTGAACTGTACTCTACAGACGAAGATCTAGAACACTCCATTCAAACCTTACTCTTGTCTGAGTTTGGTGAATTCAAGCAAGGAGCCGAAGAAACTGTGACCCAAACGTTCGATCGCTTCAATCATCTTCTTAGCAAGATGATCAAACATGACATCGAAAGGAAGCTTATTGAGCAGAAGGTTACATTTTTGAACGGTCTCAGATCCGAGTGGAGAGCAGTTGTGTCCACAGTTAAAGCCTTGGCGAAACTGGTGGGCATCTTGAAATCTCAGGAGAAGATCGTATTGCAGGAGAAGAATGTGGTTTCAAGCCTAGGTTCATTAGCCCTCTTGTCCAAAATTAAAGCTGTGATGGAGGACGAAGACCTCAACTTGGAGAATTATAACCTCACGTCTGAGGATTATGCTATGATGGTGTCTAACCCCAAGAGGTTCATCAAAAAGAGATTCCCCACCAACAAAAACCGAAATTGGCAGGGGAGTTACAGCTCTGAAAAGGTTAAAGATGAACCGAAGGATGAAGAATCAAAGAAGGAACCGAAGGCTGAGGGTGATTCTGGAGTAAGCTGCTACTATTGTGGAGGAAAGAACCACTATGCAAAGGATTGTGTCCTCAAAAAGATGGCTGAAAAGGATGAGGAAAAGGATGAAGAAGCTTTGTTGCAGAAAAAGCTGGATGAAATTAGGAAGAAGAAATCTACCGCTAATCCCTCTATGAATGCTCTAATTGTGTAGGGTTCGGTAGCTGATGACGAGTTCGGTGGCGTGGAGGTTTGGTCAACCGACTCTGAAGATGATGAAGTGAGGAAGCCTTCTCATGGAAAGGCTTATGTGGCTAAAGAAGAAAGCAGTGGAGGAAGATGCTTGATGGTATCCGACGTATCTCAGATGAGGGGATACAACACTGATGGTGGGAGTAATGAACCGAAGGAGCAACAGGATATGTGCTTTACAGCTAAGCCTCTTAGCATGCGGTTCAATGAACTTGACGAACTGATCAAGAAGGTACAATCCATCTTTGTCTCATTTAAAGTCCCACAAAGCTCATATGAAAAAGAACTAAAAAGTGTTAATTCAATAATCTCTCATCTAGATAGTAGTTTAACTCAAACTCGAGTCACCAATTCTAACCTAACTGACCAATTAAGCAGGGTGTCTTCGAAGAGTGAGGAACGGCGCATGTGGATCGAACTGAAGGAGTCGGAATTAATCAAAATAAAAGATGAAAACATTTATTTACAAAGAGACAATTTAAAGCTTTTGAAACAGCGAAATGTTTTTTGTCTGATTGCTAAACGTCTTTACTCTAATATTACTCAGCTTCATTTGGATTGTGAAATAGGACAAACGATTCATCACATGATTTTACCCTTCCTTGAGTTTAAGGAGGATGAAATTGATGCTGAAGCCTATAATTGTGAGAGTGTTATTTCATTTGAGGACGTTAATCCGACCTATATGTATGGACTGGACAAGATAGAATCTTTCATTAAATCCAAGGACCATAAGGACATGCTTAAAAACCTTTTAGATGAAAATGATAGACTGAAACTGAGAACCGAAACCATACAAAAATTTGACTCTTTAAACGCCAACTTGAGCTCAAAAAATAAAATTGATGTTGAATATGCATCTGAGCTTAACGAAGACGACAATATGAGTGAAATTTCTGTAGAGGACACAGTTGACTGTTCAGAATTTGTAAAAAGCGAACTTGAAAACCACAAGAATCTAATTTCAGAAAATTCAGTGGAGTTCGCTCATTTGTCCCAACAAAAGTCCCCGATTCTTGCAGAGAAGGCCGTAGTATATCAAAAGGTTAGAACCACTCCAAATCAGGTATACAAGGTCACAGGCGTAACCGAACATCAGACTGCTGAACTCACAGCTATTGTAAACGAAGACAATGCTGATGGCTGCGATGAGTTCTTCTGGTCAGCTCCAATCGATAATGCTGATGAAACAGTAGGTTTGTCTAAAAGGACCTCACGGAAAAGCAAAGGGAGATACGTACCAGAACCCTTGAATAAACCTGATAACTTCGATGTGCCAAGCACTAGCGGTACGAAAGACATTCCTTAAGAAAAAGGAATTCCAGAAAAAGAAGTCACATCTTCAAGTGAAACTTCCTCAGTTCAGAGTGAACCAGCCATAGAAAAACCGAAACCGAAAGCTAACATCCATCATCAACCGAAGCAGATGAGAAATCAAAAACGGCAAAGGAATCAAAGATACAGGAAGAATCTCTCTGAAAGAAAACAGTTTTGGCAATCTCAGAATGCTTATTTCTCACATCAAGACAAGAACTTAAAGTCAGAGAAAAATCCTGTTGAATCGCAGGAGAGCAACAACAATCGAAAGCAGAGGTTCGGTTCAGAAAACTACATCAACTGAAAGCAAAGGTTCGGTTCTGAAAATGATTCCAACCGAAAGCAGAAGTTCGGTTCAGAGAACTACATCAACCGAAAGCAAAGGTTTGGTTCGGAAATCAAAAGGGATCAAAACTGTAAGGTTGGTCCCACTGATGATCAAAAGCAAAAGGGTCACCTAGAGTCTCTAGCCAAGAAGTCATCTAAATTTAAGCTCTCTCATTCTATCTCATCTAATTCTGCTAATTCTTCCAACTCTTCTCCACCTCGTTCTAAATTCCATTCTGCTCCTTCTCAAAAATCTCAATCATCAGCAGAACAAAAGGGAAAACAGAAGGTTTCAGCGACTAAACCAGAGTCAAAACCGAAAGCACCAAATCCTAATAAAATTAAAGTTTTTACCATCAAAAAGAAAGATGAGACAACACTAATAAAACGAACATATCTTGTTGACATCTCTCTTACTATTCCTGTTCCTGTGAAAGGCTCACGTGGACCCAAGAAACTTTGGGTTCCTAAATCTGCTTAATTTTTGCAGGTTATCAGTGACGAGCAGTTTGACGAAGAATGGTATATTGATAGTGGTTGCTCACGTCACATGACAGGGAGGAAAGAAGAGCTGAGGGAATACAGGTCTCTTTCAAATGGTGGAAACGTCAAGTTTGGAAACAACTCCTTCGGCACCATAAAAGGATATGGAATGATCACAAACGGTGATTTCACGATAAGTAAGGTTGCATACGTGGAAGGGCTACAACACAACCTCATTAGTGTATCTCAGCTTGTTGGAGGTACCGGTCTCAAAGTCTCATTCGACGATGAGGGTTCTGAAATAATTGAGAAGAAGACGAAAAGAGTTATTCTCAAATCGGAGCGTAAAGGTGAAATGTTTCCTCTAAACCTCAAACCCATCAAAGGAAACCCTGCTATCTGCTTGTTATCAAAAGCGCAATCTGACGAAAGCTGGTTGTGGCACCGAAGGCTCTCTCATCTTAACTTTAAGGACATCAACAAACTTTTCACTGGAGGTCATGTTCGAGGTCTTCCACTGCTCAAGTTCGATAGAGATCACTTGTGTGCTGCATGCGAAATGGGGAAGCAGAGTCGTCAAAGTCATCCATCTATAATAAACACTAAAGTTGTTGAACCACTTGAATTACTTCATATTGATTTATGTGGTCCATCATCTATCGAAAGCATCGGTGGTAGCAAGTATATTCTTGTTATTGTTGATGACTTTTCGCGTTTTACATGGGTGTTCTTTCTGAAGCTTAAATCTGAAGCGACTCATAAGCTAAAGATGTTCATCAAGTAGATTGAGGTACAGCTGAAGAAGATCGTTCGCAATATCAGGAGCGACAATGATCTGGAATTCAAAAATAGAGAATTCAAAGAATTCCTGATGGAAAAGGGAATTAGTCACAACTTCTCAGCTCCCTACACACCTCAACAAAACAGGATTGTCGAAAGACGAAACCGATCTTTGTGTGAAGCCGCCCGAACCATGCTAAGTTTCGCTTCCTTACCTCTTTACTTTTGGGCTGATGCTATTTCTACAGCTTGTTTTACACAGAACAGGTCATATCTCAACAAGCGATTCACGCTCACTCCTTATGAGATTCTCAACAACAGGAAGCCCAATGTGAAGTTTTTCCATGTGTTCGGTTCACGGTGTTTTATCTTCAATTCCAAAGAACACCGCAACAAGTTCGATGTAAAAGCCGACGAAGGAATATTTCTGGGCTATTCTCTCACTTCTAAAGCGTACAGGGTATTAAACAAGCGTTTGAGGAAAATCAAAGAGACTTACTACGTGACTTTTGATGATATCTATGTCAAAAAGCTAAAGGCCAATGAAGACACAGCTGAGGAAATCTTTCCTCAAACTGGCCAAGTCACAGTCTCGATCGCTAATCTATTCGAGAAGTTCATGGAGCTCTTTGATGAACCAGAGAAAGCCACTCTCTCAGAAGCAGGTGCAGCAGACAACAAGGTAGATCATATGAAGCAAATTGTCGGAGATGCTGCAAGAAGAATGAATGAAGGAGGATCAAGTTCTAACGATTCTCCACCACACAATGCTTCAGTCGAGGGGGAGGATTAACCATCATCACCTCAGCCGACCTCACATGTTGAGGGGGAGCCAAGGTCTCCAACTGCTCCCGAAAGCACTTCGCCAACCGAAAGTGTCTCACCATCCGAAGGTGCATCTACGCCCGAAAGCTCCACACCACAAGAAACCTCTGAAGCTCAAGATTCTCAAAACATTCCTGAAAGCCCATCTATCGAGGGGGAGCATGCTGATATGTCTTACGACTATGAAAGCCAGTCCGAACCAGAAGAAATGATAAACGTTGAATTGGATCCAACCTTTGATCTAAACTACCCTCCTCTCATCAAATGGACCAGAGATCATCCTGTCTCTCAAGTTGTTGGTGATGTATCTGAAAAAGTTATGACTCAATCGCAACTCAAGGCAATACAAACTTCCTTATTTTCCAAAGTTGAATTCTGCATGTTTAACTCCTTCGTATCAAAAGTTGAACCAAAGACAGTTAATACTGCTCTTGATCACTCCGATTGGGTTCAAGCCATGCAAGATGAACTGAACGAATTCGAGAGGAACAAAGTTTGGCGTCTTATTCTAACTCCTCCAGATGCCTCGGTTGTTGGTCTTAAATGGGTCTTTAGGAACAAAATGGACAAGGAAGGGAACGTAATTCGAAACAAAGCTCGTCTGGTCGTGAAAGGATACTGTCAGGAGGAAGGGATTGACTATGAAGAGACTTTTGCTCCTGTAGCTAGGCTGGAATCAGTAAGAATATTTCTAGCCTATGTTGCCCACAAAAACTTTGAAGTTTACCAAATGGACGTCAAGTGTGCATTCCTCAATGGTGAACTCGAAGAAACAGTATACGTGGAGCAACCTCCTGGATTCGTAAATGAAAAGTATCCAAATCATTGCTACATTCTGGATAAAGCCGTGTATGGACTGAAACAAGCTCCGAGAGCCTGGTATGAAACGCTTACTAAATTTTTAAAGATGTCCAAATTCAAACAAGGTTCGGTTGACCCAACCTTCTTTCGCAAGAAGGAAGGTAACCACCTTATGATCGTTCAAATTTATGTCGATGATATCATCTTTGGCTCAACGAATCCTAGCCTAACAGCTGAATTCAGAAAGCTGATGGAGACTAAATTTGAAATGAGCTCAATGGGTCCTATTAACTTTTTCCTTGGTTTAAATATTAGACAGGGACCCGAAGGCATCTTTATTAATCAGGAAGCTTACACGAAGACTCTCCTAGCAAAGTTTGGCATGATGGGAGATTCCAAAGTCAAAGTTCCAATGGCGTTCGACACCAAGCTCACCCCATCCCTGGACAAACCGGCTGTTGATATTACGCTTTATCGTCAGATGATAGGCTCACTGATGTTTCTAACTGCTAGCAGGCCTGACATAATGTTTTCTGTGTGTTACTGTGCTAGATTTCAGGCAAACCCACATGAACCTCACATGCTTGCAGTGAAGAACATTCTGCGATATCTCAAGCGAACTACCTCCTTAGGTCTATGGTATCCATCCAATTCAGGCTTCTTCGTTCAAGCCTACTCAGATGCAGACCTTGGAGGATGTGGATTAGACAGGAAAAGCACCACTGGAGGCTGCCAATTCCTTGACGGGAAGTTGGTTAGCTGGCAATCGAAGAAACAAACGTGTGTGTCTTTGTCTACAGCTGAAGCAGAATACATTGCAGCTGCATCCTGTACCTCTCAAGTGATTTGGATCCAGAGTCAACTAAGAGACTATGGACTCAATATGAAAAAGATCCCACTATATTGCGACTCTGAAAGTGCAATTAGGATCTGTCATAACCCAGTGCAACACTCCAAGACCAAGCACATAGCACTGAGGTATCACTTCATCAAAGATCATGTGGAAGATGGAAACGTTGAAATACACTTTGTTAGAACCACTGATCAACTGGCTGATGTCTTTACCAAAGCTCTTCCTGAAGCCTCATTCAACAAAATTCTACAAGGGCTAGGTATGATGGAATCAGAATCAGTACCACAAACTACCTCTCGATGTCAAACGTAAGAAGCGAACTAAACCGAACGTTCAGGTTCGGTTGAATCATATGTACTCGCCCATCTATCCAAAGGTAGTTTTCTTGGTTGTAAATTTCATGTACAAAGTTGTTTATCTTTTTGTCAAAAGTATTTCCTTTTTGAAAGTCTAAATTCCTTGGTTTTCCAAAATTTTTCAAAACCAAAACCTACCGAAGGTTCGGGTTCGGTTTTTCAAAATTTTTCAAAACCGAAACCAACCGAACGCTCGGGTTCGGTTTTTCAAAATTTTTCAAAACCGAAACCTACGAAAGGTTTGGGTTCGGTTTTTCAAAATTTTTCAAAACCGAAACCAACCGAACGCTCGGGTTTGGTTTTTCAAAAATTTTCAAAACCGAAACCAACCGAACGCTCGGGTTCGGTTTTTCAAAATTTTTCAAAACCGAAACCAACGAAACGCTCGGGTTCGGTTTTTCAAAATTTTTCTCAACCGAAACCAACCGAACGCTCGGCTTCAGTTCCAAAGTTTTCCAAAGTTTTTTTTTTTAACTCTTTTTAGTTTCTTTCTGAGTCTTATTTTTTTTTACTTTCTTATTTTTATTTATTTTTTATATATCAAAAAACTCCAAAAATATTTTGTTCTTTATTTACCTTTTGGTCTTTTATTTTATTTGTGTGTTCGTTCGCTTGTGGGGAATTTGTTAGATTAGTTAAGTATCCCTAGAAGCATGCTGCTGTATGTGCCCAAAGCCTCATCAGATTCTGAATAATAGCCTTAATGACTTGGTATACACAAACCTTGTCTTCCCAATTAGGCTATCACATTTATTCTAATCAAGAGCTACCTAACTCTCTTCTCACATGAGATAAGAGTTTTCTGCTTGGTCCTACTTTTCATAGCAGAGGTACTTTTCTTTCTTACACCATCTCTATTACATTTCTCCATTAAATTCGTTTCATCAATGTAACCATTGAGACTCTCAGAAATTACCACTGAGGTTTATGGTTACTCAAAAACTGTGTTTATGATCTTAGTTTCGTGCCACTACGAGCTGAGTGAAACCCAAAATTCAAAATCAAATCTGAATTGACGGTGAACAATTAATTTGCTCAAGTTTTCACTAATGAATTGACGGACGTATCCTCATGAAATCTCAAGTTTTTTCTTTTGTATGATTCCTATGAAATTGTTAAACACCATAACATTTCTTCCCTTGGGATCCAATTTTTTTTTTTTTTTTGAGATTTTATATTTTCCAACCCACTTTAAAATTATTTCATGCCTACTTGTTCAACAGACTACACCGGTCTCACAAGTACTTTGTTCACTTTCTATCTTATTTCAAGATTAGAACTGTTGAATCAAAGCTAAAGCCACCCTAAGGAGCCTAATTAAAAGAAGCCTTTCAACACTTCTTAATAAGTGTTTGATCGTTATTCAACGGGAAACCACACTAACACTTTAAGGTCTTTCTTGACTTTGAAGGAAGAGATTCGTGCCCGGGATCATTTGTTTCGTGTCATTATTGACATCACATTTATTCCTAAAAAGATTTGCTTTATTTCTTTTCAATTTACACCCTTAGCACGAAAATCTTTGATTTTCCAAAATTCTGGCTCTCATAATTACAGGCTTTTTCATTGGATCGGTGATTAATTATAAAGACGTGGTCAAAATTAATCCACGTGGGCGTATTATTCAAAAGATGTCGTTACAAGGATAAGATGAAGGGTTGCTGACTCAGGCGGGAGTCTAATGGATTGAATTTCAAACGGCGGTAAAAAGGGACACATGCGAATTTGAAACGTCCATTCTTTAACTGACGTCGTGGACGCGTGTGCGAATTTGAAACGGTTCCTCTCTGGCACAGAAAGGCGCGTGTAAATTTGAAACGGTTTCTTCAGAAACGGCGCTTGTTGGGCGGCGTGTTCCAAGGAATCTGACACTCTCTCTCATGCGTGATCATCGCTTACCTTAACTGTCACGCATCAGTCAAATTCCGGGAAAAACCTTTCGTATTTCGATAGAAGATTTGAGCAGATTTTTCTCTCTCCTTACACCCACTATAAAAGGCGACTTCCTCTACCATTTACCTCTTTACTGCATCAAAATTTCCAAGAGAGCAAAAATTCCCTGAAATCCCTTACTGTTCGTCATCTTCTTCCCAACTTCAACAATGGCAGAATCCTCCTCCGTTCACGCTACTTCCCACATCCTTCCCATTCGCCCTCAATAGTGTTTGGTGATCGATTTAACCCCTCAGGCGTACGACTCCTACATGTTCCCAATCATCGAGTGCCTGAAATATTCGCCGATAGCACCTGCACTTTCACGGGTGGAATCAGTGCCCATGGAGCTTTTATCGCAGATCTATGCGACTGCACATTATGATAAAGCAGTCGATAGGATTTTCTTCGAGGTTTCTGATCACAAAGCCTCGATTTCCAAGCAGCGATTTGGCTCATTGCTAGGGTTTGTTGCTGACCCTTCAAGGGTTAATCCGGAGATGATTCCGATAGGGCAACTCTACAATATGTTCTACAATATGGGGTACACGGAGGCGCTCACCTCCGTCGCAAAGTTCAAAAAGTCGTGTTTGCCGCCACAGTGGAACGACATGTTCACTGTACTCTTCAAGGGTCTCTCAGAAAGGAGCTCAGGTTCAGACGGCTCCGGTCGACTCTTACTCTCCATCATGTACGGAGTTTACAACGGCGTCAACGTCGACTATGGGTTGGTTCTCTGGCAACAACTCATCCAGAGTTTATCATCCTCTTCACGGCATTCTGAGGTGTCGTATGCAAGGTTTTGGACCATCATTGCTAAGTGGGCGATGGATAAGCACGATGTCTCCACTGTTGCCGGTGCATCGATGTCTTCGATTGGTACATTCCATACCACAAAGATTATCGTCTCAGATGCATCGAAGTTCTCTTTCATTGGTTCCATCCCGGAGACCATGTACGTCGATGTTCCAGCTGACAGCAAGATCATCCGGACTTACAAGGAGTTCAAGCAGTCTGGTCTGAGGGATCTCACGCAGGAGATGCTCAAGTCCATTCATGATGCTGATAAGCCTGTTCATAGAGGCAAAAAGGCGGACAAAGGGAAGCAAGTGACCAAAGGGGCTAAAGGCCCTTCTCCTGAAAAGAGGAAGGCTACTAAAGCTACTTAGTCCCCACAGTAGAAGAGGCGAAAGACTCAACCTAAGCGAAAGTTCATTATCGCTTCCTCTTCAGGTGAGTCGGAGGGTGAGAGTTCGGATTCGAACGGCTCTCAAAGAGGCGACACCCCTCCAAGAGGCAACACCCCACCCAGATCACCTACTCCTGACATGGAAATCCATAACTCACCAATTCCCTCTCCTACTCAAACAATTCCCACTTCCATTCCCACCATAAACCCCACTACCAACATTCTTAAAACCTCTTTCACTATACCACCACCCATTTTCACCGATGCAACAACAGCCACTGCAAAGGTTACAACCAACGTATATGATACGGGGGTTCATACCGATGCAACCGAACCACCACCAGTAACCGAACTCATACACACAACCGAAACCCAACAACCACCCGAACCTACCCCAGCTCAAACTCAACCTGAACCTACCCAAACCACTACACCTCCAGCTTCACCACCACCCCCATCTCCCGGTCATGCCTCTGACGGAGATAATCCTTTCCTTGGTGGGGAGAACATGCAATTTGATTCGGTCTATTTTAGTCCGTTTCAGGTGCAAAGCGACGATGATGAGGATGCTCCAGTTACAAAGAAGCACCTTAAGGAGTTGCATGAGAAGGTTGACTTGCTCATTGCTTCCTCCTCCAATTCTCAATCATCTCTTTCTGAAGCTGCTCTTCAGAAGATTGTTGATGCCTTCTCCAGGGCTCAGCAAGATTCAGTCGCTTCTGCCACTGCCGCCATAGATGCCTCGACGAAAGCTTGTGAGGCAGCGACCGAAAAAGTCGATAAACTATTCTCTGACGCCTCCACCCTGTTAAAGTCCTTACAGGAGAGTGCCGATGCCACAAAGACAACGTTGGGACCAATCGTTCAACAGTTGGCCACGTTCGTCTCCACGGAGTTGAAGTCGTTTGCCACCCTTCGCCAATCAATCAGTGACGACAACTCGGCCCTTCGTGCCTCTATCGACGAGCGCCTCTCTAAACTCCAAGAGGATCTGGCCGCAGAAAACTCGTTGATGGACGTTCTTGCAAGCAAAACTACCGCCCTCAAGGTCAAGAGTGCTCAGCTTTCCCACTCTCAGCAACAAATTGACGCTCTTCGATCCGAACGGGAGGTCATCAAGACGTGTGTTTCAGATGTACACTCAGCCATATCCAACATCCTGGAAGTGCACGATCCGATCCTGAACCATTCGGTGAGGCGAACCCTTGCTGAAAAACTCGCTCCTGCCCTAGATCTGCTCAGTAAAATTGAAGGACTATCTAGTTTCGTGTCCACTCCGAAACAAGGGGGAGAAAAGGAGTCCGGATCGAAACCACCTCCTTCCTCAAAAGCTTCTCACACAACCGAACCTCCTCCTATAGGTCAAACCTCTGGTTCGGGTGTGAAGGATAAAGGAAAGAAGATAGCCAAGGAAGAAGAGGAAGATGATCAAGAAACCATTGCCGACTTGCTGAAACGCAAAAGTCGTCGCAATGTTGATGATGACAATGTTCGTGTGGCGCGAGAAGCTGAAGAAGCTGAACGCAAAAAGAAAGAAGCCCACGAACTCCTCGAGAGCAGGAAGACTCTTTTCCCTGCTTGGACTCGAGAGAGAATGATAAAGGAGGCAATCGATACTCCGAGCATCTTATGGCTCGAACCGGTGATCTCCTTTGACTGCTATAACTCTGTCGACTCGCAGTTCGACATGCCCTTAACCCGAAAGGCATTTATCTTCCACGCCTTCGCCAACGTTGCCGAAGTCCCTCATCCTCATCCGGAGGTTGATCGGGAATTAATCGAGTTCTATCTGAAGGCTGCTAAACCCCAGTATAAAACATGGAGCGTTCAGAAGATCGTCAACGTTCGGGTGCTGAAGCCATATACTGAAGGGAGATTTATCAATGTTCAGTTCAGGGTGATCAGAGGGTCTGCAAAAACCAAACATCTCATCTCTTTAGTAGATCTACCGAACCTCAACCCCCATGACTGGATCGTTCTGCACAACATCCTCTTGACTAATGAGGCTGAATTTGGTCCGATCATAGACCATCTCAAAAGGATGTTGGTGTGCTATATCATGGAGGTCGCCCTGATGGATCAGGAGATTGCCAATGTCTTCAAGAAGAAACCGAAGATCTCTCCTGTTGGCTCGGCCAGTGATCTGAACCAGATGAAGATGGGAAAGATTGACCCAAGGCGAAACTCGGTCATGTTCACTAGGGCTGAAGGACAGAAATGTCTCTTTGCCTTAGCGGATAAACATCTTTATACCACTGCTTGTCTTGAGCATGTGTTGGGGATCATCCACATGTGTAAAGAAAATACAGCGGATGATATCAAATACTTTAACGACATGATTCAATGGTACATCCGATTCAGACAGACGATACTTGCCCTTATTTCGCGTCTGTTTCAGACTGTAAAGAAGAAGGTTCCTGCTGCTGCTGGCCCAAGCAAGAAGTAATGATCTCGCTCTAATTGACGCAAAGGGGGAGATTGTTGGGTAGCGTAGCTTTATTTTGTATTGTGTCATTGGGCTCGGTTTATAGTCCAAGTTTTGCACTCCGGTTTGGGCCTGTCCAACTGTGAGCTTATAGAGTTTAGTATATAATAATGTGCTTGCATGCATGTTAGGTTAGCGTTTTGATAGATCGATTGATAGCATTACGATAGCATTACAGATTTCTTTCATCGTTCTTGTAAACCCTAATCCTCTACAGTAGAAGTTCTTTATCGAGCTCTTCTGAGGATTGTTTATTAATCATTCGACATTGTTTGATCCATTATTGTGTTCTTGCTGTTTACTTGTTTATTTCTTTACTTGTTTTATAGATCTAATCGATCTTCAAGTTAGTTTTTAACTTATCATATATATATATATATATATATATATATATATATATATATATATATATATATATGGAAAAGTTCAATAGAGAACCATTATTAATCAAGGAACCAATAAACTAATTTTTTTTCGATAAGAAACTAATCTTAAGCGTTGTAAACTTTTATAATTGATGCATATATACCGGATTATAACAAAACTCACTTCCTTTTATTCATTTAATTTTTTTAGGCCATGTTTTTTAACGAAAAAAAACCGAATATACCGTTATTCACGATTTTCCGTCCTCTTTCCATAGAGATCCATGATGATATATAAAAAACAAACTTTTTTTTTTCGAAAAAACTCACTTAATTTTCTTAGTTCTTTTAATAAAAAAAATAAACTAATTATACCAAAAATATTAATTTTTGTACTCTATTAATAAACATCAACACCGATTCAAAAAAAAAAAAAAAAAAAAAAAAAAAAAAAAAAAAAAAAAAACCTCAAATAGTGTAGATTCACACTGTGAATCTAAGCTGTAAATATTTCAATTTTTAACATTCACAATATGAAAAATCTCGAACAATTCAGATTCACATTGTGAATCTGAATTACTATTATGCACACTGTGAATCTGAGAATGTTCAAATAAATAAATAAATAAATAAAAACCTCAATCAGTGTAGATTCACACTGTGAATCTAAACTGTAAATATTTCAAAATTTTAACATTCAAAATGTGAAAACGCTCCGATCAATTCAGATTCACGCTGTGAATCTGACTTATTATTATGTACACTGTGAATTTGAGGAGGCTCACAATGTGAATCTGAATAGGTTTACAATATGAATCTCAATAGGTTCACAATGTGAATCTGAACTAAAATATCGTTTATTTTAACATGGAAATGAATCTATCTTTAAAAAGTACAAAAAATATGAATTTTGATATATTTATTAATTTTTTTTCTATAAAAAATAGACCTTAACTTTTTTTCATCAAAGAAAATGAAGTGGGTTTTTTTCGAAAAAAGAAGTTCGGTTTTTATATATCATCGTTGATCTCTATGGAAAGAGGACGGAAAATCGTGAACAACGGTATATTCGTTTTTTTTTTCGATTAAAGACACGGCCTAAAAAAATTTAAACGAAAAAAAGTGGTGGGTTTTTTTTTGTAAATATTGGATTTTTTGGTATAATCTGGTGTTCGTGCGACCAATGTAACGTGGACATCTATTTTCTTAGCCATTGATCGTTATGATTTCCGACGCTCATGATTGGTTCCTTGGTTCCTTGATTAATTATGGTTCTCTATTGAACCTCACCATATATATATATATATATATATATATATATATATATATATATATATATATATATATATATATATATATATATATATAGAATAAAGTTAAACAACAAACTTTTTAAGAGAGAGTGAAGCAATCAACTCCCTTTAACCAATAAACAATGCCTCAGTGAACTACATAAGGTTTTTTTTAAAACAAATATGACATTTTATCAAATCTTTGATGAGAGCTTCTCCAATCCCTCCGCTAACCTTCCAATTTCATCACAAACTCACATGAGCAACCAATATCCGTTATCTATTGATGAGATCGAACAGTTGCTTTTAAACGATGTTGAGAGAAAAACTTGAGACACACTTGAACAAACGATAGAAAAAGTATAGTTGCGGAATAGTTTATCTCAAAAGGATCTAAAAGCTCAACAATAATAATAATAAGTTAGAGTTTGATAATTAGAGAGTTAGGTGTGGAAATGTAAGGAAATATAAATGACAGCAGGTGTTATATCAAGTATACACATAAGTTGATTCTTAACAATGAATACATTTAGACCAAGTTAGTAAGTGAGATCAAACTTAGTGATCAAGTCAAGAATGACTTACTCTGAAGAGAGAAGATATTCATATATAGTTGTAACGAACCAATTTTCACGTCCAAAAATTTCGTTTTAAAAACATTACTTTAGAAAACATCAACAGTTAAAAACAATGTTTGATCAACCATAATACAACGTAGACCATGTCTAAAAGTCAAATCATACAAACCATCAAAATATCAGAGTATAAATCCCAGAAAATCTCGTAAGTGCGGAACCCATTGTGTGTATGATGTGCCGTTACCGCGCCGGCTCTTTCCCCTTCGACGAAGAGGTACGTGAAACCAAAACTGTAAACTGTAAGCACAAAGCTTAGTGAGTTCCCCCACTGTACCACATACCATATAATCACATAACATACACATATTGTCGGGCATATATGGGTGCCCGACCTACCCCTTCGGCCCTCTCGACCGGACATTGCCTAGCATATCTGGGTGCTGGCCTCCCCTTCGGTCCTCTCGACCGGATACTTCCTAGCATATCTGGGTGTTGGCCTCCCCTTCGATCGTACCGACCGGATACTGCCTAGCATATCTGGGTGGTGGCCTCCCCTTCGGTCCTACCGACCGGATATCTCGGGGATTATCTCCCCCTACTGTCACTAGCACATAGCATCGTATCATACTAGCGTGTAAACACAACACAGGTAGTAGTAATCCCTAGATGAATATCACAGAGACAATCATCTACATACAACTCCTATTGGTGGGCCGGCATGGTGGCCGTAGACCCACCGCTACTGGAAGGTAACTCACCTCGAAGTAGCTGCTGATCTGATTGGGAACTGACTGTCTACTGCTGCTTCTGCTGCTGCTCCGGAAATCCTCCGGCTGCAATTCTCACAACACACTCAATCAAACACTGCTAACTGTCCTTTGGGTAAAATGACCATTTTACCCCTGATCATGCCCCAAGTCAAAGTCAGAGTCAACTTTCAGTTGACCCGACTCGCCGAGTTGGCTTTCTAACTCGTCGAGACCCTACCCAAACGTTTGCCCTGAATCCCGTTTCTACTCGTCGAGTTAGGCGACGACTCGACGAGTTCTCCTTCTAAACTGATATTCAAGTCCTTCATCCTACTCGCCGAGTTGTATGAACAACTCGTCGAGTTCATCTTCATCCGATGAACACTTATGCTAAGACTCGCCGAGTTGTATGAACAACTCGTCGAGTCTGTTCTTGATCTAAGGAGATTGCCTTGAACTCGCCGAGTCAGGGCATTGACTCGCCGAGTTTCTCCATAGACGAGTTCAACTTCCGACTCACTGAGTCACACCCCGTGACTCACTGCTCACTCGACACTACGAAAGGGGGACAAACTCGGAGACTTGCGAACCGACTCGCCGAGTCGGATGAACGACTCGCCGAGTCGTTACCATGCAACCACTAACTACACGGATTTGCTCGATTCCAGTCCATGCCATTCACAGATCTAGGTTCCTAGAGCATGAATCACACGTAAATTTTCCAACTTTACGTGTAGATATTCACCCATAAGGGTTTTAGGGTTCAAAATGCACCCAAAAGGGTAGATCCAGGGTCTTCATGCAATGAGGGTCCATAAAAGCAACAGATCTGAGCTCCTGGAGCTCAACCATGCCTAGATCTAAGGGCCAATCAGCTTATTACGAAATAATTTGCACATACAAACTTGGGGATTGGCTCAAGAATGACTTAAATGAAGTAATAGGCATAGAAACAGGGGGAAAATGGATTATACCTAAAAGGAACTGCTGAGGGAGTACAAAGATGCCTGGATTCCTTCCCTTCCTCTTGATCTACTTCCCCTTTTGCCTCAAAACCTTCAAGAACACACAACAATTGCTTCAAACTCTCAATGAACAAGCTTAGAACGAGGGTTGGGAGCTCTGGGGGTGAATGGGGGCTGGCCTCGGGGGGATATGATGTTTAAATAGGGTGCAAACCCCTGAAACTTAGGGTTTCATCCCACAGCAGTGACTCGCCGAGTCCAGAATATGGACTCGCCAAGTCGCCAACTTAAACATGTCCCGGGTCCCGTCCTTACTCGGCGAGTCGGACCTATGACTCGCCAAGTCCAAGGCAAAAAGAAGGAGAATACTCAAATAAGATTTACGTACCAGGAACCAGGTGCTACAAATCTCCCCCACTTATTTTAGACTTCGTCCTCGAAGTCCGCTGCTCGACCTTGAAACAGCTCGGGTTAATGCTCCATCATCTCATCCACTGGCTCCCAAGTCCATTCCGAACCCTTGCGGTGCTACCATTGCACCTTCACTAGCTCCACTTTCTTGTTCCGCAAATCCTTCGACTTCCTGTCGAGGATTGCGATTGGGCGCTCAATGTAATTCTGACTGTCATCAACCTGAATATCCTCTTACGGCACTACCGCTGAATGGTACACTAGGCACTTCCGCAGCTGAGAAACATGGAAAGTGCTGTGGATCTGGCTGAGCTCGGCTGGCAGATCCAGCCTATACGCCACCTTGCCCACCCGGGCTACAACCCTGAACGGTCCGATGAATCTTGGGCCCAACTTGCCCCGCTTCCTGAATCGAATGATGCCTTTCCAAGGTGACACCTTCAGGAGAACCATATCCCCGACTTGGAACTCCAAGTCGGATCGACGCTTGTCGGCGTAACTTTTCTGCCGACTCTGAGCAGTCTGAAGCCTGCTCCAAACCTGCTGGATCTTCTCGGTCATCTTGAGCACCACTTCGGTGCTCCCCATGACTCTCTGGCCAACTTCACCCCAGCATATCAGGGTCCCGCACCTTCGTCCGTACAACATCTCAAATGGGGGACGGTCAATACTCGTGTGGTAGCTGTTGTTGTATGAGAACTCGGCCAGGGGAAGATAGGTATCCCAGCTACCACCGAAGTCTAGCACGCATGCCCGCAGCATATCCTCCAGAGTCTGGATGGTCCGCTCGCTCTGACCATCCGTCTGCGGGTGAAAGGCGGTGCTAAAATGCAAACGAGTGCCCAACTCGTCATGAAATCTCTTCCAAAATCTGGAAGTAAAACGCACATCCCTGTCCGAGATCACCGATACCGGCACCCCGTGCTGCGCCACGATCTCCCTGATATAGATGTCGGCCAATTTCTCGGCCGATATGCTCTCCTGAATCGGAATAAAATGAGCACTCTTGGTCAATCGATCCACGATGACCCAAATCGAATCCACTCCACGCGCGGTCCTGGGAAGCTTCGTAATAAAATCCATCGTGATATCTTCCCATTTCCACAGTGGAATATCCAACGGCTGCATCTTACCATGCGGTCTCTGATGTTCGGCCTTGACCTTCCTGCATGTCAAGCACCACTCAACGTGCCATGCCACATCCCGCTTCATGCAGGGCCACCAATAATCTAGACAAAGATCCCAATACATCTTCGTCGCCCCGAGATGAATAGAGAATCGGGACTTGTGCGCCTCCTCCATCAAAATCTGGCGCATGCCTCCGTGATACGGTACCTACACCCTACGGTGTAGTGTCAATAGTCCTCGGCTATCATAATCAAAGGAGGAAACCTGACCCACCACACGCTTGCTCTTCCGATGCTCCTCCTTGATAGCCTCCTATTGAGCCTCCCGAATTCGCTCTAACAGGAGAGTCACCACGGTCATCCTCATGCATACGTCCCTGATCGGCGCCGCCTTGCGGCTAAGCGCATCGGCCACCACATTGGCCTTCCCCGGGTGGTAGAGGATCTCGCAATAATAATCCTTCACCACGTCCAACCACCGACGCTGCCTCATGTTCAGATTCGGCTGACCCATGAGGTACCTCAAACTCTTGTGGTCCGTGTAAATGGTACATCGAACCCCGTAGAGGTAATGTCGCCAAATCTTGAGGGCAAAAACCACCGCCCCCAACTCCAAATCATGCGTCGGGTAGTTCGCCTCGTGAGGCTTGAGCTGCCTCGAGGCGTAGGCAATGACATGCCCCCTCTGCATCAATACCGCGCCCAACCCTGAAATGGACGCATCACAATAAACCACAAAATCCTCTACGCCCTCTGGCAGGGCTAAGATCGGCGCCTCGCACAATCTCTGTCACAGCGTCTCAAATGCAGCCTGTTGCTCGGGTCCCCATCAAAAGACCACAACTTTCTTCGTCAGTCGTGTCAGGGGTACGACTATCTTGGAGAAATCCTGAATAAATCTCCGATAGTAGCCCGCTAATCCCAGGAAACTCTGAATCTCAGATGGAGACTTCGGAACCTCCCATCTCATCACGCCCTCGACCTTGGCCGGATCGACCAGAATCCCGTTCTGGTTGACGAGGTGTCCAATAAATTGCACCTCGCGCAACCAAAACTCACACTTGGAGAACTTGGCATACAAGCTCTCCCTCCTCAGGGTCTCCAACACCTCCCTCAGATGTTCCTCATGCTCCTCCTGAGTCTTGGAATAAACCAAGATGTCATCGATAAAGACTATCACAGACCGATCCAGCATCAGTCTGCACACACGGTTCATGAGGTCCATGAACGCGGCAGGAGCATTGGTGAGCCCAAACGGCATAACCACAAACTCATAGTGGCCATAGCGCGTCAGAAACGCGGTCTTCTGCGTATCCTCCTCCCTGACCCTCATCTGATGATAACCCGAATGCAAGTCAATCTTGGAGAACCAAGATGCTCCCTGAAGCTGGTCAAAGAGGTCATCAATCTTCGGGAGTGGGTAACGGTTCTTCACCGTTACCTTGTTCAGCTCCCGGTAATCTATACACATCCGATGCGACCCATCCTTCTTTTTCACAAATAAGATCGGGGCTCCCCAAGGCGAACTGCTCGGACGAATAAATCCCTTGTCTAGCAGCTCCTGCAACTGCGTAGACAACTCCTGCATCTCGGGAGGAGCCAACCGATACGGTGCTTTGGCTATCGGAGCCGCACCAGGAACAAGGTGAATCCTGAACTCCAACTGTCGCTCCGGAGGTATCCCAGGTAGCTCCTCCGGGAAAACATTTGCAAAATCTCGAACCACCGGAACCTCGCTCACTGTCGCCTTACCCGCCTCCCGGGTATCCATCACATACGCGACATATCCTGTGCATCCCTGCTGAAGATAGCGCCTAGCCCTCGCTGCTGAACATACAGTGGGTCCACACTGCAGCCTCTCGCCATGAATCACTAACTCTCCCCCGCTTGGGGTCCTGGCCTGCACTAGCTGCTGCACGCAATCTATCACCGCCTCATTAGGGCTCAACCAATCCATGCCAATAATCACCTTGTTCCCGCGCAACGGAATAGGAACCAAGTCTACCAAGTAACGCTCCTCAAACAAACGCAGAACGCAATCTCGAAACACCATCGATGCTCGCACCGATCGATCATCAGCAATCTCTACCTCTAAAGGGCAATCTAACTCGCCCGAAGTCTCATGAAACTTCTTGCTAAGAGCAAGAGAAACAAACGATCGGGATGCACCCGAGTCGAACAATACCTGAACTGGGATGTCGTTCACATGGAACGATCCTAATGCATTCATATACATACGGAGCACATATCAATATCATAACATCATAAAAATAAGATAGAGGGAAAGAATCATACCCGTCACCACATCGGGGGCGGCGCGTGCCTCCTCGGTAGTCAACTGGAATGCTCGGCTCCTCACCACCGGAGCCTCTGCCTTGCCCTGCCGTCCATCCATGATCCGCAGGGTCGCTGGAGCTGGCGCCTTCACCGGCGCTGAAACTGTCAACTGCGGGCAATTGGCCTTCTTGTGGCCCCTCTGGTTGCATGGGAAACACAGCAACTCCGATGTCTGAATAACTGCTGCTGGAGCAGTGCAATCCCTGCTAAAGTGCCCAGACTTTCCGCACTTGTAGCAGCCTGATGATCCCAACCGGCACGCTCCCTCGTGCGCCTTTCCGCATTTCCTGCAGCGTCCCCGTCCCTGTTGGCCTTTCGGCTCCGCATCTGATCCCTTGGGCTTCTTCCCCAAAGCCCCTCCTGACTGACCCTCTTCTGCCTTCCGTTTCTGGATGTGCTCCAAATCTATCTCCCTCTCCCTCGCCCTGGCGATCATAGAGTCCAAGGTAGGCCAAGCCGAAAAGCTAACATGCTCCCGGATGTCAGCTCGTAGCATATCATGATAACGAGTCCTCCTCATATCCTCGTCACCAGCATACTGGGGTACCACCAAAGCCCTCTCCTGGAACTTGGCGGTGATCTCTGCCACAGTCTCCGTCGTCTGTCTCATGTCTAGAAACTCCTTGGCCAGCTGTTGAAGCTCGACAGCCGGCACAAACTCTGCCCTGAACCTGGTCACAAAGTCCGACCAGGTCATAGCCTCGATAGTTGAGGCTCCCAACGACTCACCCACTGACTCCCACCAATCCCGAGCTTGGTCCCGTAAACACCCTGCTGCATACCTCACCTTCGACCCCTCGAGGCAGAAGCTAGTCAACTGTGCAGACTCGATGTCTGCAGTCCATCGCCTGGCAGCAATAGGGTCTTTCACCCCATGGAAATCCGGCGCACCACTGCCCCTGAAGTCCTTGAAGGACAGTGTGCAAGATACCGACTGGCTAGATGCCATATCACTCCTGAATGCCCGAAGGCGATCCTCCATCAACTCGATGATCCCTTCCTTGATCGACCCAAAGAGAATGGGGGTCGACTCAAGGATGCCTCTGGTGATCTCTGACGCGATGAACTCGCGTAGTCCCTCATCTACCGGCTCGGAACCTGATCCCGAACCTGACCCCTCTCCTGAACCGCCATCTACCAACCTCAATCGAAGTACCACCATTCTGCAATACATCACAACAATCATTAGAGATACTGATACTTCCTGAGGGATCACAATTACTTACAAGTTCCCTGGTCTGGTCTTGGCCTTCCTTGGTTCGGGTACGGATCCTCTGCTTTCAGTAGTACGGGCCCATACTACCTTCCACATCTATCCGTACCTTCTTCAAGGACTGCCTTGACTCCACCAGATCCCCTTCACTATTGCTGATCACTACTATACTCATCCCAGGCTCGCCCTAGGGAAATTTCCGACTCTACTCGATCCAGTTCTCAACTGCTGCAGACCTCCTTGTAATGCCAATTAGCCATTACCCGAATACCATCACATGCAACGAGACTCAGATAATCCTTCGAGTACCCGACTTGTCCCTACAACGGTTGGACTCAAACAAGAGCTGCACAGTAGGATCAAATCCGGTACTCTAAGATTATTCAACCCTGATCACATGTGACGTGACGTATTCGCCTAATGGCTAATTCCCATTATTCGGAGTCCCACGTAGCACGAAGCAAGCAACATTCAGACAAGGGAAACAACCTCAAGCAATTCCGCTCTCATAGAGGGAAACTGAACTAGCACACAGTGCTAACTCATACTATCAGGCACAACCCTAACAGGCTACCCTACTGCTGTCCACTCGATACTAGCATGCAATTCTCATACAGCTGGAACACATAAAGCAGGCACATAAGGCATCACTCCTAGATCCTTAGTCCTATTCTAGCATGCTGTTCTACAAAAGCTGATAAACATAACATAAACTTGTATGGGTACTTTGGGGAATACTTACTTGAGCTCGGTCGGTCGCGCACATCACACACTCCGATCTTTCTTAAACTCTTTTATCAATTCTAGAAAACATTTTTTTTAGAAAATCTCTTAATCCCTCGATTTGAGTCCAGACACCCCCGAAGGTGAGTCCGAATCCCTCAAACCAAGGCTCTGATACCAACTTGTAACGACCCAATTTTCACATCCAAAAATTTCGTTTTAAAAACATTACTTTAGAAAACATCAACAGTTAAAAACATTGTTTGATCAACCATAATACAACGTAGACCATGTCTAAAAGTCAAATCATACAAACTATCAAAATATCAGAGTATAAATCCCAGAAAATCTCGTAAGTGCGGAACCCAGTGTGTGTGTATGATGTGCCGCTACCGCGCCGGCTCTTTCCCCTTCGACGAAGAGGTACCTGAAACCAAAACTGTAACTGTAAGCACAAATCTTAGTGATTTCCCCCACTGTACCACATACCATATAATCACATAACATACACATATTGTCGGGCATATCTGGGTGCCCGACCTACCCCTTCAGCCCTCTCGACCGGACATTGCCTAGCATATCTGGGTGCTGGCCTCCCCTTCGGTCCTCTCGACCGGATACTGCCTAGCATATCTAGGTGTTGGCCTCCCATTCGGTCCTACCGACCGGATACTGCCTAGCATATTTGGGTGCTGGCCTCCCTTCGGTCCTACCGACCAGATATCTCGGGGATTATCTCCCCCTACTGTCACTAGCACATAGCATCGTATCATACTAGCACGTAAACACAACACAGGTAGTAGTAATCCCTAGATGAATATCACAGAGACAATCATCTACATACAAATCCTATTAGTGAGCCGGCATTGTGGCCGTAGACCCACCGCTACTGGAAGGTAACTCACCTCGAAGTAGCTGTTGATCTGATTGGGAACTGACTGTCTACTGCTGCTGCTCCGGAAATCCTCCGGCTGCAATTCTCACAACACACTCAATCAAACACTGCTAACTGTCTTTTGGGTAAAATGACCATTTTACCCCTGATCATGCCCCAAGTCAAAGTCATAGTCAACTTTCAGTTGACCCGACTCGCCGAGTTGGCTTTCCAACTCGCCGAGTCCCTACCCAAACGTTTGCCCTGAATCCCGTTTCTACTCGTCGAGTTAGGCGACGACTCGACGAGTTCTCCTTCTAAACTGATATTCAAGTCCTTCATCCTACTCGCCGAGTTGTATGAACAACTCGTCGAGTTCATCTTCATCCGATGAACACCTATGCTAAGACTCGCCGAGTTGTATGAAGAACTCGTCGAGTCTGTTCTTGATCTAAGGAGATTGTCTTGAACTCGCCGAGTCAGGGCATTGACTCGCCGAGTTTCTCCATAGACGAGTTCAGCTTCCGACTCACTGAGTTACACCCCGTGACTCACTGGTCACTCGACACTACGAAAGGGGGACAAACTCGGAGACTTGCGAACCGACTCGCCGAGTCGTTACCATGCAACCACTAACTACACGGATTTGCTCGATTCCAGTCCATTCCATTCACAGATCTAGGTTCCTAGAGCATGAATCACACATAAAGTTTCCAACTTTACGTGTAGATATTCACCCATAAGGGTTTTAGGGTTCAAAATGCACCCAAAAGGGTAGATCCAGGGTCTTCATGCAATGAGGGTCCATAAAAGCAACAGATCTGAGCTCCTGGAGCTCAACCATGCCTAGATCTAAGGGCCAATCAGCTTATTACGAAATAATTTGCACATACAAACTTGGGGATTGGCTCAAGAATGACTTAAATAAGTAATAGGCATAGAAACAGGGGGAAAATGGATTATACCTCAAAGGAACTGCTGAGGGAGTACAAAGATGTCTGGATTCCTTCCCTTCCTCTTGATCTACTTCCCCTTTTGCCTCAAAACCTTCAAGAACACACAACAATTGCTTCAAACTCTCAATGAACAAGCTTAGAACGAGGGTTGGGAGCTCCGGGGGTGAATGGGGGCTGGCCCGGGGCGGATATGATGTTTAAATAGGGTGCAAACCCCTGAAACTTAGGGTTTCATCCCACAGCGGTGACTCGCCGAGTCCGGAATATGGACTCGCCGAGTCGCCAACTTAAACATGTCCCGGGTCCCATCCTTACTCGGTGAGTCGGACCTATGACTCGCCGAGTCCAAGGCAAAAAGAAGGAGAATACTCAAATAAGATTTACGTACCAGGAACCTGGTGCTACAATAGTGATCTTTATGAGTAAGAGGGTTGAGAGAAATAATGTAGGATATGAGAAGCGAAGTGTTATTTTATATATTGATGAGAAAGATTGAGTCCTATATATAGAGGCTCAAAGATTACACATGTTCAACTATCTAAAAATAGCCATGCAAGGCATAGTAGATAAAAGAGGGTGTTTTAAATAAAACATATAAAAAGCTAAACTAAGAAGACTGGATAGTGAACTGCGGATGATGATGACTTCGGATGCGGTAGCTGAACTGACTTGACTGCGGATCTTGTAAGGCTGTGGTAGGTCAAGTTTAAGAGGGTCACTTTTATGATTCAACAATTTCCCCTAACTGACCTCTTCAACTTGACTTCAGTTATCAAGTTTTAGGAACTTGATTAGAATCCACCAAAACTTTCTTACATTCTCTACCCAGGTGATTCTCCTTGAAATTTCGAACCTGACTTCGACAGCTGTGTGTTTGGACTTTTGAACTGTAGTTCGACAAACTTCAAGTTGCTTCCTTGTGAGACAATTCATGGCAGTCATAGGAATGAAATATTTGGTTTCATTGAGTTGCTTTTGAAAATGACTCCAAGATCTGGGAAGTATTTTGCACCCAAAGATCTCTCTTTATATCCTTCAGTCAGCATTAGAGCGGGGTCTAGAGGTGGTAGATCGAACTTTTTGGCAAGGGCAGGGTGAATGTCTGCATCAATCTTTGCGAAGTCACAGACACTTTCCCTTAGGAATGTGCTCACCCTTTCAAACGCTATCTTCATATTTGGATACTTTTCTACTTTGTTTTGGAACACATTTGCTATCAGGAAGACTTCTTTTGGATTCATACATAGGAAGTCAGCTTGGGTGCGGACGTAGTCCTGATTCCTTCTTGTAAGAGTATACTGGATGAAGTCAGCTTCAATGAATTTCTGGGGTTTAAAGTTCTTGACTGCGGATGGTCTATCATTAGCATGGAATCGATTAAGTCTTTTGAATTCCATGGGCAGTCTCTTGTGATCAGGTAAACTACGGTCAAATTGCTCAAATACGGTGAAGTATTTTGCATTGGGGGATATTGGAACATCCCAGTAACCGTCAGATGGGGGTTCATCAAAGGTAAGGTAGGGTTTGTAGTCATCATCTAATAGTTTGCGGTGAGGATTAATCCAAGAATTTACTAAGGATTCATCCACCGCTGAACGACCGACGAGCGATTTTTACAACCTTGATAAAAATAGAAATTGATTTTTCTTTTAAATATGACTTTTTACAAAACTACCCTTACTAATTAAATACGAGTCATTGTATGTATTAGGACAATTTGGTCATTTTATAATGGAACATCTTCTAGGCGCCATAATGTTTTCCAACGAAACTCGTTGTTTCAGTCCTTCACTCTTATTTCAGTCACTTTAAAACAAACCCAATTTAAAAATTCTGACAGACAAAAAACCCTAAAATTAATTTCACAGAATTGTTATCTTAATGAATTTTTATTATTATGGAAGCCAATACTTCTTCTAAGATTCAATCAAGAAATCAAACAAAATCGCTAACAGACATGCGATTTGAAGTGATGGAGAAAATAATAGTCGAATTGGCAAAAATTTCAGCAGTCGAGGCTTTCAGGATGAAGAGTGTGTAAGTTTTTCCTTTGATCATTCTATTTCACAAGTTTATTTGAGTTGTCTTTACATTATGGAGCGAATATTGTGTTTCTTTTGTAGTTGCAGATTCTTCAACGAGGCAGGAAAAACAGATGAAGTATATAAACATATGGAGTTAGATGGATTACGATTTCATGTTTGGTCTGACTAGAAACATGCAGTTGTCAATAAATGCATAGAGATGAGAAACCCAAATATTCTATTCATGAATGGATTGGTAAGTTGTTATATATATGCATAGTAGTAATTAATCAGTTACTTGTTTTGCATAACTTTAACTAGAAATTATGTGTTTAATGTTTTTTTCAGATGAAGTTATTTTTCTTAGAAGTTGAACATGAAGGGAAAACGATGCTTAAAGAAGCATCTGCATTGGGACATTTGGATTCAACATTTGTCTAGGGAATGATGCTGATGGCTGAAGGGAGACATAGGAAGCATGAAGCTGAACATTAAGGGAAAACGATGCTTGAAGAAGCATCTGCATTGGGACATATGGATTCAACATTTGTCTTGGGAATGATGTTGATGGCTGAAGGGAGACATAGGAAGCAGGAAGCCTTGGACATGTTGAACAATGCTTACCGCAAAGCAAAAGGTAAGTGGAATCTTGGAGCAACTTATTCTAAGGTTCCTTTCCACTTAAATAGGGAGGGGAGGAAACATGTACACTTCCATGGCTTCCATAGATCTTGTGCATTGCATAAGTCTATAGTTTGTGTGTCAGACGCTTTTGTGAATGGATACAAATGGGTGTTTATGTGTGAATTTTGTTTATGGGATGCTTGTTTCGTTAGGTTTTCTAGTGAGTTTGGTATAATTTATGAGTAGTTTGTTGATATGTACGTTCATATTATGACAATTAATGCTATGTAGATTCTTTTCGTTTAAAATACGAATATATAGTGATTTACTTGATAAGGAATTATTTGATGTTGTTACTTGATTAGTAAGTATGTTGTGTTGTTAATAAGGGACTAAAAGAGTTTTTGTTTGGAATGATGTTTAAATAATGTATTTTGGACTTTTAATATTAGTGTTTATATTTTGTTGTGATTATAGTTGTCTGTAGCAAATGTTTTCTCTTTCCTAGTATTAAATACATATAAAATACAATTGTAAAGGCATAAACAAACATGTATTTTATTTTGGACTTGGTAATTTGGTTTAATATCAACTAGTGGAGAATCCATGCTTTGCATATGGTAAAATTGTAAAGGAATAAATATAGGGACTAAAAGTGGCAACAAAGAAAAAGTATTGTGGCTAAAATCAAAGTAAAAAAAAGTTACTATAAACATAAGGACTAAAAGTGGCAACAAAAGAAAATTATTGTGTCTAAAATCTAAGGTAAATAAGTTTACTGTTAAAATCTTGTTCCACTTTTAATATGTATATGAGTACATGAATATATGCTAGTAATTTGGTGAAATGTTAATATAAATGTATTACATTATGGATTATGATATATATGTTATTTTTGTCTTTTTCATTTCAACAATCAAAAGTCCAATGTTACCTAGCTATAAAAGGCTATAATATTTGAATATGTGTTTTGACACAAATACCCTTAGTATTCACATATTTGGAATTATTTCAGGGGCAATTTGGTCTTTTTGCACTCAAAATTGTTAAGGTGCCATCATACCTTTGACGTCACGCCGACGTTCCTGTTCTTCAACCATTCAGAACATCTCAACTTTTCCGGACGATAAATCTGCATACAAACACAAAATCCCCCAAATCGTCAAAGGATAATCGTTCTAAAAAATGATGTTCTCCAATAATAGAGACTCTTGTACTCCTCTCGTCCAGATCAACATAAAGTAAGTTTTTTTCCATACCCTGTTACACTGTCTTTCATAGTTATGCTTAATTTAAAAAAAAATTGAAATCAACTACTCCAATGTGTATTTTGTAAGTAGAATGTCGAATACTAGAATTCGCCGTTCGTTAGATGATCTCCCACTAGAGCTTTAGAGTCGGATATTTGTAGTATTGGGGTCACAATCTGTGAAAGACATTGTCTCTGCAAGACTTTGGTAATTCTCAATAAACATCAACTAATGAATGTATATTTGATGAAATAAAACTTTATTTGTTTGTTATTTACTATGTATTTAAATTTTTGAAGTTCAAAGAAGATGTATGAAGCAGGGGGTGATCCTTAAGTGTACAGAACAACATGCATTGACATGTTTTAAGGAATGGGTCACAAAAATCTAAAAGATGATTTATTTATACACGCATGTGCATTGCATAATAACATTGAAGCCATGTTCAGAAAAGGAATTGTATGTGTAGTTTCAGTAATTATACGTAATCTATACCATTTATTAATATTTAGTGTCATTGATGTTATATATTGACATTGTTATTCTATAAACAGGATGAGTGCTTTTATTATGGCAATTTTGATTTAGGAATGACTTTGTTAAGACAAGCAACAGATGAAGATCATCTTGAGGCAATTTATTTTCTTGGAATGATCTACATTTCAAGAGGGCCTCATCAATGTCATGAAGGTATGTATATACGGTATATATGTAAATTAAATTATATATAGTTAATTAAGGCATGTTTGTAGTTAGGATTAATTGATGGATATTTTAATGTGTAGGTTTACAATTACTTGATGCCTATTTTGGTTGGGCAGTTACGGATGATGGGGAGTACACGGGTGTTGTTGATAGTGCCAAAGACTTGCTGCGGGCTGTTGATGTTGTTCATTGACTTACAATGAATAACATCATATTCCAATGTGAAGACCCACGTCATTCTGTTAAATGTGCATTGCCAATAGGCCATGAAGAGGATGATGATCGACAAAGATATTGCACGGTTTGTCGTTGGTATGTAGAGTATGGTAGGTTTTGTATATTTCTTAAAAATATTAATGGTTGATAATAGAATGGACATTGAATATTAGTGTTCTTATTGTATTGTATATGAAGTTGTATAGTACTAGTATAATTTTATTTTGGTTTTGTGTTTACATCGTTATGTTAAAAGGGCCTTTTAGTCATTTTTGCTTGCTATGTTGTTTGAGTAGGATGAAGTATATGTAAAACCCATGTTATTTTTTTGATGAAGTATAGTTAATGTAATTAAAAATAAGTTTGTAATGAATTCGTTATTAAGGAAAATAATCTACATAGATTATATATACTTTAACATGCCCGGTTAATGTAATTAAAAATAAATTTGTAATGAATTCGTTGTTAATTATTCATTATATACTATGTTTTCAAGAAATTATATGCAACTTGATTAGCACAACTGGCTTAACCGCGCCCTTTTCTAGCATAAGCTTAAGTTCGAGTCTGCTTGCCAGCAATATCTACTTTATAATTCATTTTTACATTTTTTAGCCATTAGTTTATGCCACATATTACCAATTCAAAACAATTTCATTGAAACCATATCTTAAAAATTCCAATTATCATAATAATAGTTCATCCATAGTATAACAAAATTAATTAAGCATACAACATTCCAACAAATGACGTCACAAATTAGCTATGCGTTTTGTTCTATAGCAAAACAAGCAAACGAAATCATATTCCATAGCAGAATTCCCTAGCAAATACCTACGAATGGTACTTCCGTAGCAATTCAACTATGAAATTGGTTTCCGTCACACACTCCGTTGCATAGTAACCACGATGATGAATTCCATAGCAGCAGTACAACGGAAACTGATTTGGTAAAAAATGTCGTTGGAAAATTGCTACGAATTTTTGTTCCATAGAACTATCGGTAGCATAATACCAACAGATATGGAGTCGGTGGCATTTTGCCTAGCAACTCCCAGTCTCCCACTCTCACAACCAAAAATAAAATTCGTAGACAATGTGGTAGCAACATTACTATGGAACGACATTTCATAGCATGATCCATTGCAGATTAACAATGAAAATACGTTCCATAGCGATCTTCCCTAGCAAAATCGCATTTTTCTTGTAGTGATTTCCCGACAAGCGCCTATGTGGTGAAAGTTGCACTTGTTGCATTTGGGTAGGTTCCCGACATATTGTATCAATGGCGTTGGAGCGGCAGGGGTAGTGACAGCGTGAACAACAACAATTTTTTGTTTCTTGGTGGGGTCATGTGCCGGTTGGTTCTTTTTTTTGTTCTAGAACTTTCTTTTATTGTCTCCCCTTTCGTATGCTCGAGGATAGTGGCCATTATGCCTTGGCGGACTCGATGATCGATGAGTCTCTAGGCCAAGGGTTCCGCACTGTCAAAAGTAATCGGGTTTGAAGCTAACACGTTCCCTTGAATCTGGGAGGGGGGGGGGGGGATAGTCTCCAGATGTATCTCTCCACCTTTTTACTCTCCATGGTGACCATCCCAGGACATAATACAGCTAGATCACTGAATCTGGCAGTATAGGCTGCGATGTCAGAGCCTGTCATTTTAAGGTTCTACAGCTCTTGTTCCAGTATTTGCACTTCGCCCCTTGGGTAATACTCTTCCAGCATTAAAATCTTCAAATCCTCCCAGCTCATCGAATTAGCCACTAGGAGGGTCAATGACTTGACATGGTCGTTTCACCAGGTAAGGGCCCTGTCAGAGAAAGTGCAAGTTACGAATTTGACTTTTCTTTCTTCAGGGCACACACAAATTTCAATGATTGATTCAATTTTCTTGAACCATTGCATCAGAGTGATGACATCTTCGCTTCCATTGAGGGATTTTGGTTTGCCATTAGTGATGTCTTTGTAGGAACATTCCCTTGAGCATCCATGACTGTCTCCTTGGTTAGAATTTGTAGTACCATTTCCTACCCCACTGGTACCGTTAGTGCTGATTTGTGACATGGTGGCCGCCACAACGGTTGTTACAGCAGCCTGTAAAACGGCAGGGTCGAATTGTGGAGGTGGTGGCGGTGGTGGAGGTGTTGTTGTGGTGTTGTTGAAAATCCTGTTCGATTTGTGTGGTGGCATTCTTGTGCCATAAGGTTAAAGACAAAATAATGGTAAGTCTTCAGTAGTGGTTATAAGTCGGATATCATTGAACTAGTTTATATCAGTGTTGTATGTATTGTGTTCCGACTTTTAAAGTATTTGCGTGCAATTCATAATAGAAGTCCATGAAAAATAAACATATGAATTTTAATAGTGATGCCTCAAATGAAAATTTGTGACTTGATCCATACCAGGTCCTTCTAAAATCACTTGGTGTATAAAAGTTATATATAATTAAGATTGAATAGACCGTCGAATAAGTGGTTCTACCGTAATCCCACAACCAAACAAGGAACAGGACTTAAAGCGGACTCACAAATCCTAAGTCTATCGGATCTTAATTATATATGACTCTGATGTATACACTAAGCAATCATAGATTTACCATAAGTAACCAATTTGTAAAAACAAGGTTATGAAATTAGTGGTAACACTCCTAATGAAATATAATGCATGCCAATTTCATTGATATAATTTATTACATAGTGTTTGGAAAATTTGACCTTGATGCAGTTCTACTTTACATTAATGTAAGGGAAAATTTTGATAGCATCACGAACCCTCGAATAGCATAGTCACTTAGTTGCAGGGTCGAATCTATATGTAGAAAACAGTAGCATCAACGCTTACTTGTATACCTAGTCTATATCATAATATGAGTTGTGTATGCACTACTCACGATGGGTGTTGCTTTGATGGCTATGAAATTAAGATATGTGTAACATCCCGTTATTTTCTTGTAAAGTCAACCCTAGTCAATCAAAGTCAAACTTGGGTCAACTAAAGTCCTCTTTGATATATTGGATATTATTAAGTTTAGTATAATAACCTTTGCATGTTTAAAACACTAAGAATATTAAATGTATAAGGAAGGAATAAGTTGGATCCGACTAATTTCGCATTATCTTTCTTCGTTCTTTTCCTTCGGACCAAGAAACCTCGCAGCCGTGAGCATGCTAGCCGACTTCGGAGCGTGAACGAGACCGGGAACGGCTTTGGGCCCTGATCGCTTCGGACCGTGTACAAGGTTCATGGCTGTGAACCCCTCGGACCGTGAACCCTCACATACATATACTTTTTAGCTGACTTTTAGCTCATTTCTTCACTTTCAAAACACAATTCCAACCTTCTCTCTCAAGTATCATCAAGCTAGAACATCCTCTCTCCTCAAGATCATGCTAGAATCATCCTTTCTTATCATTTCAATTGATAATCACTAGTTCTTCACAAGATATAATAGGTATCTTTTCATGATCTTGTTATCGTTTCAAGAACATCATTCAATCTTCTTATAAACCCAATAATTTCACTAGTTTACACGAAGAACACGCGAAGAACATGAAGAAAACCCATCATAAAACCCTTGAATCTTAATATAAGTGTGCTTAGGATCATCAAGTGTTCATAATCCTTCAAGAACTCCTGGCCGTGAACACTTTCAGGGCCGTGAACCCTTCATGAGTCTTGGGCCGTGAACACCTCTCCTGGTCGTGAACACCATTCAGCTTCTATTTTAGCTTCGAACACTCCTATTTGTAAGTTATACTTACAAATTAGTCCATTCTCTAATTATTCCAATGATTATTTTAGCTAATTGGTTTCATATATGCTATACAAATCACTATATAGGACTTGTTTTCCTACGGGATTACACTTGTGGAACTAAACATCCTATATCAAATTATCAATAGAATCACCCTCCAAGAGGTGAGTTCATACCCCCCGTCTATTCATAGTTTTTACTGTTTTAAGGGGGGGGGGAGGGGGGAGGGGGGATACAAGTCTAAAAGCAGGACATTTGTGTTACAAGCAAATGAGTTCAAAATATATTCCCAAAATGAATTTCAATGGTCATCAAATCAAATGTGTTTAAATTATGTTAAAAGGACATCAAGTCATCAAAAGTATTTCAAAATGTTAAACTCTTTAAGTGATTTTATAAACTTATATTTTTCCCCAAAAGTCATATATATATATATATATATATATATATATATATATATATATATATATATATATATATATATATATATATATATAAGATTTAAAAGGCTTAGGACTGATAACTCACTTTGGTTCCTTTTCCGTGTTTGGATGTGGGATTATAGTACCAATTATTTGTGTGAATGTCATTTAAATTTTACTTATATATATATATATATATATATATATATATATATATATATATATATATATATATATATATATATATATATATATTGTATATGTATATAAATATAAAAGTTATTTCATTCAGTTCGAATACCCTTTGTAACATGTTGAGCAAGGGGTTGTATTCATAAACAGTTAGTACCAATTCAGAAAGTACATTTACATTATAATTGGTATAATTTATGATTCATAGAACATTAATTCATGATTCACGTATACTAGAGTACACCATTTTACAAGAATAAGGATTTGTTTCAAAACTAATCAAGGGTTTACTACTTTCAAATATATGTTTAAGAGTACTAATTCAGGAGCAATTTCATCAGCTACACACAAAAGTCTTTTGGCTATCTTTTCTATAGACCGAGTGACAATGTTGTCTACGTTGCTAAAAGAAGAGTTTTCCGAGAAAGGGAATTGATAAGACAAGAAGACAGTGGGAGGCAAATTGGACTTGAAGAGATTCAAGAGCAAAGCGATGAAGGAACCTCTAACACTAGCACTCAACCCGAGGAGGAAACTCCTGTTGAGCCCGTTGACGAGTCCTTACCTCTTAGACGTACTAGTAGGGTTAGTGTTCAACCCCAGTTTTATGGTTTTCATATTACTAATGAAGGGGATACGTTTATTAGTGATGAAACACTAATGAATTTGGACGAACCTAGCAGCTACAAGGAAGCCATGGCAGGCCCGGAGTCTGCTAAATGGAAAGGGGCGATGGACAGCAAGATTCAGTCCATGTACGACAACCAAGTTTGGAATTTTGTTGACAACATACCGGGTCGTAAGACAATCGGGTGCAAATGGATCTTCAAGAAGAAGACGGACATGGATGGGAAAGCGCATACTTATAAAGCGCGATTGGTTGCGAAGGGCTTTACTCACACTCCCGGAGTTGACTATGATGAGACCTTCTCACCAGTTGCGAATATAAAGTCTATTAGGGTAATGCTCGCAATAGCTGCGTTTCATGATTATAAAATATGGCAGATGGACGTGAAAACCACTTTCCTTAATGGAAAGTTGGCTAAGGATGTTTATATGCATCAGCCAGAGGGTTTTGTCGATGAGAAGCATCCAAATAGAGTATGCAAGCTTGAGAAATCTATTTATTGATTGAAACAAGCGTCTCGCAAATGGAATCTTTGTTTTGACGAGAAAGTTAAAAACTTTGGCTTTCTGCGAAGCGAAGATGAATCTTGTGTATATGTCAAAGCCAGTGGGAGTATAGTAAGCTTCCTTGTATTGTATGTCGATGACATACTGCTCATAGGAAACAACGTCCCAACCTTGCAGGAAGTCAAGTCCTAGCTTGGGAAATGTTTCGCTACGAAAGACCTCGGAGAGGCTGTTTATATTCTAGGAATAAGGATAGTAAGAAGCAGAGAAAAGAGACTGATAGGACTCAGTCAGGATACATACTTGGATAAGGTACTAAAACGTTTTAGTATGGAAAATTCCAAGAAAGGGGAGTTGCCAATCCAAAGCAATACCAAGCTGAGTAAAACTCAAAGCCCGAGTACAGAGGCAGAGATAGTCGATATGAGTCGAGTACATTACGCTTCCACAGTAGGCTCTATCATGTATGCTATTACTTGTACTCGCCCTGATGTGGCCTTCGCTTTGAGCATGGTCAGCATCAAGGGATCCCTGGTAGAGCTCATTGGATTGCAGTTAAGAATATTCTTAAGTACCTACGAAGTACCAAGGAATGGTTTCTAGTCCTCGGTGGGACTGATGACTTATGGTTACGAGGGTATAGTGACGCTAGTTTTCAGACGGATCGGGATAATTACTGATTGCATTCGGTCTGGGTCTTTACCCTAAACGGAGGAGCAGTGACTTGGAAAAGTTCCAAGCAGGAGACCGTAGCTGATTCAACTTGCGAATCAGAGTACATTGCAGCGAGCGAAGTGTCAAAGGAGGATATATGGTTGAAGAACTTCATTGGAGACCTTGGAGTTATGCCATCCATAAAGGAGCCGATGGAAATTTTCTGTGATACTGAAGGAGCGGTTGCTTTAACCAAGGAACCAAGAGATCATGCTAGATCTCGACATATCGACAAAAAATACCATTTTATCAGATATCGAGTAGAAGAGGGACTCCTCGTTGTGAAGAGGGTATCATCAGAAGAAAACCTAGCACATCCCCTTACGAAGGGACTAAGTAGGGTCAAACACTTGCAGCACGCTAAGAGCATTGGGCTAAAGGATGATATAAGTTTGAATTAGATAGGAAACGTGTAATAAATATTTTGTACTTGACATTTGATGAATAAATAAAGTTGTGTCATTTATAAGTAAAGCTACTATCTTGTGTTGGTTATTTATCTATTGTTTCAATTTTTCATGTTTTGACTTCCTGAATGATAGGATTATTCGAACAGTCCACAATTGTTCATATTTTGGAATTAGATATGAATGAAGACTGTCATGAATTGTTTGTTGATTGTACAAAAGGTTTTGGGCATAGCAAAAGTTTGCTGCAAAGTTCATGATTGCTTATGAATATGATTTGAGCATTGGAATAAACCCGCGTTTTCTATATCACTTCGTGGTGTTTTGCCTTAAATGATCGCAAAATGATAATATCATATAGTCTTAAAACTTAGAGATATGGTTGTTGTTTGTTGGTTGGTTATGCATTGATAATGTGTAAACGCATTAGTAACTTGATGCTATAAAACACATTGTTGTGCATGATTTGATTAGTAAATAATAGATGCATATGAGTCGAAGTTGATCTTTTCCTTTTATTCTATGAGAATAAAGGTGATATCTTGGCCACTTGATGATTTGGTTTGACTTATGTGTCGGGCCCAGTCAGAATGAAGTTGATGTGTTCAACTAAATTCTATGTTAAACAAATATGGAATTGAGGAACAACTGCTGGACGATAAGCATTGTCAGCATGATTTCTAGAACAGAGCATTATACGATCCCTTATCTGAAGGACAATTTGCTGATCAAAGTTGATAGCGATGTATAAGAGCTACAATTGCTGACCGGATTCTAAAGTCGTCTGTGAGATATAGTTACTAGACTTATCCAAGTGGGAGAGTGTTGGATAAGTGTCTAAGCCCGTAACTCTATTTGGTATGTACTTGACCCGGTTGTGCATGGTCCTTTTGGGTTGCCTTCTCCAAAGCAACTTGACAAGGTAATTTAAGGAGAGAGAGAGAGAGAGAGAGAGAGAGAGAGAATATTATGGTTTATTTATATATTATAAGAATAATATGTTAAAGGAGAAATCATATTTATTTAATTATTATTAGTCATAAATTAATTAGGAATTAATTTGGTGACTAAAAGAGATTAACTGAATAGAGGGGCATAAATTGTCAAATGTATGATAGTTTGGTTTTGGGCTGGGAAACCTAATGGACTAAGGAGGGGGGGGGGACGAAATTATGATGGGGATCCATCATATTTTCGTCCAAGGCCCTAATCTAGAAGGTTCCTTGGGCTGCTTGGTGATTAAGTTGTCCATTAGGGTTTAGACTGAAACCCTAACAGCCTGCAGTATAAATAAGACCCGTAGACAATGAAAATCGGATACACTTGATTCAAAGAGAACCCTAGGTCTGATTTTAGCATCTTTCACCCTCTTTCATATTGCCTTCTTTCTTGTGGGGTTTGTGAACCATTAGAGGACTTACAATTGTGACTCTAAGCTCAAGATCAAGAAGATTACAAGGATTTCAAGCTACTTGAAAGAGTTAAAACACTTAGATCTGTTGTTATGATGTTATTTTCGAATTATATATGATAGATCTAGGGTTGCAAGTCTTGGATTCAAAGCATGTACAATAGAGAAACCTAGATCCAAGCATTAGGGTTTGTATGAACACAGGATTGTTCTTATGCATAAAACCAATAAAGTTGGCTAGTTATGAGATATTTAGCCTTCCTCTAGGAGTGAGGATTGAGCGCTCGCTTATGCTTATGTATATTGTTAGGGCATTGTGATGATACTTGATGCAAATATGGGTAGGTGTGGATGGTAGTATGGGCTCGTACTACTGAAAGCACAGGACCCATGCGTCTAACATGGAAGTCACAACCCCTAGGGTTTAAGTTGGATTTGGTTCCCCGTTATTTGTACGGATTATCTAATATCTTCCTGGTGTATTTTCAATATGGTGGTTATGAAGCGATTTGAGACCGGATCTAGATCAGGATCAGGAGCTGGCAGCCAGGATAGGCCAACGTTGACAGAGGATCGTGTAGGGAGATCATTTGTGAGGAGGTAGTCGAGATTGTCCGGGGTCAGATTCCGAAGATGTTTGGATCTATCAAGACCCCCATGATGGAGTATTTTGATGACATATATGCAGCCATTGTTGAGACCACGACTATTGCAACCTCCACAACCGTGGTGGCTGTAGGAACGGGGACAGGGCGAGCTTTTCATTACCGGGACTTCGATAACAGAAGCCCCCGACTTTCGATGGGACTCAGGACCCTATCATAGCCATGAAGTGGCTGTCTAACGTGGAGGGATGTTTCTTCATGTGCTCGTGTCCTGCTGACCAGAAGTTCAGGTGTGCTCTGAACCTGTTGAGGTCTGGAGCAAAGACAAATGGAGGTTGATCACCGGGTCGTATACCGATGATCAAAGAGTTGCGGTTACTTGGGAGCAGTTCAGGGACATGTTCCGCGCAAGTAGTTGAGATTGTGATGGACATATGCATCAAAAGCCCCAAACATCTCATTATTGATTGTCCCACGTAAGATTTCGTGAGAAAAACTTAAAAAATCATTCATAAGTAATGAATGAGTACAAAAAACAAAAATGACTTTTTTGCAACAAAAAAATAATTAAGGATTAAATGTGTACATAACTATTAAAAACTAATTGTGTATAAAGTGATAAATATATTCCCCTATTATGTCATTTTTACCGGCTAACCTGTAGTAGCTGGTCATAAATACAGAATATGGACAGTTTACCAAATTGGAGGGGTAAATGTGGACAAAAGAAAAACACAATGACCAAATATGTACAAATCAAATAATATATTATCCTTTTAAGTCATTATCCAAATTATAAATTAGCAGTAATAAATATAAGTGTTACTCATCATAAATGACTTAATTTTTATTAACACCAAATTTATATAAATATTTACCAATAATAAATACAAGTAAGATGTTAAAGCATTTACAATGAAAGGTTTTTTTATAATGTATTTTTTTTAATGATAATTTAAATTTAGTTTTGTACTAATAAAAATCTCGGTCACCATGTGTGTATGAATTCTGTTGGATATATATTGTTATAATAAAGGAGACGCATATAGGAACAAGTCTCTTAGAATAAATAATGGTACTTGGAGTGTAATGGGATTGATTATAATTTTTAAAATGAAGGTTGTCTCTCGATGATGAGGACCTCTACCAATTGATAATTGTTTAAGTATGTCACTTTGAAAACGAAACAAGACACACACACACACACACATATATATATATATATATATATATATATATATATATATATATATATATATATATATATATATATATATATATATATATATATATATATATATATATATATATATATAGTTAAGTTCATTTGAGACCATCTATATTTTGTGAGACCGTGAGACGAATTTTTTTATTTTTTTTTATTATTTTTTAATTTTTTTAAATTTTTTTTAGTTAATACAAGTTCTGAAAATAATATTTAAAAAAAGAATTTTGGAATTTTTCCTTTTATTTTGCATTTTAAAACTATTTTTTAGAATATATACAGTGTAATATTTTATTATAATATTTCACGTATTTTTCAAAACAAATGGAATTTTTTTTAGTTAATTCGAGTTCCGAAAATAATATTTAAAAAAAGAATTTTTAGATTTTTCCATTTATTCTGCATTTTAAAATTATTTTTTAGAATATATCAGTATAACATTCTATTAGAATATTTCACGTATATTTCAAAAAAAATGGAATTTATTTTTATTTTTATTTTATTTATTATTTTTTGTTTAGTTAATTCAAGTTTCGAAAATAATAACTAAAAAAAGAATTTTTAGATTTTTCTATTCATTCTGCATTTTAAAATTATTTTTTAGAATATGTTAGTGTAATATTATATTAGAATATTTCACGTACTTTTAAAAAAAAAAACGGATTTTTTTTATTATTATTTTATTTTTTTAGTTAACTCAAGTTCCGAAAATAATATTTAAAAAAAGAATTTTTGGATTTTTCTATTTATTTTGCATTTTAAAATTATTTTTAGATTTGTTCTCACGGTCTCACAAAATTAGAATAGTCTCAAATTAACCTGAACATATATATATATATATATATATATATATATATATATATATATATATATATATATATATATATATATATATATATATATATATATAAAGAGAGAGAGATAGAAGCGGATGATAACTCATTTTAAAGTGAGGACATCTTAAGAAAATTGAAAAAAAAATTAAAAAAATACAAATCATAAAATCGAGCATAGATCTATGGCCGAAAGAAAAAAAAAATATTTTGTATTTTAAAATTATTTTTAGAATTGGTCTCACGATCTCACAAAATTAGAATAGTTTCAAATGAACCTGAACCTATATATATATATATATATATATATATATATATATATATATATATATATATATATATATAAAGAGAGAGAGAGAGAGAGAGAGAGAGAGATAAAAGCGGATGAGGACTCATTTTAAAGTGAGCACACATTAAGAAAATTGAAAAAAAAAATCTAAAAAAATACAAATCATAAAATCGAGCATAGATCTATGTCCGAAAGAAAAAAAAAATTGGAAAATACATTTAGATCATTAAAATTGAATCATGGATCATAATGATGCAAAATTAAAAATTAAAATTGAAAGTGTTTTTTTTTAGATTTTTTTTCAATTTTTTTAAGATGTCATCACGAGTACTCACTTTAAAATGAGTACTCACAGAATCGGGCCATATATATATATATATATATATATATATATATATATATATATATATATATATATATATATATATATATATAATCAGGATCATGTGAGAATTCTTTTTTCGATTACGACTCGTGAGGACACCTTAAAAAAATTGAAAAAAATTAAAAATCATAAAATCGAACATAGTACTATATTGGAGACAAAAAAATTGAAAATGTTTTTTTTATCATTAAAATTGAAGCATGGATCGTTTTGTGATCTATTATTCACTTTTTATGACATATGATTCAATTTTAGTGTTTCAAAAAAAAATCTTTTTTTTTTCTTTCCAATATAGCACTATGTTCAATTCTATGATTTGTATTTTTTTTTCATTTTTTTTAAAGTGTCCTCACAAGTCCTCACCGAAAAAATAGTGCTCATCGGAACCGAACCCTATATATAATATATTTTTACTTACGATTTTATTAAAAAAAAAACATGCATACATGCATTCATAAAAAAGGTATGGATATAAAGATCATAAGTAAATATTAATTTTTAACGGGAATAATCTAAACGAAAGTTGTCGTAGACTGAAGTACGAACGCATGAATATAAAGATCGTTAAAATATGGGATCGTATGAAAAAGTTATGACGTTCAGAACATATGACCTAATCAACCAAATAATAGAGATCGCAGTGGATATAAGCGTCAAAATCCGCAAACATCTCATTAATGATTGTCTCGAATAAGATGTGGTGATAAAAACTTACTAAAATCATTCATAAGTAATGAATGAGTACAAAAAAACAAAAATGATTTATTTTGCTACTAAAAAAATATGAAGGACTAAATATGTACAAAAATAATAAGGACTAAATGTGTACAAAGTGAAAAATATATTACCCTATTAAGTCATTTTTATCGGCTAACCTGGAGTAGCCGGTCATAAGGATTGAATATGTACAGTTTAACAAGTTGAAGGGGTAAATGTGGATGAAAAAAATATTCAATGATCATATGTGTACAAATCAAATAATATATTACCCTTTTAGGTCATTATCCTATATATATATATATATATATATATATATATATATATATATATATATATATATATAGAGAGAGAGAGAGAGAGAGAGATGGTTCAAATAAAGATAGTAGACAAAGTGACGACGTGAAGACATTATTTTCATGCTATTATTCTATTATGAATTTTATATATGTGTAGTATTGTTCTAATCTTAATATGAATATTAAACGTATGATTGTTCATATATTCATTTGTCATAAAAAATAATGTAAATACTAACGTATGATTATTCATATATTCATTACTAAAAAATGACACAAGGGAATATATAAAAGATTCATGGCAAAACAATAATATAAAATGAGTATCCTCACCTATTCAATTTATTTACTATTTCATTTGACAAAAATAATATTTTTATAGAAAAGTAATTTACTTTGCAAAATATTAAACAAAAATAATATTTTTATTGAAAAGTAATATATTCTTATAGAAAGATAATTTTCCTTTGGAAATAATAAAGGAGAAGGTCAGCAGAAAAGCTGATCTTGGAATGCAGATGAAAGGAGGCTAAGCAGGTATTTATGAGTTGAACTCATAGGGGCATGTTACACTATTTAGGGAGCGCATCACGCCTCGTCGACGTGGCCCCGATGTCTTGCTGACACTTGTCCGAATGTTTGTGGTCCACGATGCCCCATTCTAGAAGCCTTGCACGTTGTGCACGTCGTGTTTCGCGCACGCTGAAAATCGTTGTTTCTAGTAAAACCCATAACTTTTTCATACGAGATCCATTTTCAGTGCTCTTTATATCCACGTGTAGCTATCGACGAATACTACAACTTTTCTTTGGGTTGCATAATCTAATTATTAATTTACTTTTAGACCTTATTTTTGTACTTTTAAATGATTTTGCAAAAATCATCTCTCTTGTACAGACTTCGTTTTTTGTATTCTTAGTATCAAAATTCTTATCTCGAGGAGTACTAAGATTCTCCTTTTGGTGAGTTTAGCTAAATGTCAAGCATTCCCTTCATACCATTTTATGTTGTAACTTTTCGTTTGCGGTTGATTTTTTTATTTTATAGAAATCATATCTAATTTATACGAAGTTCGAATTTTACAAAATTTATATTTTCGGGATCGGGAAGGCATGTACTTTCGAAACATGTTTTTATTTCTACAAAATAACATAACTTTTCATGCATTGATTTTTATAGATTATGGAAGATTTGACTGAATTTTCCCATTTATCTTAATATGAAATCTTGTGTTTTTATCTTTGATTGATAAATATTACATATTAACTCTATTATACTTGACCTTTGTCACCTTTAGTAATTAACCACCGGTGAAAATTTGCGGAATTGTCACATAAACATAGTTTGAATAATTAAATAAGAATATTTAATTTATTCAGTGTAATTACCCTTCTTTGTTATAGGAGGTTTCCAGAACCCTTCTGGAAACCCCTCATAACCGTCCATGCTATGGAGGGTTCTAGAATATCTTTATTGCTTAACAATTCAAAATCAAATTATGACCTAAGAAACCTAATGTGATAGTCTCCCATTTGGATAAGTCATAAACTACAATTGCAAGTATATACCTTAAATAACCAACAAAGTGTGTGTTAGATGCATTTAGTATGCATCTTTTTGCACATTTTTCTCGGTATTTCCCAATAAAAAGATAACTATCTCCCTATTATTATTATGAATTGCGTATTTCTCTTTTTTAGGAAGTAAAGCGGATAACTAGCAAAACCAAAAGCATACAAGACACAGTATTTATGTGGTTCAGTCAAGGTGACCTACGTCCACGGGCAGGAGGGGAGTATTCTTTATTTCAGAGCTCTCAACACAGAGGTTACAAGTACAATTACATAGAGATTCGCTATCACTCTAGAGTTCCAGATACAAAATGACGTAGCATGCATCCATATTTATACTTGAGGGATCAGAACTAAAACCTTAATGGACCAAGCCTATTGGCCCATAGGCTCATGAAGGGTGTCAACCAATCACAATCTACCATTCAATATCTTATGGAACATTCTTGAGCATTATCATCTTCTAGTCATACTTGGATAAACATGGCACAACAAAGGAATTAATATGGCGAATCATGTACCAAGATGGTCCATGATGGCGTAATAGTTTCTTCATGGCGCAACAGCAACCCTAGTTGGCATAATAGGGATCTAAATGGTGCAAGAGCATCAAGTATGGCGCACAACATCAATCTTGGAGCAACAACATCACCATGAGCAACAAGCACATGCATGGATCAACAAGGCCATGCATGGCTCAACAGGAAAACAAGATGGTGCAAGAGGAGAGCAAGATGGTGCACGATCATCCCTCTTTACCCATCTCTTCATCATGTGGCGCAACAAGGACTCATTGTTGCTCCATATCCCTTCCAAGTGCTCCAAACCTCTTCCAACTACTCCAAACTCCTTTTAGGTGCTCCAAACCCCCTTGTACACGATCTTTTTCGTTGGCACTTGATCAGTTCCTTTGTCTGGTGATTCATTCCTCTCTCAGAAGATTCATTACTTTGACACATGTTCATTGAACCCCAAGTGCTCCACTGAGGTTAAAGTGCTCGAAATGCTTCATGAAAATGATTTAAATGCTTGAGTCACATTTAACAATGTCCACCTTGAATTGAGCATCCTCTGACCTCCACTTCAAACAAGAACTTCCTCTCCCTTCTTGTCAGTCGTCCCCGAAGGGACCTATGTCCTGCGAACATCAACCAAATCCAAGCAAAGCTTGAACTTCTCTGTAGGAAACGACTTTGTCAATATATTACTAGGTTGAACTTGGTAACAATCTTAAATATTGAAAACTTGCCTTCTTCCGGAATATCCCGAATGAAATTCAGCTTGACATCAATGTGCTTCGTCTTCTCATGATACATAGGATTCTTTGCATGGCACAAAGCAATTTGACTGTCACAATACAAGACAAGTTTCCCCACCTTCAGACAAAGACTCTAAATAAGCCCTTGCAACCATATATCCTCCTTTATTCCTTCTGTCATGGACATGAACTCGGATTCAATTGTAGACAAACCAATGGAATCTTATAACGTTGACTTCCAATTGATCGCACATCTGAATAAAGTTAATATGTAGCACGTCCGTGACCTGCGCTTCAACAAGTCACCACCATAATTAGATTCGCATATCCCACCAAGTCACTCTTCGTATTTGCTCCATACACTAGACAAACATCCGTTGTTCCCTTCAATTATCGCCAGATCCACTTTACAGCTTCCTAATGAGTCTTCCCTGGATTACTCATAAACCTGTTAATCACACTAACTGCATGAGCCAAATCAGGTCTGGTACAAACCATAGCATACATGAGACTTCCAACTGTTGGATTAGGTGTCTAAGTTCATAAGTATTTTTGGAATGTACTTAACCCGGTTGGCATGGTCCATTTAGGTTGCAAGGCATCACGACACTTGGATAGACTAAACACTTATGGTTTATTAATATATTATAAGTTCTACTATATTAATAATATTATTTAATTATTATTGATCAAGAAGTAATTTAGAATTAATTTGGTGATTAAAAGGAGACTAATTAAATATGTGGGGTTGATTGTGTAAATCATCCATCCTTATATAATGGGCTAATGATCCATGGTTTATTGAATTGGGCTAAAACCCATAGGGTGCTCCATGGATAGTCCATGGAGGTTAAAACCCATGGATCATGGAGGAAATGAAAAGCCATGTCAATTAGGGTTTACATGTGTAACCCTACTTGTAACACCACTATAAAATGACCCCATGAGCTACCAAAATCGGCACTAAGTGAAAGAACAAGAGGGCTAGCCGATTTTGAGTGTGTGTGTACTTCCCTAAAAGTTATTCCAAGAGTTGTGGTGTTGCGTGAAACACTTGAGGCATCACATTTGGGGTGCTAGGCTCACAAAACTCTTAAGGAATCCAAGCAACAAGAAAAGGTGTGTTTTCCTACTAGCTTTTATGTTTCAAGTTCCCCATGCCATGCTAGTTAGGTTAAGAACCTTGGAAAATCAATTTTGCATGTATCTTAGTAAAACGTAGATCCAAGATTTCTAGGATTGCATATACACCTTAGGAGTGTTATAATGCTCAATACCCATCAGTGGTATCAGAGCCTAGGCTTGTTTTCTTGATATTTGATGCAAATTGTTTAAAAAAATCAAAATTCTACATTCTGCCTGAGTGAACTCACCGAGTCCATGGGGGGACTCGACGAGTCCATGTGTATCTTCATCCTACTCGTCGAGTAGGTTCATGCAATCGACGAGTAGGACGCCCAAAGTGCAGTTTTTCAAGTTTTGTTGTTGGAAATGGACTAGAATCATTACCCTAAACTGTTTTGGACTTATAAAACCTGTTTTTGATGTGGTCATGATTATGCTAATCCATTTACAATGGTTATTATCAAAATTTCAAGTTTCATATGTGTTTTTATGATTCTTGAAATTGTTGATATGAATGTTCATACTCTTATGAGTTTAGTAGATCATAGGAATTATATGCAAATAGTTTGGTAGTATAATTCTTGATCTTGATGTGTTTTAATGGAATCCATAATTTTTCCTCAAGTTATGGATTACCAAAAGTCTTTCTTTTAAATTCCATTTAAGAACATATAAGTTACATAAAATTAAGAGTCTTCATTTTAATAAACCATTAACTCATAATTTATGAAGTTGAAAACTTTTGAAATTTACAAAACTTGCCCTCAAGTTTTGGAACATGTAAAGTCACTTTAAAAAACTTTTGTTCCAACCCCTAGAATTTTGAACGTTAAAAGTCAAACCTTATACTTTATAATATAATAAGTTAATATATATATATATATATATATATATATATATATATATATATATATATATATATATATATATTAAAGAAAAAGTCGTTTTACTGTTAGTAGGTCTCATTCACGAAGCCGGTCTATAAGGGGGGTATAAGGTTGTTGCCTATAAAATGACAACTTAATGGGTGTCCATTCTCACCCTCCGCTTCCTTGACTGGTGGAGGGTCGTTAGCCGAATGGGTAGGACAATGACTTTAATCCTCATTAAAAGTATAATGATTATAATGTAACTAAATGTTTTTATAAATTCTCAATCTTAGTTACTTTAGGAAAATATGAATTGGGTGCTAATCCATGATATTACACTTTGCACCTTGCTTAAGTCGTTAGTGGAGCGTGTATGGTTAACCAGCGCACTAACCTAGATTTAACAAGGTTGGAAAAGGGTGGCTTAAGGTTTATCATAGATCGGTGGAGCGCGTGTGGTTAAGGCACATCGGTTAGGTGATAAAAATTAAGAGTACCAAGTAATTTGCATGGCTATTCACAGCTTGCTTTGTGATCCTCATTATTCTAGTCAAAAAACTTAAAGGGCACATTCGAGATGGAAACTTGCCATTGAAAAGTTCAATGAATCTCAAAAGAATCTAGGAGTTTCAAAACCAATTAAAACCTAATAGTACATTTCGTTTTTTTGAGCTTCTTGCTGGGCTGGTTATTCAGAGTCACCTACCTTCAAATATTTTATAGCTTGGATTACGACATCCCTCTTCTAAGTTATAAAATATTGTGTTGGGTCCTAGCCTTAATATTACATTTGGGTGTCTTTTTAAGGACTATGTTTTTATCTAATCTAAACTTGTCCTTCTTCCTTTTCAGATGTCTTCTAACAATGCTACTTCTGGCTCAAACCCTACCGGCTCCTTATTTCTCATGAAGCTTTGTGGGAGAGTCATCTTCGATGGATCCAACTTCAACGATTGGACAAGGAACATCAAGATGGTCACGCGCTATGAGGATAACAAATATGTCCTCGACAAGGAGGTTTAAGGAACTTGATGATTCGTCTGCTACTCCAGAGGAGATCGGTGAATTCCAGACACATGAGAGAGATGCCACTAAGGTGGAATGTATCATGTTGGCCACAATGACAACCAAGCTCCAAAAGTCCTTTGAGGACTTTTATCCTTTTGAGATGCACTAGGATTTGATGGACAGATACCATTAGAGTGCTCGTCAAGAGCGATATGAAATAATCTCCTCCACGATAACAACCCGAATGAAGAATGGTGAACCTATCACAGGCCACATGCAGAAAATGCAAAGATTCGTGGACCGTTTGCTGAAATTAAATGTAAACTTCCCAGAGTAGTTGACAATTGACATCATTTTGCATTCCTTACCTTCTTGTTATGATCAATTCCGAATGACATATCACATGAACAAGGAGGAAGTTACACTCAGCAAACTTCAAGGACTTCTGAAGACCGCCGAAAGTGGTCTTAAAGGTAAATCACTTGTTACTACTCCTACTCCTAACTCTGCCCCTGTTCTGGCCATCAGGCAAGGGAAAGGAAAAAAGAAGAAGAGCTCTTCGAAGGGTACCAAGGGAAAGTCCCTTGATGGCTCCTCTTCAAGTAGAACCAAAGTTAGTTCTATCACTCCTTCTGCCAACCCTAAAGAGGATGAATGCTTCTATTGTCATGAAAAGGTGCACTGGAAGCGAAACTGCCCAAAGTACCTGCAAGATGTTAAGGATGGGAATGTAAAACCCAACCATGCAAGAATTTTCACTATATTCTCTAATAACTCACCCCATGCTAATTCTTGGGTCATTGATATAGGTTATGGTATTTACATATGTTCTGATTTGCAGGGACTAAGAAGAAGTGATAATGTGGAGTAGGAGAAGATAAACTTGATCATGGGGAATAGGAAAGCTTCACCTGTCACCAAGATTGGAGTTCATTCTTTGTTGCTAAGTAGTAGGTTAGTGTTAGATTTGAATAAGTGTTATTACTCGTCTGATATGGCGAGAAATGTTATTTCCTTTCATGGTTTGTACAAACAAGGGTTTACCTTTTCATTTGATAATGAATGTGGTGGTATTAATGTTTTCTTTAACAATGTTCTTTATTTTAAAGCATTACCTTGTGATGGTGTATATGAAACTGTGTCAATTGTTGATAACCTAGAAAATAATGTGTTGTGTATTGATTCTTCCACTAACTTGGATAACACATCATTATGGCATTGTCGTCTTGCATATTTAAGCAAGAAACGCATAGGCCAACTCCAAAAGGATGGAGTCTTGGAGTCATTTGACCTAAAGTCGGATGATAGTTGTGAATCTTGTTTGCTTGGGACAATGACAAAGTCACCCTTCACTGGCTCTTGTGCTAGGAGTGAGGGTTTGTTGGATCTCATACATACTGATGTGTGTGGACCCTTCAGAACCGCCACAAGGGATGCTAACCGCTTCTATGTGACTTTTACTGATGATTATAGTAGATATGGATATGTCTACTTAATCAAGCATAAGTCAGAAACCTTTGAAAAGTTCAAGGAATTTAAACAAGAAGTAGAGAATCAGCTGGGCAGGAACATTAAGATGCTTCGATCTGATAGAGGTGGTGAGTACTTTAGTAAAGAGTTCCTTGACTATCTTAAGGAATGTGGGACTGTCTCACAATTGATACCTCCCAGAACACCATAGCTTAATGGTGTGGCTGAGAGGCGTAATCGAACCTTGTTAGACATGGTTCATTCCATGATGAGTCGAGCTTCGCTACCAATCTCATTTTAGGGGTATGCCTTAGAGACTGCGCCCATATTCTTAATCTAGTCCCTACCAAAAAGGTTTCCAAAACACCTCATGAGATGTGGACTGCAAAACTTCCCAATCTGGACCACATCAAGATTTGGGGTTGTGAGGCTTTCGTGAGGTGTGAGACTCATGATAAGGTTGAACCTTGAAGTGAGAGGTGTATTTTCATCGGCTTCCTATAAAAATCCTTAGGTTACCTCTTCTACAGATACACTAATAATGTAGTCTTTGTAGCAAGGAGATGAGTCTTTCATGAGAGTGAGAGTTCATAGACCAAGGAAACAGTGGGAGGCAAATTGACCTTGAAGAAATTCAAGAGTCAAGTGGTGATGGAACCTCAAACCCTAGAAATCAACCCGAGGAGGAAACTCTTGTTGATCCGACAGATGAGTCTATACCTTTGAGGCATTCCACGAGAGTTAGGAATGCACTTGAGCATTAATATGGTTTCCATATTACTGCGGAAGGTGATACACTTCTCAGTGATAGCACACTGGTAAGTCTGGATGAAACTAACAGCTACTCGGAAGCCATGGCAGGCCCTAAGGCTGCTAAATAGAAAGAGGATATGGATAGCGAGATACAGTCCATGTATGACAATAAAGTTTGGAACTTGGTTGACAATGTACCAGGTCGTAAGACAGTCGGGTGCAAATGGATCTTCAAGAAGAAGACTGACATGGATGGTAATGTACACACTTATAAGGTGCGACTGGTTGCAAAGGGCTTTTCTCAAACTATGGGAGTTGATTATGATGAGACCTTTTCACCGGTAGCAAAGATTAAGTCTATTAGGGTTATGTTAGCCATTGTTGCATTTCATGATTATTAAATATGGAAAATGGATGTCAAAACCGCTTTCCTTAATGAGAGGTTGGCTGAGGATGATTACATGAGTCAGCCAGAGGGTTTTTTCAGTACAGAGTACCCTAATAGAGTGTCTAAGCTTGAGAAATCCATCTATGGATTGAAATAAGCACCTCGTAAATGGAATCTTTGTTTTTATGAGAAATTCAAAGAGTTTGACTTTTCGAGGAGCGAAGATGAATCTTGTGTATATGTCAAGGTTAGTAGGAGTATAGTTAGCTTTTTGGTATTGTATGTGGATGACATACTACTCATAGTAAATGACATCCCAACTCTATACGAAGTGAAGTCCTGGCTTGGGAAGTGTTTCGCTATGAAGGACCTTGGAGAAGCTACCTATATTCTAGGGATAAGGATTTTGAGAGACAGGAGTAAGCAAATAATAGGACTTAGTCAGAGTACCTACTTGGATAAGGTGTTGAATAGGTTCAACATGTAGGATTCCATGAAAGGTGAGTTACCGATCCAAAGTAATGCCAAATTAAGTAAGACTCAGAGCCTGAGTACAGAGGCTGAGATAGCTGAGATGAGTCGAGTACCATATGCTTCTGATGTAGGCTCGATCATGTATGCTATGACTTGTATTCGTCCTGATGTGGCCTTTGCATTGAGCATGATCAACAGATATCAAGGGAACCCTGTTAAGGCTTACTTGACTGCTCTTAAGAACATTCTCAAGTAGTTGCGGAGGACTAAGGACTAGGTCTTTACCCTCGGTGGGAGTGATGACTTGAGAGTAGTAGGGTATAGTGATGCTAGCTTTCAGTCTGATAGGGATAATTTCCCCTCTTGGTCAGGCTGGGTCTTTACCTTAAACGGAGGAGCAATTACTTGGAAAAGTTCCAAGTAGGAGACAGTGGTTGATTCAACTTGAATAAGAGTATATAGCAACAAGCGAGGCAGGAAAGGAGGCAATATGGCTAAAGAACTTCATTGGATACCTTAGAGTTGTACCAGCTATAAAGGAGCCTATGGAGATTTTCTTTGATAGTGAAAGTGCAGTTGCCTTAGCCAAGGAACCAAGGGATCACGAAAGATCCAAACACATCGACAGAAAATACCATTTCATTAGACATCGAATAGAAGAAGGACTCCTCATGGCAAAGAGGGTATCATCGGATGAGAACCCAGTAGATCCCCTCACGAATGGACTAGGTAGGGTTAAGCATCTTCAGCATGCGAGGCGCATAGGGCTAAAGGATGATATTAGTTTTAGAAATTAGATAGCTTTTAAAATTTGTAAAGTGTAATTGACATTTGATGATAAATAAAAGTTGTTGTTTATTTATAAGTATAGTGATGCAATCTTCTATCAATCGTTTACTATCAGTTCATTTTGCATGTTTTGACTTCAGAATAATTATGTTATGGTATATCATATTATTCAAATTCTCCACAGTTGTTCATATGTTGGAAGTAGATATGAATCAAGATTGTCATGAAGTTGGCTTGTAGATGTCTAAGGTGTTGGACATAGCAAGAGTTGCTACAACATTCATGAGTGCTCATAAGTTCTGAGTACTTGATTCAACCCACGCTCACTTGTATCACTTCATGGAATTTATCTCGAGTGATCTGGAGACAATAATATCATATAAGTCTTCAAACCTAGAGATATGAGTTGTTGACTATGAGTTGGTTATACATTGATTGCATGAAAACGCGTTGGTAACTCGATGTTATAAAACGTGCCTTGGTGTATGATTCAACAAGTAGTAGAACAAGGATGTGAGTCAAAGTTTATCTGTTCCTTCTAGAATTAGAAGCGATATTTGGGCCCCTCGATTATTTTGTTTTGACCTATGTATCGGGCCCGGTCAGAACTAAATTGATGTGTTCAATTAAGTTCTATGTCAACCAAATCGGAATTCGGGAAGCAAACTGTTGGATAATAAGTACGAAATTGTTCCATGTATTTTCATGGTTGACATCCAGAACAGAGGATTATATAATCACTTCTCTTAAATGGCGTATCATCATCATCTCAGTTCCGCAAGACTTTGAAAGAGCTACGATTCCTGCTCAGTTCCTGAAGTCAATCTTGCAGTTATAGTTATTAGACTTATCCAAGTGGGAGACTATTGGATTAGGTGTCTAAGTTCATAACTATTTCTGGAATGTACTTGACCTGGTTGGCAGGGTCCATTTGGGTTGCATGGCATCATGAAATTTGGATAGACTAAATGAGAGAAAGGACACTTATGGTTTATTAATATATTATAAGTTCTAATATATTAATAATATTATTTATTTGTGTTGATCAAGAATTAATTTAGAATTAATTTGGTGATCAAAAGGAGACTAATTAAATATGTGGGGTTGGTTGTGTAAATCATCCATCCTTATAGAGTGGGTTAATGATCCATGGTTTATTGAATTGGGCTAAAACCCATAGGGTGCTCCATGGATAATCCGTGGAGGTTAAAACCCGTGGATTATGGAGGAAATGAAAAGCCATGTCAAATAGGGTTTACATGTGTAACCCTACTTGTGACACCACTATAAAAGGACCCCATGAGCTACCAAAATGGGCACTAAGTGAAAGAACAAGAGGGCTAACCGATTTTGAGTGTGTGTACTTCTCTCAAATTTATTCCAAGAGTTGTGGTGTTGTGTGAAACACTCGAGGCATCACATTTTGGGTGCTAGGCTCACAAAGTTCTTAAGGAGTCCAAGCAACAAGAAAAGGTATGTTATCCAATTAGCTTTTATGTTTCAAGTTCCCCATGCCATGCTAGTTAGGTTAAGAACCTTCGAAAATCAAATTTGCATGTATCTTAGTAAAACATAGATCCAAGGTTTCTAGGGTTGCATGTACACCTTAGGAGGGTTAGAATGCTTAAAACCCATCACCAACAACACTAGAGTATGGAACCCTGCTAATGTACTTCCTTTCTTCTTTAGTAGTGGGTATAATGCTTGGACCAAGTTTAAAGTGAGCGGCCAAAGGAGTTCCAACTGGCTTGGACTGATCACAGTTTAAGGATTGTAGAACTTTATCAATGTACTTCTGTTGAGAAATATACAACCTCCTTACTTTTCTATCTATTTGTATCTCCAATCCCAGTATCTTCTTTGCTGTTCCCAAATCCTTCATCTCAAACTCATTCTTCAGGGTTTCCTTTAAGTCATTTATTCCAACCATGTCTTTGGCGCGATGAGCATATCATCAACATATTGCAACCGATATATGAAGAAATTTGGTGACAATTCCTTTGAGTAAACACAATTGTCAAACTCGTTTCGAGTGTAGCCATTCGAGATCATGAATGAATCAAATCTCTTGTACCATTGTCGTGGAGAGTGCTTCAAACCATATAGAGATTTCTTCAGAAAACCTACATGGTCCTTCTTAGCATCAAGGAACCCTTCTGGCTGGGACATATAAATCTTCTTTTCATGATTTCCATGAAGAAATGCAGTTTTCACATCAAGTTGCTCAAACTCCAGATCAAATGTACTCACCATGGCCAAAAGAACTCGAATTGTCTTGTGCTTCACGATCGGTGAGAACACCTCGTGATAATCAATTCATTCTTTCTGAGAGAACCCATTTGTCATCAACCTTTCCTTGAACCTAGCAGGTTCAACTCCTAGTATCCATTCCTTCTTCTTAAAGATCCACTTGCATCCCACTGGCTTTTCTCCCTTTGGTAATGGTGATGGGTTTAATCCAAAAGAACATCATATGTGCTCATGTAAACCCTAAAGCTTGGATCTAGATTTCTCTATTGTACATGCAATTCATACAAGACTTATTAACCCTAAATCTAGCATATATATATTTCCAAATTATCATATGATTACCTCTTAAAGAATGGCTTGAATCTTCTTGTCTTGGAGCTTAGAGTCACAAATGTCACTCCTATAATGGCTTACAAACACCACAAGCAAGAGAATGATACTAGAGAGAGGGGAGGAGGCACAATTTCGGCTATGAACTCTTTTAGGGTTTCCAGTGGCTGAAAACTGATGCCCTAGGGGTCTATTTATACTTGTGTTGCTAGGGTTTCAGTTTGAACCCTAATAGAAAGCTTAGGAGTTAATCAGTCCAAGGAACTGTCACACCCCGAAACCGAAGGCGGAAACGTTCCGGGGCAGAAGACGTCATGTAGTATCGCAACCATTGTACATAGTAAGCATAGTAAACACAAAACATTACATTACATAAAATCATTACATTTGTTTGAAAGTAAAGTAATACATGTTTATAGATACATTAGTCTAAACAAAAGTAAGAGAAGACTTCCATACGCTCCGTCTTCTGCAAAAGAACGCGGGATACCTGTCTAAGGAGAACCTGAGAATACAAGCAGTTTAAAAAATCAGCATAAAGCTGGTGAGTTCATAAGCTGTTTGTTTATGTAAAACGATCATGTTTCCTTTGGTTTTCTGAAAAGTTGTTATCTAAAAAAATCCCATATTTTCTTATAAAGTCAGTTTAGTTAAACTTCTGAAATTCTGTTCGGTACAACAGTAGATAGTTTAATACGTAAAACTATATATTGAAAAACACCTAGATTACCATCCAATACAACAGTAGGTAGTTTTAATATATACAATTATAGATTAAAGGAAGATATAAAATTCGTGAACAAAATTTATATTAATACGTATTGTAAGTCGGATAACCATGCTAATATAACACGAGACCTCCTTGACGTTCTTCAGGCGTCGGACGATATCCAAAATTTGTCACCCCAGGCGTTCCCACCTAACTATAGCTAGCAGTTAAGGTGTGGGATTGTCAGTCCCGAATAGATCTATTCACAAATTGCACGCTCTCCCTCCAGGAGACTCTGGTTATACTTCTGGGGAGTATTTACTAATAACCCGAAGGGTTTAATGAAGACAAATCTCACAAGATAGTATTAAATTATTCACGGTGTACTCGGTCGTTATCAAACATTGTAATCGTTTTGAAACATAATACAGTAAAAACAATTGAATACAAAGAAGTTATCTGGCATGATACTCTAAATTAAACAGAGATAAACTGAATCAGACATAGTTTATCTATTAACTTTGCATGAAATCTGTGTTGGATTAATGTCTAAGTCCATAACTATATTTGGTATGTACTTGACCCGACCCGACATGGTCCATTTGGGTTGCACTTCACCGGCACAATTTATATGGATAATCTTTTGAGAATAGTATATTTATGATTAATATTAATATATTATAAGTTCTAATATATTAATATGGAATCATATTATTTAATTAGTATTGATCAAGAATTAATTGAGAATTAATTAAGTGATCAAAATGAACTAATTAAATATGGACTCTTATATATATGGAATGGGCCAAGTTCATTTAGGTTGGGCTAAGCTTTCATGGATAGTCCATGGAGTGGTTAACCCATGGATCATATGAAATGAAAGGTCATGGGTTTAACCCTAGTTTCCATACTATATAAAGATGTCCTTGGTTGGTGAAATTAGCACTAGTGTGGTACACTATGAAGGGCTAGCCGATTTCACTAGATAGAACCAAGTATTCATATTCTCTAAAGTCTTTCAAGGTGTCTTGGTGATTTGTGATTCCACTTGAGGCTTCCACACTATTGGGGCTAAGCTCTTAAAGCTTGAAGACATTAAGCTACATCAAAAGGTATGTCATCTAACTAGAACTTTGTAGTATAAGAACTTCATAATATGCTAGTTAGGATTAAAGCCTTGGAAAGTTCTTATTTGCATGTATAATAGAGAAAACATAGATCCAAGGTTTATAGGGTTGCATGTACACTATAGGAGTGTTAGAATGCTCAAAACCCAACAGTGGTATCAGAGACTAGGCATGTTTTCTATTATACTTGATGCAAATTGCTGAAAAATGCTGAAAAACTCGATTTTCTGGCTTTCTGGGCACTGGACTCGCCGAGTCCACTGATGAACTCGCTGAGTCCATGAGTAAAATCATCCTACTCGCCGAGTAGGAGCCCCAAACAACATATTTTCGAGGTTTTTGGCTAGAAATGGACTAGGAACGTTACCCTAAGTTGTTTTTGAACTTATAAACTTGTTTTTGATGTGGTAATGTTCATGCTAATCCAATTTCAAAGATAATTGTCAATAGATTCATGTTTTGAATTATTTTAGTGATTAGGCTAATTACATGAAAAAGTTTAATTTGAATTATCTTTTTTTTATGAGTTGCTTAGATTAAAATTTAGGCTTACAATTTAATTGAATTAAAAGTATAATTGTTAAATTAGACCACCTAATATTTTAAAAGTATAAAATACACCCTATACTATATATAACATTAAAAGTCTAACATTATATATATGTATGAGTAAAAGTCAGTCTTACCGTTAGTAGGCCTCATTCACGAAGCTGGTCTATGAGGGGTGTTTAAGGAAATTGCCTATAAAATGGCGATTGAATGGGTATCCACTCTTACCCACCGCACTCTTGACTAGTGGAGGGTCGTTAGCCGAACGGGTAGGATAGGACGAAACTTTCCATTATAAGTATAATGAAGTATAAAAGTAACTAAATGTTTTCATAAAATTCCCAATCTTAGTTACTTAGGCAAAAGTGAATTGATGCAATTCCACGAAATTACACTTTGTGCCCTTGCGAAGACGTTAGTGGAGCGTCTGTGGTTTACCGGCACACTAAATGGTTCTAAGCAAAGGTAGCAAAGGGTGACTCAATGTTTGTCATAGTTCGGTGGAGCGTGTGTGATTTACCGGCACATCGAATAGGTGACTGTAACATGTGAGGGCACCATGTAAGTTTGCATGGTTATTCACACCCGCTTTGTGATTCTCGGCATCCCAGTCACAAACAAGAGGGGCATATCGAGATTTAAACATGCCATTGAAAGTTCAATGAATCTCAAAGGATCTAGGAGTTTTCATGGATTTATAACTTAAATTTCTTTTTCGTTTTTCATGGTGGAAATTAGTGAATCGTCATTCACTTACCTTCAAATGTTCTGCAATTAGGGTTACGACATCCCTTTCCCGAGTTGTAGAATATTGTGTTGGGTCCTAGCCTTAGTATTTCATTTGGGTGATTTACTAAGGACTCAATCAATCAACTAACTTGAATTCGTTTTTCTCCCGTATTGTAGATGTCAAAGTTTGACAACTATGGTCTTCCCAAATCCCATGGAACAAGCATTCCACATGAAGATGATATTCCACGATTCGATCGAGGAACAAGAGATCATGCTTCACTTCCTCCTCCTCCTCAAATTATTCTCCCTAGCCCACAAGTTCAAAGGCTTGAAAAGTTCAAGATCACTCAAGCCCTTTTGGCAAGTAAACATAAAGAAGGAAAGCCGGTGTGTGCACACGTCCTAGGAATGAAGTCACACATTGATAGGTTAAGAATGTTGGGATCCGTTGTCTGTGAGGAAATGGCTGTTGATTGGGTTCTTCAATCACTTCCTAACTCATATAGTGAGTTCGTAAGAGAGTACTATATGATGAACTACGACATGAACCTTATAGATCTCACCTATATGCTTGTTGCTGCTGAATCAGCAATGGTTTGGCGCAAAAGAAAAGCAAAGTTGATTGGTGAATCTGCCTTCAAGACCTCTATGGATTAAGAGAAAGGCAATGTTTGAAGTAGTTCCATGTTCTGTTCCAAAAGAGTCAATTTGCTTTTATTGCCAAGAGAAGGGGCATTGGAGACGAAGTTGCCCCATTTACCTAAGAGATCTAAGAGATGGGAGAGTCGAAACGTATGGCTCTAATTTAGGTAAAATCCATTGACTAACTCTTTTAAGCTTTATTCTAGATTCTTAATACATAATGTGATAAGATTACAATTGATGTTTTGTAGGATCGAAGAAAAGAAAGGAAGCTTAAGGGAAGAAGTGAGCAGAATCTAACCGTGAAGGAATGGATTTCGATCGCATTTCTCGAAGATTAGATTCGTGAGCTACTACTTAGAGTTAGAATTAGATTGCTAAGAAATATGTATTAGCATAGTTTTTTCAACAAATTGCATTGTAAGGCCAATTTTTTCCACAATAAAATAAAATTTGATTTTATATTATTTATTTATCCTTACAATGGCGTGTATGAAAAATTGATGTTAAAATGTTTCTATTATTAGCAATAATGAATTTGGTTCTTATTATGTTATTTATGGAAGGTCGAGAATTTACCAAATAGGGAGAGTTTCTCATCGCCCAAGTTTCAATTGGACAGAAACTTGGAATCATACATCTTGGTTGCACGATGAATGAGAAATTTCATATTTGGAAATTAGACTAATTCATTGACAAAGTGTCAAGTGAAGGACTTGGAGATCGAATACACAAAGTTGCGTGTTGATCAAGTCCACCATAAGAGTAACAAAGACATTCGTCATGATTTACTAAAGGTTTAGTAAATATGATTATGCTTATAAGATTAAGTGTAATTCTGAATTGATTGAAAATGTTTAAATCAATAGCAGAACGAATAAGAAGAATCAAGTAGGCAGAAAGATAAAAGTTTCTCCATTCTTAGAAGAAGGGAGAGTACCTTTTATGCTTTATGATAGGTCTTAATGATTAAGAACCATGTCTCAATTGATCCTCTAAGTAAGTCTTAGTACAATTGTATGTTTAAGAAGAGGAATCAAGGATTGAAGAAATGGTTAAATCAAGAAGTCTATCATACTTCGTTCCAATAACAAGTCTTAAAGTTAAGATTGTGGCAATGAGTGAAAACTATTAAAGGTTTATAACATTCATAAAATGTGGAAAGTTGTGATGTCTTGAATAAGACAAAGACCAACTTGGACCAATTTATGAAGTGTTTTGATAAAAGCTACACTAACTCTTGAATATTTGTTTGTCAAGAAATGTTTTGACAAGAGAATCGTATATGTCAAGGAGTCAGTGGGAGTCTTAATGGTCTTGAAAGGTTCAAGAACAAATCAAATAAACCTTATCGATCATCACTAGCACACGAGTTGAGGTTTACAACATATCGTGATGACACTATTTGGTTTCTGTGCCAATCCAATCGAGTTAATTATGCATGTAAGTTCTATGAGTTCTCATTTTGAACGCATAAATGGCAAAGCACCTTAATCGATGAAAGGTACATTGATAGGAAAGGGTGAGCTGCTTAACTACTTGGAAGACATGGTGGGCAGCTGTGCTACCATAAGGCAAGAAATCGAGATCAAGAAAGTTCGGTCCATATGAGGTTGAATTTGTCGTAAACCTTGGTTTTAACAAATTCACATGGATAGGAACACATACACCGCTCAAATCTAAGTGTCATAAGATTTCCTCCTTCATGAAAATGATTGTGAGCAAATGCTTTCACTAAGAGAGATTTCAAGAAGATAGTGATTGTAAAATTGCATTATCGAATTCGATTATGGTTACGGTATCCCTTTCCATAATTTGAATTGTGAGGTTTGGCAATTAGTCTTAATTGTTTAGACACACATATGAACTATCGAAGGCAAAGGTGTATAAGTTCAAGAAGCCTTGATAAAAGATTATCAAAGCACTAAGTATTAGAAACATGGACTTAAGAAATTCAATAGGTATTGTCTTTCTGGAAGTTAAGATGTTTAAGAATACATGTCGAAGCTAGTGGGAGCATAAGTGTTATGTTTTATAATAATCATCATGGTAGTGGGAGCATAAAAGTTATGATTGTATGATTATTAAGGAAAGTATTGCAAGGTTAGCAATATTAATTATAGAAAACAAGAGTCATACTTTGCAAAGTTGTAAGAGTTGAAAGGTTGTTTTGCTATAATTAAGGGAGAGAATATTATGCTTCATTCCAAATCTAAAGGTTTATGTTGAGAAATGTTAATAAAATTTAGTCAAAGGTACATAGTGTGTTCTTAAAATTTTGATTATGATTACGGCATCCCTCTTCACAATTCGAATTTTGAGAACATAGCAAATAAAACATTATGCGTCGTGTCCCATACGCTTCGGGTATAGGATCGATTGCAAATGCTTTAATGTTTGACCATTCTAAAATTTTCCAAATGTCGAGCACATTTAGAGGGAAAAAGGACTAGAATCAGTTTAGACTAAAATAATTAAACAACTATCAAAGGACAATCCAAGTTCGACGAGGATTGGTTGCTTGTGAGTAGTTGGAAGTATAGTATTGGAAGATATGGAAATGTTTCCGTATTGGATGGATCATATCGACATTATTATGAATAGACAAGATTCTATTAAGAATAAGTTGTCATATGGAAAATATGGAAATGTATCCATATTGGGAATTGAATATTGAGAAATATATGACTAGATTAGAAACTTCTATGCAAAAGGATGTTCAAAGAATGTACTTTGAGTGAGAGACATCAAGTCTATGGAATTGTCTTGTAACAATCTCCAATAGAGGACTTTGTTATATCATTGGCAATAGTCTTTGTGACTTTGGTGCAGTGATATTACAGAAGGATAGTTGCATAGAATGTTAGAATCTAGCATATTCTATAAGTAGCAAGGATTTGATATTTTTTCACTTATGGAAAAGGATTTGGAGTTGTGAAATGAGAATGATTAGAAATGTGTCCAATGTGATCTATTTCACAAAAGTAAGAACCATAGGTAAACATTGTGTGCATGCTAGGAGCATGGGACAAGTGTTGGAATTCAAGTAAGAAGTTGATTATCCGAAACAACAAATAATGAGTAATCAATATGGTGATAAATAAAAGGCGTTTTATTTATACTCAAAGGTTTGAGGCCATATGGGATTAGTATTATTCTTGTGTTTCACATTTGCATGTTTTGACTTCCAGAATAATTGAGTTTATTAAGAATAATCGAATTATTCGAACGGGCCACAGTCGTTCATATGTCGGACGTAGATATGAATGAAGACTGTCGTGAATTGGTGTGTGGATTGTCTAAAGAGCATTAGACATAAGCAAATATTTGCTGCAACGTTCATGAGTGCTTATGAATATGATTTGAGCATTGGATTAAACCCACGCTCACTTGGATCACTCCATGAATTGTATCACGAGTGATTGGTGAGACGATAACATCTTATATTCTTGAAACCGAGATGTGTAAGTTGTATCTTGCGAATCGGTTGCACATTGATAATATGTAAACGCACTAGTAACTTGGTGTTATAAAACATATTGTTGTGTGTGATTCGGTGCGTGAGTGCAAGCGAGCATTGTATCAAAATTTATCCATTCCTTTTATTCAAAGTAGGATAAAAGCGATATCTTTGGGCCCCTCGATGATTTTGTGATGACAAACGTAAATGCTCGGCCGGGCCAGGGCTAATTTGATTTGTTCAATTAGTCAGTCGTCATAAATCGGGAATCGAGATATAGTACAAAGAGAATGATTTGAAATCATATCTCATATGATATATAGAATGGAGGAATATATGATCCCTTATCTAAGGACACGCGTATCTGATATGATCAGAGTTGACAGTGGCTTTGGAAAGCTACGATTGCAGATCGGGATTCGAAGTCATACGCAAAGTAGTTGTTAGACTTATCCAAGTGGGAGACTGTTGGATTAGTGTCTAAGTCCATAACTGTTTTGGTATGTACTTAACCCGATGGTGCATAGTCCTTTTGGGTTGCCTTCACCAAAGCAACCTGATTGGAGAAATTAATAGAGAGAGAGGTTATTATGATTTATTAATATGTTATAAGAATAATATATTAAAGGAGAAATCATATTTGTTTAATTAATATTGGTCAATAATTAATTAAGAATTAATTTTGTGATCAAATGTAATTAATTAAACTAGAGGGGCTGAATTGTAATTATGTGATAGTTGCAAAATAGGGCAATGGTTATCCTTGTTAAAGGATGGACGAATTCAAGGATAAGGATATCCTTGAAATCGTTCAAGGCCAAGAGATAAGGGTTTTCTAAGACTTATCTTATGGTTGCTTGATGGGCAAGTAACTAGATAAGGATAAGGACTGAAACCCAAATCCCAACCCTATATAAAGACCCCTAAGGCCTTAGAATTCGTGTACTTGATCCCTAGAGCATCTAGAGACGAATTCCTACCTCTCTCCTCTCTCTTTATACCTTCTCCACTTGCTTATGGTGTTTGTAAGCCATTAGAGGAGTGACACTTGTGACTCTAAGCCTTCCAAAGTCAATTCAAGGAGGAATTAGGATTGTTATTGCTACATAACAATCAAGGTAATATTTTAAACCCATTTATATGTTTCCATATGCTAGAATTAGGGTTTATAGTCTTGGATTCAAAGCATGTACAATAGAGAAACCTAGATCCAAGCATTAGGGTTTATATGAGCACATAGGATGTCTTATGACCAAAACCCATCAACTTCACACCTTGTTTTGTGATCCTCGGCATCCCAGTCACAAAACCTGAAGGGCACACTCAAGATTGAAACATGCCATTGAACAGTTCAATGAATCTCAAAAGATCTAGGAGTTTCAAATCCAATTAAAAACCTAATTATTATTTCGTTTTTCATGGTGGAAATTGGTGAATCGACATTCACCTACCTTCAAATATTTTATAGCTTGGATTACGGCATCCCTCTTCTAAGTTATAAAATAGTTTGTTGGGTCCTAGCCTTAATATTTCATATTGGGTGTCATATTAAGGACTTTAGATCAACTATCTTGAATATCTCCTAAAACATGTCTAGTTTAGACATTTATGATCTTCCCAAATCTCTTGAAACAAGCTTTCCTAAATGAAGATGATGTCCCTTGGAAATCATACTTCTTTCACCTCCTCCAATTATTCTCCCTAACCCACAAGTTCTTGAAAATTTTAAGGTCACTCAAGCCCTATTGGCAAGTAAAGGTCTATGTGTGGTCACATCTTGGAGATGTAGTCACATATTGACAAGCCGGGAGAGTTGGGTGTCAAAGTCTTGAGAATGTTGGTGGTTCAATCACTTTCTAAGTCATATAGTGAGTTCCTTTGGGACACCTATGAAACAGACTATGACAAGACCCTTAATGATCTTATCTATTTGTTAAGATCAACTTCCTTAAAACTTGATGGACATTAAAAATAGTGACACAGGAAATCTAGAAAAGCATTCTCTTCCCAATGGAATGGGATTGGTCATAGTCAACTTGGTTGACCAATAGGTAAAGAGAAAAGCTAAGTCTGTGATAGTCCCGTGTACCATTATCAAAGGGTCCATATGTTTATATTGCCAAAGGAAGGGGCATTGGTTGTGAAACTGCCAAATTTACCTAAGGATGTTAAAGTCAATAAGTTTGACTCTACTTCAGGTAAAGTCCACTATCTAACTCTGTTAAGTTTCTATTCTGAGATTCTTGATACATGATGTGACTGGGTCACATGGTGATGTTTTAAGGATCAAAGAAAAAGCGAAGAAACTTAAAGAAAGAATATGCTGAATCTGATTGCATAGATGGATTTCTATCGCGTAGTTTGAAGATCAGATTCTTGAGCTACTTCTTAGGAGTTATGAGATATTGCTTAGGAATAGATAACAACAAGTTTTCATATGGATTGTAAGGATAAGTTTTTCTGTAAAGTTTTAAAATAAAAGAAAAATTTTTGATTTTATTTATTTTAAAATATCCTTACAATGGCATTTGAGGAAAAATTGTTGCTTATATGATTCCATTAATAGCAAGAGTGGAAATATGAAATTGATTCTTTCATTTGTGGTAATGTCTAAATTTACCAAATAAGGAAAGCTTCTCATCACCCAAGTTTCATTTGGACCGGAACTTGGAATCATGCAAATTGTATAGCATGATGAATGAGAACATTCAAGTATTAGAAAATTAAGACTAATTACTTGTTCACATGGATGTGTGAGTCAAGTGAAGGACTAAGGGATCGAGTACACATTCTTGTGCACTGGTCAAGTCCACCACAAAAGATGGATAATGTGACAACCCGATATTTCAACTCTTTGTAACGACCAAAATGGGTCAAGTATTGTAACCACTTCTGAGTAATAAAATTTACTTTCATAATAAAATGTACAAATAAGTTCTATTTAATTTCCTTCTATGATTAAATGTCTTTGAACCATGATCGTACGTGAAAAGAACGCCCAAATCCGACTTCATATAGCGAAGTTATGATTTTTCCAAGTTTGGCTTAGCAACAGACAGCTAAAAAAAACTCGAATCGGAAATCAAGTGACTTTTGGCCGGAATGACCTAAACGAGAATCGAAGGTCTCGACGTTAGTATTCCAGCAGTAAAAAGTCTGGCAAAAACCGACATCAGATAAAGAAGTTATGAATTTTCAGAGAAATTCCTTAAACACGATGGGTTTTTAATAAATAATAAAAAAATAATTTCGGAATTTGCCGACGGAGTCTAAACGAAAGTTGTAGAGCGTAGTCTCACCTACGCGAGGATATAAAGACCATCGAAAACGGAGTTCGTATGAAGAAAATATGAATTTTTGAAGTTTATTAAATCAATTAATTATTTATTTTAATCAAAATTCGGATATTATCCGAAGGGGAGTCAGCGTCCTCATCCGAGGTACGCGCTGTGTACCCCTGTACGCCCTGCGTAACCGAGAGGATTGGCCTCTGATCGTCCATGTCGCACTATCCGAGGAATCCGACCCGTCCGACCCGTCTGAAGCTCTGACCCGTCCGACCCGCCGTCCCATCCGACCCGCCATCCCATCCGACCCGCGTACCCAGCAACCCGTCCCATCCGAAGCCGAGGCAGTCGAGGCTTCGGTCATGCATGACGTACGCGTACGCGCTGCGTACGAGCGTACGCTCCGCGTACCGAGGCAGACCAGCCTTACTATAAATAGGATGCGAGGGCTTCCAAGAAAAGGGCTCATTTCTCTCCTCTCTCTCACAACCTTGCCTCGTTTTCCGTGTCCGTTCAAACCCGAAACTCTGGTCTTTTTGGCTCAAGTCCCGAAGGTCGATTTTACTCCCGAGATTCCCGAGAATCCCGAGGAAAATCCGTTTCCCGAGACGAAACTCTGCCCGGTTTTCCATCTCGCTATCTTCAAACTTTCAAGTGAGTTTCATACCCCTTAATCAACCTTTTTAAATATTCTAAATGCTTTTATATGCTTTCAAGGGGGGATTACAAGTAAAACACACGAGTATTATCGTGTGTTACATAAAGAAACTCTTTTATATGCTTTTATATATCCAAATCACATGCGATTTACAAACTTTATAGGGAACTTATATATATATATATATATATATATATATATATATATATATATATATATATATATAACATATGTTACAATAGCATATATCTTTTGAAATATAAATTTGTTGTAATGCACGTATAAACTAAACTTTTCTTAGATTATTCGTGTCTATCTTAGACTCTACACCAAAAATCTATGCTTTCATAAACAAGTGATTCCTTTTCTAGGTATTTCTAAACAAACAAGACACACTTTTTGAAAACTATAATAGGTATAGTTTTACGAACAGATTTCTAACTCTTATGTACTAGAAACATAAATTTCAAGAAGTTTACTTTCATATACAAGAACAAACGTAACATTTTAACAAGTAGATCTGTTTTTATACCACGGTTTTGTGAGACACTAACTTCATGTACGTTTGAGTACACATTTCAAGTCCTGTATTATATACCAGAATCCCTTGGAGGGGGAGCATGGTGTTTGTGTATAGATCTATACGGGCTTGACAACCCGCGCCCTGACTGTTAGCTGCAGTCCACCGTTTGGGGTGACAAACGTCATAACATTCCAACGCCTGAAGAACGTTGTGTATAGGCATTCCGAGTCAATAGTATGGTTATAAAACTCACAAGAGGTATTAAAAATGCATTGATTTACAAGGTTTTCAAACTCATTGGTTATTTTACATTTACATACATTTTGGAAACAAACATTGGTCTTGAGTGAAGGCTACTTTTATACTAGTAGAAAATATAGGATTTTCTAAACACAAACAAACAAAGATAAAACATTTCATTTCATTCAAACATTTTCACTTAAATACTTATGAAATTCACCAGCTTAAATGCTGATCTACTCTTTCAAAATTACTTGTATGTCCTAGAGAATCAGTAATTTCAGGTATTCATTTCGCTTTTGATGAAGGGATGCTGCGGCGCCAGTTTAATCTCGCATTTTGACATCATATTGTAATTGAGTTTTGAGCATGTAACTTTTGACAAATGTAAACTTTCAATTATATATATGATGGTTGTATTGCTTTCTTTACTATGTATTCATTTGTTACGTTACCACATGAAGTCATCCGCCCCCGAACGTTTCCGCCGTTCAGGTTTGGGGGTGTGACAGATTGGTATCAGAGCAATGTTTATAGTGAACTAAGTATATCGAACCTCATAAGATATACAAACTATAAATGCTTAAGGGACTAATACTCTCTGACAAAACAAATTTTCTTTTTACACTTAAGCAGCATTTCGTTCAACTTAAATTGATAGTTCATTTAAGTACAATTACATGCATACCACAAACTATTTTCATGTTATACAACTATACAAGTATTTAGACAAGTTGACACTACGATTGAGACTCGATATATGTAATCAGATTTTGGACAAATATAGCGTGATCAACTATATTTGCCCAAGATTGGACCAACGTATATCGAGGAATGATCGTAGTAAGCAACAAGTCAAAACTTACCAAACCATTACAAGAATCAAACGCAAGAATTTAAATACTATAGGAGTATTTGCTATCTAAACTAGTTTAACTTACATGTTTTACATGTTCCGACTTTATTCAATTCTTATAACCCTATTTCTCGTACAGTCAAATGGCTGGATTTCACCACCCTGGCGACCCCTACTTTCCCAACCAAGGCAACGGAGGATGGATCGAAGATGATCCCGAAGAGGACGAGGAACCCATAGAAGTGGGTGATGACTCCGGTACCGACTCAGAGCCGGAAGTTATCGATCCACCACCCATTCAACCTCCCGTCTTCGTAAGGAACTTTCAAGGACCGACTCCCGTTTGGGGAAGTCACCTCCACCATTGGAGCCAACAGCAAAACCTACGCCCTCCCTACGGCATGTGCCGGGACTTCTATGATGTCCGCGGCGGAGGTTCGGCTGATCGAGCACTCCCGGTAATGGTGGGTAAGTTAGCCAATCAGTCCTATCAGTCTGGAGTTCAAGCTAGCCGACTCCGGGATATCAATGTGGAAGTGCAGGTTCACACTTCTGACATTCGTAGGCTGGACAAGATGCAAGACAACGCTCAATTCCAAACCGAAGCGTTTCAAGCGAAAATGATTGCAGCCCTCGCTGAACTAAGGGAACAACAAGCCGCATTCGATAGGCGTCTAATGGAGTCAAAGCAATCAGATGCGGAGTCAAGCTCCAAGCGCAACCTTCGACGCAAGTAGTGCTTCTCAAGGACTCAAATTTTGTTATAACTTAGGACCTCGGCTAAAAAGTCTTTAAATTTCTCGAACTTTGTAATCGGAGACCCTTTTAGGGGTCAAATTTTCATGATCGTTGTAACAACTTTTATATTAATATAAGTGGCACTATTACTACTATGTTAAGTATTTCGTTCGAACCTTGAATGGTCATTGTGAACCCAAATACTTGTTTCATACCTTCAGTCTTACAAATAACTTTCATTTTTCTATTTTAAGACTCATACTATCATCTGTTGTTGAACTATAGAGATTTAGTTCATGAGACACATACATTTTCTATTCTATGAAATTCTTATCCTTGTCTTTTCAACCTATAGTTGAAGGATGCCTCCGCGTAGGAATCCAAGGAGAAACAATGGTGAGGAAGCACCTATACCACCACCTCCACCACCCCAATTTGATGCTGTAATGTTTCAAGCAGCAGTCACCGCAGCGGTGGCAGCTGCCATGTCACAGATCAATAACTCGAGTGCTAATGGCTCGGGATCTGGCACACACCTATCCAACCATGGTGAGAGTCATGGACCACCTCGAGAATGCACCTATAAGGACTTCACTAATGCCAAGCCCCGAATGTTTTATGGTACTGGTGGTGTGATGGCCCTGAGGCAGTGGATTGAAAGGACAGAGGCAGTCTTTGAAATCTGCTCCTGTCCCAAGCACAACAAGGTCAAATTTGCAACTTTCAGCCTTCTCGATAAAGCTTTAACTTGGTGGAATGGCCACGTTAAAGTACTTACCCTAATCGTGGCAAACTCCATAAGCTGGGAGAGATTGAAGGCCATGATGATGAGAGAATACTGCCCCCGGGGAGAAATTCAAAAGCTTGAACACGAGCTATGGACTCTCGGAATGGTGGGTACCGACATCGCTACTTATACCAACAGATTCTGCGAGCTGGCAATCCTTTGTCCAGATATGATTGCTCCCGAGAGCAAGAAAATAGAAAGTTACATCTGGGGACTGACGCCCCAAATGTGATCAAGCGTGTTAGCTTCTAAACCTGACACCTTTGAAAGTGCTAAAGAACTGGCACAATCTCTGATCGACTACGGAGGTCATCAGAACTCAACCACTTCTGCACCAGCACCACAGAAAGGAAACAACAACAACAACAATGGCAGGAAGAGAGCGTGGATTAAAGGGAAGGGTGGGTCTTCCCAAGAATCCGCAAAGAAACAACTGGTTTCAGTGAATGCTGCCACTGTACCTGCTACAACCCCTACAAATACCTACCCAACAAAGCCTTATATAGGTAACCTCCCAAAATGCACCAAATGCAATTACCACCACCATGGACCTTGTCGAGAAATGCAGTGCGCCAACTGCAACAGGAAAGGACACACAGCCCGTTTCTGCAAGGAAACCGCGAAGCCAATCACTCAAGTTCCCGGTGCGGGTGTAGGGTAGGCTTGCTACGGTTGTGGCGAGGTGGGCCACTACAAGAGGAACTGTCCTAAGGCAGCAGGCACCGGAGGTGTGGGACGAGTTTTGGCAATAGGCCACGACGAAGCTGTAGCTGACCCAACTATAGTTACGGGTACGTTCCTTCTCGATAATTCATACGCATGCATATTATTCGATAGTGGAGCGAAGAGAAGCTTCGTGAGTCAAAACTTTATTCATTTACTTAAACCTAAACCTAGCAAGTTAGAAAAATCGTTCACTGTAGAGATGGCCAATGGAAAAACCGAAAACACAAATTGCATATACATGGGCTGTACGTTAACATTAGATGGCCATTCTTTCCCAATCAACCTCATGCCGGTTCAAATTAAAAGTTTCGACGTCATAGTCGGATGGATTGGTTGAGTCTTCTTCGCGCCGACATCATGTGCTTTGAGAAAGCAGTCCGTCTTAACCTCCCTAACAACGAAACATTAGTTATCTACGGCGACAAATCTAGTACAAACCTTCGCATCATTTCGTGCATCCAAGCTCGAAAGTGCTTGCGGAAGGATTGTCGAGCATTCCTAGCGCACATCGTCGATACAAGTCAAGAACTAAAGGACATCAAGAGCATCTCGGTAGTACGCGACTTTCCCGATATCTTTCCAGAAGAACTACCAGGATTACCACCGCAACGCCAAGTCGAGTTCAGAATCGACTTAATTCCAGGAGCTACCCCAGTAGCGAAGTCGCCTTATCGTCTTGCACCAGCAGAGATGCAGGAACTTTCCAGTCAACTTACTGAACTCCTTCACAAAGGATTCATAAGACCAAGTTTCTCACCTTGGGGAGCGCCGGTCTTGTTTGTAAAGAAGAAAGACGGATCGTTCCGTATGTGCATCGACTACAGAGAACTGAACAAACTTACTGTCAAGAACCGCTATCCTCTACCCCGTATCGACGACCCATTCGATCAACTTCAAGGGGTGAACTACTTCTCCAAAATAGATCTACGATCCGGATATCACCAATTACGAGTTCTAGAGGGGGACATTCCAAAGACAGCTTTCCGAACTCGTTATGGACACTACGAATTCGTGGTGATGCCGTTCGGATTAACCAATGCACCAACAGTATTTATGGACCTAATGAATAGGGTATGCCGCCCTTACTTGGATCAGTTCGTCATCATCTTTATCGATGATATACTTATCTACTCTCGAAATGAGGAAGAGCATAGTCAGCACCTACGAAAAGTCCTAGAAACACTGCGAACGGAGAAACTCTACGCGAAGTTCTCTAAATGCGAATTTTGGATTCGAAGAGTCGAATTTTTAGGTCACGTTGTTAGCAAGAAAGGTATACACGTGGACCCCTCCAAAATTAAGGCCATCGAGAACTGGTCGGCACCAAAGACACCTACAGAAATTCGTCAATTTCTAGGTCTAGCTGGCTACTATCGCAGATTCATAAAGAACTTTTCGAGCATTGCGAAACCTCTTACTTCATTAACCCAGAAAGGTGTGGCCTTTGACTGGGAAGCGAAACAAGAGAAGGCATTCCAGACACTAAAGCAGGTCTTGTGCACCGCACCGATACTATCCCTCCCCGAAGGGATAGAAGACTTCGTAGTGTATTGCGATGCATCAAATCAAGGACTTGGTTGTGTTCTTATGCAGAGAGGGAAGGTTATAGCTTATGCCTCCCGACAGCTTAAGACACACGAAGTGAACTATACGACACACGATCTTGAGTTAGGAGCAGTGGTATTTGCTCTGAAGATCTGGAGGCACTACTTATACGGAACAAAGAGTACTATTTTCACCGATCACAAGAGCCTTCAACACATTTTCGACCAGACGGAACTCAACATGTGACAACGACGATGGGTTGAGTTACTGAATGACTACGAATGCGAAATTCGTTATCATCCTGGCAAGGCCAACGTAGTAGCCGACGCCCTCAGTCGAAAGGAATACACTGGTCGGAGGGTCAAACCTCTGACCATGACTATCCATTCCCACCTATCCACACAAATTAAGGAAGCACAAATGGAAGCCTTGCAACCTGAAAATCTGGCAGGTGAATCCCTACGAGGAATGGAGAAGAATCTAGAAGTCAAGGGTGACGGAGCCTACTATCTCATGGACCGAATCTGGACCCCAAAACATGGTGGTTTCAGAAACGTAGTCATGACTGAGGCCCACAACTCAAGATATTCCTTTCACCCGGGTTCAGATAAAATGTATCTAGATCTTAAGAAACTGTACTGGTGGCCTAACATGAAAGCAGAAATTGCTACCTTCGTGAGCAAATGTCTTACTTGCGCTAAGGTTAAGGTCGAGTATCAGAAACCGTCAGGATTACTACAACAACCAAAGATACCAGAATGGAAATGGGAGCGGATTACTATGGACTTCATAACCAAGTTACCCAAGACGACAAGTGGACTCGATACCATATGGGTCATTGTCGACAGACTGACCAAATCCGCGCATTTCCTACCCATCAAAGAGACTGACAAAATGGAGAAGCTTACAAGAACTTACTTACGGGAAGTAGTGCGACTGCATGGTGTTCCGATATCCATTATCTCCGATCGAGATAGTAGATTCACTTCAAGGTTCTGGCAGTCACTACAAAGTTCCCTGGGAACTAGGCTGGACAAGAGTACAGCCTACCACCCACAGACAGACGGACAAAGTGAGAGAACAATACAAACTTTAGAAGACATGCTGAGAGCCTGCGTTATTGACTTTGGAAAGGCATGGGATATGCATTTACCCCTTGTCGAATTTTCATACAACAATAGTTATCATACAAGCATAAAGGCTGCCCCGTTTGAAGCCCTCTATGGTCGAAAGTGCAAATCCCCTCTGTGCTGGACTGAAGTTGGCGATACCCAGTTAGCTAGAGGAAGAGTTCCTGAAAGCACTCTCACCGGTCCGGAGATCATACGTGAAACAACAGAGAAGATCGTTCAGATTCGTGAACGATTGAAAGCCTCAAGAGACCGACAGAAAAGCTACGCTGACCAACGGAGGAAACCTTTGGAATTCCAGGTAAGAGACCACGTCTTATTAAAGGTCTCACCGTGGAAGGGTTTAATACGATTTGGAAAGCGTGGGAAACTAAATCCAAGATACATAGGGCCTTTCGAGATTCTTGCCAGAATCGGCCCTGTGGCATACAAGCTTAACCTACCACGCGAACTTAGTAACATCCATCCAACCTTCCACGTCTCAAACTTGAAAAAGTGTCTATCTGACGAGACTCTTGTTATTCCACTCGACGAGATCGAGATCAACGAGAGCCTCAACTTTGTGGAAGAACCAGTAGAAATCATGGACCGAGAGGTCAAACAAACAAAACAAAGTCGCATACCCATCGTGAAGGTTCGCTAGAACGCCAAGCGGGGACCTGAATTCACATGGGAACGCGAAGATCAGATGAAACAAAAGTACCCTCCTCTCTTTCATGTTCACTAGTATCTTTACTGCTTTAAATTTCGGGATGAAATTCTCTCTAACGGGGGGATGATGTGACAACCCGATATTTCAACTCTTTGTAACGACCAAAATGGGTCAAGTATTGTAACCACTTCTGAGTAATAAAATTTACTTTCATAATAAAATGTACAAATAAGTTCTATTTAATTTCCTTCTATGATTAAATGTCTTTGAACCATGATCGTACGTGAAAAGAACGCCCAAATCCGACTTCATATAGCGAAGTTATGATTTTTCCAAGTTCGGCTTAGCAACAGACAGCTAAAAAAACTCGAATCGGAAATCGAGCGACTTTTGGCCGGAATGACCTAAACGAGAATCGAAGGTCTCGACGTTAGTATTCCAGCGGTAAAAAGTCTGGCAAAAACCGACATCAGATAAAGAAGTTATGAATTTTCAAAGAAATTCCTTAAACACGATGGGTTTTTAATAAATAATAAAAAAATAATTTCGGAATTTGCCGACGGAGTCGAAACGAAAGTTGTAGAGCGTAGTCTCACCTACGCAAGGATATAAAGACCATCGAAAACGGAGTTCGTATGAAGAAGATATGAATTTTTGAAGTTTATTAAATCAATTAATTATTTATTTTAATCAAAATTCGGATATTATCCGAAGGGGAGTCAGCGTCCTCATCCGAGGTACGCGCTGCGTACCCCTGTACGCCCTGCGTAACCGAGAGGATTGGCCTCTGATCGTCCATGTCGCACTATCCGAGGAATCCGACCCGTCCGACCCGTCCGAAGCTCCGACCCGTCCGACCCGCCGTCCCATCCGACCCGCGTACCCAGCAACCCATCCCATTCGAAGCCGAGGCAGTCGAGGCTTCGGTCATGCATGACGTACGCGTACGCGCTGCGTACGAGCATACGCCCCGCGTACCGAGGCAGACCAGCCTTACTATAAATAGGATGCGAGGGCTTCCAAGAAAAGGGCTCATTTCTCTCCTCTCTCTCACAACCTTGCCTCGTTTTCCGTGTCCGTTCAAACCCGAAGCTCTGGTCTTTTTGGCTCAAGTCCCGAAGGTCGATTTTACTCCCGAGATTCCCGAGAATCCCGAGGAAAATCCGTTTCCCGAGACGAAACTCTGCCCGGTTTTCCATCTCGCTATCTTCAAACTTTCAAGTGAGTTTCATACCCCTTAATCAACCTTTTTAAATATTCTAAATGCTTTTATATGCTTTCAAGGGGGGGATTACAAGTAAAACACACGAGTATTATCTTGTGTTACATAAAGAAACTCTTTTATATGCTTTTATATATCCAAATCACATGCGATTTACAAACTTTATAGGGAACTTATATATATATATATATATATATATATATATATATATATATATATATATATATATATATATATATATAACATATGTTACAATGGCATATATCTTTTGAAATATAAATTTGTTGTAATGCACGTATAAACTAAACTTTTCTTAGATTATTCGTGTCTATCTTAGACTCTACACCAAAAATCTATGCTTTCATAAACAAGTGATTCCTTTTCTAGGTATTTCTAAACAAACAAGACACACTTTTTGAAAACTATAATAGGTATAGTTTTACGAACAGATTTCTAACTCTTATGTACTAGAGACATAAATTTCAAGAAGTTTACTTTCGTATACAAGAACAAACGTAACATTTTAACAAGTAGATCTGTTTTTATACCACGGTTTTGTGAGACACTAACTTCATGTACGTTCGAGTACACATTTCAAGTCCTGTATTATATACCAGAATCCCTTGGAGGGGGAGCATGGTGTTTGTGTATAGATCTATACGGGCTTGACAACCCGCGCCCTGACTGTTAGCTGTAGTCCACCGTTTGGGATGACAAACGTCATAACATTCCAACGCCTGAAGAACGTTGTGTATAGGCATTTCGAGTCAATAGTATGGTTATAAAACTCACAAGAGGTATTAAAAATGCATTGATTTACAAGGTTTTCAAACTCATTGGTTATTTTACATTTACATACATTTTGGAAACAAACATTGGTCTTGAGTGAAGGCTACTTTTATACTAGTAGAAAATATAGGATTTTCTAAACACAAACAAACAAAGATAAAACATTTCATTTCATTCAAACATTGTCACTTAAATACTTATGAAATTCACCAGCTTAAATGCTGATCTACTCTTTCAAAATTACTTGTATGTCCCAGGAAATCAGTAATTTCAGGTATTCATTTCACTTTTGATGAAGGGATGCTACGGCGCCAGTTTAATCTCGCATTTTGACATCATATTGTAATTGAGTTTTGAGCATGTAACTTTTGACAAATGTAAACTTTCAATTATATATATGATGCTTGTATTGCTTTCTTTACTATGTATTCATTTGTTACGTTACCACATGAAGTCATCCGCCCCCGAACGTTTCCGCCGTTCAGGTTTGGGGGTGTGACATATAAGACTATTCGTCATGATTTACTAAGGTTTAGTAAATATGATTATACTTACAAGCTTAAGTATAATTCTTAAGCATTGGAAAATTTTCAATGTATGATAGAATGAATAAGAAGAATCAAACTAGGCAGAAGGATAAAAGTTTCTCAAATCTGAAAAGATGGGAGAGTACTTTAGTATCATGTTTTAAGATCATCTTAATGATTTTGAGACCTTATCACAATTCATCCTCTAAGTACATTCTGATAGTTAAGAAGAGGAGTTATGAATTGTTGAAGTGGTTAAATCAAGAAGATGATTCATACTTCATTCCAAAACGATTCATAGAGTTATACTCTAAGATTGTAACTTGAGTGACATGTCATAAAGAAGGTTTAAAAACACTCGTCAAATATAAGAGTAAAAGTTTTCTACTCTTGTACATTTGAAATTGGTAAGTTGTGATGTTTTGGATAAAACAAAGACCAACTTAGGCCAATTGTGTGAAGTGTTTGACTTGATTAGAATCCACACTATCTCTTGAATCTCTGACAAGAAAGTCTTATATGTCAAGAGGACAGTGGGAGTCTTAAAGGTCTTGAAAGTCTAAAGAACTAATCAAGAATAAAACCTAAAGTTCTTCACTAGCACACGACTTGAGGTTTATAACCTATCGTGTTGACATGTTCTATGCCCATTCCAGTTAAAGTTGGCTTTGCATATGAGTTCTTAGAGTTCTTAATTGGTTGCACAACAACTTAGAAGCAATGGCAGGCCCTTGAGCTGCCAGGTGGCAAGAAATTAAGATTGAGTTCAATCCATATGAGTTTGGATTTGTCATTATCCTTGTCTTGAGACTATGGTTATGACAATTCACATGAATAAGAACCCATGCACCATTAAATCTAAGTGTCATAAGGTTTCTCTCCGATTGATGAAAATGATGGTGAGGAAACACTTTCACTAAGTAGATTTTAGCTAAGATAGCAATTGTGATATTTGCATTCTCAAAGTCGTTAGTGGAGCGTGTGTGGTTTACCGGCACACTAACCTGGACTTGTGAGAAGTGGAAAAAAGGTCTAACCATTATGATTACGGCATCCCTCTTCATAATTGTTTAGACACACAAGTGTGCTATCTAAGGGAAGGTGTATGATTTTGATAAAGTTTTATCAAAACAATCTAGTATCAGAAATCTAAACTTTGGTAAGAAAGTCAGCTGATTTCTGAGTACATGTCAAAGCTAGTGGGAGCATAAGTGTTATTCTAATAATCATCATGTTATTGGGAGCATGATAATTATGATAAGTATTGCAAGTTAGCAATGTTAATTATAGAAAACAAAAAGGTTTCAATTGGGAAAAAGTTGCTTTGGTATAATTAAGGGAGAGGAAATTATACTTCATCTCAAATCTATAAGCTTAGATCGTGAGGTTTTAATCATTTAGTCAAGGATATATATGAATTTCATGTTGGAATGGCTCAACATAAGGAAATTATGTATATGAGTCCATTATTTGCGTTCTAAAATTCGATTATGATTACGGCATCCCTTTTCATAATCTGAATTATGAATTTGGCAAATAGAGATGGAAATGTTATAGCAAAAGACTGGTTTAGTCTTTATGTGAGACATCATGAGTCGTGTCCCATATGCTTCGGATATAGGATCGATTACATGTGCTATATTCATCCTTTCTAAAATTTTCCAAATGCCTGGGGCATTAAGAAGGGAAAAGGTCTAGAATTGGATATGACTAAAAGGATTAAACAATTGTCGAGGAAAATCTAAGGTTTACCAAAGATTGGTTGCTCAAGGACAGTTGGAAGTATAGTGATAATTCTGGAAGGACCATATTGACATAATCTGTAAGGAGGCAACTCTTGTTCAGAAGTGACAGTCAAAATGGAATCTGGAAATGTTTCAAAGTTAGAAATGATTTAATTTGTGTAAGATTAGGAAACTTAATGCAAGAAGGATGTTTCCAACGAGTTGATCTCCTTTGGAATGCTCTATAATGGTTGTTGTCAAGTCTTTCTGAATTTGTGCATAATCATTATAAGAGGATCAATGCATATAAGTTTAGAATCTAACAAATTTTAGTAAATGGCATGAATTTGGAATTCTTGCATTTGCAGTAAGGAATTGGGATTGTGAAATGAGAATCATTGAAGTTATGTTCAATTGATCTAAGTCACAAAGTAAGGATCATAGATAATCATAGAGTGCATACTTGGTGTATGGCAAAGCTATTGTTTAAGAAAAACATTGTGTACATGCTTGGAGCATGGGACAACTAATGTTTTTAAATTCAAGAATAAAGTTGATAGCTGAAACAGTATACAATGAATAATGTGTAATCATATGGTGATAAATAAAAGGTGTTTTCTTTATATTCATAAGTTGTGAGACCATATTGGATTCGATTATTATTGTGTTTCATTTTACATGTTTTGACTTCCATAATAAACTAGGTCATTGTTTTGGATGACTAAGTTATTCAAACCATCCACAGTCGGTCATATGTTGGAAGTAGATATGAATTAAGACTGTCATGGGTTAGCTTGTAGAGGTCTAAGGTGTTGGACAAAGGGCTACAACACTCATGAGTGCTCATAAGTTCTGAGTATTGGATTCAACCTGCGCTCATTGGAATCACTTCATGGATTTTATCACGAGTGATCATGAGACGATAATATCTTATATTCTTCAAACCGAGAGATATGAGTTGTTACTATGAGTTGGTTGTACATTGATTGCACGAAAACATACTCGGTAACTTGGTGTTATAAAACGTGCCTTTGTGTATGATTCAACAAGTAGTAGAACAAGCCATATGAGTCAAAGTTTATCCATTCCTTTTATCTTCGGGATAAAAGCGATATCTGTGAGCCCCTCGATGATTTAATGATGACACATGTGAGTGCTTGGCCAAGCCAAGACTGATTTGATTTGTTCAATCAGTCAGTCGTCATGAATTGGAAATCGGGAAACATCAAATGGACATAGAGAATGATTATAATCCATGTCTCAGTCCATATGATATCTAGAATGGAGGAATATATGATCCCTTATCTAATGGACAAGTTCGTTGACAAGATCAGAGTTCGACAACGGCTTTAAGAGCTATGATTTCTAGTTAGGTTTTGAAGTCATACTCAATAATAGTTTTAGACTTATCCAAGTGGGAGACTGTTGGATTAATGTCTAAGTCCATAACTATATTTGGTATGTACTTGACCCGACCCGGCATGGTCCATTTGGGTTGCACTTCACCGGCACAATTTATATGGATAATCTTTTGAGAATAGTATATTTATGATTAATATTAATATATTATAATTTCTAATATATTAATATGGAATCATATTATTTAATTAGTATTGATCAAGAATTAATTTAGAATTAATTAAGTGATCAAAATGAACTAATTAAATATGGACTCTTATATATGGAATGGGCCAAGTTCATTTAGGTTGGGCTAAGCTTTCATGGATACTCCATGGAGTGTTTAACCCATGGATCATATGAAATGAAAGGTCATGGGTTTAACCCTAGTTTCCATACTATATAAAGATGTCCTTGGTTGGTGAAATTAGCACTAGTGTGGTACACTATGAAGGGCTAGCCGATTTCACTAGATAGAACCAAGTATTCATATTTTCTAAAGTCTTCCAAGGTGTCTTGGTGATTTGTGATTCCACTTGAGGCTTCCACACTATTGGGGCTCAGCTCTTAAAGCTTGAAGACATCAAGCTACATCAAAAGGTATGTCATCTAACTAGAACTTTGTAGTATAAGAATTTCATAATATGCTAGTTAGGATTAAAGCCTTGAAAAGTTCTTGTTTGCATGTATAATAGAGAAAACATAGATCCAAGGTTTATAGGGTTGCATGTACACAATAGGAGTGTTAGAATGCTCAAAACCCAACAATCTGTACTCGTAAAACAAGAACTGAAGATTCCAAATTATTCCCATAATAATTTGATTGTTTTGATTGTCTCTTATACTGTGGTTGAAATCTACTTAGTTATATTCAGAAAAAAATCCCTTATGCTCCGCATGATACAAAAGGGGTAAAGATATCTAAAAGTTTGCCAGATATTTATAGAATTACGTCAGTTTTAAGTTTCGAAAACATTTATAGTTTGCTTGTATTCCCCCCTGAAAACATTGAAAAACTTGGAAAAAGGCGTAGGGGTATGAACTCACCAGACGAGAAATGTGCCGGTTGGATGCTAATTGTCAGTTCGAGGCTGGAAAACACGCGAGATTCCTATGTAATATAAAGAGATAAACATTTGTATCTAATTAGACCTTGATCTATTAATTAAATAAGAATAAACACTTCTAGACGCAAAAACACTTCAATTCAAGTGTTTGGAGTGACCCGGGTTGCATCTAAGGGTGTGTAGGGCTTAATTATGGAGTTTGCTCTTCAAGAGTAAACTCTTTGAGGATTTTACATCCTACTGACCATATCTGCATGAGTTTATGGCCGTAAACTCATGGGTTGTGTGTTCTTGGGTGCTAAATGGTCTTACAATGCACAAGGGAAGGTTCTAGGGTTTATTCCATGGCTTAGGAAGTGATTGGGACTTGAATTGACTTAGGAAAAGGAGTTTACAATTCTTGGGGAGTTTACTACCGTAAACACATGAGTTTACGGTAGTAAACTCATGTTTGTCCATAAATCATGTGTTTTGGTGGTTGTAGGTTAAGCATACAAAGTTCTAGGTCCAATTCTAAGCCATACAAGGTGTTAAGGGCACTTTAACACCCTTTGGAGGAGTTTATGGTCTATGAAGGGGTGTTTATGGTCCAAGAATGTTCTTGGGCCGTAAACTCAAGTGTGAATCATTTGTGTGTGTTTTGGTGCATCTCATGAAGGAATATAAGTTTCTATGCACTCATGGAAGCTCATAGAAACTTTTGGACGTGTTTAAGGGGCAATCTAACACCTTAAAAGGTGTTTATGGTCTATTAATGTTGGTTTACGGTCCAAGCATGTTCTTCGACCGTAAACTCAAGTTTACCCCCTAAATGGTAAGATTTTGGTGCTCTAAGTCCATTCCTGCATGTCCGAAGGTCATAACTAAGCACTAGAAGTGGTTTGGAAGGGTTTTGGGGCTTCAAAACCCCATTTAAAGGAGTTCACGGTTTTGGGAGGGTTCCTAGACCGTAAACACAAGTTCTTGGTCCTATTTCATGATCTAAACACGAATTTGAAAGCCAAACATGTTATACTATGAGCTAGGATGGATTTCTTACCAAAATGGATCTTGAAATGGATGATTTTGGATCAAAGTCGAGTTTTAGAGAGAGAGTAGAGACAGAAAGTGTTTTAAGAGAGTGAAAAAGCTTCAAAATGTGGTCACTCAATCCCTTATATAGGGGTTGAGTTTATGGCCCGGTGGAAATCTACCCAATACCGACGTTAAACGAGGCTTTTGGTCGTACCCGATTTAATTGTTGCAACCCAACGTAGTCTTAACTAAAAATTTTCTAAATAATAATTTAGGATGTTTTCATGTGTTTCTAATGGGTTTGGATACTCATGAGGTCATAATAAAAGTCCCACTTTAATTAATTTAAATCGAAAGTTAACGGAAAAATTGAAATACGAACGGTTTTACTAACGGAAATGGAATATTGTGACGAAATAAATTTCGGGTTGTCACCTTATCCGTTAAAGGGAATTTTGTCCCGAAATTCAAAATTAAGATACAAATTACAGACTTGGAAAGAGATACGGGTATTTGTCTTATTGAGTCTGTGCGCTCCCAAGTGAACTCGGGTCCCTGCTTGGCATTCCAGCGAACCTTCACTATCGTGATGCGGCTTTGTTTCGTACGTTTGATCTCTCGATTCATGAATTTGATTGGTTCTTCCAGAAAGTTTAGGTTTTCATTGATCTTGGTTTCATCAAAGGGATTACTAGGGTTTCATCAGTTAGGTACTTCTTAAGATTTGAGACGTGGAATACAGGATAGATGCTGCTAAGTTCTGAAGGTAGTCGGAGTTTGTAGGCTACGGAATCGATCCTAACGAGGATCTCGAAAAGTCCTATGTACCTCGGGTTAAGTTTCCAACGCTTTCCAAAGCGTATCATGCCTTTCCAGGGCGAGACGTTCAACAGGACACGATCTCCAACCTGGAATTCTAAGGTTTTTCGTCGTTTATCGGCGTAACTGTTATGTCTGTCTAGTGACGCTTTCAATCGTTCTCGTATTTGGATGATCTTCTCAGAGGTTTCGCGGATGATTTCAGTACCAGAGGGGCACTGTCAGGGATTCGTCTCTGGGCTAACTGCGTGTCCCCTGCCTCGGCCCAACACATAGGGGATCTGCACTTACGACCGTAGAGGGCTTCAAACAAGGAAACCTTGATGTTGTTGTCGGAACTGTTGTTATACGAGAACTCAATCAAGGGTAAATGGGTGTCCCACGACTTTCCTAAATCGATGACATAGGCTCTCAGCATGTCTTCTAGGGTTTGGATAGTTCTGTCACTCTGTCCGTCTGTCTGAGGATGATAAGTTGTACTCATATCCAGCTTAGTTCCAAGAGGTTTCTGAAGGGACTGCCAAAACCTTGAGGTAAACCTGTTATCTCAATCGGAGATAATGGACGCAGGTACACCATGCATTCAGACTATCTCTTAGAGGTAGGTTCGCGTGAGTCTTTCCATCTTGAATGATTCTTTAATCGGAAGGAAGTGAGCGGATTTTGTCAAACGATTGACAATTGCCCAAATGGTATCGTACTCACTCGGAGATTTTGGGTAACTTGATGATGAAATCCATGATAATCATCTCCCATTTCCATTAAGGTATCTCGGTCTGCTGGAGTAGACCCGAGGGCTTTTAGTTGGGCTTCTCCGATCTGTATGGATAAGTGGGAATGGATGGTCATCGTTAATGTCTTCGCCTTGCGGCTTGAACTCTCCTTTCGGCTCAGGGTATCTGCTACCACATTGGCCTTGTCGGTATGGTAGTGTATTTCACACTCATAAACACTGAGCATCTCTACCCATCATCGTTGTATCATGTTTAAGTCTTTCTGTGTCAAAGTGGTTAGGGGTTTGGCGCATCTGGAAAATTTTTGGATGAACCTACGATAGTAGTCAGCGAGACCCAAGAATTGACGGATTTCTGTGGGTGTCTTCGGTGCTGACAAATTCTCTATCGCCTTGATTTTGGACGGGTCCACATGTATACCTTCCTTGCTTACCACGTGACCAAGGAAAGTGGTTAGACCGAAGGGCATCACTACAAACTTGTAATGACCATATCGAGTCCTGAATGATGTCATGGAAATATCATTCTCATGAACTCAGAACTGATGGTACCCTGATCTGAGGTCTATTTTCGAGAGGTAACTGGCTCCCTGAAGTTGATCGAAAAAGGTCGTCTATTCGAGGAAGAGGATATCGGTTTTTGACTGGAAATTTGTTCAACTCGTGGTAGTCTATGCACGTCCGAAAGAATCGATCTTTCTTTTTCACAACAATATCGGGGCTCCCCAGCGTGAGGAACTCGGTCTGATGAATACTTTACTAAATAGCTCACTAAGCTGACTGGATAACTCCTGCATTTCTGCTAGAGCTAAGTGATATGGGGACTTGGCTACGGGGGTAGCTCCAGGAATTAGGTTGATGCAAAACTCGACTTGATGTTTGAAAGGAACTCCTGGAAGCTCTTCGGGGAAAGACATCAGGAAAAATTGCAGACTTCGGGGATGCTCTCGAGGTCTTTAATTTCTTGTTTCTCGTTGATTAAATGAGCTAGGAATGCATGACACTCCTTTCGCAGAAGCTTTTGAGCTTTGATGCAATAAATGATACGAAGATTTGAACTAAGATTATTGCCGTAGATCATGAGAGTCTGACCAGAGGGGAGATTAAGACGGATGGCTTTTTCGTAACAAAGGATATTTGCATGATTGGGATTCAACCAATCCATGCCAATGAAACATCAAAGTTCCTTATTGAAACTAACATTAGTTCAATGGGAAAGAATGATTAGTCAGCGTAAGGGTACAGCTTATGAATAAGTCGTTAGCGCTCTCTTTCTCACCGTTAGCCATCTCGACTGTAAATGTTTCGGATTACTAGACGAGGACTATGTTTACGAAGATATTTGAATCAATGGCTAATAAAGCTTCTTTGGTACTAGATTCGAAAAGGATACTAGCATAGGGATTGTCGAGAAGAAACGTACCCGCGATGATGGTAGGATCGACGGTTGCCTCTTTTTGCTTTATGATTAGAGCTAACCCAAAGTTGTTGGCATTGTTGGTGTTTGCTGCTTTTGGGCAGTTTTGGTTGAAATGCCCGGATTCACCGCACCCATAGCAGGCCTGATCGGAACTCGATCCGGAAGCTTGATTGATTAGTTGGGCTGGTGTTTTGCAGTTTCGAGGAAGGTGGCCCTTCTTGCCACAGCTGATGTAGAACTTTTCAAGACATGGGTCGGGGATACGATGGTGGTAACTGCACCTATTGCACCACGGAAGAATACCATCATATCCAGTGATAGGTGTGACATCCCCATTTTCACGGCTAGAAAAGACTGATTTTTTTATGCTTTGTTTTTAAAATCAGAGTAATCTTTTAAAGAAAACAGTTGCGGAATTTGTTCCCAAAACAAAATATGATAAAAATTATCAAAGCATTTCTTCAAAGAAATGTATTTTCATTATATAACAAAATCTCGGGATGTCATGTTCCGATACAGACACATAAGCATAAACAGAACTTACATTATTTACACTAAAGATTTTACATCTCCTTTAATCTCTCCGTGAAATATATCTTCGTATCGATACCTGTGATACAAAGAAAACTGAGTGGGTCAGGCTTGGGAGCCTGGTGAGCATATAGGGTTTTCAACCCACAATAATATAATTATTATATTCAACCATCAAACAATCAACTCAATTACCCATCCCTATTATCTTTCTTAGGATTTTACCCTAGGAATTAACCTACCCATCATTCATTCATTCCTAAGGATTGACCTAAGGAATTAGCACAAACTTCCATTGCTACAAAAGGCGCATCTGCCAACATTATCCTTTAAGCGCCTCTGCCAGGATTACGACATTCACTATTAGAAGAAATAAACAACAATTCCACACTCATCTCAAATAAACAACAATATATAAAACCATAACACGTGTTTTATAACAAATACTTCATATTTATGTGTTAGAAGAAATTAACCACACACTCACCCAAACATATACTTAATACATTCAAACAATACTTGTATTATACCCGTGTTTATGAAAGGGACTATACACTCACACATATAAACAACTTTATATTATACACATAGCATGTATTTCATAGCAAATACTTAATATTTATGCGTTAGAAGAAAGTAACTACACACTCACCGAAACATAAACTTAATACATTCAAACAATACTTGTATTATACCCATGTTTATGAAAGGGAATATACACCCACATAGATAAACAACTTTATATTATACACATAGCACGTATTTCATAGCTAATACTTAATATTTATGTGTTCGAAGAAAGTAACTACACACTCACTTGATTAGAAGATGATCGGACAACACTACGGCTTGTAGAAGTAGTATTCTTCGGCAGATCCAGAAGCTCTTCACAAAAAACCGGATTCCTCGCTGGCAGAGCTTCGGATTGGGAATTGCACTTCTCGGGATCTTTGGGGCCTTGGGACTTGCTTCGGGGCTCGGGAATGATATTGGGGCTTGGGGGTATAAGTAGTACGCAAAACGAGGTAAAAATGCGACAGGAAGGAAGAATGGAGCAATAAAACTCGGCTGCCCTCAACTTCCTTTTATAGGGGGCTGGAAACCCGAATTATGTTGGGCGTAATGGGGATAAGAACGCTGACTCCCCCCCTTCCGGATAATATCGAATTTGTATTTCAATTAAATATCGAAAATATTTTATAAAGTTCAAAAATTCATATCTTCCTCATACGAACTCCATTTTCGACGTTCTTTATATCCCTGCGTAGGTGAGACTACGTTCTACAACTTTCTTTTAGACTCCGTTGGCTAACTTTGACTTTATTTTTATTATTTATTTTTAGTAGGCCGGGACAAGAAAACTCCGTTATAAAATCATAACTTCTTCATCCGACGTCCGTTTTCGCCTATCTTTTTATCGTTTTACTTCAATTAATGATATCTTCAATTCTCATTTAGATTGTTTCGGCTAAAAACCGCTCGGTCTCAAATCAAGTATTCGGGCTGCATACCGCTAAGTCAAAACTTCGAAAAATCATAACTTCCTCATACGAAGTCAGATTTGGGCGTTCTTTTTATGCACGCTCTTGGTTTAATGAACTCTACGAATTTCGTTTAGATTGCTAAGGCTAAATATCACTCTAATATAAATTCACTTTTTACGTCATTCAGCGTCGTGTCGGTTCTGTCGCGAAACTTCGACATGTCATAACTTCTTCGTTATAACTCGGATTTTGGCGTTCTTTATATGTACGGAATACTTGTAACATATACTATAACTTAGTTAAGATTATTCCTTCAAAATAATCTTCCATCAAAAAGTCATTTTTGATGCTTAACATCTCTAATTGACTAGCCCGGATCTACGGGCGTTACAATTATCTCCCCCTTAGGATGATTACGTCCCGTAATTGATAAGTTATAAAACCAACTTGAAGATCGATTAGATCTATAAAACAGGTAAAGTAATAAAGAAGTAAACAACAAGAACTCAATAATGGATCAAACGATGTCGAATGATTAATAAATAATCCTCAGAAGAGTTCGATAAAGAACTACAACCGTAGAGGATTAGGGTTTACAAGAACGATAAAGAAATCTGTAAAGCTATCAATCGATCTATCAAAACCGTTGACCTAACATGCATGCAAGCACATTATTATATAGTAAACCCTACAAGCTCACGGTTGGACAGGCCCAAACCAGAGTGCAAAACTTGGACTATAAACCGAGCCCAATGACGCAATACAAAATAAAGCTACGCTACCCAACAATCTCCCTCTTTTCGTCAATTGGAGCGAGATCATTACTTCTTGCTTGGGCCAGCAGCAGCAGGAACCTTCTTCTTTACAGTTTGAAACAGACACGAGATAAGGGTGAGTATCGTCTGTCTGAATCGGATGTACCACTGAATCATGTCGTCGAAGTATTTGATATCATCCGCTGTATTTTCTTTACACCGATGGATGATCCCCAGCACATGCTCAAGACAAGCAGTGGTATCAAGATGTTTATCCGCTAAGGCAAAGAGACATTTCTGTCCTTCAGCCCTAGTGAACATGACTGAATTTCGCTTTGGGTCAATCTTTCCCATCTTCATCTGGTTCAGATCACTGGCCGAGCCAACAGGAGAGATCTTCGGTTTCTTCTTGAAGACATTGGCAATCTCCTGATCCATCAGGGCTACCTCCATGATATAGCATACCAACATTCTTTTGAGATGGTCTATGATCGGACCATATTCAGCTTCATTCGTCAAGAGGATGTTGTGCAGAACAATCCAGTCATGGGGTTGAGGTTCGGTAGATCTGCTAAAGATATGAGATGTTTGGTTTTTGCAGACCCTCTGATCACCCTGAACCGAACGTTGATGAATCTCCCTTCAGTGTATGGCTTCAGAACCCGAACGTTGACGATCTTCTGAGCGCTCCAGGTTTGATACTATGGTTGAGCGGCCTTCAGATAAAACTCGATCAATTCCCGATCAACCTCCGGATGAGGATGAGGGACTTCAGCAACGTTGGCGAAGGCGTGGAAGATAAACGCCTTTCGGGTTAAGGGCATGTCGAACTGCGAGTCGACAGAGTTGTAGCAGTCGAAGGAGATCACTGGTTCGAGCCATAGGATGCTCGGAGTATCGATTGCCTCCTTAATCATTCTCTCTCGAGTCCAAGCAGGGAAAAGAGTCTTCCTGCTCTCGAGGAGATCGTGGGCTTCTTTTTGTTTGCGTTCAGCTTCTTCAGCTTCTCGCGCCACACGAACATTGTCATTATCAACATTGCGACTATTTTTGCGTTTCAGCAAGTCGGCAATGGTTTCTTGATCATCTTCCTCTTCTTCCTCAGCTATCTTCTTTCCTTTATCCTTCACACCCGAACCAGAAGTTTGACCAGTAGGAGGAGGTTCGGTTGTGTGAGCAGCTTTTGAGGAAGGAGGTGGTTTCGATCCGGACTTCACTTCTCCCCCTTGTTTCGGAGTGGACACGAAACTAGGTAGCCCTTCTATTTTACTGAGCAGGTCCAGGGCAGGAGCAAGTTTTTCTGCAAGGGTTCGCCTCACGGAGTGGTTCAGGATCGGATCGTGTGCTTCCAGGATGTTGGATATGGCAGAGTGTACATCCGAAACACATGTCTTGATGACCTCCCGTTCGGATCGAAGAGCGTCAATTTGTTGTTGAGAGTTGGAAAGTTGAGCGCTCTTGACCTTGAGGGCGGTGGTTTTGCTTGCATAAATGTCCATCAACGAGTTTTCTGCGGCGAGATCCTCTTGGAGTTTAGAGAGGCGCTCGTCGGTGGAGGCACGAAGGGCCGAGTTGTCGTCATTGATTGATTGGCGAAGGGTAGCAAACGACTTCAACTCCGTGGAGACGAACGTGGCCAACTGTTGAACAATTGGTTCCAACGTTGTCTTTGTGGCATCGGCACTCTCCTGTAAGGACTTTAACAGGGAAGAGGCGTCAGAGAATAGTTTATCGACTTTTTCGGTCACAGCCTCACATGCTTTCGTCGAGGCGTCAATGTCGGCAGTGGCAGAAGCGACTGAATCTTGCTGACCCCTAGAGAAGGCATCAACAATCTTCTGAAGAGCAGCTTCAGAAAGAGATGATTGAGAATTGGAGGAGGAAGCACTGAGCAAGTAAACCTTCTCATTTAACTCCTTAAGGTGCTTCTTTGTAACTGGAGCATCCTCATCATCGTCGCTTTGCACCTGAAACGGACTAAAATAGACCGAATCAAACTGCATGTTCTCCCCGCCAAGGAATGGATTATCTCCGTCAGAGGCATGACCGGGAGATGGGGGTGGTGGTGAAGCTGGAGGTGTAGTGGTTTGGGTAGGTTCAGGTTTAGTGTGAGCTGGGGTAGGTTCGGGTTGTTTTTTAGTGTGGGTAGGTTCGGGTGGTGGTTGGGTTTCGGTTGTGTGTATGGTTTCGGTTACTGGTGGTGGTTCGATTGCATCGGTATGAACCCCTGTATCAGATACGTTGGTTGTAACCTTTGCAGTGGCTGTTGTTGCATCGGTGAAAATGGGTGGTGGTATAGTGAAAGAGGTTTTAGGAATGTTGGTAGTGGGATTTATGGTGGGAATGGAAGTGGGAATTTTTTGAATGGGAGAGGGAATGGGTGAGTTATGGATTTCCATGTCAGGGGTAGGTGATCTGGGTGGGGTATTGCCTCTTGGAGGGGTGTCGCCTCGTTGAGAGCCGTCCGAATCCGAACTCTCACCCTCCGACTCACCGGAAGAGGAAGCGATAATAAGCTTTCGCTTAGGTTGAGTCTTTCGCCTTTTCTGTTGCGGGGACTGAGCATGTTTAGTAGCCTTCCTCTTTTTTGGAGAAGGGCCTTTAGCCCCTTTCGCCACTTGCTTCCCTTTGTCTGCCTTTTTACCTCTTGAAACAGGCTTATCGGCATCATGAATGGACTTGAGCATCTCCTGCGTGAGATTCCTCGGACCAGACTACTTGAATTCCTTGTAAGTCCGGATGATCCTGCTGTCACCTGGAACATCACCGTACATGGTCTCCGGGATGGAACCAATGAAAGAGAATTTCGATGCATCTGAGACGATGATCTTCGTGGTATGGAATGTACCAATCGAAGATAGCGATGCACCAGCAACGATGGGGACATCGTGCTTATCCATCGCCCACTTAGTAATGATTGTCTAAAACCGGGCATACGACACCTCAAAATGTCGTGAAGAGGAGGATAAACTCTGGATGAGTTGTTGCCAGAGAACCAACCAATAGTCGACGTTGACGCCGTTGTAAACTCCGTACATGATGGAGAGGAAGAGTCTACTGGAGCCGTCTGAACCGGAGCTCCTTTCTGAGAGACCCTTGAAGAGGACAGTGAACATGCCGTTCCACTGTGGCGGCAAACACGACTTTTTAAACTTTGCGACAGAGGTGAGCGCCTCCGTGTACCCCATGTTATAGAACATGTTGAAGAGATGGCCCAACGGAATTGTCTCCGGATTAACCCTTGAAGGGTCAGCAGCAAACCCTAGCAATGAGCCAAATCGTTGCCTGGAAATCGAGGCTTTGTGATCAGAAACCTCGAAGAAGATTCTATCGACTGCTTTATCATAATGTGTAGTCGCATAGATTTGCGATAAAAGCTCCATGGGCACTGATTCCACCCGTGAAAGTGCAGGTGCGAATGGGGAATACTTCAGGCACTCGATGATCGGGAACATGTAGGAGTCGTACGCCTGAGGGGTTAAATCGATCACCAAACACTGTTGAGGGCGAATGGGAAGGATGTGGGAAGTAGCGTGAACAGACGATGATTCTGCCATTGTTGAAGTTGGGAAGAAGATGATGAACAGTAAGGGTTTCAGGGAATTTTTGCTCTCTTGGAAATTTGGACGCAGTAAAGAGGTAAATGGGAGAGGAGGTCGCCTTTTATAGTGGTTTACAGGAGAGAGAAAAATCTGTTCAAATCTTCTATCGAAATACGAAAGGTTTTCCCCGGAATTTGACTGATGCGTGACAGTTAAGGTAAGCGATGATCACGCATGAGAGAGAGTGTCAAATTCCTCGGAACACGCCGCCCAACAAGCGCCGTTTCTGAAGAAACCATTTCAAATTCATACGCGCCTTTATGTGCCAGAGAGGAACCGTTTCAAAATTGCACACGCGTCCACGATGTCAGTTAAGGAGTGGACGTTTCAAAATCGCATGCGTTCCCTTTTTACCGCTGTTTGAAATTCAATCCATTAGACTCCCGCCTGAGTCAGCAACCCTTCATCTTAGCCTTGTAACGGCATCTTTTGAATAATACGCCCACGTGGATGAATTTTGACCACGTCTTTATTATTAATCACCGATCCAATGAAAAAGCCTGTAATTATTAGAACCAGAATTTTGGAAAATCAAAGATTTTCGTGCTAAGGGTGTAAAAAGAAAAGAAATAAAGCAAATCTTTTTAGGAATAAATGTGATGTCCATAATGACACGAAACAAATGATCCCGGGCACGAATCTCCTCTTCAAAGTCAAGAGAGACCTTAAAGTGTTAGTGTGGTTTCCCGTTGAATAACGATCAAACACTTATTAAGAAGTGTTGAAAGGCTTCTTTTAATTAGGCTTTGTAGGGTGGTTTTAGCTTTGATTCAACAGTCCTAAGCTTGAAATAAGATAGAAAGTGAACAAAGTACTTGTGAGACTGGTGTAGTCTGTTGAACAAGTAGGCATGAAATAATTTTAAAGTAACTGGTAAATATAAAATCTCAACAAAAAATTAAAACTGGATCCCAAGGGAAGAAATGTTATGGTGTGTAACAATTTCATAGGAATCACACAAAAAGAAAAAATTGAGATTTCATGAGGATATGTCCGTCAATTCATTAGTGAAAACTTGATCAAATTAATTGTTCACCGTCAATTCAGATTTGGTATTGAATTTTGGTTTTCACTCAGCTCGTAGTGGCACGAAACTAAGATCATAAACACAGTTGTTGAGTAACCATAAACCTCAGTGGTAATTTCTGAGAGTCTCAAGGGTTACGTTGATGAAACGAATTTAATGGAGAAAATGTAATAGAGATGGTGTAAGAAAGAATAGTACCTCTGCTATAAAAGTGGGACCAAGCAGAAAACTCGAATCTCATGTGAGAAGAGAGTTAGGTAGCTCTTGATTAGAATAAATGTGATAGCCTAATTGGGAAGACAAGGTTTGTGTATACCAAGTCATTAAGGCTGTTATTCAGAATCTGATGAGACTTTGGGCACATACAGCAACATGCTTCTAGGGACACTTAACTAATCCATTAAAAATTTCCCCATAATCGAACGAACACACATATAAAAATTAAAGACCAAAAAGTAGATAAAGAACAGAATATTTTTGGATTTTTGATATATATAAAAAAATAAGACTCAGAAAGAAATTAAAAAGAGTTAAAAAAAACTTTGGAAAAAATTGGAACCGAACCCGAGCGTTCGGGTGGTTTCGGTTGAGAAAAATGCTGAAAAACCGAACTCGAGCGTTCAGTTGGTTTCGGTTTTGAAAAATTTTGGAAAACCGAACCCGAGCGTTCAGTTGGTTTCGGTTTTGAAAAATTTTGGAAAACCGAACCCGAACGTTCGGTTGGTTTCGGTTTTGAAAAAATTTTGGTAAACCGAACCCGAACCTTCGGTAGGTTTCGGTTTTGAAAAATTTTGGAAAACCGAACCCGAACCTTCGGTAGGTTTCGGTTTTGAAAAATTTTTAGAAACCAAGGAATTTAGACTTGCAAAAAGGAAATACTTTTGATAATAAGATAAACAACTTTGTACAAGAAATTTACAACCAAGAAAACTACCTTTGAAATGATGAGCGAGTGCAGATTATTCAACCGAACCCGAACGTTCGGTTTATTTCGCTTCTTACGTTTGAGATCGAGAGGTAGTTTGTGGTACTGATTCTGATTCCATCATACCTAGCCCTTGTAGAATTTTGTTGAATGATGCTTCAGGAAGAGCTTTGGTAAAGACATCAGCCAGTTGATCAGTGGTTCTAACAAAGTGTACTTTAACGTTTCCATCTTCCACATGATCTTTGATGAAGTGATACCTCAGTGCTATGTGTTTGGTTTTGGAGTGTTGCACTGGGTTATGACAGATCCTAATTGCACTTTCAGAGTCACAATATAGTGGGATCTTTTTCATATTGAGTCCATAGTCTCTGAGTTGACTCTGGATCCAAATCACTTGAGAGGTACAAGATGCAGCTGCAATGTATTCTGCTTCAGCTGTAGACAAAGACACACACGTTTGTTTCTTCGATTGCCAGCTAACCAACTTCCCGTCAAGAAATTGGCAGCCACCAGTGGTGCTTTTCCTGTCGAGTCCACAACCTCCAAGGTCTGCATCTGAGTAGGCTTGAACGAAGAAGCCTGAATTGGATGGATACCATAGACCTAAGGAGGTAGTTCGCTTGAGATATCGTAGAATGTTGTTCACTGCAAGCATGTGAGGTTCGCGTGGGTTTGCCTGAAATATAGCACAATAACAAACTGAAAACATTATGTCAGGCCTGCTAGCAGTGAGATACATCAATGAGCCTATCATCTGACGATAAAGCGTAATATCAACAGCCGGTTTGTCCAGGGATGGAGTGAGCTTAGTGCCGAACGCCATTGGAACTTTAACTTTGGAATCTCCCATCATGCCAAATTTTGCAAGGAGAGTCTTCGTGTAAGCTTCCTGATTGGTAAAGATGCCTTCGGGTCCCTGTCTAATGTTTAAACCAAGGAAAAAGTTAATAGGACCCATTGAGCTCATTTCAAATTTAGTCTCCATCAGCTTTCTGAATTCAGCTGTTAGGCTAGGATTCGTTGAGCCGAAGATGATATCATCGACATAAATTTGAACGATCATAAGGTGGTTACCTTCCTTCTTGCGAAAGAAGGTTGGGTCAACCGAACCTTGCTTGAATTTGGACATCTTTAAGAATTTAGTCAGCGTTTCATACCAGGCTCTCGGAGCTTGTTTCAGTCCATACACGGCTTTATCCAGAATGTAACAATGATTTGGATACTTTTCATTTACGAAACCAGGAGGTTGCTCCACGTATACTGTTTCTTCGAGTTCACCATTGAGGAATGCACACTTGACGTCCATTTGGTAAACTTCAAAGTTTTTGTGGGCAGCATAGGCTAGAAATATTCTAATAGATTTCAGCCTAGCTACAGGAGCGAAAGTCTCTTCATAGTCAATGCCTTCCTCCTGACAGTATCCTTTCACTACCAGACGTGCTTTGTTTCGAATTACGTTTCCTTCCTTGTCCATCTTGTTCCTAAAGACCCATTTAAGACCAACAACCGAGGCATCTAGAGGAGTTGGAATAAGACGCCAGACTTTGTTCCTCTCGAATTCGTTCAGTTCATCTTGCATGGCTTGAACCCAATCGGAGTGATCAAGAGCAGTATTAACTGTCTTTGGTTCAACTTTTGATACAAATGAGTTAAACATGCAGAATTCGACTTTTGAAAACAAGGAAGTCTCTTTTGCCTTGAGTTGTGATTGATTCAGAACCTTTTCAGATATATCACCAACAACTTGAGAGACAGGATGAACTCTGGTCCATTTGGTGAGAGGTGGATAGTTTGGATCAAAGGTTGGATCCAATTCAGGATTTATCATTTCTTCTGGTTCGGACTGGCTTTCATAGTTGTAAGACATATCAGCTTGCTCCCCCTTGATAGATGAGCTTTCAGGAATGCTTTGAGCTTCAAAGGTTTCTTGTGGTGTGGACCTTTCGGGCGTTGATGCACCTTCGGATGGTGTGGCACTTTCGGTTGGTGAAGTGCTTTCAGGAGCAGTTGGAGACCTTGGCTCCCCCTCAACATGTGAGGTCGGCTGAGTTGACGATGGTTGATCCTCCCCCTCGACTGAAGCATTGTGTGGTGGAGAATTGTCAGAACCTGATCCTCCTTCATTCATTCTTCTGGCAGCATCTTCGACAATTTGCTTCATATGATCTACCTTGTTGTCTGCTGCGCCTGCTTCTGAGAGAGTGACTTTCTCTGGTTCATCAAAGAGCTCCATGAACTTCTCGAATAGATTAGCGATTGAGACTGTGACTTGGCCAGTTTGAGGAAAGATTTCCCCAGCTGTGTCTTCATTGGCCTTTAGCTTTTTGATATAGTTATCATCAAAAGTCACGTAGTAAGTCTCTTCGATTTTCCTCGAATGCTTGTTTAATACCCTGTATGCTTTAGAAGTGAGAGAACAACCCAAAAATATTCCTTCGTCGGCTTTTACATCGAACTTGTTGTGGTGTTCTTTGGAATTGAAGATGAAACACCTTGAACCGAACACATGGAAAAACTTCACATTGGGCTTCCTGTTGTTGAGAATCTCATAAGGAGTGAGCGTGAATCGCTTGTTGAGATATGACCTGTTCTGTGTAAAACAAGCAGCAGAAATAGCATCAGCCCAAAAATAAAGAGGTAAGGAAGCGAAACTTAGCATGGTTCGGGCGGCTTCACACAAAGATCGGTTTCGTCTTTCGACAATCCCGTTTTGTTTAGGCGTGTAGGGAACTGAGAAGTTGTGACTAATTCCCTTTTCCGCCAGGAATTCTTCGAATTCTCTATTTTTGAATTCCAGACCATTGTCGCTCCTGATGTTGCGAACGACCTTTTTCAGCTGTACTTCAATCTGCTTGATGAACACCTTTAACTTATGAGTCGCTTCAGATTTAAGCTTCAGAAAGAACACCCATGTAAAACGCAAAAAGTCATCAACAATAACAAGAATATACTTGCTACCACCGATGCTTTCGATAGATGATGGACCACACAAATCGATATGAAGTAATTCTAGTGGTTCAACAACTTTAGTGTTTATTATAGATGGATGACTTTGACGACTCTGCTTCCCCATTTCACATGCAGCACACAGATGGTCTCTATCGTACTTGAGCAATGGAAGACCTCGAACATGACCTCTAGTGACATGTTTGTTGATGTCCTTAAAGTTAAGATGAGAGAGCCTTCGGTGCCACAGCCAGCTTTCATCAGATTGCGCTTTTGATAACAAGCAGATAGTTGGGTTTCCTTTGATGGGTTTGAGGTTTAGAGGAAACATTTCACCTTTACGTTCGGATTTGAGAATAACTCTTTTCGTCTTCTTCTCAATTATTTCAGAACCCTCATCGTCGAATGAGACTTTGAGACCGGTACCTCCAACAAGCTGAGATACACTGATGAGTTTGTGTTGTAGCCCTTCCACGTATGCAACCTTCCTTATCGTGAAATCACCGTTTGTGATCATTCCATATCCTTTTATGGTGCCGAAGGAGTTGTTCCCGAACTTGACGTTTCCACCATTTGAAAGAGACCTGTATTCCCTCAGCTCTTCTTTCCTCCCTGTCATGTGACGCGAGCAGCCACTATCAATGTACCATTCTTCGTCAAACTGCTCGTCACTGATAACCTGCAAAAATTAAGCAGATTTAGGAACCCAAAGTTTCTTGGGTCCGCGTGAGCCTTTCACAGGAACAGGAATAGTAAGAGAGATGTCAACAAGGTATGTTCTTTTAATTAATGTTGTTTCATCTTTCTTTTTTATGGTAAAAACTTTAATTTTATTGGGATTTGTTACTGTTGGTTTGGACTCTGGTTTAACTGTTGAAGCCTTCTGTTTTCCTTTTTGATCAGCTGATGATTGAGATTTTTGATAAGAAACAGAATGGATTTTAGAATGAGGTGGAGAAGAGTTAGAAGGGTTTAAGGAATTGGAATGAGAAAGCTTAGATGGAGATGACTTCTTGGCTGGAGACTCAAGGTGACCCTTTTGCTTTTGATCATTAGTGGGACCGACCCTAGAGTTTTGATCTCTTTTGATTTCAGAACTGAACCTTTGCTTTCGGTTGTTGTAGTTCTCTGAACCAAACTTCTGCTTTCGGTTGGAGTCATTCTCAGAACCGAACCTTTGCTTTCGGTTGGAATTATTTTCTGAACCGAACCTTTGCTTTCGGTTGATGTTTTTCTCCGAACCGAACCTCTACTTTCGGTTGTTGAATCTCTCTTGCGATTCAACGGGATTTTTCTCAGACTTTAGGTTCTTGTCTTGATGTGAGAAATAAGCATTCTGGGATTTCCAGAACTGTTTTCTCTCAGAGAGATTCTTCTTGTATCTCTGATTCCTTTGACGTTTTTGATCTCTCATCTGCTTCGGTTGATGATGGATTTTAGCTTTCGGTTTCTGTTTTTCTTTGGCTGGTTCACTCTGAACTGAGGAAGTTTCACTTGACGATGTGACTTCTTTTGCTGGAATTCCTTTTTCTTGAGAAATGTCTTTCGTACCGCTTGTGCTTGGCACATCGAAGTTATCAGGTTTATTCAAGGGTTCTGGTACGTATCTTCCTTTGCTTTTCCATGAGGTCCTTTCAGACAAACCTACTGTTTCATCAGCATTATCGATTGGAGCTGACCAGAAGAACTCATCGCAACCATCAGCATTGTCTTCGTTTACAATAGTTGTGAGTTCAGCAGTCTGATGTTCGGTTACGCCTGTGACCTTGTATACCTGATTTGGAGTGGTTCTAACCTTTTGATATACTACGGCCTTCTCTGCAAGAATTGGGGACTTTTGTTGGGACAAACGAGCGAACTCCACTGAATTTTCTGAAACTAGATTCTTGTGGTTTTCAGGTTCGCTTTTTACAAATTCTGAACAGTCAACCGTGTCCTCTACAGAAATTTCGGTTCTCAGTTTCAATCTATCATTTTCATCCAAAAGGTTTTTAAGCATGTCCTTATGGTCCTTGGATTTAATGAAAGATTCTATTTTGTCCAGTCCATACATATAGGTCGGATTAACGTCCTCAGATGAAATAACACTCTCACAATTATACGCTTATGCATCAATTTCATCCTCCTTAAACTCAAGGAAGGGTAAAATCATGCGATGAATCTTTTGTCCTATTTCACAATCCAAATGAAGCTGAGTAATATTAGAGTAAAGACGTTTAGCAATCAGACAAAAAACATTTCGCTGTTTCAAAAGCTTTAAATTGTCTCTTTGTAAATAAATGTTTTCATCTTTTATTTTGATTAATTCTGACTCCTTCAGTTCTATCCACATGCGCCGTTCCTCACTCTTTGAAGACACCCTGCTTAATTGGTCAGTTAGGTTAGAATTGGTGACTCGAGTTTGAGTTAGACTACTATCTAGATGAGAGATTCTTGAATTAACACTTTTTAGTTCTTTTTCATATGAGCTTTGTGGGACTTTAAATGAGACAAAGATGGATTGTACCTTCTTGATTAGTTCGTCAAGTTCGTTGAACTGCATGCTAAGCAACTTAGCTGTAAAGCACATATCCTGTTGCTCCTTCGGTTCATTACTCCCACCATCAGTGTTGTATCCCCTCATCTGAGATACGTCGAATACCATCAAGCATCTTCCTCCACTGCTTTCCTCTTTAGCCACATAAGCCTTTCCATGACAAGGCTTCCTTACTACATCATCTTCAGAGTCGGTTGACCAAACTTCCACGCCACCGAACTCCTCATCAGCTACCGAACCCTACACAATTAGAGCATTCATAGAGGGATTAGCGGTAGATTTCTTCTTCCTAATTTCATCCAGCTTTTTCTGCAACAAAGCTTCTTCATCCTTTTCCTCATCCTTTTCAGCCATCTTTTTGAGGACACAATCCTTTGCATAGTGGTTCTTTCCTCCATAATAGTAGCAGCTTACTCCAGAATCACCCTCAGCCTTCGGTTCCTTCTTTGATTCTTCAGCCTTCGGTTCATCTTTAGCCTTTTCAGAGCTGTAACTCCCTTGCCAATTTCGGTTTTTGTTGGTGGGGAATTTCCTTTTGATGAACCTCTTGGGGTTAGACACCATCATAGCATAATCCTCAGATGTGAGGTCATAATCCTCCAAGTTGAGGTCTTCGTCCTCCATCACAGCTTTACTTTTGGACAAGATGGCTAACGAACCTAGGCTTGAAACCATATTCTTCTCCTGCAACACGATCTTCTCCTGAGATTTCAAGATGCCCACCAGTTTCGCCAAGGAGTAGGATTTAAATTGCTCGTGCGCTTTAACTGTGGACACGACTGCTCTCCACTCGGATCTGAGACCGTTCAAAAATGTAACCTTCTACTCAATAAGCTTCCTTTCGATGTCATGTTTGATCATCTTGCTAAGAAGATGATTGAAGCGATCGAACGTTTGGGTCACAGTTTCTTCGACTCCTTGCTTGAATTCACCAAACTCAGACAAGAGTAAGGTTTGAATGGAGTGTTCTAGATCTTCGTCTGTAGAGTACAGTTCACGTAACCTGTCCCATATCTCTTTTGCCGTCGTGCATGAACTCACCAGCCTGAAAGTATCGGACTGAAGGGCGAATCTGATCAATCTTAACGCCTTAATATTGCACTGAAATTTATCTTTTTCATCTTTCACAATATCTTTAACATCTTTCAGAAGATCATTATACTCCTTTTGAGTTTTAATAATCTTTGAAGTTGCAGAATGAGAAAACGGTCCAGATATAATTGCTTCCCAGATGAGGTATCCATTATCCTCAGATGCTAATCATGGGTGTACAGGATGGGAATCTTCGTTGTTGATCCAATGCTGTTCGAAATATTGATGGGATTCGATTGCGACTCGTCCATAATGATCGAATAACCTATTCAAAGATCAGACTTGTAATAAATCAAATTAGGGCAAAAGAATAAATATCGAGATATGTCAATAATGAGATGACGGCTCAATAAATATCAGTAATTGCGGAATAACCCTAATCGAAACCTTTTTCACAGAAAAGAAGTGTATCGATTACACAGCCTCTTGCTCTGATACCAATTGATAAGTTATAAAACCAACTTGAAGATCGATTAGATCTATAAAACAGGTAAAGTACTAAAGAAGTAAACAGCAAGAACACAATAATGGATCAAACGATGTCGAATGATTAATAAATAATCCTCAGAAGAGCTCGATAAAGAACTACAACTGTAGAGGATTAGGGTTTACAAGAACGATAAAGAAATCTGTAAAGCTATCAATCGATCTATCAAAACCGTTGACCTAACATGCATGCAAGCACATTATTATATAGTAAACCCTACAAGCTCACGGTTGGAGAGGCCCAAACCGGAGTGCAAAACTTGGACTATAAACCGAGCCCAATGACGCAATACAAAATAAAGCTACGCTACCCAACAGGAATCATCAACGAAATAGGACTTGCATAATGATTCCACATGTTATTTCTTCATCCTAGGTAATAACCGTAACTTCTATGTTTCCTCGAAAGAGTATTTAAATCTATGGCTTTCTTGACCGCAGAAGATGCCCAATCTTGCATCTGCTTTTCGTACTATGTTGTACTCTCAATCATAACCTCCAAGTTACCAAATAAGTCCTTATTGTGGACTCCTTCTTCTTCTCATGATAAACACTTTCCTTTATTTATTGTAACAGACCGATGGTTCGTGCTCTACTGACCTCTCATCACACGATGCGACGCTTAGACTCGGTCTTTTTAAAGTTAAATTCCAGAATGGAATATAACTTCCTACATATTCTAATGTGATATAATCACATTTTTACATGTAGCATTTCTAGCTACAAACTTCCTTAACAACGAGCACGATGCAATCGATCGTATTAATTTCAATCTTCTAACTTGAGTCAGATGCTACCTCGAAATTGATTCTATGAACCACGTAACAAACTCATTGTAGTCGGACTCAATTTGAATGTGACCACTAAGGTCGGAATAACAACCAACTTACTAGTCACTACCAAAACAATGGTAATGACATACCAGAATAAAACGGAATTAATCACTAGCTTCTTGGTAACCTTGTGACTTTCCCTGATCCAAGTGCGAGTCCTGTGCTTCCGGTAGTATATGCACCTACTACCTTTCACACCTACTCATACTCGTCCCAAGTATTGTCCCGCAGTCGACCAAGTCACCATAAAAGAAAATCAGACAATCATTCAACACATCAGTTAGCAAAACTAGGGTTTATATTAATTCCTTGAAACGATTACACAAAAGTTCAAGCTCACCCTATACTATGCCTCAATAGGCTACATACATCATACTTTTCGTATCGCTACTTTATAACTTGATCTTTAGATATAAAATCCTTATTCCTGATTCGTTGCATTGCCATCTGCTTCATCAAGGATCATTTGAAATGCTCTTGCCTTTAGCTTTGGCGACGCCTCTAGCCTTGCTGCTTGATTTTTCCTTGGGCAGTCTTGCATTAAGTGCCCCTCTTCGTTACATTCGTAACACACGTTTTTGTTGAAAATACATTCATCGGCGTAGTGCCCATGCTTTCCACACTTGAAACATGTCACCTCCGCGCCATATTTTCCTAAGTGCTTCTTCTTGCACTTATCGCACCACCTTGCCTCATCCCTTCCTCCTCCTCCAGACTTCGAGAATTTTCTTTTCTCATTAGAACTTGAAGTTCCTTCTAACTTTCTCTTCTCGCCAACTTCAACCTTACTGTCAGTCCTCCTCTTGATCATATTCTCAACAGACTTAGCAGCCCAAATAGCTGCCTCTAAAGTAGGTGCCTGACACACTGGCACCGCATACTCCCAAGGGAGTCCCTTTGCGTACCGGTCGACTTTTGTCAGTTCGTCTGGGACGATGCGCAAAGCAAACTCCATCTTGCCTGTGAAGGCATTAGTGTATTCATCCACTGACATGCTGCCTTTCTTCAATATCATAAATTTGTTCTCCAAGTCTAGCAGGTTTTGGGCCGAGCAGAACTTGTGCTTGAATTGCACCAAGAACTCTGCCCAGGTCAGTTGCAGTGGCTCATTAGGGCTTAGGATCTTCCTTAGAGTGTTCCACAAGTCATGAAGGCTAACTCCATTTCTGAGATCCAATCCATAACCCCAATCGGATCCTCCTTTCCGTTGAAGGTCGATGGTTTGCAAGTTAGAAATTCCTTTACTTGCATCCCATTCCATCATTCCTTCCATCATGGTTGTGTTGCCTAACTATCAGTGGGTTGGCTTGACCAATAGACCCACTGAAGTTTCCACCTTCCGAGTGCCCTTCATTTAATTCAGGCTCTTCCACACGAATTGACAATTCTTCACGATTCTGTTGAAGCAACCGCCTAGTCTCCTCCATTTGACGATCCAACATCGTTTGAATCATCAATTGTACACCAGCCATTGTTATCGGCTCAGGTGCTGCTGCTACGACAGGTATTTGCTCAATCACTGGTGGTTGATTCCTGTTTTCATCAGCATTTCCAACTCCACTTCTTGTTCTCACCATTTTTGATCTACACACCGAATAAGGTGAAATTAGATCCTCATTCACGATAGATATTCAAATCGTCCTTATCACTCCGAAACGTTTATATGCTAGTTATAATATCGTAGCCATACGCTTAGAATCCTAAACACATAAGGTTTCCAGATCCGGTCGGCAACAGACCATAGATCCGAACAAATAATAGCATCAATATATCTATCACACAAAACATTTTGCATACAAAAGCATTTTAGGCATCATTCCTAAAATAAACTAGTGCTTGTGTCAATTTAGGTGTACTACCTAACATATTTTAGACACATTCCTCACAATCATCACTTAGCATTCTAAGTTTAAGTCTAGAAATTTCCTACAAATTCCTAGTTTGCTTAAACTAATGCTCTGGTACCAACTGTGACATCCCCATTTTCATGGCCAGAAAAGACCGATTTGTTTATGCTTTGTTTTTAAAATCAGAGTAATCTTTTACAGAAAACAGTTGCGGAATTTGTTCCCAAAACAAAATATGATAAAAATTATCAAAGCATTTCTTTAAAGAAATGTATTTTCATTATATAACAAAATCTCGGGATGTCATGTTCCGATATAGAAACATAAGCATAAACAGAACTTACATTATTTACACTAAAGATTTTACATCTCCTTTAAACTCTCCGTGAAATATATCTTCGTATCGATACCTATGATACAAAGAAAACTGAGAGGGTCAGGCTTGGGAGCCTGGTAAGCATATAGGATTTTCAACCCACAATAATATAATTATTATATTCAACCATCAAACAATCAACTCAATTACCCATCCCTATTATCTTTCTTAGGATTTTACCCTAGGAATTCAACTACCCATCATTCATTCATTCCCAAGGATTGGCCTAAGGAATTAGCACAAACTTCCATTGCTACATGAGGCGCATCTGCCAAAATTATCCTTTAAGCGCCTCTGCCAGGATTATGACATTCACTATTAGGCGCATCTGCCAATATTATCCTTAAGCGCATCTGCTAATATTATGACATTCTCTATTTGGTGCATCTACCAATATTATTCCTAAGCGCATCTGCTAGCATTATGGCATTCTCTTTTAGGTTCATCTACCAATACCATGCTTAAGTGCATCTACTAGTATTATGTCATTCTCTATTTGGTGCATCTACCAATACTATGCTTAAGCACATCTGCTAGCATTATAAAATTCTCTAATTGGTGCAGCTGCCAATATCATTCTTAATCATCTTTCATACCTTATCATTTTATCACACACTAACTATCTCATCTACCCATGTTCTACCCAACATATTTGTAGATATATATACATATACAGTTTAACTCATTTAAAAACTATATAAAACATCCATTCCACACTCATCTCAAATAAACAACAATATATAAAACCATAGCACGTGTTTTATAACAAATACTTCATATTTATGTGTTAGAAGAAAGTAACCACACACTCACCCAAACATATCATTAATACATTCAAATAATACTTGTATTATACTCGTGTTTATGAAAGAGACTATACACCCACACATATAAACAAGTTTATATTATACACATAGCACGTATTTCATAGCAAATACTTAATATTTATGCGTTAGAAGAAAGTAACTACACACTCACCCAAACATATACTTAATACATTCAAACAATACTTGTATTATACCTGTGTTTATGAAACGGACTATACACCCACACATATAAAGAACTTTATATTATACACATAGCACATATTTCATAGCAAATACTTAATATTTATGCGTTAGAAGAAAGTAACTACACACTCATCCAAACATATACTTAATACATTCAAACAATACTTGTATTATACCTGTGTTTATGAAAGGGACTATACACCCAATCATATAAACAACTTTATATTATACACGTAGCACGTATTTCATAGCAAATACTTAATATTTATGCGTTAGAAGAAAGTAACTACACACTCACTTGATTAGAAGATGATCAGACAACACTACGGCTTGTAGAAGTAGTATTCTTCAGCATGATCCAGAAGGTCTTCACAAAAACCGGATTCCTCGTGGGCAGAGCTTCGGCTCGGGAATTGCACTTCTCGGGATCTTCGGGGCCTCAGGACTTGCTTCGGGGCTCGGGAATGATACCGGGGCTTCGGGGTATAAGTTGCACGCAAAACGAGGTAAAAACGCAAGAGGAAGGAAGAATGGAGCAATAGAACTCGGCTGCCCTCGACTTCCTTTTATAGGGGGCTTGAAACCCGAATTAAGCTGGGCGTAATTCTAAATTACGCTGGGCGTAATGGGGATAAGAAACGCTGACTCCCCCCCTTCCAAATAATATCGAATTTATATTCAAATTAAATATCGAAAATATTTAATAAACTTCAAAAATTCATATCTTCCTCATACAAACTCCGTTTTCGACGTTCTTTATAAACCCGCGTAGGTGAGACTACGTTCAACAACTTTCGTTTAGACTCTGTCGGCTAATTTTGACTTTATTTTTATTATTTATTTTTAGTAGGCCGGGACAAGAAAACTCCGTTATAAAATCATAACTTCTTCATCCGACGTCCGTTTTCGCCTATCTTTTTATCGTTTTAATACAATTAATGAGATCTTCGATTCTCATTTAGATTGTTTCGGCTAAAAACCGCTCGGTCTCAAATCGAGTATTCGGGCTGCATACCGTTAAGTCGAAACTTCAAAAAATCATAACTTCCTCATACGAAGTTAGATTTGGGCGTTCTTTTTATGCACGCTCATGGTTTAATTAACTCTACGACTTTCATTTAGATCGATAAGGCTAAATATCACTCTAATATAAATTCACTTTTTACGTCATGCAGCGTCGTGTTGGTTCTGTCGCGAAACTTCGACATGTCATAACTTCTTCGTTATAACTCGGATTTTGGCATTCTTTATATGTACGGAATCCTTGTAACATATACTATAACTTAGTTAAGATTATTCCTTCAAAATAATCTTCCATCAAAAAGTCATTTTTGACGCTTAACGTCTCTAATTAACTAGCCCGAATCTACGGGCGTTACAATTATCTCCCCCTTAGGATGGTTACGTCCCGGAATCATCAACGAAATAGGACTTGCATAATGATTCCACAAGTTATTTCTTCATCCTAGGTAATAACCGTAACTTCTATGTTTCCTCGAGAGAGTATTTATCTCTATGGCTTTCTTGACCGCAGAAGATGACCAATCTTGCGTCTGCTTTTCATACTATGTTGTACTCTCAATCGTAACCTCCATGTTACCAAATAAGTCCTTATTTTGGACTCCTTCTTCTTCTCAGGATAAACACTTTCCTTCATTGTCGATGCGACGCTTAGACTCGGTCTTTTTAAAGTTAAATTCCAGAATGGAATATACCTTCCTTCATATTCTAATGTGATATAATCACATTTTTACATGTAGCATTTCTAGCTACAAGCTTCCTTAACAAAGAGCGCGATGCAATCGATCTTATTAATTTCAATCTTCTGACTTGAGTCAGATGCTACCTCGAAATTGATTCTATGAACCACGTAACAAACTCGTCGTAGTCGGACTCAATTTGAATGTGACCACTAGGGTCGGAATAACAACCACCTTACTAGTGACTACCGAAACAATGGTAATGACATACCAGAATAAAACGGAATCAATCACTAGCTTCTTGGTAACCTTGTGACTTTCCCTGATCCAAGTGCGAGTCCTGTGCTTCCGGTAGTATATGCATCTATTACCTTTCACACCTACTTATACTCGTCCCAAGTATTGTCCCGCAGGCGACCAAGTCACCATACAAGAAAATCAGACAATCATTCTACACATCAGTTAGCAAAACTAGGGTTTATATTAATTCCTTGAAACGATTACACAAAAGTTCAAGTTCACTCTATACTATGCCTCAAATAGGCTACATACATGATACTTTTCGTATCGCTACTTTATAAATTGATCTTTAGATATAAGATCCTTATTCCTGATTCCTTGCATTGACATCTGCTTCACCAAGGATCATTTGAAATGCTCTTGCCTTTAGCGTTGGCAGCGCCTCTAGCCTTGCTGCTTGATTTTTCCTTGGGCAGTCTTGCTTGAAGTGCCCCTCTTCGTTACATTCGTAACACACCTTTTTTTATTGAAAATACATTCATCGGCGTAGTGCCCATGCTTTCCACACTTGAAACATGTCACCTCCGCGCCACATTTTCCTGAGTGCTTCTTCTTGCACTTATCGCACCACCTTGCCTCATCCCTTCCTCCTCCTCCAGACTTTGAGAATTTTCTTTTCTCATTAGAACTTGAAGTTCCTTCTAACTTTGTCTTCTCGCCAGCTTCAACCTTACTGTCAGTCCTCCTCTTGATCATATTCTCAACAGACTTAGCAGCCCAAATAGCTGCCTCTAAAGTAGGTTCCTGACGCACTGGCACCGCATACTCCCAAGGGAGTCCCTTTGCGTACCGGTCGACTTTTGTCAGTTCGTCTGGGACGATGCGCAAAGCAAACTCCATCTTGCCTGTGAAGGCATTAGTGTATTCATCCACTGACATGCTGCCTTTCTTCAATATCATAAATTTGTTCTCGAAGTCTAGCAGGTTTTGGGCCGAGCAGAACTTGCGCTTGAATTGCACCAAGAACTCTGCCCAGGTCAGTTGCAGTGTCTCATTAGGGCTTAGGATCTTCCTTAGAGTGTTCCACCATCGAACGGCTCCACCTCGGAACTGACGCACTGCATAGATAGTCTGCAACTTGCCTCTACTGCCACAAGTCATGAAGGCTAACTCCATTTCTGAGATCCAATCCATAACCCCAATCGGATCCTCCTTTCCGTTGAAGGTCGATGGTTTGCAAGTTAGAAAGTCCTTTACTTGCATCCCATTCCATCATTCCTTCCATCATGGTTGTGTTGCCTAACTATCGGTGGGTTGGCTTGACCAACAGACCCACTGAAGTTTCCACCTTCCGAGTGCCCTTCATTTAATTCAGGCTCTTCCACACGAATTGACAATTCTTCACGATTCTGTTGAAGCAACCGCCTAGTCTCCTCCATTTGACGATCCAACATCGTTTGAATCATCAATTGTACACCAGCCATTGTTATCGGCTCAGGTGCTGCTGCTACGACAAGTATTTGCTCAATCACTGGTGGTTGATTCCTGTTTTCATCAGCATTTCCAACTCCACTTCTTGTTCTCACCATTTTTGATCTACACACCGAATAAGGTGAAATTAGATCCTCATTCACGATAGATATTCAAATCGTCCTTATCACTCTGAAACGTTTATATGCTAGTTATAATATCGTAGCCATACGCTTAGAATCCTAAACACATAAGGTTTCCAGATCCGGTCGGCAACAGACCATAGATCCGAACAAATAATAGCATCAATATATCTATCACACAAAACATTTTGCATACAAAAGCATTTTAGGCATCATTCCTAAAATAAACTAGTGCTTGTGTCAATTTAGGTGTACTACCTAACATATTTTAGACACATTCCTCACAATCATCACTTAGCATTCTAAGTTTAAGTCTAGAAATTTCCTACAAATTCCTAGTTCGCTTAAACTAATGCTCTGGTACCAACTGTGACATCCCCATTTTCATGGCCAGAAAAGACCGATTTGTTTATGCTTTGTTTTTAAAATCAGAGTAATCTTTTACAGAAAACAGTTGCGGAATTTGTTCCCAAAACAAAATATGATAAAAATTATCAAAGCATTTCTTTAAAGAAATGTATTTTCATTATATAACAAAATCTCGGGATGTCATGTTCCGATATAGAAACATAAGCATAAACAGAACTTACATTATTTACACTAAAGATTTTACATCTCCTTTAAACTCTCCGTGAAATATATCTTCGTATCGATACCTATGATACAAAGAAAACTGAGAGGGTCAGGCTTGGGAGCCTGGTAAGCATATATGATTTTCAACCCACAATAATATAATTATTATATTCAACCATCAAACAATCAACTCAATTACCCATCCCTATTATCTTTCTTAGGATTTTACCCTAGGAATTCAACTACCCATCATTCATTCATTCCCAAGGATTGGCCTAAGGAATTAGCACAAACTTCCATTGCTACATGAGGCGCATCTGCCAACATTATCCTTTAAGTGCCTCTGCCAGGATTATGACATTCACTATTAGGCGCATCTGCCAATATTATCCTTAAGCGCATCTGCTAATATTATGACATTCTCTATTTGGTGCATCTACCAATATTATTCCTAAGCGCATCTGCTAGCATTATGGCATTCTCTTTTAGGTTCATCTACCAATACCATGCTTAAGTGCATCTACTAGTATTATGTCATTCTCTATTTGGTGCATCTACCAATACTATGCTTAAGCGCATCTGCTAGCATTATGAAATTCTCTAATTGGTGCAGCTGCAAATATCATTCTTAATCATCTTTCATACCTCATCATTTTATCACATACTAACTATCTCATCTACCCATGTTCTACCCAACATATTTGTAGATATATATACATATACAGTTTAACTCATTTAAAAACTATATAAAACATCCATTCCACACTCATCTCAAATAAACAACAATATATAAAACCATAGCACGTGTTTTATAACAAATACTTCATATTTATGTGTTAGAAGAAAGTAACCACACACTCACCCAAACATATACTTAATACATTCAAACAATACTTGTATTATACTCGTGTTTATGAAAGAGACTATACACCCACACATATAAACAAGTTTATATTATACACATAGCACGTATTTCATAGCAAATACTTAATATTTATGCGTTAGAAGAAAGTAACTACACACTCACCCAAACATATACTTAATACATTCAAACAATACTTGTATTATACCTGTGTTTATGAAACGGACTATACACCCACACATATAAACAACTTTATATTATACACATAGCACATATTTCATAGCAAATACTTAATATTTATGCGTTAGAAGAAAGTAACTACACACTCATCCAAACATATACTTAATACATTCAAACAATACTTGTATTATACCTGTGTTTATGAAAGGGACTATACACCCAATCATATAAACAACTTTATATTATACACGTAGCACGTATTTCATAGCAAATACTTAATATTTATGCGTTAGAAGAAAGTAACTACACACTCACTTGATTAGAAGATGATCAGACAACACTACGGCTTGTAGAAGTAGTATTCTTCAGCATGATCCAGAAGGTCTTCACAAAAACCGGATTCCTCGTGGGCAGAGCTTCGGCTCGGGAATTGCACTTCTCGGGATCTTCGGGGCCTCAGGACTTGCTTCGGGGCTCGGGAATGATACCGGGGCTTCGGGGTATAAGTTGCACGCAAAACGAGGTAAAAACGCAAGAGGAAGGAAGAATGGAGCAATAGAACTCGGCTGCCCTCGACTTCCTTTTATAGGGGGCTTGAAACCCGAATTAAGCTGGGCGTAATTCTAAATTACGCTGGGCGTAATGGGGATAAGAAACGCTGACTCCCCCCCTTCCAAATAATATCGAATTTATATTCAAATTAAATATCGAAAATATTTAATAAACTTCAAAAATTCATATCTTCCTCATACAAACTCCGTTTTCGACGTTCTTTATAAACCCGCGTAGGTGAGACTACGTTCAACAACTTTCGTTTAGACTCTGTCGGCTAATTTTGACTTTATTTTTATTATTTATTTTTAGTAGGCCGGGACAAGAAAACTCCGTTATAAAATCATAACTTCTTCATCCGACGTCCGTTTTCGCCTATCTTTTTATCGTTTTAATACAATTAATGAGATCTTAGATTCTCATTTAGATTGTTTCGGCTAAAAACCGCTCGGTCTCAAATCGAGTATTCGGGCTGCATACCGTTAAGTCGAAACTTCAAAAAATCATAACTTCCTCATACGAAGTTAGATTTGGGCGTTCTTTTTATGCACGCTCATGGTTTAATTAACTCTACGACTTTCATTTAGATCGATAAGGCTAAATATCACTCTAATATAAATTCACTTTTTACGTCATGCAGCGTCGTGTTGGTTCTGTCGCGAAACTTCGACATGTCATAACTTCTTCGTTATAACTCGGATTTTGGCATTCTTTATATCTACGGAATCCTTGTAACATATACTATAACTTAGTTAAGATTATTCCTTCAAAATAATCTTCCATCAAAAAGTCATTTTTGACGCTTAACGTCTCTAATTAACTAGCCCGAATCTACGGGCGTTACAATTATCTCCCCCTTAGGATGGTTACGTCCCGGAATCATCAACGAAATAGGACTTGCATAATGATTCCACAAGTTATTTCTTCATCCTAGGTAATAACCGTAACTTCTATGTTTCCTCGAGAGAGTATTTATCTCTATGGCTTTCTTGACCGCAGAAGATGACCAATCTTGCGTCTGCTTTTCATACTATGTTGTACTCTCAATCGTAACCTCCATGTTACCAAATAAGTCCTTATTTTGGACTCCTTCTTCTTCTCAGGATAAACACTTTCCTTCATTGTCGATGCGACGCTTAGACTCGGTCTTTTTAAAGTTAAATTCCAGAATGGAATATACCTTCCTTCATATTCTAATGTGATATAATCACATTTTTACATGTAGCATTTCTAGCTACAAGCTTCCTTAACAAAGAGCGCGATGCAATCGATCTTATTAATTTCAATCTTCTGACTTGAGTCAGATGCTACCTCGAAATTGATTCTATGAACCACGTAACAAACTCGTCGTAGTCGGACTCAATTTGAATGTGACCACTAGGGTCGGAATAACAACCACCTTACTAGTGACTACCGAAACAATGGTAATGACATACCAGAATAAAACGGAATCAATCACTAGCTTCTTGGTAACCTTGTGACTTTCCCTGATCCAAGTGCGAGTCCTGTGCTTCCGGTAGTATATGCATCTATTACCTTTCACACCTACTCATACTCGTCCCAAGTATTGTCCCGCAGGCGACCAAGTCACCATACAAGAAAATCAGACAATCATTCTATACATCAGCTAGCAAAACTAGGGTTTATATTAATTCCTTGAAACGATTACACAAAAGTTCAAGTTCACCCTATACTATGCCTCAAATAGGCTACATACATGATACTTTTCGTATCGCTACTTTATAAATTGATCTTTAGATATAAGATCCTTATTCCTGATTCCTTGCATTGACATCTGCTTCACCAAGGATCATTTGAAATGCTCTTGCCTTTAGCGTTGGCAGCGCCTCTAGCCTTGCTGCTTGATTTTTCCTTGGGCAGTCTTGCTTGAAGTGCCCCTCTTCGTTACATTCGTAACACACCTTTTTTTATTGAAAATACATTCATCGGCGTAGTGCCCATGCTTTCCACACTTGAAACATGTCACCTCCGCGCCACATTTTCCTGAGCGCCACATTTTCCTCCTCCTCCAGACTTCGAGAATTTTCTTTTCTCATTAGAACCTAAAGTTCCTTCTAACTTTCTCTTCTCGCCAACTTCAACCTTACTGTCAGTCCTCCCCTTGATCATATTCTCAACAGACTTAGCAGCCCAAATAGCTGCCTCTAAAGTAGGTGCCTGACACACTGGCACCGCATACTCCCAAGGGAGTCCCTTTGCGTACCGGTCGACTTTTGTCAGTTCGTCTGGGACGATGCGCAAAGCAAACTCCATCTTGCCTGTGAAGGCATTAGTGTATTCATCCACTGACATGCTGCCTTTCTTCAATATCAGAAATTTGTTCTCCAAGTCTAGCAGGTTTTGGGCCGAGCAGAACTTGCGCTTGAATTGCACCAAGAACTCTGCCCAGGTCAGTTGCAGTGTCTCATTAGGGCTTAGGATCTTCCTTAAAGTGTTCCACCATCGAACGGCTCCACCTCGGAACTGACGCACTGCATAGATAGTCTGCAACTTGCCTCTACTGCCACAAGTCATGAAGGCTAACTCCATTTCTGAGATCCAATCCATAACCCCAATCGGATCCTCCTTTCCGTTGAAGGTTGATGGTTTGCAAGTTAGAAAGTCCTTTACTTGCATCCCATTCCATCATTCCTTCCATCATGGTTGTGTTGCCTAACTATCGGTGGGTTGGCTTGACCAACAGACCCACTGAAGTTTCCACCTTCCGAGTGCCCTTCATTTAATTCAGGCTCTTCCACACGAATTGACAGTTCTTCACGATTCTGTTAAAGCAACCGCCTAGTCTCCTCCATTTGACGATCCAACATCGTTTGAATCATCAATTGTACACCAGCCATTGTTATCGGCTCAGGTGCTGCTGCTACGACAGGTATTTGCTCAATCACTGGTGGTTGATTCCTGTTTTCATCAGCATTTCCAACTCCACTTCTTGTTCTCACCATTTTTGATCTACACACCGAATAAGGTGAAATTAGATCCTCATTCACGATAGATATTCAAATCGTCCTTATCACTCTGAAACGTTTATATGCTAGTTATAATATCGTAGCCATACGCTTAGAATCCTAAACACATAAGGTTTCCAGATCCGGTCGGCAACAGACCATAGATCCGAACAAATAATAGCATCAATATATCTATCACACAAAACATTTTGCATACAAAAGCATTTTAGGCATCATTCCTAAAATAAACTAGTGCTTGTGTCAATTTAGGTGTACTACCTAACATATTTTAGACACATTCCTCACAATCATCACTTAGCATTCTAAGTTTAAGTCTAGAAATTTCCTACAAATTCCTAGTTCGCTTAAACTAATGCTCTGGTACCAACTGTGACATCCCCATTTTCATGGCCAGAAAAGACCGATTTGTTTATGCTTTGTTTTTAAAATCAGAGTAATCTTTTAAAGAAAATAGTTGCGTAATTTGTTCCCAAAACAAAATATGATAAAAATTATCAAAGCATTTCTTTATAGAAATGTATTTTCATTATATAACAAAATCTCGGGATGTCATGTTCCGATACAGACACATAAGCATAAACAGAACTTACATTATTTACACTAAAAATTTTACATCTCCTTTAATCTCTCCATGAAATATATCTTCGTATCGATACCTGTGATACAAAGAAAACTGAGTGGGTGAGGCTTGGGAGCCTGGTGAGCATATAGGGTTTTCAACCCACAATAATATAATTATTATATTCAACCGTCAAACAATCAACTCAATTACCCATCCCTATTATCTTTCTTACGATTTTACCCTAGGAATTCAACTACCCATCATTCATTCATTCCCAAGGATTGGCCTAAGGAATTAGCACAAACTTCCATTGCTACATGAGGCGCATCTGCCAACATTATCCTTTAAGCGCCTCCGCCAGGATTACGACATTCACTATTAGGCGCATCTGCCAATATTATCCTTAAGCGCATCTGCTAGTATTATGACATTCTCTATTTGGTGCATCTACCAATATTATTCCTAAGCGCATCTGCTAGCATTATGGCATTCTCTTTTAGGTTCATCTACCAATACCATGCTTAAGTGCATCTACTAGTATTATGTCATTCTCTATTTGGTGCATCTACCAATACTATGCTTAAGCGCATCTGCTAGCATTATGAAATTCTCTAATTGGTGCAGCTGCCAATATCATTCTTAATCATCTTTCATACCTCATCATTTTATCACATACTAACTATCTCATCTACCAATGTTCTACCCAACATATTTGTAGATATATATACATATACAGTTTAACTCATTTAAAAACTATATAAAACATCCATTCCACACTCATCTCAAATAAACAACAATATATAAAACCATATCACATGTTTTATAACAAATACTTCATATTTATGTGTTAGAAGAAAGTAACCACACACTCACCCAAACATATACTTAATACATTCAAACAATACTTGTATTATACTCGTGTTTATGAAAGAGACTATACACCCACACATATAAACAAGTTTATATTATACACATAGCACGTATTTCATAGCAAATACTTAATATTTATGCGTTAGAAGAAAGTAACTACACACTCACCCAAACATATACTTAATACCTTCAAACAATACTTGTATTATACCTGTGTTTATGAAACGGACTATACACCCACACATATAAACAACTTTATATTATACACATAGCACATATTTCATAGCAAATACTTAATATTTATGCGTTAGAAGAAAGTAACTACACACTCATCCAAACATATACTTAATACATTCAAACAATACTTGTATTATACCTGTGTTTATGAAAGGGACTATACACCCAATCATATAAACAACTTTATATTATACACGTAGCACGTATTTCATAGCAAATACTTAATATTTATGCGTTAGAAGAAAGTAACTACACACTCACTTGATTAGAAGATGATCAGACAACACTACGGCTTGTAGAAGTAGTATTCTTCAGCATGATCCAGAAGGTCTTCACAAAAACCGGATTCCTCGTGGGCAGAGCTTCGGCTCGGGAATTGCACTTCTCGGGATCTTCGGGGCCTCAGGACTTGCTTCGGGGCTCGGGAATGATACCGGGGCTTCGGGGTATAAGTTGCACGCAAAACGAGGTAAAAACGCAAGAGGAAGGAAGAATGGAGCAATAGAACTCGGCTGCCCTCGACTTCCTTTTATAGGGGGCTTGAAACCCGAATTAAGCTGGGCGTAATTCTAAATTACGCTGGGCGTAATGGGGATAAGAAACGCTGACTCCCCCCCTTCCAGATAATATCGAATTTATATTCAAATTAAATATCGAAAATATTTAATAAACTTCAAAAATTCATATTTTCCTCATACAAACTCCGTTTTCGACGTTCTTTATAAACCCGCGTAGGTGAGACTACGTTCAACAACTTTCGATTAGACTCTGTCGGCTAATTTTGACTTTATTTTTATTATTTATTTTTAGTAGGCCGGGACAAGAACACTCCGTTATAAAATCATAACTTCTTCATCCGACGTCCGTTTTCGCCTATCTTTTTATCGTTTTAATACAATTAATGAGATCTTCGATTCTCATTTAGCTTGTTTCGGCTAAAAACCGCTCGGTCTCAAATCGAGTATTCGGGCTGCATACCGTTAAGTCGAAACTTCAAAAAATCATAACTTCCTCATACAAAGTCAGATTTGGGCGTTCTTTTTATGCACGCTCATGGTTTAATTAACTCTACGACTTTCATTTAGATCGATAAGGCTAAATATCACTCTAATATAAATTCACTTTTTACGTCATGCAGCGTCGTGTTGGTTCTGTCGCGAAACTTCGACATGTCATAACTTCTTCGTTATAACTCGGATTTTGGCATTCTTTATATGTACGGAATCCTTGTAACATATACTATAACTTAGTTAAGATTATTCCTTCAAAATAATCTTCCATCAAAAAGTCATTTTTGACGCTTAATGTCTCTAATTAACTAGCCCGAATCTACGGGCGTTACAATTATCTCCCCCTTAGGATGGTTACGTCCCGGAATCATCAATGAAATAGGACTTGCATAATGATTCCACAAGTTATTTCTTCATCCTAGGTAATAACCGTAACTTCTATGTTTCCTCGAGAGAGTATTTAACTTTATGGCTTTCTTGACCGCAGAAGATGACCAATCTTGCGTCTGCTTTTCATACTATGTTGTACTCTCAATCGTAACCTCCATGTTACCAAATAAGTCCTTATTGTGGACTCCTTCTTCTTCTCAGGATAAATACTTTCCTTCATTGTCGATGCGACGCTTAGACTCGGTCTTTTTAAAGTTAAATTCCAGAATGGAATATACCTTCCTTCATATTCTAATGTGATATAATCACATTTTTACATGTAGCATTTCTAGCTACAAGCTTCCTTAACAAAGAGCGCGATGCAATCGGTCTTATTAATTTCAATCTTCTGACTTGAGTCAGATGCTACCTCGAAATTGATTCTATGAACCACGTAACAAACTCGTCGTAGTCGGACTCAATTTGAATGTGACCACTAGGGTCGGAATAACAACCACCTTACTAGTGACTACCGAAACAATGGTAATGACATACCAGAATAAAACGGAATCAATCACTAGCTTCTTGGTAACCTTGTGACTTTCCCTGATCCAAGTGCGAGTCCTGTGCTTCCGGTAGTATATGCATCTATTACCTTTCACACCTACTCATACTCGTCCCAAGTATTGTCCCGCAGGCGACCAAGTCACCATACAAGAAAATCAGACAATCATTCTACACATCAGTTAGCAAAACTAGGGTTTATATTAATTCCTTGAAACGATTACACAAAAGTTCAAGTTCACCCTATACTATGCCTCAAATAGGCTACATACATGATACTTTTCGTATCGCTACTTTATAAATTCATCTTTAGATATAAGATCCTTATTCCTAATTCCTTGCATTGACATCTGCTTCACCAAGGATCATTTGAAATGCTCTTGCCTTTAGCTTTGGCAGCGCCTCTAGCCTTGCTGCTTGATTTTTCCTTGGGCAGTCTTGCTTGAAGTGCCCCTCTTCATTACATTCGTAACACACCTTTTTTTATTGAAAATACATTCATCGGCGTAGTGCCCATGCTTTCCACACTTGAAACATGTCACCTCCGCGCCACATTTTCCTGAGTGCTTCTTCTTGCACTTATCGCACCACCTTGCCTCATCCCTTCCTCCTCCTCCAGACTTTGAGAATTTTCTTTTCTCATTAGAACTTGAAGTTCCTTCTAACTTTGTCTTCTCGCCAGCTTCAACCTTACTGTCAGTCCTCCCCTTGATCATATTCTCAACATACTTGGCAGCCCAAATAGCTGCTTCTAAAGTAGGTGCCTGATGCACTGGCACCGCATACTCGTAAGGGAGTCCCTTTGCGTACCGGTCGACTTTTGTCAGTTTGTCTGGGACGATGCGCAAAGCAAACTCCATCTTGTCTATGAAGGCATTAGTGTATTCATCCACTGACATGCTGCCTTTCTTCAATATCAGAAATTTGTTCTCCAAGTCTAGCAGGTTTTGGGCGGAGCAGAACTTGCGCTTGAATTGCACCAAGAACTCTGCCCAGGTCAGTTGCAGTGGCTCATTAGGGCTTAGGATCTTCCCTAGAGTGTTCCACCATCGAACGGCTACACCTCGGAACTGACGCACTGCATAGATAGTCTGCAACTTGACTCTGCAGCCACAAGTCATGAAGGCTAACTCCATTTCTGTGATCCAAACCATAACTCCAATCGGATCCTCCTTTCCACTGAAGGTCGATGGTTTGCAAGTTAGAAAGTCCTTTACTTGCATCCCATTCCATCATTCCTTCCATCATGGTTGTGTTGCCTAACTATCGGTGGGTTGGCTTGACCAACAGACCCATTGAAGTTTCCACCTTGTGAGTGCCCTTAATTTAATTCAGGCTCTTCCACACGAATTGACAGTTCTTCACAATTCTGTTGAAGCAACCGCCTAGTCTCCTCCATTTAACGATCCAACATCGTTTGAATCATCAATTGTACACCAGCCATTGCTATTGGCTCAGGTGCTGCTGCTACGACAGGTATTTGCTCAATCACTGGTGGTTGATTCCTGTTTTCATCAGCATTTCCAACTCCACTTCTTGTTCTCACCATTTTTGATCTACACACCGAATAAGGTGAAATTAGATCCTCATTCACGATAGATATTCAAATGGTCCTTATCACTCCGAAACGTTTATATGCTAGTTCTAATATCGTAGCCATACGCTTAGAATCCTAAACACATAAGGTTTCCAGATCCGGTCTGCAACAGACCATAGATCCGAACAAATAATAGCATCAATATATCTATCACACAAAACATTTTGCACATAAAAGCATTTTAGGCATCATTCCTAAAATAAACTAGTGCTTGTGTCAATTTAGGTGTACTACCTAACATATTTTAGACACATTCCTCACAATCATTACTTAGCATTCTAAGTTTAAGTCTAGAAATTTCCTACAAATTCCTAGTTCGCTTAAACTAATACTCTGATACCAACTGTGACATCCCCATTTTCACGGCCAGAAAAAACCGATTTGTTTATGCTTTGTTTTTAAAATCAGAGTAATCTTTTAAAGAAAACAGTTGCGTAATTTGTTCCCAAAACAAAATATGATAAAAATTATCAAAGCATTTCTTTATAGAAATGTATTTTCATTATATAACAAAATCTCGGGATGTCATGTTCCGATACAGACACATAAGCATAAACAGAACTTACATTATTTACACTAAAAATTTTACATCTCCTTTAATCTCTCCATGAAATATATCTTCGTATCGATACCTGTGATACAAAGAAAACTGAGTGGGTGAGGCTTGGGAGCCTGGTGAGCATATAGGGTTTTTAACCCACAATAATATAATTATTATATTCAACCGTCAAACAATCAACTCAATTACCCATCCCTATTATCTTTCTTACGATTTTACCCTAGGAATTCAACTACCCATCACTCATTCATTCCTAAGGATTGACCTAAGGAATTAGCACAAACTTCCATTGCTACATAAGGTGCATCTACCAACATTATCCTTTAAGCGCCTCCGCCAGGATTACGACATTCACTATTAGGCGCATCTGCCAATATTATCCTTAAGCGCATCTGCTAATATTATGACATTCTCTATTTGGTGCATCTACCAATATTATTCCTAAGCGCATCTGCTAGCATTATGGCATTCTCTTTTAGGTTCATCTACCAATACTATGCTTAAGTGCATCTACTAGTATTATGTCATTCTCTATTTGGTGCATCTACCAATACTATGCTTAAACGCATCTGCTAGCATTATGAAATTCTCTAATTGGTGCATCTGCCAATATCATTCTAAATCATCTTTCATACCTCATCATTTTATCACATACTAACTATCTCATCTACCCATGTTCTACCCAACATATTTGTAGATATATATACATATACAGTTTAACTCATTTAAAAACTATATAAAACATCTATTCCACACTCATCTCAAATAAACAACAATATATAAAACCATAGCACGTGTTTTATAACAAATACTTCATATTTATGTGTTAGAAGAAAGTAATCACACACTCACCCAAACATATACTTAATACATTCAAACAATACTTGTATTATACCCGTGTTTATGAAAGGGACTATACACTCACACATATAAACAACTTTATATTATACACATAGCACGTATTTCATAGCAAATACTTAATATTTATGTGTTTAAAGAAAGTAACTACACACTCACCCAAACATATACTTAATACATTCAAACAATACTTGTATTATACCCATGTTTATGAAAGGGACTATACACCCACACATATAAACAACTTTATATTATACACATAGCACGTATTTCATAGCAAAGACTTAATATTTATGCGTTAGAAGTAAGTAACTACACACTCACCCAAACATATACTTAATACATTCAAACAATACTTGTATTATACCCTTGTTTATGAAAGGGACTATACACCCACACATATAAACAACTTTATATTATACACATAGCATGTATTTCATAGCAAATACTTAATATTTATGCGTTAGAAGAAAGTAACTACACACTCACTTGATTAGAAGATGATCGGACAACACTACGGCTTGTATAAGTAGTATTCTTCGGCAGATCCGGAAGATCTTCACAAAAACCGGATTCCTCGCGGGCAGAGCTTCGGCTCGGGAATGGCATTTCTCGGGATCTTCGGGGCCTCGGGAGTTGCTTCGGGGCTCGGGAATGATATCGGGGCTTCGGAGTATAAGTTCCATGCAAAACGAGGTAAAAACGCGAGAGGAAGGAAGAATGGAGCAATAGAACTCGGCTGCCCTCAACTTCCTTTTATAGGGGGCTTGAAACCCGAATTATGTGGGGCGTAATTCTAAATTATGCTGGGCGTAATGGGGATAAGAACGTTGACTCCCCCCCCCCCTTCCGGATAATATCGAATTTATATTTAAATTAAATATCAAAAATATTTAATAAACTTCAAAAATTCATATCTTTCTCATACAAACTCCGTTTTCGACGTTCTTTATATCCCCGCGTAGGTGAGACTACGTTCTACAACTTTCATTTAGACTCCTTCGGCTAATTTTGAATTTATTTTTAGTAGGCCGGGACAAGAAAACTCCGTTATAAAATCATAACTTCTTCATCCGATGTCCGTTTTCGCCTATCTTTTTATCGTTTTACTACAATTAATGAGATCTTCGATTCTCATTTAGATTTTTTCGGCTAAAAACCGCTCGGTCTCAAATCGAGTATTCGGGCTGCATACCGCTAAGTCGAAACTTCGAAAAATCATAACTTCCTCATACGAAGTCAGATTTGGGCGTTCTTTTTATGCACGCTCATGGTTTAATGAACTCTACGACTTTTGTTTAGATTGCAAAGGCTAAATATCACTCTAACATAAATTCACTTTTTACGTCATTCAACGTCGTGCCGGTTCTGTCGCGAAACTTCGACAGGTCATAACTTCTTCGTTATAACTCAGATTTTGGCGTTCTTTATATGTACGGAATCCTTGTAACATATACTATAACTTAGTTAAGATTATTCCTTCAAAATAATCTTCCATCAAAAAGTCATTTTTGACGCTTAACGTTTCTAATTGACTAGCCCGGATCTACGGGCGTTACAATAGGTGCTTGAGCTATAGGAGCAACGTCAGGAGTAGTAGCAGCTTGAACTACCACTGTTTTGTGCTTCTTGGAGGATCCTTGTGAACTCTGACCCTTTCGCTTTTTCCAGAAAAACATTTTACTTTCATTACGCTCATTCTGGTGCTCCTGATTATCTTCATGGTTTTGGGGGCAGGTGTTACTTCCTGGTCCACTGGACCGGCTAGGGTTGAAAAGCGCCATTGCAGCCGTCACTGCGGCAGTCACAGCTGTCTGAAATAAGACAGGGTCGAATGGAGGAGAATATGGTGGTGGAGAGTTGTTGTTCCTAGAGCTGGGTCCTTTCTTTGGAGAAATTTTGATCTAAAATGATTAGGAAAAAGAGGATGGCAAGTCCTCTGAATTGAATCTAGAGATATGAAATAGGGGATATCTCATTATGACAGATATAAGGTTCCATAAGCAATAAGAAGGAAAGAGTTATCAAAGCAGATAAACTATCGCTAAAGAAAGTAGCAATACTCGGAATGAATTTCTACAACGTACACGACTTTGGCTAAAATACTCCCATAGTATTTTATGTTTCGCTGTGACGACGACTCATTGTTTGGGTATTGGGTAAGTTTTAGGCATGTTGTATACCACCGTCACTCCCAAGCACATGTTGGCCGTGTCTCGAATGAATATCGTTGATCAGGCTATATTGACCCTAGACACGACTACATAACAGTCCAGGTTTAACCGCAGTGTACAACACCCATTTACTTATGTTTTGTTCTACTCGAGGTTACGGGTTACGGCGATTAGGTATACTTGTATATTTTTGAAAAATACTTATATTTTAAAGTATACTTTTAGTTTAGAGCACTTTGGCCCCTTAGTGTTTATAGTCTTATACCATGTAAGATTTGGTATACTAGTTCACTATAAACAAGGGCTCTGATACCAATTTGTCACAACCCGAAACCGAAGGCGGAAACGTTCCGGGGCGGAAGACGTCATGTAGTATCGCAACCAATGTACATCGTAAGCATAGTAAACACAAAACATTACATTACATAAGATCATTACATTTGTTTGAAAGTAAAGTAATACAAGTTTATTAGATACATTAGTCTAAACAAAAGTAAGACGAGACTTCCATACGCTCCGTCTTCTGCAAAAGAACGCGGGATACCTCTCTAAGGATCATCTGAGAATACAAGAAGTTTTGTAACATCCTGATTTCCCAGGTATACTATTTTATTTAATTATTTTTGAAGTTTGTGAAGAACTCGGCGAGTTGGAGCCAAGACTCGTCGAGTAGGGTCGCGGATGTTCATCCGGGTTCACGTCCGGACTCGGCGAGTCCACGCTGTTTAATGAAACCCTAATTCCCCGGACCAGAAGATCGATTTGAGGTCTGGGTATCATCAGGTAAGGGTGCGAGATGAGGACATCCAGAAGACAACGTTCAGGACTCGTTATGGGCATTACGAGTTTGTGGTGATGCCCTTCGGACTCACCAATGCCCCGGCAGTGTTCATGGATCTCATAAACAGATTGTGCAGGCCGATGTTGGATCGCTCGGTGATCGGATTCAACGACGACATTTTGGTGTATTCAAGATTTAGAGAGCAGCATGAGGAGCATTTGAGGGAGATCCTCGGAGTTCTGAGATCGGACAAGCTTTATGCCAAATTCTCCAAGTGTGATTTCTGGTTACGAGAGGTCCAGTTCCTAGGGCACCTCGTTAACCAGAAAAGGGATATTGGTCGACCCGGCCAAAGTTGAGGCAGTGATGAGTTGGGAGGTGCCGAGGTCACCCACCGAGATCAGGAGTTTCTTAGGGCTGGCAGGCTATTATCGAAGATTTATCAGGGATTTCTCCAATATCGCCGTGCCACTCAGCAGGTTGACCCGGAAGGGTGTCGCTTTTTCATGGGGCCCAGAGCAGCAGGCCTCCTTCGAGACACTTCGCCAGATGCTATGTGAAGCCCCGGTGTTAGCCTTCCCAGAGGGAATGTAGGACTTTGTGGTGTATTGTGATGCGTCGATCTTGGGGTTGGAAGCGGTGCTGATGCAGAGAGGGCATGTGATAGCATACGCATCGAGGCAGCTGAAGCCTCATGAGACGAGGTATCCCACCCACGATCTAGAGTTGGGGGCAGTGGTGTTCGCCCTCAAGATCTGGCGTCACTACCTATGACAACCGTCAATTTTCGGTCAAGTCAAAGTCAACTAAAGTCAACAAGTCAAACCGGTCAACTCAATTTGCCATGAGTATTAGAGTTTACGTTATGTAATTTCTAAACAACTCTCTATTCTATTGAGAAATCATAAATTGAAAAGTGCGTACATCTAGATCTCCTTAACCTAAAACTGTGGTACGTGGCGAGCCAAACCGATAAAACAATGCTGCATACTCATCGGGAGTATGCAAGATCCTTAAACAAGGCTTAACGGGGCTTACGGACCCTGCATTGCGAAGCCGAACACTCAAAAAGGTCACCAATGAAACCTCTCTCAATCGTTTTCACTTTATCTCTCTCTATGAGAAATCTCTCCCAAATCTCTCTAAGTATGTGAAATCTCTCCCAAATCTCTCTCTGAATGAGAAATCTCTCCAAGAATGTCAAATCTCTCCCAAATCTCTCTAAGTATGTGAAATCTCTCCCAAATCTCTCTTTGTATGAGAAATCTCTCCAAGAATGTCAAATCTCTCCCAAATCTCTCTAAGTATGTGAAATCTCTCCTAAATCTCTCTTTGTATGAGAAATCTCTCGAAGAATGTCAAATCTCTCCCGAATCTCTCTAAGTATGTGAAATCTCTCCCAAATCTCTCTCTGAATGAGAAATCTCTCCAAGAATGTCAAATCTCTCCCGAATCTCTCTAAGTATGTGAAATCTATCCCAAATCTCTCTCTGAATGAGAAATCTCTCCAAGAATGTCAAATCTCTCCCGAATCTCTCTATGTATGTGAAATCTATCCCAAATCTCTCTTTGTATGAGAAATCTCTCCAAGAATGTCAAATCTCTCCCAAATCTCTCTAAGTATGTGAAATCTCTCCCAAATCTCTCTCTGAATGAGAAATCTCTCCAAGAATGTCAAATCTCTCCCAAATCTCTCTAAGTATGTGAAATCTCTCCCAAATCTCTCTCTGAATGAGAAATCTCTCCAAGAATGTCAAATCTCTCCCAAATCTCTCTAAGTATGTGAAATCTCTCCCAAATCTCTCTTTGTATGAGAAATCTCTCCAAGAATGTCAAATCTCTCCCAAAACTCTCTAAGAATGTGAAATCTCTCCCAAATATCTCCTTGTATGTGAAATCTCCCCAAGTATGTCAAATCTCTCCCAAATCTCTCTGAGTATGTGGAATCTCTCTCAAATCTCTCTCGAAATCTCTCCCAACTTTCTATAATCACTCGGGGCATCCCGACCCTCGAAGTTGGCGAAAACAGCCCAAAAACGGAAGTCTACGCGAAAAACGGACCTAAGGAACCGAAACCCCTCTTAGGACCCGAAAGTCCCCTTAGGAACCGAACCTTCTGATGAAGAGGAACCGAACCGAAGGTACTGTTCACTACTGTTCACTACAGTTCATTCGGTTCTAACTTCTCGCCTTTTATCTCCGGACCGAACCTTCCCTTCTGAGCCTCGCTTCTGAGCTTCGGACCGAACCCTCGGCCTAGGACCCTTCGCTTCTCGCTCCTGGTTCGCATCTCGCATCCGGCTCAGCAACCACCATGACCGAACCTCGGCCTAGGGACCGAACCTCGGCCTAGGACCGAGAGGCCTCGCTGGGAAGCCTTTTTCTCCCGGTTTTCGATTAAATTCGCATTTTAAGCCCGTTTTTAATTGTTTTAGCACGAGATTTTCACCCAAAACTTTATTTTAACATATAAGGCCCCTAAACTATTAATTAATCACGTTTTTAAGGATAAAACCTTATCCAAAAGGGAGTATGTGAAGTACAAATATGGAGTGTTGACTTTCCTTTATTTTATGACACAAGCAACCTCCATCACCCACTCCATGTCACTATTCCCCATCAGCCCTTACCTAGTCATTTCATTGTACTTTTCCCACCTTTTTCCAACCCCACAATTGGTCAAAGGCTAGAAAAGCCTCCTCTCTCCTCATTTCTCTCATTTTCTCTCTTTTCACCAAAAAGAGCAAACTCTTTTCTCTCTCATTTTCCCTCTCTAGAACTCGAGATTTGAGGGCTGATCTTGGGATTTTCCTCCACATTTGGTAAGAATAAATCCCTTCTCTTTATGATTATTTCACTTATTTCTACTCAAATCATGGATATCTTACACAAACTCTCTCATAATTGTGTTAGATCTTCGAATCTTCAAGTGATTCTTCAAGTGTTCTTGGGTTGAACACTTCTCTTCTTCAACACTTACCTACTGAAATCACTCAAGGTGAGTTCATACCCCCATATTTTCATGTTTTCTCAAGTTTTTAGGGGGGGGGGGGGGGGATACAAGTTAAAACACCAAGAACATAACTACACTTTTCTAACAGCCTTCATCAGAAAAGTTCAACTCCATTCACGGACTGTTTTGGACCACTTAAACATTTTAGTTTTCAAAACTGTTTTAGGTGTAAGTAGTTCCAGTTCTTAGCTTTAAAATGACTACTTACACATCTCCATACGATTTTTCTACAATTTATGGTGAATTTTACAAAACTGCCTATCATTTCAAACACCAATCCGGACCAGTCTGTGATTATGGACCTTTTCACCCAAGTTAAAGATCATTAAAAATCATGATAATAATTATGAGTAAGCTAGACACATTTTGGGAACTCTCAGAAGTTACGGATTTAGTTTTCAACTTCGTATGATTTTTCTATGGCTTTTCTAAAACAGTGCAGGAAGGTCTAATTTAGTTAACATCATATAATTTTCATAACACTTTGTATTTTGTTGAGCAAAGTGTATAATAATAAATTCTAAGTATTGAATGTGTTCCTTTGTAAATTTTATCATCATAAACTGAAAATAAGTCATTCATGATAAGATTATTCATTCATTTAGAACACGTATATAAGCTATAATAAGCATAGTTTAATGGATTTCATAACACAAACGCGTTTTCATAAAAGAGTTCTTATATATTACAAACATTTTGGATAAAACTATAATAGGTATAGTTTATGATACATCACATAACACACACGTACAAAAAGGTTACATTCATACAGAAAGGTTTTACACTCACGCACACAACTTGTAAACTTGTTAACCTAAATTGTGAGACAATCATTTTCCGTACGTCCGAATGCGGGATATAATTCCTGTTAGTTATAATCAGAGTCTCCTGGAGGGAGAACGTGATAGTTGTGTATAGATCTATATTGGGTTTGACACCCCACACCTTGCTGCTAGCTACAGTGGGACCTGCAGGTCTACGGGTGACAAATGTCATTTCAGTTTTACGATGCCTGAGAAACGTCGTGGCAGGTTCATTTAGTCATAGTATGATTATAGCCACTCACATAGGGATATAACAATCCATAAAGTTTACGGGATTTTTATAAAACTTAAATGGGTTTTATGTCGATTTTAAAATCACTTTTTATCTTAATAAGTACAGATATTACTGTACACTTTCGGTTTTGGTATTTATGACTACACATCATTTGAAACCACATTTATATCTTTAAGTATGGACAATACTTGTTATTTTCTCGGTCCTGGGATTTAGGACTACATATACATAAAGTATTAACAAACATAAGAATTTACGGGAATTTCATTTAATTCAAGCGCGTTTATGTCATTTTAAACACATATCATTTTCTATTAGTAAGAGAGGTTACTTATACATTTTGGTCGTCGATTATAAGACTACATTACATAAATTTTATAAAGAAAATATCGGATTTTCTGGATACATATTCTATCGCTTTTACAAGGAAAACGGTTTACTTCTCCAACAAAATCTCTTATGAACTCACCAACCTTTGTGTTGACACTTTTCAAAACTACTTGTATTCTCAGGAATTCAGTGAAAACAGGAAATCAACAACGTTTTGAGGATGGGACGATAAATCGTCAAACAGTTCATTTTATTTCATAATGTAATTTATTCGAATCATGTAAACATATACTTTGGTGTAACTTTTTCAATTATATTTATGATGGTTGTATTTACTTTGAGCACTATTATACTCGTTGTTGTGATACTCTACATGAAGTCCTCCACCCTCGGACGTTTCCGCCATCCTTGGTTTGGGGGTGTGACACTACCTGTATGGGGTTCGGTGTACCATATACACGGACCAGAAGAGCTTGAAGTACTTGATGGATCAGCCCAACCTGAATATGCACCAGAGGAGATGGTTGGATGTGGTAAAAGATTACGACTGCGAGATGCTATACCACCCGGGTAAGGCTAATGTTGTAGCCGATGCATTGAGTTGAAGGGCGGAGAGCGCCCCGATGCGAGATGTTTGTTTGAGATTGACCGTGATGGCTCCGGTGTTGGACACCATTCGTGGGGCCCAGGCTGAGGTCGTGAGATCAGAAAACCAGAAGAGAGAGCGAGTTGTCGGGTTGGTATCGGAGTTCGTTACCGATAGCCAGGGGCTTATGACATTTCAGGGTCGTATCTGGGTACCGTTTGTGGGAGGGACATGTACCATTTTGATGGAAGAGGCTCATCGGTCGAAGTTCTCGATCCATCCTGGGGCCACTAAGATGTATTTAGATCTGAAGACGGAGTATTGGTGGCCCTGTATGAAGAGGGATGTCGCGTGGTTTATTGAAAGGTGCTTAACCTGTCGTAGGGTTAAGGCCGAGCACCAGAGACCGCATGGTAAGTTGCAGCCGTTGGAGGTTCCCGAGTGGAAGTGGGAACAAATTACCACGAATTTTATCACCAAATTGCAAAGGACTCCTAGGGGAGTCGATGTAATTTGGGTGACTGTGGACAGGTTGACAAAAAGCACCCACTTCCTTGCTATTAGTGAGAGCTCTTCCGCAGAGAAGTTGGCAGAGATGAACGTGAGGGAAGTGGTATCACGGCATGGAGTGCCGATCTCGATTGTCTCCGACCGAGATGTGCATTTCACTTCCAGATTCTGGAAGAAATTTCATGAGGAGTTTGGTACTAGGCTGCACTTTAGTACCTCATACCACCCCCAGACTAACGAACAAAGCAAGCGGACGATTCAGACGCTCGAGGATATGCTCCGGGCATGTGTGTTGGATTTCAGTGGGAGTTGGGACACTTATTTGCCCTTGGCGGAGTTCTCCTACAACAACAGCCATCATTCGAGCATTGGTATGCCACCCTTTGAGTTGATATATGGGAGAAGGTGTCAGACCCCCATTTTTTGGGGAGAGGTCGGGCAGCGTGTTATTGGTAGTACCGAGATCGTGCTTCAGACGACTGAGCATATACAGCAGGTCAGGCAGTGGTTATTGACCACTCAGAGTCGTCAGAAGTGTTATGCGGACAGGCGCCGGTCCGAGCTCGAGTTCCAGGTCGGCGACTTTGTACTTCTGAAGGTCTCTCCTTGGAAAGCAGTGATCCAATTCAGGAAGAGGGGCAAGTTGGGGCCCCGATATATCGGTCCTTTTCGAGTGACCGCGAGGGTAGGCAGGGTAGCCTACCGGTTGGAACTACCTGCAGAGCTAGGTCAAATTCATGACACTTTCCATGTGTCCCAGTTGTGAAAGTGTATAGCCGATGAGTCGGCAGTAGTGCCATTAGAGGATATTCAGGTGGATGTGGGCCTGAACTACGTTGAGAAACCAGTGGCTATTCGGGATCAAAAGATCAAGGTTCTAAGGAACAAAGAGGTGCCTTTGGTGCAGGTCCAGTGGCAACACTAGAAAGGGTCAGAGCTTACTTGGGAGCCGGAGCGCGAGATGCGTGAGTAGCATCCAGAGTTGTTTCTAGAGTGAGACTTCGAGGGTGAAGTCTGATTCTAGTGGGGGAGAATTTTAACATCCTGATTTCCTAGGTATATTATTTTATTTAATTATTTTTGGAGCTTGTGGAGGAACTCGACAAGTTGGAGCCAAGACTCGCCGAGTAGGGTCGCGGATGTTCATCCAGGTTCACGTCCGGACTCGGCGAGTCCATTAGTGGACTCGGCAAGTCCATGCTGTTTAATGAAACCCTAATCCCCTGGGTTTGGAGCCTATTTAAGGGCACTTATAGCCTCCCATTGCGGCTACCAGTCCCTTGAGAGAACCCTAAGTAAGCAAATCGTTGTGAGGGAGAAGAAGTCACTTTTTGATCCTTGTACCTTTAGTTTAGCAAGAAAAAGGTGACAAGAACAAAGAGGAGGTGCGATTCAAGCAGTTCCAGAGTTCAGAGACTTCATTTTGAGGTAATAGTTCGAACCTCTTTCAGTTATGGTGTTGATCATTAGAGTTAGGGTTTTCTAACCCCTTTGGAGAGTGATTATGTGGAGCAAATGGTCCCTCTTCGAGTTTGTGCCTTGGATCTGGACTCAAAGAGGTCCAGAGACCTTAACCCTTGGAGCTTTATGGATCAGATTGGGGTTATTGGACTTAGGTTGCCATTTTTGGGACTAAATCTCCTTTTGATGCCTTGTTGTGGTTATACAAGCATCAAGTTTCGAACTTTACGTGACATTCATGCTTGGGGAGGCTAGATCTATGGTTTGGGGAAACAGATCTGACCTCAGGAGGTCAGTAGAGTTTGTGCATGGCATGAACTCGGCGAGTAGGGTTAGGGTTTCACGTAAATTGTTTAGTGAGTAGACTTGCTGAGTTGGGGGATGACTCAGTGAGTCAGGAGGGGTTAGAGGTCTGGAGCTCAAGGCGGTACTCGCCGAGTTGTTCTTGAGAATTGGTGAGTTGAGTTGGGATGGCCCCGCGATTCATGACTACCATGACTCATCGAGCATATGAAGGGACTCGGCGTGTCAAGCGGGACAAAGAGTTAGAGGACATGTGTGAACTCGCCGAGTCACCAAGGTGCACTCGGCGAGTAGGGTCAAAGTGTGACCGTTGACTTTTGTTGACTTTTAGGGTTTGGTCATCAATGGAGTCCTTGTGACAGGAGGGGGGGGGGGGGGGTAAATAGTCTTTTACGCTTTTGAGGGTGCCAATGGCAGGTTGAGTCTTGTCTCGAGAGTTATATTTATAAGAGTATTTATTTATGTGAATAGGCGGAGGCTAGGCAATATTTTCCATCGAGTCAGAGATTTACCGAGACGCCTGAGGTGAGTCTTCTCACTATACTGTACCTAGTGTGGTAACAGAGTTATGTGACAGAGTACTATACAGTTATATGCTAGTGTATTTGCATGTTATTTATGTGTTGTGATTTATTGTGATATGTGATATGCATGATACAGAGTTATAGAGTTGGGACTTTCGAGTCCCTAGAGTTAGGGCCAGAGGGCCCACAGAGAGTTGGGGCTAAGGGCCCCACTGAGATACATTGACCAGAGGGTCGACAGAGTTACAGCCTCGAGTGGCTATTATGTGTTAGAGTTGTATTTTAGGGAACTCACTAAGCTTATGCTTACAGTGTTACGTGTTATGTGTTTCAGGTACCAGTGATGACCGCGGGAAGGCGCCGGCTTGATTCGTACACACACATGGGATTTTATGTATTTTGATCTTGGGAGATATTTTGTTAAACAAAGACATGATACTATGACATTTTTTTGAATGAATGAGTTTGCAAAAATGTGTTTGAAAATGCGAAAAATTGTTTTAATTTTTACGGTGTTACAAGTTTAAAAATCAGCATAAAGCTGGTGAGTTCATAAGCTGTTTGTTTATGTAAAAAGATAATGTTTCCTTTGGTTTTCTGAAAAGTTATTATCCAAGAAAATCCCATATTTTCTTATAAAGTCAGTTTAGTTAAACTTCTGAAATTCCATTCGGTACAACAGTAGATAGTTTAATACGTAAAACTATATATTGAAAAAACCTAGATTACCATCCAGTACAACAGTAGGTAGTTTTAATATATAAAACTGTAGATTAAAGGAGGATATAAAATCCGTGAACAAAATTTATATTAATACGTATTGTGAGTCGGATAACCATGCTAATATGACACGAGACCTCCTTGACGTTCTTCAGGCGTCGGACAATATCCAGAATTTGTCACCCCAGGCGTGCCCGCCTAACTGTAGCTAGCAGTTAAGATGTGGGATTGTCAGTCCCGAATAGATCTATTCACAAATTCCACGCTCTCCCTCCAAGAAACTCTGGTTATACTTCCGGGGAGGATTTACTGATAACCCGAAGGGTTTAATGAAGACAAATCTCACAAGCTAGTATTAAATTATTCATGGTGTACTCGGTCGTTATCAAACATCGTAATCGTTTTGAAACATAATACAATAAAAACAATTGAATACAAAGAAATTATCTAGCATGATACTCTAAATTAAACAAAGATAAACTGAATCAGACATAGTTTATCTATTAACTTTGCATGAAATCTGTACTCGTAAAACAAGAACTGAAGATCCCAAATTATTCCCATAATAATTTGATTGTTTTGATTGTCTCTTACACTGTGGTTGAAATCTACTTAGTTATATTCAGAAAAACATCCCTTATGCTCCGCATGATACAAAAGGGGTAAAGATATCTAAAAGTTTGCCAGATATTTGTAGAATTACATCAGTTTTAAGTTTCGAAAACATTTATAGTTTGCTTGTATTCATCCATGAAAACATTGAAAAACTTGGAAAAAGGCGTAGGGGTATGAACTCACCAGACGAGAAATGTGCCGGTTGGATGCTAATTGTCAGTTCGGGGCTTGAAAACACGCGAGGTTCCTATGTAATATGAAGAGATACACATTTGTATCTAATTAGACCTTGATCTGAAACAAACCGTTATTTCAATCCTATGTAATAGTGTAGGTCAATTTGTACTTCGTTTTAAATTAATAAAGAGAAATTTTGGCATACTATGTATATTTACATAATTGAACCTGAAAAATAAATTATTAAATAATCTCAATTGGGTTGAACCAAGTGATAGAGATTGTAACAAGGTTTCCAAAAATATAAAGAACACTAAAATCCGAGTTATAACGAAGAAGTTGTGACCAATCGAAAATCCACAACAAAACCGGCAAAACACTGTTCAGTGTAAAAACTGAATTTTTAATAAAAGGCTTTCTAGCCTTACCAATCTAAATGAAAGTTATAGTTTATGTTAAACCGAGAACTTTCATGAAAAGAACGCCAAAATCTGACTTCGTATGAGGAAGTTATGATTTTTCTAAGTTTCAGTATAGCAATGTACAGCTAAAAACTCGAAATAAAGATCAAGTGGTTTTTAGCCGACACAACCTAAACGAGAATTGAAGGTCTCGTCATTAGTAGTACAACGATAAAAAGACAGACAAAAACGGACGTCGTATGAAGAAGTTATGAATTTATAACGGATTCTCGTCCCGGTCTGTTTAAAATAATAATATTAAAAATAAATTCAAAATTAGCCGACGAAGTCTAAACGAAAGTCATAGAGTATAATTTTACCTACGCGTGCATATAAAGAATGTCAAAAGCAGAGTTCGTATGCAAAAGTTATGAATTTTACAAGTTTTGGCACAAAAATAAAGAAAAATAGCAAAAATCGGGAATTTTCACATGAACAGTAACACCACGTCACCCTCGCATGCAAGGCCTCCACGTGTCCACTGCTGATTGGACCGAAGCCTCGTGTGTCGTCTTCTGATTGGACCAACTCCGCGGTCCACTAAGCTGCGGACAGGCTCGCAGGAGACACCCCGCGGATGCTCCTCGGACACTCCCTCGCATCGTGGCATCCTCCCATTGGACCGAAGGTTGGTCAAGTCCGAAGCCCCCATCTGTCCAACCCTCTCACGTGTACACTTCACATGAACGACGCGTGGTTGCTGCCTCCTAGCCGTCGCCAGCTGTCTCCCTTCGGACCGCACCCTCGCACCCCTATATAAAGGGTGCGAGACTTCTCGGATTTGAGAGGTTTTTCACCCCAAATTTCACCATCTTTCACCTTTTCACCCCCTAGACTTTATCACGGCCCCCCAAGGCCCCGATATCACGTCTAAATCCTGAAGCAAGCCCTAGAGCCCCAGAATTCTTGAGAATTCATCCTCTCTCCTATCGAAACTCTGACCGATTTAAGCCGGTTTTTCGCCAAACTAACTAATTTCCGGGAAACGAAACGCTGCCCGTATTACCACCTATCAAGTGAGTTCATACCCCCGTATTTTTCATAATTTCTACTGTTTTAAGGGGGGGAATACAAGTATAACACAATAACTTTGTGTTTTAAATAAATGATTTCAAATCACGATAAAACTATGTTAAAGCACCAACAATACTCCAAATATTGAACTCTTTTATAAACTTATATTTTTCCCAAATATACACATTATATATATATATATATATATATATATATATATATATATATATATATATATATATATATATATATTAATATAAATTAGATTTAAATGGCTTAGGACTAATAACTCATTCTAGGTCCTTTTCCTAGTTTGGATGTGGACTTATAGTACCGGTTATTTGTCCGAAGGTCATTTAAATTTTAATTATATATACAAAATTGTATATGTATATAAATATAAAAGTTATCTCCTCAGTCTAATTACCCTTTCTAATATGTTGAGCTAAGGATTACATGTAAAAATAGTTATTTACCAATTCATAAAGTACATATAAATTATAATAGTTATAATTTATGATACATAGAGCAATACTTCATGATTTAAGTATTCATGAATACACTGTTTTACATGAAACAAGGGTTTTAATTCAAAACAGATCAAGGGTTTACATTTGTCAAATACATGTTTGGAATACTAATTCAAGAACATATTGTCAATCATTTAAATTCATTTTAGACAACCAAGGTAAAGCTCTGACATTATAACAAGAATCTCTAGTTCGGGGATCGAAACAAGTTGTGTGTAGATCTATGTCGGGATTGACAACCCCGCACTCAGGCTGCTAGCTACAGTCAGGCATACACGCCAATGAGTGGCAATTGCTATCAACAGTTTAAATGCTCACAAGGCGTTTATTTCAGGCATTCATGTCTTAGTATGGTTATAATAACTCATTAAAAAGATATTAACAACACGTTAGTGTATAAACAACTAAACGTAAGTACATCTTCAATGTACCAGTTTATAAAATACAAAGTACAATGGTATACTACAGTTTTCAATAACAGCTAGTGAAGCCAGACACACTCTCAGTTACAAGTTTTACAAATACATTGGTTTACAAATAGGGCGGTTTTATGGGAATAAAACTACTTTTCACATACCACAGAAAATATGGGATTTTCTAGACAAATTTTCACATTCAAAATACAAAGACACCCATTCAAACATAAATACTTATGTACTCACTCAACTTATTGTTGATACTCTCCTTTCAAATTACTTGTATTCTCAGGGAAATAATAACAGGTACTCCCCGAGCTTTTTGAGAAGATGGAGCCATTAAGAGTCTTATCTTCTTTTTTTGTATAACTATTTTGGTTTCAATATACAATGATTGAACACACGTAAATATTATACTTTTAAATACAATGGTTGTTTGTGCTTTGATTACTATGATGCATGTGTTGTGATACTACAATGAAGTCCTCCACCCCGGACGTTTCCGCCGTCTAGTTTGGGGGTGTGACTGATTGGTATCAGAGCATTGTTTATAGTGAACTCAGTATATCAATCCATAAAAGATAACAAACTATAAATACATTGGGGCTAAGAGCTCTGACTACAAGTATACTTTTAAGAATTCTAAGTATTTTTACAAGAAGTATACTAACCCTCATACCTACAAGTACATAGTCATAAGAACTTAAAAGTATTTGGATGTTGAACATTACAGTTAAACCCGAGCAGTTATGTAATCATATCTAGAATTAATATAGCCTGATCAACTATATTGATTTCAGACATGACCAACATGTGTTTGGGAGTAATAGTAGTGTTGTGACATGTCTAAAACTTACCAACTACAGAAGAAACTCTAAGAACAGAACATAAAATACTATAAGAATATTATAAACATCGATATGCTTTAGTTTTTTTTTCAGGCATTTCTCATAACCTTATTCTCGTACATACACAATGGCAGGACATCATCTACCAGGGGACCCTTATTTTCCAAATCATGGCAATCAAGGATGGGTAGTGGAGGATCCGGAGGAGGATCCAGAAGAAGACTCAGATGAAGAACCATTTGAGGACAGTGAATCAAGCGGTACAGATATAGAGCCACAAGTCTGCAACCCGAGGTTACATCCCCCGAGGCAAGAGGAAGCAATACCCATACCCGAGTGGGGCCAATACATAAACCATTGGAGTCGACAAGACGGACAACGCCCTCCCTACGGAATGGCACGGGGTTTTTAAAACGTCTCAGAAGGAGGAACAGCCGATAGAGCTCTTCCAGTTATAGTGAACCAAATTGCCCGACAATTCGATCAATCAAGAATGTCAGTCAATCGCATCCTAGAAGTGAATGTGACTGCGCAGGCTAACATTGCCGATATCCTTCGTCTTGACGAGATGCTAGATGATACCCAACACCATACTGAAGCCCTTCAAAGGCAACTTAATGCTGCTGAATCAGAGATCAGAGGACTAAGGGAGCATCAAGCAGCCCAAGAAAGGCGCTGGAAATCGCAAGACGAAGCGGAACCCAGTAACCGTCGTAGCAACCGTCGCAAGTAGTGTTACACTACTTTCTAGTTTAATATACTGAATGTATAGACTACTTTTAGGATATGTATAAATCAAGTATCAATAAAATAATAAACACTTTACTTCAACAAGAGTTATTACAATTTACATAAACACTCCATTCCAAAGTTTTGGGATTATGGATATGTTCCAGTGTTATTTTTCATACTTTTCAAATACGACCGTGAAAATTTTTATTTTCGGTAGGCCGGTTTGATGTCGATACTTTTGCAATATTGTGGTTTATTAAAGACCTACTTTATAGTTAAGTATCCAAATTACATATACTTAATATACCAATACAATCGACAGGTATTTTCATACTCTTTGAAAAATAACAACTTCATTTTAATCTATCCAGTTGCAAGTTGTACTTGCAATGGACATCCATTCTCAATTCTTTACAAGATTCTTGTTGAATTAAGTGTTTAAGTTCAGAGATATCAAATTCATATTCATTCTTGATATCTCACTATCTTTTTATCTATTGACTTTTATAGAAAAAGATGCCTCCTCGTAGGAATCCAAGACGTAACAATGAAACAGAAGCACCGACGCCACCTCCACCACCACCCCCTCAATTTGATGCTGCCATGTTCCAAGCGGCAGTCATGGAAGCTGTAGCGGCTGCCTTATCTCATATCAATACTCCTGGTACTAGTGGGTCGGGAGCTGGTCCACGTCCTTCTAACCTTGTCGAGGGTCATGAGCACTCGAGAGAGTGCACTTTTAAAGACTTCGCGAATGCCAAACCCAGGACCTTTAATAGAACTAGAGGAGTGATGGTTTTAAGGCAGTGGATTGAGAAGATAGAAGCAGTCTTTGAAATTTGCTCCTGTCCAGAGGGTAGCAAAGTTAAATTTGCTGCCTTTACTTTCTCAGATAGGGCCCTAACATGGTGGAATGGCCATGTTAAGTTACTAACTTTGATAGTGGCTAATACCATAAGCTGGGAGAACCTAAAAACCATGTTGATGCGGGAATACTGCCCGCGAGGGGAAATTCAGAAACTGGAACAAGAACTCTGGGGTCTTACTATGGCCGGTGCCGACATAATGACTTACACGAATCGATTCTGTGACTTGGCTATTCTGTGTCCGGAGATGGTTGCTCCAGAGAGCAAAAAGATTGAAAGGTATATTTGGGGACTGTCGCCCCCGATACAAGTAAGTGTCATTGCATCTAAAGCTGTCACCTTTGACAGTGCCAAGGAACTGGCGTAGTCACTTATTGACCACGGAAACCGTCAAAACTCTGTGGTTACTACCCCAGAACAACCTAGGGAGAACAACAACAACAACAACAAGAAGGGTTGGAACAAAAGGAAGGGAAAATCTCCTCTGGAACCTTCAAAGAAGCAACAAATAGTGACAATCCATGCTACCACTGTGCCTACTGTTTCCCTTAACAACCCAGCACCAACTAAACCCTATGCTGGTAGCCTCCCTAAATGCAACAAGTGCAATTTTCACCACATTGGAAATTGCCTAGAGATGCAGTGCCGTAACTGTAACAGGAAAAGGCATACAGCCCGATTCTGTAGAACACCAACTCAACCCCTTAACCAGGTACCTGCCGCTGGAGTAGGCCGAGCATGCTACAAATGCGGTGATGTGGGGTATTTCAAGAGAGATTGTCCAAAAGCTGGAAATGTCGGTGGGGTTGGGAGAATTCTAGAACTGGGTCACGAAGAAGCGGTGGCAGATCCTGTAGTGGTCACAGGTACGTTTCTTCTCAACAATACTTATGCATGCATTCTTTTTGATTGTGGTGCTGAGAGGAGCTTCGTGAGCCATAAGTTTAAACATCTACTAAATCAAAACTCCCAACCACTAAATGAAACTTTCATAGTAGAAATGGCTAACGGGAAATCCGAATCCACAATTATATATACATAGGATGTACCCTTACCTTAAATGACTTGTCTTTCTCCATAGACCTTATGCCGGTCTCTATCAAAAGTTTTGACGTCATAATAGGCATAGATTGGTTGTGCCCTAACCATGCCGATATCCTATGCTATGAAAGAGCTATTCGTTTGAACTTGCCAACTAACGAAACTCTTGTTATTTACGGCGACAAACCTGGAACGAACCTTCAGATCATTTCTTGCATCAAGGCACATAAATACCTACGCAAGGAGTACTGTGCATTCTTAGCTCACGTGGTAGACAAAAAGAAAGAAGTGAAAGACATCGCGAGCATTCCGAAGGTCTGCAACTTTCCCGATGTATTTCCCGATGATCTTCCAGGGGTACCTCCCGAACGACAAGTCGAATTCTGAATCGACGTAATCCCTGGAGCTACCCCCGTAGCTAAGTCCCCCTATCATCTTGCACCTTATGAAATGCAGGAATTATCAAGTCAGCTTAACGAACTCCTAAGCAAAGGTTTCATAAGACCAAGCTTCTCACCTTGGGGAGCACCGATTTTTTTCGTAAAGAAGAAGGATGGATCATTCCGCATGTGTATAGACTATCGCGAGCTGAATAAACTTACCATCAAGAATCGATACCCTCTGCCTCGCATTGACGATCTGTTCGACCAACTTCAAGGGGCGAACTACTTCTCGAAGATAGACTTAAGATCCGGGTATCAACAGTTACGAATTTTGTAGGAAGATGTTCCTAATACTGCGTTCAGAACTCGTTATGGTCATTACGAGTTTATAGTGATGCCATTTGGATTGACGAATGCACCTGCAGTGTTCATGGACCTAATGAACAGAGTGTGTCGTCCATTGTTGGACAAATTCGTTATAGTCTTCATTTACGATATCCTTATTTACTCAAAAAGCAAAGAGGAACATGGCCAACATCTTCGTCAAATATTACAAACTCTTAGATCAGAGAAGCTCTATGTGAAGTTTTCAAAGTGTGAATTTTGGATCAGGAAGGTAGATTTCCTAGGTCACGTGGTCAGTTCAGAAGGAATACACGTTGACCCTTCCAAAATAAAGGCAATTGAAAACTGGTCAGCTCCCAAAACACCTATATAAATCCGTCAATTCTTAGGTCTTGCTGGCTATTATCGCAGATTCATTCAAAATTTCTCTCGAATAGATAAGCCTCTTACTACTCTGACCCAAAAGGGTGTAACTTTTACCGGGGGAGAAAAGCAAGATACAGTGTTTCAAATGTTGAAGCGATCCTTGTGTAGTGCACTAATCGTGTCTCTCCCTGAAGGGACAGAGGATTTCGTAGTGTACTGTGATGCTTCTAATCAAAGGCTTGGATGTGTTCTTATGCAAAAAGGAAAGGTTATACCCTATGCCTCAAGATAGCTAAAGACACATGAAGTCAATTATACAACACATGACCTTGAACTAGGAGCAATGGTGTTTGCTCTGAAGATCTGGAGACATTACTTATATGGCACGAAATCCACAATATTCATGGACCATAAAAGTCTCCAACACATCTTCAATCAGAAAGAGCTGGATATGAGACAATGACGATGGGTGGAGCTACTGAACGATTACAAGTGTGAAATTCTTTATCACCCTGGTAAAGAAAACGTAGTAGCTGACACCCTTAGTAGAAAATAATACTCGGGACGCCGGGTAAAGTCGTTGACCATGACAATCCATTCGCATCTGTCCACGCAGATCAAGGAAGCTCAACTTGAAGCCTTGAAACCCAAAAACATGGCCGGTGAAACCCTGAGAGGAATGGATAAGAACTTCGATGTCAGGGATGATGGAGTCAATTATTTCATGAACCGAATCTGGACACCAAAGTTCGGTGGTTACAGAGACGTGGTTATCAATGAAGCACACAAAACCCGATACTCCATCCACCCAGGTTCAGACAAGATGTATCTGGACCTTAAGAAACTATATTGGTGGCCTAACATGAAGGCCGAAACCGCTACCTTTGTATGCAAGTGCCTTACTTGCGCCAAAATTAAGGTAGAGTACCAGAAACCTTTAGGTTTATTACAACAACCTGAAATCCCTGCATGGAAGTAGGAGCGAATTACAATGGATTTCATAACCAAGTTACCCAAGACATCAAGTGGTTATGATACTATTTGGGTAATCATCGATAGATTAACCAAATCCGCACACTTCTTAACAATCAAGGAGACTGACAAGATGGAGAATCTAACAAGAACATACCTCAAGCAGATTGTTAGACTGCATGGTGTGCCAATATCTATTCTTTCAGACCGAGATAGTAGATTCACCTCTCGTTTTTGGCAGTCTTTACAAAACTCTCTGGGAACTAAGCTAGACATGACCACAGCCTACCATCTGCAAACCGATGGACAAAGTGAAAGGATGATTCAAACATTAGAAGATATGTTACGAGCTTGCGTGATAGACTTTGGGAAGGCATGGTATATTCATTTACCTCTTGTTGAGTTCTCTTATAACAACATTTATCACACTAGCATAAAATCTGCTCCATTCGAAGCCCTCTATGGCCGCAAGTGCCAATCCCCTCTATGATGGGCTGAAGTGGGTGACACGCAGCTAGCTAGAGGTCAAACTCCTGACAGAACTCTCATTGGTCCAGAATTATTCGAGAAACTACTGAGAGGATCATACAAATTCGGGAGCGACTTAAAGCTTCCAGAGATAGACAGAAAAGCTACGCATACAAAAGAAGAAAACCCTTGGAATTCTAGGTTGGCGACCGAGTTTTGTTAAAGGTCTCACCCTAGAAGGGCATCATACGCTTTGGAAAGCATGACAAAATGAATCCAAGGTATATAGGACCATTCGATATTCTTGCCCGAATCGGCCCTGTAGCTTACAAACTTCGATTACACCAAGAACTAAGTAACATTCATTCTACCTTCCACGTTTTGAACTTGAAAAAGTGTCTTTCCGACGAGACTCTGGTGATACCACTTGAGGAAATCGAGTTAAATGAGAGCCTCAATTTTGTGGAAGAGCCCGTAGAGATACTAGACAGGGAAGTTAAGAAAACCACACAAATCTGCATCCCGATAGTGAAGGTTCGTTGGAATGCAAAGCGGGGACCTGAATTCATATGGGAGCGGGAGGATCAAATGCAACAAAAATACCCACACCTTTTTCCCTAGTCTATCTGTAAAGTAAATTTCGGGACGAAATTATCTCTAACGGAGGGATAATGTAACAAACCATTATTTCAAACCTATGTAATAGTGTAGGTCAATTTGTACTTCATTTTAAATCAATAAAGAGAAATTTTGGCATACTATATATATTTACATAATTGACCCTCAAAAATAAATTATTAAATAATCTCAACTGGGTTGAACCAAGTGATAGAGATTGTAACAAGGTTTCCAAAAATATAAAGAACACTAAAATCCGAGTTACAACGAAGAAGTTATGACCAATCGAAAATCCGTGACAAAACCGGCAAAACACTATTCAGTGTAAAAACTGAATTTTTAATAAAAGGCTTTCTAGCCTTAACAATCTGAATGAAAGTTATAGTTTATGTTAAACCGAGAACTTTCATAAAAAGAACGCCAAAATCTGACTTCGTATGAGGAAGTTATGATTTTTCTAAGTTTCAGTATAGCAGTGTACAGCTAAAAACTCGAAATAAAGATCGAGTGGTTTTTAGCCAACACAACCTAAACGAGAATTGAAGGTCTCGTCATTAGTAGTACAACGATAAAAAGATAGACAAAAACGGACGTCCTATGAAGAAATTACGAATTTATAACGGATTCCCGTCCCGGTCTGTTTAAAATAATAATATTAAAAATAAATTCAAAATTAGCCGACGAATTCTAAACGAAAGTCGTAGAGTATAATTTTACCTACTTGTGCATATAAAGAACGTCAAAGACGGAGTTCGTATGCAAAAGTTATGAATTTTACAAGTTTTGGCACAAAAATATAGAAAACTAGCAAAAATCGGGAATTTTCGCATGAACAGTAACGCCACGTCACCCTCGCATGCGAGGCCTCCACGTGTCCACTGCTGATTGGACCGAAGCCTCGTGTGTCGTCTTCTGATTGGACCAACTCCGCGGTCCACTAAGGTGCGGAAAGGCTCGCAGGAGACACCCCGCGGATGCTCCTCGGACACCCCCTTCGTATCGTGGCATCCTCCCATTGGACCGAAGGTTGGTCAAATCCGAAGCCCCAATCTGTCTGACCCTCGCACATGTACACTTCTCATGAACGACGCGTGGCTGCTGACTCCTCACCCTCGCCAGCTGTCTCCCTTTGGACCGCACACTCGCACCCCTATATAAAGGGTGCGAGACTTCTCGAATTTGAGAGGTTTTTCACCCCAAATTTCACCATCTTTCACCTTTTCACCCCCTAGACTTTCTCACGACCCCCAAGGCCCCGATATCACGTTTAAAGCCCGAAGAAAGCCCCAGAGCCCCGGAATTCTCGAGAATTCATCCTCTCTCCTATCGAAACTTTGCCCGATTTAAGCCGGTTTTTCAGCAAACAAACTAATTTCCGGGAAACGAAACGCTGCCCGTATTACCACCTATCAAGTGAGTTCATACCCCCATATTTTCATAATTTCTACTATTTTAAGGGGGGAAATACAAGTATAACGCAATAACTTTGTGTTATAAATAAAATATTTCAAATCACGATAAAACTATGTTAAAGCACTAAGAATACTCCAAATATTGAACTTTTTTATAAACTTATATTTTTCCCAAATATACACACTTGTATGTATATATATATATATATATATATATATATATATATATATATTAATATAAATTAGATTTAAATGGCTTAGGACTAATAACTCATTCTAGGTCCTTTTCCTTGTTTGGATGTGGACTTATAGTACCGGTTATTTGTCCGAAGGTCATTTAAATTTTACTTATATATACAAAATTGTATATGCATATAAATATAAAAGTTATCTCCTCAGTTTAATTACCCTTTCTAATATGTTGAGCAAAGGATTACATGCAAAAATAGTTATTTACCACAATTCATAAAGTACATATAAATTATAATAGGTATAATTTATGATACATAGAGCAATACTTCATGATTTAAGTATACATGAATACACTGTTTTACATGAAACAAGGGTTTTAATTCAAAACAAATCAAGGGTTTACATTTGTCAAATACATGTTCGGAATACTAATTCAAGAACATATTGTCAATCATTTATTTCAGAATGATTGGGTTTTCATAACTAATATACATGTAATGTTTATATGCTTTTTATGAGACGTTCAATTCAGGTTGTTTAAATTCATTTTAGACAACCAAGGTAAAGCCCTGACATTATAACCAGAATCTCCAGTCCGGGGATCAAAACAAGTTGTGTGTAGATCTATATTGGGATTAACAACCCCGCACTCAGGCTGCTAGCTATAGTCAGGCATACACGCCAATGAGTGGCAATTGTTATCAACAGTTTAAACGCTCACAAGGCGTTTATTTCAGGCGTTCATGTCTTAGTATGGTTATAATAACTCGTTAAAATTATATTAACAACACGTTAGTGTATAAACAACTAAACGTAAGTACATCTTCAATGTACCAGTTTATAAAATACAAAGTACAATGGTATACTACAGTTTTCAATAACAGCTAGTGAAGCCAGACACACTCTTAGTTACAAGTTTTACAAATACATTGGTTTACAAATTGGGCGGTTTTATGGGAATAAAACTACTTTTCACATACCACAAAAAATATGGGATTTTCTAGAACAGTTTTCACATTCAAAATACAAAGACACCCATTCAAACATAAAGACTTATGTACTCACTCAACTTATTGTTGACACTCTCTTTTCAAATTACTTGTATTCTCAGGGAAATAATAACAGGTACTCCCCGAGCTTTTTGAGAAGATGGAGCCATTAAGAGTCTTATCTTCTTCTATTGTATAACTATTTTGGTTTCAATATACAATGATTGAACACATGTAAATATTATACTTTTAAATACAATGGTTGTTTGTGATTTGATTACTATAATGCATGTGTTGTGATACTACAAATGAAGTCCTCCACCCCTGGATGTTTCTGCCATCTGGTTTGGGGGTGTGACATGATCTATTAATTAAATAAAAATAAAAACTTCTAGACACAAAAACACACCAATTCAAGTGGTTGGAGTGACCCAGGTTGCATCTAAGGGTGTGTAGGGCTTAATTATGAAGTTTGCTCTTGAAGAGTAAACTCTTTGAGGAGTTTACAGCCTAATGACCATATCCCCATGAGTTTATGGTCGTAAACTGTGACATCCCCAATTTTACGGCCAGAAAAGACCGACTTTGTTTATGCTTTATAAAAATCAGAGTACTTCTTTAATAAAAGTGTTGCGGAATTTGTCCCCAGAAAAACATGATAAATACGTTATTAATACATTTTCAAAGAAACGTATTTTATTCATTTTAAAACGTTTGGGATGTCATCGTCAATACAGGAACATAAGCATAAACAGAACTTACATTTATTTACACTAATGATTTACATCTCCTTTATTCTCTCAGTGAATTATGTCTTCGTATTGATACCTGTGATACAAAGAAAACTGAGTGGGTCAGGCTTGGGAGCCTGGTGAGCATATAGGGTTTTCAACCCACAATAATACATTTATTATATTCAATTATCAACAATCAACCCAAATACCCATCCCCATTATCTTCTTTAAGGTTTTACCCTAAGAATCGATTATACTTTCTTCATTCATTCCTAAGGGTTTACCTAAGGGACTAGCACACAGTCCATTTGCTACCACGGTTTATACAATAGGCACTACATCGCATAGTCACCAGGGTTCATACAATTGGCACTACGTCTCATGGTCACCAGGTCTTACACAATAGGCACTACGTCTCATAGTCACCTGGGTTCATACAATTGGCACTACGTCTCATAGTCACCAGGGCTTACACAATAGGCACTACGTCTCATAGTCACCTGGGTTCATACAATTGGCACTACGTCTCATAGTCACCAGGGCTTACACAATAGGCACTACGTCTCATAGTCACCTGGGCTTACTCAATAGGCACGAAGTCGCATCGTCACCAACTATTCCATCTACCCATGTTCTACCCAACATTTTTGTAGATATAAATACAAACACAATTTAAATCATTTAACACCCGTATAAAAACATCAATTCCAAATCCATCTCAATTAGATAATTAATATATAACACATAGCACGTATTTCATAGCTAATACTTTATATTTATGTATTAGAAGAAAGTAACTATGCACTTACGCATATAAACAACAATATATATAAATATACACATAACACGTATTTCATAAAATACTTCATATTTATGTGTAAGATGAAAGTGACTATACACTCACTTGATCAGAAGATGATCTGACAGCACTACGTCTTGCAGAAGTAGTGTCTCTTCGTAGATCTGGAAGATCTTCACAAAAACCGGCTCCTCAAGGGCAGGGCTTCGGCTCGGGAATAACGCTCTTCGGGATTCTCGGGGCTTCGGATCTCGCTTCGGGGCTCGGGAATGATACCGGGGCTTCAGGATATGATTTGCACGCAAATCGAGGCAAAACTTAGAGAGAGGGAAGAGTTTGAACAAGAAAAAATGGCTGATTTCGAGTTTTATTTATAGGCTGAGGGTATGGGATTACGCGGGGCTTAATCTCAAATTACGCAGGGCGTACTCAGTACGCGGGGCGTACTCGGTTACGCGGGGCGTACTTTGACGTCACTGCATGCGTCGATCTGTGGCACTCGAGTATCGGTCAGGCAACTTGCATCCGCCTGAGTACGCGGGGCGTACTCAAATTACGCGGGGCGTAATTGACTCGTCGAACTTCTAAATTGCGTAACTTTCGCATACGAGCTTCGTTTTCGACGTTCTTTATATCCACGCGAAGGTGAGACTACGTTCTACAACTTTCGTTTAGACTCCGTCGGCTCATTTTGACTTTTATTTTTTATTAATTATTTTTAGAAGGCCCGGACAGGAAAACTTCGTTATAAAATCATAACTTCTTCATCCGATGTCCGTTCTCGCCTATCTTTTCATCGTTTCGCTACTAACAACGAGATCTTCGATTCTCATTTAGATTGTTTCGGCTAAAAACCGCTCGATCTCAAATCGAGTATTCGGGCTGCATACCGCTAAGTCGAAACTTATAAAAATCATAACTTCCTCATACGAAGTCAGATTTGGGCGTTCCTTTTATGCACGCTCTCGGTTTAACGAAATCTACGAATTTTGTTTAGATCGCTAAGGCTAAATATCGCTCTAACATAAATTCACTTTTTACGTCATTCAGCGTCGTGTCGGTTCTGTCGCGAAACTTCGACAGGTCATAACTTCTTCGTTATAATTCGGATTTCGACGTTCTTTATATGTACGGAATCCTTGTAACATATACTATAACCTAGTTAAGATTATTCATTCTAAATAATCTTCTATCAGAAACTCATTTTTGACGCTTATCGTCTTTAAATTGACTAGCCCCGATCTACGGGCGTTACAATTATCTCCCCCTTAGGATGATTACGTCCCAGAATCATCAACGAAATAGGGCTTGTATAATGATTCCATATGTCATCCTTCCATCCTAAGTAATCACCGTGATGCTCAATCTTGCACCTGCTCTTCGTACTATGTTGGCTTTCAATCGTAACCTTTGAGTTACAAAATAGGTCCTTATTGAGGACTCCTTTTTCTTCTCAGGATAAATACTTTCCTTTATCTGTTGTAACAGACCGATGGGTCGTGCTCTACTGACCTCTCATCGCATGATGTAATGCTTAGACTTTGGTCTCTTAGAGTTAAATTCCAAAATGGAATATACCTTCCTTCATATTCTAATGTGATATAATCACATTTCAGCACGTAGCATTTCTGCCTACAAACTTCTTTTAACAACGAGCGCGACACTATCAATCGCATTAACTTCAACCTTCTGACTTAAGTCAGATGTTACATCTAACTTGGTCCTCTAGACCACGTAACATACTCCTCGTAGTCGAACTCAAATTTAAACATGACCACTAGGGTCGGAACAAGAACCATTTTACTAGTCATTACCGAAACAATGGTAATGACATACCAGAATAAAATGGAATCAATCACTAGCTTCTTGGTAACCTTGTGACTTTCCCTGATCCAAGTGCGAGTCCTGTGCTTCCGGTAGTATATGCATCTACTACCTTTCACACCTACTCATACTCGTCCCAAGTATTGTCTCTCAGTCGAACCAAGTCACTATACAAAAAATCACACAATCATTTAACACATCAGGTACTAAAACCATAAATATCACATAAATATCAAAACCAGGGTTTACAATATAACTTGAAATGATTACACAAAAGCTCAAGTTCACCCTATACTATGCCTTTAATTGGCTATATCATAAGTTGATCCTTGGATATAAATTCCTCATTCTTGATTCGCTTCGTCGAGGATCATGTGGAATGCCTTTGGCTGTGGTGGTGCGTTTTTCTTTGGGCAGTCTCTAGAAATATGCCCTTCCTCGTTACATCCGTAGCACACCCTTTTGTTGGATGCACACTTGTTGGCGTAATGCCCCGTCTTCCCACATTTGTAGCAAGTCATATCCTCGCTACACTTCCCGAAGTGTTTCTTTTTACACTTCTCGCACCACTTAGCTTCATCTCTTCCTCCAGATTTCGAGAATTTGGTTTCTTTGTTGATTATTGAAGATCCTTCATGTTTCCTTTTCTCTCCAACTTCAGCTCTCTCCAGACCCTTTTCTTTTATTTGGGTTTCAACATTTTTGGCTGCCCAGATGGCGGCTTTCAAAGTGGTTGCTTGCTTGACTATCGGACCAAAGTCCGCTAGTAATCCATTGGAAAACTTGTTGACCTTGGAAAGTTCAGTTGGAACTAGGTATGGAATGAGCTTCATCTTTTCCGTAAAGCTTGTGGCATATTCAGTGATGCTCAATTTTCCCTTCTTCAGATTCTGGAACTCATTGTTGATTTCCAGGAGATCCTGCTCAGAGCTGTATTGCATTTTCAATTGTACCACGAACTCCTCCCAAGACATCTTGCTAGCTTCCCCCTTGGGCATCGAACCGGCCAGTAACTTCCACCAGCTCAGTACTCCAGATTTTAATAGAGGAATTGCAAGAGCGGTCTTCTGCCTGTTGCTGCATTCGCAACTTTCAAACATAGTCTCCATTTCGGAGACCCAGTCCATAACTTGCACCGGCGTCGGGCTTCCGGATAGACATGGTGGTTTGGATGCCATGAAATCCTTATACTTGCACCCACGACCATCATTTCCTCCATACTGGTTATTGCGTCTAACCACTGGTTGTTCGACTTGACCAATGATCCCACTAAAGTTTTCTCCTTCAGACTGCCCTCCATTCTCCTCGGGCTCTTCTGCTTGAATTGACGGTTCTTTACGATTCTGCCTAAGCAGGCGTCTTGTTTCTTCCATCTGACGATCCAACATCATTTGGATCATCATTTGTACACCAGCCATTGTTATCGGCTCAGGTGCATCAGCTACGACAGGTACTTGTTGAATTACAGGCGGTTGATTCCTGTTTTCATCAGCATTTCCAACTCCACTTCTTGTTCTCACCATTTTTTATCTACACACCGAATAATTTCACCTTATTACTCCCAACGATTACATGCTAGTTCTAATATCGTATACGTACGCTTAGAATCCTAAACACATAAGGTCTCCAGATCCGGTCGGTAACAGACCCTAGATCCGAACAAATAATAGCACCAATATAGCTATCACACAAAACATTTAGCACATAAAAGCATTTTAGGCATCATTCCTAAAATAAACTAGTGCTTGTGTCTATTTAGGTGTACTACCTAACATATTTTAGACACACTCCTCACAATCATTACTTAGCATTCTAAGTTTAAGTCTAGAAATTTCCTACAAATTCCTAGTTCGCTTAAACTAATGCTCTGATACCAACTGTGACATCCCCAATTTTACGGCCAGAAAAGACCGACTTTGTTTATGCTTTATAAAAATCAGAGTACTTCTTTAATAAAAGTGTTGCGGAATTTGTCCCCAGAAAAACATGATAAATACGTTATTAATACATTATCGAAGAAGCGTATTTTATTCATTTTAAAACGTTTGGGATGTCATCGTCAATACAGGAACATAAGCATAAACAGAACTTACATTTATTTACACTAATGATTTACATCTCCTTTATTCTCTCAGTGAATTATGTCTTCGTATTGATACCTGTGATACAAAGAAAACTGAGTGGGTCAGGCTTGGGAGCCTGGTGAGCATATAGGGTTTTCAACCCACAATAATACATTTATTATATTCAATTATCAACAATCAACCCAAATACCCATCCCCATTATCTTCTTTAAGGTTTTACCCTAAGAATCGATTATACTTTCTTCATTCATTCCTAAGGGTTTACCTAAGGGACTAGCACAAAGTCCATTTGCTACCACGGTTTATACAATAGGCACTACATCGCATAGTCACCAGGGTTCATACAATTGGCACTACGTCTCATGGTCACCAGGTCTTACACAATAGGCACTACGTCTCATAGTCACCTGGGTTCATACAATTGGCACTACGTCTCATAGTCACCAGGGCTTACACAATAGGCACTACGTCTCATAGTCACCTGGGTTCATACAATTGGCACTACGTCTCATAGTCACCAGGGCTTACACAATAGGCACTACGTCTCATAGTCACCTGGGCTTACTCAATAGGCACGAAGTCGCATCGTCACCAACTATTCCATCTACCCATGTTCTACCCAACATTTTTGTAGATATAAATACAAACACAATTTAAATCATTTAACACCCGTATAAAAACATCAATTCCAAATCCATCTCAATTAGATAATTAATATATAACACATAGCACGTATTTCATAGCTAATACTTTATATTTATGTATTAGAAGAAAGTAACTATGCACTTACGCATATAAACAACAATATATATAAATATACACATAACACGTATTTCATAAAATACTTCATATTTATGTGTAAGATGAAAGTGACTATACACTCACTTGATCAGAAGATGATCTGACAGCACTACGTCTTGCAGAAGTAGTGTCTCTTCGTAGATCTGGAAGATCTTCACAAAAACCGGCTCCTCAAGGGCAGGGCTTCGGCTCGGGAATAACGCTCTTCGGGATTCTCGGGGCTTCGGATCTCGCTTCGGGGCTCGGGAATGATACCGGGGCTTCAGGATATGATTTGCACGCAAATCGAGGCAAAACTTAGAGAGAGGGAAGAGTTTGAACAAGAGAAAATGGCTGATTTCGAGTTCTATTTATAGGCTGAGGGTCTGGGATTACGCGGGGCGTAATCTCAAATTACGCAGGGCGTACTCAGTACGCGGGGCGTACTCGGTTACGCGGGGCGTACTTTGACGTCACTGCATGCGTCGATCTGTGGCACTCGAGTATCGGTCAGGCAACTTGCATCCGCCTGAGTACGCGGGGCGTACTCAAATTACGCGGGGCGTAATTGACTCGTCGAACTTCTAAATTGCGTAACTTTCGCATACGAGCTCCGTTTTCGACGTTCTTTATATCCACGCGAAGGTGAGACTACGTTCTACAACTTTCGTTTAAACTCCGTCGGCTCATTTTGACTTTTATTTTTTATTAATTATTTTTAGAAGGCCCGGACAGGAAAACTTCGTTATAAAATCATAACTTCTTCATCCGATGTCCGTTCTCGCCTATCTTTTCATCGTTTCGCTACTAACAACGAGATCTTCGATTCTCATTTAGATTGTTTCGGCTAAAAACCGCTCGATCTCAAATCGAGTATTCGGGCTGCATACCGCTAAGTCGAAACTTAGAAAAATCATAACTTCCTCATACGAAGTCAGATTTGGGCGTTCCTTTTATGCACGCTCTCGGTTTAACGAAATCTACGAATTTTGTTTAGATCGCTAAGGCTAAATATCGCTCTAACATAAATTCAATTTTTACGTCATTCAGCGTCGTGCCGGTTCTGTCGCGAAACTTTGACAGGTCATAACTTCTTCGTTATAATTCGGATTTCGATGTTCTTTATATGTATGGAATCCTTGTAACATATACTATAACCTAGTTAAGATTATTCTTTCTAAATAATCTTCTATCAGAAACTCATTTTTGACGCTTATCGTCTTTAAATTGACTAGCCCCGATCTACGGGCGTTACATAAACTCATGGGTGGTGTGTTCTTGGGTGCTAAATGGTCTTACAATGCACAAGGGAAGGTTCTAGGGTTGATTTCATGGCTTAGGAAGTGATTGGGACTTGAATTGACTTAAGAAAAGGAGTTTACGGTTCTTGGGGAGTTTACTACCGTAAAGACATGAGTTTATGGCATTAAACTCATGTTTTTCCATGAATCATGTGTTTTGGTGGTTGTAGGTTAAGCATACAAAGTTCTAGGTCCATTTCTAAACCATACAAGGTGTTAAGGGCACTTTAACACCCTTTGGAGGAGTTTATGGTCTATGAAGGGGTGTTTACGGTCCAAGAATGTTCTTGGGCCATAAACTCAAGTGTGAATCATTTGTGTGTGTTTTGGTGCATCTCATGAAGGAATATAAGGTTCTTTGCACTCATGGAAGCTCATAGAAGCTTTTGGAGGTGTTTAAGGGGCAATTTAACACCTTAAAAGGTGTTTATGGTCTATGAATGATGGTTTACGGTCCAAGAATGTTCTTGGACCATAAACTCAAATTTACCCCCTAAATGGTAAGATTTTGGTGCTCTAAGTCCATTCCTGCAAGTCTAAAGGTCATAACTAAGCACTAGAAGTGGTTTGGAAGGGTTTTGGGGCTTCATAACCTCATTTAAAGGAGTTCATGGTTTTGGGAGGGTTCCTAGACCGTAAACACAAGTTCTTGGTCCTATTTCATGATCTAAACACGAAGTTGAAAGCCAAACATGTTATACTATGAGTTAGGATGGATTTCTTACCAAAATGGAGCTTGAAATGGATGATTTTGGATCAAAGTCGAGTTTTAGAGAGAGAGAGTAGAGAGAGAAAGTGTTTTAAGAGAGTGAAAAAGCTTCAAAATGTGTTCACTCAATCCCTTATATAGGGGTTGAGTTTATGGCCCAGTGGAAATCTACTCGATACCGACGTTAATCGAGGCTTTTAGTCGTACACGATTTAATTGTTGCAACCCAACGTAGTCGTAACTAAAAATTTTCTAAATAATAATTTAGGTTGTTTTCATGTGTTTATAATGGGTTTGGATACTCATGAGGTCATAATAAAAGTCCCACTTTAATTAATTTAAATCAAAAGTTAACGGAAAAATTGAAATACGAACGGTTTTACTAACGGAAATGTAATATCGTGACGGAATAAATTTCGGGTTGTCACAAGAACTTTCTGGAATAAGGCCTCCTTGCCCGAAATTAAGATGGACACATCCTTAATTTTTTCCATACCTAATCCATAAGGCTTCTCTGCCCAATATTCAACTATCACACATTGGACAGTTTAAGTCCCCTTTATTTAATTAATGTCTTTTAGCCACCAAATTTATTCTTGTCTAATGTTAATTAAACCATACGATTTCTCTTTTAACATATTATTCATATAATATATTAATAAATCATTATAACCTCGTTCTCTCCTTAAATCATCCTAACAAGTTACTTTGGTACAGGCAACCCAAAAGGACCATGCACAATCAGGAAAGTACATACCAAATATTGTTACGGGCTTAGAGACTAATCCAACAGTCTCTCACTTGGATAAGTCTAGTAACTACAAATGTAAGTACAATCCGATTAGCAATCGTAGCTCTCAAACGCTGTCAAACTCTAATCTTATCAATAACTTGTCCTTTATATAAGGGATCGTATAGTCCTCCGTTCTAGATATCGTGCGGACAATTACATGGAACATAGTCATACTTATTGTCCAGCAGTTTGTTTCTCGATCTCTGATTCGTCTGACATAGAACTTAATTGAACACATCAACTCAGTCCTGACCGGGCCCGACACATAAGTCAAACCAAATCATCGAGGGGCCCAGATATCGCTTTTACACTCTTAGGATAAAAGGAACAAATAAACTTCAACTTATATGCATTTACCATTCACTCATCAAATCATGCACAACAATGCGTTTTATAACATCAAGTTACTGATGCGTTTACGCATTATCAATGCATAACCAACTCCTAAATGTTAAACCATATATCTAGGTTTTAAGACCATATGATATTATCGTCTTGCGATCACTCGTGATAAATTCCATGAAGTGATGCCAACAAGTGCGGGTTTAATCCAATGCTCAAATCATCTTCATAAGCACTCATGAACGTTGCAACAAACTTTTGCTATGCCTAATACACTTTAGACAATCTACAAACCAATTCGTGACAATCTTCTTTCATACTTACTCCCAAAGTACGATTCCATGTCACAAAAATACAACCTGTTTCAACAAAGATTCAAATAAAATTAAGTACATTGTTATTTGTTGCAGTTGGAAAAAAATTAATCGCATTCAAAATCTGAAATATAAACATACCAAAAATTTTATTATTCTGCAAAAAAATATTTAAACTAATATGCCCTCGCCATCCGGGCGCGTACACAAAAAATCATCATCAAGGTCTAATAAAGCGGAGTCTTGTGTTAAATCAAAAGTAGCATCAAATTCCAATATATCATCAGTTTCACCATTTGATCCATACTTGTACATCCTATGTGGTGTGAATCCAACAACATGCAAATTCTCATCTTGTTGATCTTGAACACAAAAAACCTGTCTGACTTGACTAGCTAATACGAATGGTTCAGACTTCTGACCAAGCCTATCAAAGTTAACTACCGTGAATCCTAAATCATCCTTTTTTACTCCATGACTGTCAACCCAATCACACATGAATATAGGAATAGTAAACATGCGATAATCAAGATCCCATATCTCCTTTATACGACCGAAGTAAGTAACAGCACCATACACCGGATTGGAGTCTTTTGCACTAGCAATCTGCATAATATGTGCAACTAAAGATACTCCACTGCATTGAGTTGTTCTAGACTGTCACACCCCAAAACCACGAACGGCGGAAACGTTCATGGGTGGAGGACGTCATGTACAGTATCACAACAGTGTAATATAATTAAAAAGCAACAACATCATCCATTGCATTATAAGTAAAGTTTTAATACATGTGTGTTCTTTCATTGTAGTAAGACACCAAAAATATACAATCAAAATAAAAGACGAGACTTGTCTGCTCCGTCTTCTCAAAACCTGGCCTCCGTACCTGTCTACTGATGACCTGAGAATACAAGTTATTTTGAAAGAGAGTATCAGCTTTAAAGCTGGTGAATTCATAAGTATATAAGTGTCATTTCCTTATTTCTGAAAATCTGTTATGAAGGCCATGTAAATCGTTGAATGAAAATGTGGGTGTAAGTATGAGAAACCCTAAAAAATCCCTTATTTTCTATCAGTTTGAGATGTAGTCTTTTACCAAGACCCAAATGTTTTTTTTATGACAATGTAGTCTTCTACCAAGACCCGACTGTTTTGTTTATGACAATGTAGTCTTCTACCAAGACCCGAATGTTTTGTTTGTAAAATGATAGCTTTTCCTTTCTATGGACTAGTACTAAAAGTTCTTAGTCTAACTCATCGTTTATGTGAATGTATCACAAATTACAGTAAACAAGAAAATATACTACTGTAAGTGTTGTCACTGGGTACTAGGACTAACACAACATCGCATTAAGAGAAATATGTAACCTAATGAACATCCGAAGATTGTCTAGAACAAGTATTAATGTAAGTGTCATCGCTGGGTACTAGGAGCAACACAACATCACAATAAGCGAAAGATATAACCTAATGAACATCCGAAGATTGTCCAATTGTCCTCTGTAGCAGCAGCAGGTGGGTGGAAGGGTTAGTCCCAATCGATCTACCTAATATAAGTAGTAACCTTAGACCTCCGTAGATGGTCATCGACCACTGGTGCTAATCAGTGGGGTTCGGAATGGTAAGTCCCGTCGAGCTATCCCATTGAACCGGGATAGGACAGATATTTACACAGTAAGTTTAATAAATCATCACGTAGTTCTAAGTACAAGTATCCAGGTAAGTGAATACAGGATAATGCACATATGTAACAGTGTTCCTGTATGATATTCATGTAAGTGTGTTCATTTAACAGGTAGGTATGTGTATACGTACTCATGTATCAGGTAATGTACTAGTATAGACTAATGAATCAACTGACTCTTGTGTGATTCCTTGTAATAGGAGTAATGTTTGATATCTTCAAATTATCCCTATGATAATTTACTGAACTATAATTGGTTGATCATGTAGGTTTATACACTCTTAATACTCAAGGGTGTGGGAAACTTAAAGAAATATTTAAACTATAACATCAATACATATATAAGAATATAAGTGTATATGCATAGTTTAGTTCAAGAATATAAAATGGTTTTGTAAGACATCTTATGGGTTTTGAACAATGATTAACAATGACTTGAGGTCATTTTAATATACATTTCAAAGGTAAAACATTTGATAACAATGTGTTTTTAAGATTTAAAACCATTTCATGCATCACATTTTGTAGCATGTGAAATCTGTTAAATGACAAACACAGTTATAAAATACATATCAATGATTCAATAACATGTTTGTTTCTACTTGTATTCCCCCCCCCATTAAAGCATTTAAAATCATTTAAAACATTGATAAGGGGTATGAACTCACCTATAGTTGGTGATTGGGATGAACTGGACGGTATAGGATTGCTAGGTGTCAAGCGAGGACTTGTACACACACTACGATCCTAATGAACATATAATCACACATATATGCATTCAATTAGTCTTAAATCACTAATTGATAATGTTAAGACATCCTAGACACAAACGAACACTTTATATAAGTGTTATAGGCCCTAAGGATTGCATCTAAGCTAATGTGGGACAAGACACTTGTGTTTAGGGTTCCAAAGGACCCTATATGTGAGTTTACTCCCCATATACCATCACACATGGAGTTTATGGTTGTAAACTCTTATGTTTACGGCCGTAAACTCCCAACCATGGGTGTTTTGTGTGTTTTGAAGTCCCAAATGATTCCTAGAATTATTCCAACTTGGTGGTTAAGTCCTTGGAGGGGTTTAAGGTCTAGAAATACTCCAATTAGGAGTTTACGGCCGTAAGGCCATTCCCCTTAGAGTTTACGGCCGTAAACTCTAAGTATGGTGTGTTTTTGTTGTTTTCAAGCCTCTTGCATTTGAAGGATAGGTTCTAGACAATTGTTTAAAGCAAATGAGGACCCTAGGCACACTTTGGTGCCATTCTTTCATGTTTACGGCCCAAGAGCAAAGCGTTGGCCGTAAACTCACTTTGATAAGTGATTATGATGTGCTTTGGTCCTTCAATTAAGTGGAAACAATTCCTTGTAAAGGTCTAGGGCTTTAGGTGTCTTAAAAACACCCCTTTTGTCCATTTCTATGGAGTTTACGGCCTAAGATACACTTGGGCCGTAAACTCTCATTTGTTTATGTTCTTTGATGTGCTTAAGGCCTTAGATTAAATGGGAACTAGTCTTGATAAAAGTCTTAAAGCTTTAGTGGCCTTAAAACACCATTTTGACTTCAAAAAGGGAGTTTACGGCCTAAGCAACTCTTGGGCCGTGAACTCCCCAAACATGGGTGATTTATGGTTGTTTTCTTGTCCCTAACACACATACATATGAGTTTAAGGCAGTTGTATAACATAAGGATCGGTTTCGGCTTTGTTTTGGGAGTTTACCGCCCAAGAACACCTTGGGGAGTAAACTCCTAGATCTAGTGATTTAGCCTTCTAAATCATGATATAAACACATATAAAGCTTTCTAACATTACTAGAAAGAGGTACTCACGATTTGGGATAAAAACCCGAAGATCCGTGAGAGAGAAAATGGATTTTCTCTAGTTGGAAATGTGAATAATGAATGAATTTGGTTCAGAATTCTATTTATAGACCTGAGATATTTTTGGCAGAAAATATTTTTATTCCTGAAATGATCTCTAATATAATAGAGTGTTGGAATAACAGTGTTGCACAAAACCATAGTGCACCCACTCTCCTGATATTTCCTGAAGTGTAAACCCTGAATTACTCAAACTTACGCGAAAAGTCTTAAAATTAACTGTGACTGCTATAACTTCTATTGAAGTGATATAGTTTGTACAGAATGGAAATTTCGGGTTGTCACATCATCCCCCCGTTTGAAGGAATTTCGTCCCGAAATTAGAATTTAAGCAATTAAGTAGTTACAAATAACTAAGCGAAGAGGTGAGGGTATTTCAGTTTCATCTGATCCTCACGTTCCCAAGTGAATTCCGGTCCACGCTTTGCGTTCCAGCGCACCTTCACTATCGGGATACGGCTCTGCTTTGTTTGCTTGACCTCTTAGTCCATGATCTCTACTAGTTCCTCCACGAAGTTGAGGCTCTCGTTGATCTCGATCTCATCGAGTGGAATAACAAGAGTCTCGTCAGATAGACACTTTTTCAATTTCGAGACGTGGAAGGTAGGATGTACGTTACTGAGTTCATGTGGTAGATTGAGTTTGTAAGCTGCAGGGCTGATTCTCGCGAGAATCTCAAAAGGCCCTATGTATCTTGGATTGAGCTTCCCACGCTTTCCAAAGCGTATCAAGCCCTTCCAGGGTGAGAACTTCAGTAGGACTCGGTCGCCCACCTGGAACTCCAATGGTTTCCTACGCTTGTCAGCGTAGCTTTTCTGCCGGTCTCTAGAGGCTTTCAATCGTTCACGAATTTGAACGATCTTCTCTGTCATTTCCCTAATGATCTCCGGACCCGTGAGAGTGCTTTAGGGAACTCGTCCCTTAGCTAACTGGGTATCACCCACCTCAGCCCAACACAGAGGGGATCTACACTTTCGGCCATAGAGGGCCTCAAATGGAGCTGCCTTTATGCTCGTGTGATAACTGTTGTTGTAGGAAAATTCGACAAGGGGTAAATGAGTATCCCAAGCTTTTCCAAAGTCAATCACACAGGCACACAACATATCTTCTAAGGTTTGGATAGTTCTCTCACTTTGCCCGTCGGTCTGTGGATGGTAGGCTGTACTCATATCCAGCCTAGTTCCTAGGGAACTTTGTAATGAATGCCAGAACCTCGAAGTGAATCTACTATCTCGGTCCGAGATGATAGATAAAGGAACACCGTGCAGCCTTACAATCTCCCTAATGTAAGTTCGGGTCAGTTTCTCCATCTTGTTTGTTTCTTTGATCGGTAGGAAGTGCGCAGACTTGGTCAATCTATCGATGATGACCCATATGGAATCAAGTCCACCTGTCGTCTTGGGCAACATGGTTATGAAATCCACAGTGATCCGCTCCCACTTCCATTTTGGTATCTCCAATTGTTGTAGAAGACCGGAGGGTTTCTGGTACTCGAGCTTGACCTTTGCACAAGTAAGGCATTTACTCATGTAGGTAGCAATATCTGCTTTCATGTTAGGCCACCAGTATAACTTTTTAAGATCCAGATACATCTTATCTGAACCTGGGTGGACGGAATAACGAGTGTTGTCAGCTTCGGTCATGAACAAGTCTCTGAAGCCACCGTGTTTCGGTGTGCAGATCCGATCCATGAGGTATAAGGCTCCGCCACCCTTGGCTTCTAAGTTCTTATCCATCCCTCTAAGGGATTCACCAGCCACATTTTTAGGTTTCAAAGCGTCGAGCTGAGCCTCCTTTCTTTGCGTGGACAAGTGTGAATGGATAGTTAGAGTCAAAGATTTGACCCTACGACTATAATATTATTTCCGACTTAGGGCGTCGGCTACTACATTGGCTTTACCCGGATGATAACGAATTTGCATTCGTAATCGCTGAGTAGCTCGACCCACTGTCGTTGTCTCATGTTGAGCTCTTTCTGGTCGAAAATGTGTTGTAGACTCTTATGGTTTGTAAAGATCGTGCTTTTTGTACCGTACATGTAATGTCGCCAGATCTTCAGAGCAAACACAACTGCTCCTAGTTCAAGATCGTGGGTTGTGTAGTTAACCTCATGTGTCTTCAGCTGTCTCCAGGCATAGGCGATGACTTTACCTTGCTGCATCAGAACACATCCGATTCCTTGATTGGATGCATCGCAATAGACAATGAAGTCTTCTATCCCTTCGGGGAGGGATAGTATCGGGGCGGTGCACAAGGCTCATTTGAGCGTTTGGAACGCTCTTTCCTATTTCTCTTTCCAGTCAAAGGCCACGCCTTTCTGGGTCAGGCTTGTAAGAGGTTTCGCTATGCTGGAGAAGTTCTGAATGAACATGCGATAGTAGCCAGCCAGACCTAGAAATTGACGAATTTCAATAGGTGTCTTTGGTGCTGACCAGTTCTCGATGGCCTTAATTTTGGAAGGGTCCACGTGTATTCCCTCTTCGCTAACAACATGGCCTAAGAATTCGACTCGCCGAATTCAAAATTCGCACTTGGAGAACTTCCCGTAGAGCTTCTCCGATCGCAATGTTTCTAAGATTTTACGGAGATGTTGACTATGATCCTCCTTACTTCGAGAGTAGATGAGTATGTCATCAATAAAGACGATGACGAACTGATCCAAGTAAGGACGACACACCCTATTCATCAGATCCATGAATACTGCGGGCACGTTATTTAATCCGAATGGCATCACTACAAACTCGTAGTGCCCATAACGAGTTCGAAAGGCTGTCTTGGGAACATCCTCCTCTAACACTCGTAGTTGGTGATATCCGGATCACAGATCTATCTTCAAGAAGTAGTTGGCTCCTTGAAGTTGATCAAATAAATCGTCAATGTGGGGCAAAGGATAACGATTTTTAATGGTAAGTTTGTTGAGTTCTCTATAGTCGATGCACATGCGAAACGATTCATCTTTCTTCTTGACGAGCAAGACCGGTGCTCCCCATGGTGAGAAGCTTGGTCAAATGAATCCCTTCTTGAGAAGTTCGTTAAGTTGACTGGAAAGTTCCTGCATCTCTGCCGGTGCCAGACGATTAGGAGATTTGGCTACGGGGGTAGCCCCTAGCACTAAGTCGATTCTGAACTCGACTTGGCGTTGTGGTGGTAAATTGGGAAGTTCTTATGGGAATATGTCGGGAAACTCGCGTACTTCTGGGATTTTCTGGATGTCTTTCAGTTCTTGACTGGTATCGACGACGTGTGCTATGAATGCATGATATTCCTTTCGTAAGCACTTCTGGGCTTGAATGCACGATATGATACGAAGGCTCGTACTAGGTTCATCGCCGTAGATAATTAAGGTTTCGTTGTTAGGAAGGTTAAGACGAACTGCTTTTTCAAAGCACATGATGTCGGCGCGAAGAAGACTCAACCAATCCATACCGATGATAACGTCAAAACATTTAATTGTGACTGGCATGAGATCTATCTTGAAAGTATGGCCATCTAAAGTTAAGGTACAACCTACGTATATGCAGTTTGTACTCTCTGTTTTCCCATTAGCCATTTCTACCGTGAATGAATTATCTAATGCACATGGTTTTTGTTTAAGCAGGTGTGCAAATTTGTGACTTACAAAACTTTTCTCGGCTCTACTATCGAAATGTATGCAAGCATATGAGTTATCGAGGAGGAACGTACCAGTAACTATCGTAGGATCAACTACTACTTCCTCGTGGCCTAGGGCCATAACTCTTTCCACTCCGCCCGCCATCCACGCTTTAGGGCAGTTCCTCTTGTAGTGGCCCACTTCGCCACAACCGTAGCAGGCTTGGCCCATACCGGCATTAGGAACCTGGGCGGCCTGAGCTGTTGGAGTTTGGCAGAAACGGGCTATGTGCCCCTTCCTGTTGCAGTTGGTTCATTACATCTCCCTGCAAGGCCCGCGGTGGTGGAAGCTGCATTTATTGCACTTCGGGAGAGACCCAACATAAGTTTTTGCTGGTAAGGGGTTCACAGGGACAACATTATGCTACTTTTTTATCATCTTTCAAGAACATATATGTATGTTTGAGGATTCATGTCCATAATATTTAAAGTGAGAGATACAATTAACCATTTTACTTGGCTTTAGCTTTCTTGTAAAAAGCCTAACATAGTTGAAGTCAACCAAAGCATATCAGAAATGATCTAAACAGTTGTCCAACACAAAACCACCTGCATACCCGTTACTTCATAATTTATGTGTGTGACCTTTTTACCCTTGGGTGGTCAATCTGTTTAAAATTAGCTTTATTTTGCAATATGTAATTATCTAACTGTAATAATTTCTTTAATAAATATAGATTGCTCCAAGCCCAATCTTACAAATAAAAATACATGCATTTGATATTTGGTTTGACGTATTTTTAAACAGCTTGGGTGATGCAACATTAAACATTCAGATAATGCCTCTTATCAACAAATTTAACATTCATCAACAACACGCAATTCTTTTTTATTTCTTTTCTGGACTAAAATCCATAATATTTTAAATGATCATCCTATTTGTTGTATCTCTATTATTAAAAATAAAAATCATGCACGGTGTCTATATGGTTAATTATTAATTTTCCCTTGGTTCAAATGTACTAGAAGCACACTCATATAAGGATAGTTCTTTTAGAAAACTTTTGAGTTATAACTACCAGATGACAATGATTCAAATTGTTGAAAGGTATAAGCTAGACAAGGGTAATTTGGTTAGGTACATGTTAATTTGCAGTCTTTATTAGGAATTATGGTATTGGATTTAATCCATTAGTATGAACCAACGTGTTAGTTTAGAGTGGGTATTAGTGAAATTTGTGTTGGTTAGATAGAAAGTAACTGCCATAATTAGGTATTAACTGTGAGTTGACAGTTATATTCTAAACATGTATAAATATTTATGTTTGATGTTGATTGTGATTCATAATGCATAAGAACTTCTCCTATCTCCTATCATTCTTCTTCCATGTCTTTCTTCAACAAAAATCAAGACAGGAATGGAAAAAACACTCCAATAGCTGCTTCTAGTAGATAAAGTTTTTTTTTGGACATCAAAGACTTTATTAGAAAAGACCACCAGCAGGAAGCTGGAAACAAAGTACTAAAAAAGAAACGTAAACGTACAAAACAAAACATAGAAAGACCACCCAAAGGTATAACTGTGACAAACATAAAGTTATCACTATAGGAGAAGTGAGTCATACAATTCTTTCACATTCTAAAAGTTTGTTGTACTTTGTTTCTCATTCTGTTCATTATTATTAAAATATTAATAGATTGAAGAAAGTGTCAAATGATCTATATGATATAATTTCACAAACAGAAAGTGAGAGAAAAGGGCATTTGGATTCGATGTGTTCATATCTAGTTAGTAAATATGGTGGAGGGCAACCAAATGAAGAGCAGAGTGAAGAAGAATTTGTAGCTGCAAGGGAAAAGCTAGAAAACGCAAGGGTAATAGAAAGTCTAAACAGAATAAGTAATGTTTTTAAGAGCTCTAGCCTCTAGTGTGTGTGTGTGGAACTCAATGGCATTTCCGTGATTTGTAAGATAGTTGTTTGGTCCGGTATATTGTGGATTTTACTTGTTTCTTGATTGTTAATTATGTACAATTATTTTTGTTTTGTTACAAAGTTTTCTTCGTCTCTTTAAATGCTAGAGGAAATCCATGATTTAGCCATTACCATTTGTTTCCAACCTACATAATTATTTACCATTTAAAACAATAATGATTAAGCATGTTTAGGGATAAAAACTGTGCAAAAGCAAAACTGTATAGGGGCCAAACTGTACATGGAGAAAAAACTATACAGGAGCCAATCTTAACAAAAAAAACTTTTTCAGGGGCCAATCAGATGTCAAATACATGTTCAGGGGCCAATCCTTTACAAAAGTTTATATTTGTATTTGTTGTGGAGGGACAAAAAAACTGTACAGTGGCCAAAACTGATGCAAGGACCAAAACTGTGCAAAAACAAAAGTGTATTGGGTATCAATTACTTTTTCAGCATCCGTATATTTTTATTTATTTATTAATTTACTTAATTACTTTTTCAGCATGTTATTAGTATAAATCAATGTTTTTTTTATTGTAGTTCCGGATTGCATGTTGTTCATATTACTTTTTCAGCATGTTATTAGGGGTAGTTTAGTCTTTTGTTTAGTTCAGGATTGCATGTTGTTCATATTACTTTTTCAGCATGTTATTAGGGGTAGTTTAGTCTTTTTTTTATTTTAGGATTGCATGTTGTTCATATTACTTTTTCAGCATGTTATTAGGGGTAGTTTAGTCTTTTTTTAGCATGTTATTATGTGTATCTGTTTCTTTATACTATTAAAATTTTGAATATGAGCTTATTTGAATATTTTTATATGTTTGTTATAAAATTTTATGAGCTTTTACAGAAATTTGAAAGTTAGAAATATTGTTAAAATTTTGAATTTGAACTTTTACAGAAATTTGAAAGTTAGAAATTTTGAATATGAACTTTTACAGAACTTCTAGAGTGAGGGCAAGTTCTAAATGGAAAAAACTTTAGGAGTTGATAGAAGGCCTAGAAGCCTACAATCTACTATACTACACACATCTATTGATAGGTATTTGATTATTTAATATCTTTTTTCTAAAACAAAAAAGCATTTTATTTAGCATGACTACTTAGAAGAAGAGTTATGATTTGATGGTTTTGTTGATGCATTTACAAATTACAATTACAGGTTACATTTGTTTAGTTTCTTTCTTTGATAATGTGTTAGAAGTAGTTAAAAAGCTTCGATCCATCAATCCTACACTTACATATGGTAAGTTATGAAGGATATGTTTTCTTTTTGAGACTTATGAGTACTAGATATTGGGAAAAAGAAGATTCTGGTGGGAAGGGTAGTTTTAGTTTTACAACTTTTACTTACTTGCATTGTTATTTGTGGTGTTAAAATTATGTTGATTTAGTGATAAGTTGCTTGGGACTCCACTGGACAAGTGATCTTCCTGGTGCAATGATATAGGTAATGATACTTATGTGAAAAGACAATTTTGTCCTTCTCAATAGCAGCCTACAGGAACTAATGTACTGATAATTGGCTACTTGCTTTATATGTGTGACAGAGTGGGTTGGCATTGAAACCTGATGGCTGGTTTTTAGTTGCTATTTTTCATAGAGAAACACTAAAGTTAGTTATATTTTTTATTTTTCTTGCAAAATGGAAGTTTACACAAGATGAAACCATGAAAAGAGCAGCTATAATCGACAATCGGATGAGAAAACCCAACTAAGTGCAAGCATATACATGAGGAGAAAACCCAACTAAGAGCATCGGTTTTCTTGAAATGTTACCTTCTATTCAAATTGTGAAGCTTCAGAAGGTGAGAAACCCTTGAATGTGTTCAATTTATCATCGATTTCATGGATACCAGGCGCTTCTTCCCCTCATTCTCCTCTTGCTCTTCTGTCACTTGATTCTAGCAAATAGAGATGAAAGTTAGTTCTCTGGCTAATCGGGGAAGTTACATCAGGAACACCAAGCTCAAGTAACTTTACCTTAGTTGGACCTAGGGCACGTAAAATTGAATAGTCTCCAAAAATGGAAGGAGAGCCCAAGCTCGTTGGCGATGCGAAGTTAGCCGGAAGAGAAAGAACCTAACATCGTCGGAGGGGAAGTCGCCAGAAGAGAAGGAGCCTAACATTGTTGGAGGGGCGTTGTCTTCAAGGCGAGTCGACGATCGATTGTAGAGAGAGTGTATTGAGTAGTGATCAGAGTGTTTTGATCTTTGTCTAAAAGGCCTAGATATTTTTAGCAGATACCTCGATTTTTGAAACAAGAGCGTGTCTCATTAAAATTAAAAGGAGGTGGTCATAGAGGACGCACGTTTAATGAAAAGCTCTCTCCATGTTTTTGATTTTTTTTCTTTTGAAAACTAATGTAAAGGCATGCAATAATGTGTGACATATATGCTTAAATTTTTTAAAGAGAGGACACCATTTTAAGGTCACTTCCATTTGCGTAACATAAATCACGGATCGTCGTGGATTTCACGTCGTAAAAGGATATCTTTCTAGTAGTGGTTCCCTTGATATCTGATGACCATGCTCAAAGAGAAGGCCACATCAGGGCGAGTACAAATCATCGCATACATAAGCGAGCCAACTGCAGAAGCGTATGGTACTCGGCTCATCTCTACTATCTCGACTTCGGTACCCGAGCTTTAAGTCTTACTCAACTTGGCATTACTTTGGAATGGTAACTCCCCCTTCTTAGAATTCTCCATACTAAAACGCTTTAGTATCTTGTCCAAGTAAGTATTTTGACTAAGTCCTATTAGTCTTTTACTTCTGTTTCTCACTATCCTTATTCCTAAAATATAGGCAACCTCTCCAAGGTCCTTCATAGCGCAACACTTCCCATGCCAGGACTTGACTTCCTGCAGCGTCGGGATGTCGTTTCCTATGAGTAGTATGTCATCGACATATAATACGATGAAGCTAACTATACTCCCACTGGCTTTGACATACACACATGATTCATCCTCGCTTTGTAGAAAACCAAACTCTTTGACTTTCTCATCGAGACAAAGATTCGATCGGTGAGATGCTTGTTTCAATCCATAAATGGACTTCTCAAGCTTACACACTCTTTTGGGGTGATTTGCATCATGAAAACCCTCTGGATGATTCATGTAAACATCCTCAGCCAACTTTCCATTAAAGAAAGCGGTTTTGACATCCATCTACTATATCTCATAGTCATTACATGCAGCAATGGCAAGCATCACCCTAATAGACTTTATCTTCGCAATTGATGAGAATGTCTCATCATAGTCAACTCTGGGAGTTTGAGTAAATCTCTTCGCAACCAATCGCGCCTTATAGGTACGTACATTCCCATCCATGTCAGTCTTCTTCTTGAGGATCCACTTGCACCCGACCGTCTTACGACCTGGCACATTGTCAACCAAATTCCAAACATGGTTGTCATACATGGACTAAATCTCACTATCCATAGCTTCTTTCCATTTTGCAGACTTCAGGCCTGCTTGGCTTCCTTGTAGCTGTTAGGCTCATCAAAATTTAGTAATGTACTATCGATAATAGAGGTATCACCCTCACTCATTATATGAAGACCATACAACACAGGTGGAACACTAACTCTACTGGAACGTCTAAGAGGTAAGGATTCGTCAATGGATTCAACCGAAGTTTCCTTCTCAAGTTGAGCGCCAGTGTTAGAGTTTCCTTCATCGCTCCACTCTTGAAGCTCTTCAAGATCGATTTGCCTTTCACTATCCTATTGGATTATAAGTTCTCACTCTCGGAAAACCCATCTCCTTGCAACGAAGACAACATTGTCACTCGGTCTATACAAAATATATCTAAAGGACTTCTGCGGGTAGCCGATGAAAATACAATGCTCACTATGAGGCTCGAGCTTGTCATGAATCTCTCATCTTACGAAAGCCTCACAAACCCAAACCTTGATGTGTGCCAATGAGGGAGCTTTCTATGTCCATATCTCGTGAGGTGTTTTGGAAACCTTCTTCGTAGGGACTAAGTTAAGGATATGGGCGGCAGTCTCTAAGGAATACCCCTAGAATGAGATAGGTAGCGAAGCACGACTCATCATGGAACAAACCATGTCTAGCAAGGTTCGATTATGCCTCTCAGTTACACCATTCGACTGTGGTGTTCTAGGTGGCGTCAATTGTGAAACGATTCTGCATTCCTTGAGGTAGTCGTGGACTTCATGACTTAGGTACTCTCCACCTCGATCGGATCGAAGCATCTTGATTTTCCTGCCCAACTAATTCTTCACTTCTTGTTTGAACTCTTTGAACTTTTCAAAGGTTTCTGACTTGCGCTTGATTAAGTAGATATACCCATATCTGTAATAATCATTGGTGAAAGTCACATAGAAGCGACTCGTATCCCTTGTGGTGGATCTAAAGAGCCCACACATATCGGGGTGTATGAGATCCAATAAACCCTCACCCCTTTCACATGTGCCAGTGAAGGGTGACTAGGTCATCTTTCCAAGTAAACAAGACTCGCACACGACATCATCCCTAAGGTAGAATGACTCCAACACTCCATCCTTTTGGATTTAGGCTATACGTTTCTTGTTGACATGTCCAAGACGACAATGCCACAATCTTGCTTTGTCCAAACCATTGGAAGACTCAATACACAACACATCATTTCCTAAATTGTCTGCAACCATCACAGTTTCATATACTCCATTACAAGGCAATGCTTCAAAATAGAAAACATAATCAAGATAAGCATTAATAGAACCTTTTTCATTATCAAATGAATATCTAAAACCTTGTCTATACAAACCATTAAAAGAAATGATGTTTCTTGCCATATTTGGAAAATAGCAAATATTATTTAAGTCTATTCCTAATCTATTACTAAGCACTAAAGAGTAAACTCCAATCTTGGTGACAGGCGACGATCTTCTGTTCCCCATGATCAAGTTTATCTTCTCATGCTCCACATGCCTATTTCTTCTTAGGCCCTGCAAATCAGAACAAATGTGAAAACCACATCTTGTATCAAGTACCCAAGAAATAGCATGCGATGAATCATTTGATTTAATAGTGCAAAATACCTGCGTAGGATGACTTTATCTATCCATCCTTAATATCTTGCAGATACTTTGGGCAACTTCATTACCAATGCCCTATTTCATGGCAGTGATGACATTCTACATCCTTAGGTTAGAGCTGGGTTTAGCAGAACAAGCCTTGGTTCCACTAGAAGATGTGCCATCATGGGACTTTCCCTTATGGTGGCTCTTTGATGGATCCTTCATCTTCTTACCCTTCCCTTGCCTAATTGCCATGAATGGGGCAGCAACATGAGTAGGAGTTTGTGCAACGAACTTGTCCTTGAGGTTACTCTCAGCAGTCCTCAATAGACCTTACATCTTGTCAATGTGACCTCCTCTTTATTCATGTGGTAGGTCATGCAAAACTGGTTGAAGCAGGGTTGCAGCAAATGTAGAATGATGTCAATCGCCAGCTCTTCATCGAAGTTAACATTTAATTTCAGCAGGCAGTCAACATACCTATGCATCTTTTGCATATGAGCGGTGACAGACTCTCCGTCAGTCATCTTGGTCGTGATCATCGAAGTGATGATCTCATACCTCTCATGCCTCGCAGTTTGGTGATAACTTTCCACCAATCCTGATGCATTTCGTAGGGATAGAAGTCATCGTAGTACTTTTGAAGTTCATCACTCATTGTCGTTACCATGATGCATGGAATTTCGTGCCATCACGCTCATGGGCCTCGAAGGCAGCGATCTCTTCGGGAGTGGCAGTGTTCATGTCTACCTCTTTCAGCTCCTTATCGAGGACATATTCTTTGTCCTCGTAGCGGGTGACCATTCATATGTTACGGATCCAATCATTTAAATTGTTTACGTGAAAGATCACCCTCACACACAAGTTCATGAGTGAGAACGAGCCGGAGGCGTTTGAGCCGGAAGCAATGTTGTTCAAGTTCGACATCTGAAAAAGAAAAGAGACAAAGTTTGATTAGATAAGAATCCCCATATAAACACCCAAATGAAAAATTAGGGCTAGGATCCAACAACATTATTTCCAATTTAAAAAAGGGATGTTGTAATCTAAACAACAAATAATTTGAAGGTAAGTGAATGACGATTCACTAATTTCCACCATGAAAAACAAATTAAAAAATTAAGTGTTAAATGTATTGAAAGCTCCTAGATCTTTTGAGATTCATTGAACTTTTCAATTGCATGTTTAAATCTCGATATGCCCCTCAAGTTTGTGACTGGGATACCGAGGATCACAAAGTGGGTGTGAATAACCATGCAAATGTACATGGTTCCCTCAATGTTACAGTCACCTGTTAGACGTGTCGGTTAACCACACATGCTCCATCGAACTGTGACTAACATCGAGTCGCCCTTTGCCACCTTTGCTTAGAGCCCAATTAGTGTGACGGTTAACCACACACGCTCCATTAACGTCTTAGCATGGGTACAAAGTATAATTTCATGGAATTGCATCAATTAACTTTTATCTAAAGTAACTAAGATTGGGAATTTTGTAAAAACATTTAGTTACTTTATAAATTCATTATACTTTTAATGAGGAAAGAGTTTCCCTATCCTACCCGTTCAGCTAACGACCCTCCACCAATCAAGGAAGCGGTGGGTGAGAATGGACACCAATTAAACAACCATTTTATAGGCCATAACCTTATACCCCCTTATAGATCGGCTTCGTGAATGAGGCCGACTAATGGTAAGACTAGAATCTAAGTTATACATATATAATAATTATTCTTATAATATTATAATACTATAGGGTGAATTTTAAACTTGTAAAACTCTAGGATTTGGAATTTACTAGTTTCAAATTAAACTTTTAATTAAAAAAATTAAATTCCAAAACTTGAGGGCAAGTTTTGGACTATTGAAAAACAAATAGGATCAAATAGCAAATAATTTAAATTAAACATTTAATTTAATGATTATCTAAATTTGACCTCTCTTCAATTTTATTCACAATATAATTCATCAAATAATTCAAATAATCAAATTTTATCATATAAGGAATTTGTTATTCAATTAATTGGTAACTATCTTTTGTTTTAGTAAGGATAATCACATAATAATAATAAAATTCGGATTTTATTAGTAAAAACAGTTTTGGTAATTATCCTAGAGCAAAACAGCAAGAATTCCCAAGTATCCCTCTGTCTGACTCCCCGACTCGCCGAGTCAATCACAGGACTCGCCGAGTTGGGCCGACTCGCCGAGTGCAACAAGTGACTCACCGAGTCTAGTCAGACAGAGGGCAGAAAAATGATTTTCAGGAAGATGAACATACAAGGCATCAATACAATAGAAACCAATCAAGGCTTTAATACCACTGATGGGTTTGAGCCAAAAGAACATCCTATGTGCTCATGCAAGCCCTAAAGCTTGGATCTAGGTTTCTCTATTGTACATGCAATTCATCCAAGACTTATGAACCCTAGATCTAGCATACATATTTCGAAATTATCATATAAAATCAGATCTAGATGATTACCCCTTTAAGAATGGCTTGAATCTTCTTGTCTTGGAGCTTAGAGTCACAAATGTCACTCCTCTAATGGCTTACAAACACCACAAGCAGGAGAATGATATTGGAGAGAGGGGACGAGGCACAATTTTGACTATGAACTCTTCTAGGGTTTCCAGTGGCCGAAAACGGATGCCCTAGGGGTCTATTTATACTTATGCTGCTATAGTTTTAGTCAAAACCCTAATGGATAGCTTAGGCCTTGAGCAGTCCAAGGAACCTTCTGGAATAAGGCCTCCTTGGCCGAAATTAAGAAGGACATTTTCTTAATTTCGTCCATACCTAATCCATAAATCTTCTCAGCCCAATATTCAACTATCACACATTTGACAGTTTAAGTCCCCTTTATCTAATTAATTTTTTAGCCACAAAATTAATTCTTGTTTAATATTAATTAAACTATATGATTTCTCTTTTAATATATTATTCATATAATATATTAATAAATCATAATAACCTCTTTATCTCCTTAAATCATCCTAACAAGTTACTTTGGTGAAGGTAAGCCAAAAGGACCATGCACAACCGGGTCAAGTACATACCATATATAGTTATAGGCTTAGACACTAATCCAAAAAATGGAACAAGATCCCATGTGTCATTCTTCTCTAACAATTACATTTATTCATTCATGGCCATCAACCAGTCATTTGCTTCTTTACTCACCATAGCCTCTTTATACAATTGAGGCTCCTCAGTGTTAATGTCTTCTCCGGTTACTAAATAAAAAACAATGGAGTCATGTTCACCTGAATTCACACATCCCACATATATGTTAGGTTGTTGAATAACCCTATTTGATCTTCTCCTTGCTATAGATTTAGTCCCAACATCTTTCTCGACATCAACACCAATAGATGAAGATCCTATATGTTGCTCTTTGGTTTCATCTTGTCCAGGATGTTCACTTTCGCCTTGCTCTTTGTCACTTATCACAACTATGACACCCCCAAACCGAGATGGCAGAAACATTTAGGAGTGGAGGATGTCATGTACACTATCATAACAATGCACAATAGTAAAACAAGCAACAACATCCATTGCATTAATAAAATAGCTAATACATGTGTTTTCTTTGAGTTGAGTGTATGACACCAAAAATGTAAAGCAATAAAAAGAAGAGCCGTGAGTAAGGTCCAACTTCTCAAAAACCAGCATGAGTGTACCTGTCTACAGGTTCCCTAAGAATACAAGTTATTTTGAAAAGAGAGTATCAACATTTAAGTTTGTGAGTTCATAAGTATGTAGTGTTTTAATGTGTGTACTTGTTCCATAATTGTATTAGTGTCTTCTCCAGAAAATCTCATATTTTCTATAATAAATGAAATGTAGTCTTCAACCATAAGACCCAAATGTTTGTATGTTTTGTTCTCTTTAATATTGTAAATGTATGTTTATACTCTGAAATAGTATAATGTATGTTTGTACTCTCAAAATAGTATAATTTATGTTTTCCATAAAAGTCGACTATCTTAACTAGAAAAATAGTATGCTTGTTCATGTATGAACCTTTTTGTATGCATATAATGGAAAATAATGTTTTACAGTAGTATTGTTTAAAATAACACCACTAAATTAAGTTTGTTTTGTAATCCGATTGTAAGATTACCAATCAAATGAAGTTATTTGAATAAATATTACTCGTAAATAGGTCGGGATTTTCTCCCTATGAGTTATTATAACCATACTAACCATGTCTACCTAATAACGATGTTTTTTAGGCGTCAAAACTGTTAACGACATTTGTCGCCCCAGGCCTGCCGACTTGACTGTAGCTAACAGTCGGGATGTGGGATTGTCAGTCAATAAATAAATCTATACACAATTGTCATCGCTCTCCCTACAAGAGACTCTGGTTATAACTTAGTACTTTTACCTATACTTAGATAAGTACATAAAAATGACTCACAAATTGCTTCAACGTATTATGAGTAATAACTAAGAATCATTTTTGTGTATAACATATAACTTTTGAAAAAATAAGAGTTTTTCCTTTTTCTGTACACCACAATCGATAAGCATGTACTCCTATTGCATATCCTAGAAATATGCACTTCATTTCCCTTGGCTTAAGTTTACCATCATTCACATGAGCATATGCGGTGCATCCAAATATACGTAAAACAGAATAGTTAGAGGGTTTCCCGGACCATACCTCTTGAGCAGTCTTAAAGTTTATTGCAGTTGATGGTGATTTATTCACCAGATGGCATGCAGTGTTAACTGCTTCCGCCCAGAATTGCTTGAATAAGCTAGCAAATATCTGCATGCACCTTGCACACTGCATGAGTGTTTGGTTCATACGTTCGGCTTTGCAGGAACTATCAAATGGAGCATTGCAGAACTCTAACCCATTGTCAGTCCTCAGAGTCTTGACCTGTTTTCCAATCCTTTTCTCAACCATGGACTTCTACTCCTTGAACTTCACAAACACCTCATCCTTTATCTTCAGAAAGTACAACCAAACCGTCCTAGAATAATCATCAATTTAAGTCATGAAGTATGAGCATCCTCATTGAGACTTCACTAGTGCAGGACCCCATATATCTGAGTGAACATACTCCAAGATTTCCTTGCTTGTGTGTTGACCGGTACCAAACTTCACTTTGCGATGATTTACCTTGATGCAAGCTTCACAAACTTTATCTTTCCAGTAGCCTCTCCAACAAACAATCCTTGTTTACTTAGAACCGACATGCCCTTCTCACTCTTGTGCCCCAACCTACGATGCCACAACTTTATCTTGTCATCACCTTCATTCAAGGATTAGGAGATAGTCACTGTTCCCATGACCGTACTACCTTCTAGGATATAGATCCCTCCACGAGTCATCTTCCCTATCATTATAACCAAAGAGCCATCATGCGTACCTCATCCCATTCTTAGCCAATGTGCCAAGATAAATTCGATTTTTTCGAAGTTCTGGAACGTACCAGCAATCTAACTTTTTGACCATGCGATCATGCATCTTGACTTGCACTGTGCCACTACCTTTGATACTGCTCACCTAATCATCATCCATCTTGACTGTACCATCCTACTCTTTGAAGGAGTTGAACTAGTTATGATTATACATCATGTGATAGGATGCTACATAATCCAAGACCCAAACATCAGCAGAACTTGATGTACACATAGCCCATACATCGCCATCATCCCCTTCATCAGAACTTTCCTGAACCACAACGGTGTTATTGCAGCTTGATTCACTCTTGGGCTTCCCATTCCTCAGCTGTGGACAATTTCACTTGAAGTACCCCTTCTCCTTACAGTTATAACATTTCATGTTTGATGAACCTTTAGACTTTGATTTTGAACGCGATTTCCCACTGTTTCCCCCTTTCCTCTCTTCTGTCCTCCCTCTCCCTATAAACAAATGGGAACTGGACACCTCCTTTCCAGCTAAAACTTTCTTTTCAGTTCCTTGGACACCAGAGAGTCCTTCACATCATTCATAGTGATCGTTGTCCTACCATAAGACATGGTATCAACACAATTCTCATCTGAGTTAGGAAGCGAATATAAGAGAATGAGCGGCTGATCTTCATCTTCAATATTCACATCAACACCATGTATATCTAAGATGATACGATTGAAGTTATCCATATGATCTTTTGTTGGTGTACTTTCAGGCATTCTAAGAGTGTACAACCTTTGCTTTTGATACAACTTGTTCTTCAGTGAGTTGTTTTGGTACTTGTCACAAAGTTTATCCTACAGGCCATAAGCAGTTGTTTGATCCACAATCTCTCTTAGTACTTCATCTGTCAAGCTCAATAGATTGGCACTATGTGCCTTCGTCAGAATATCCACCTTCTTATCAGCCGCCACGTCCTTTGACAGTTTTGCCTCTCCTTCCAAGGTCGTCGCACATCCTTGTTAACCCCAAAGAGCCCTCACCTTCATCTTCCACAAAGTGAAGTCATTTGAGCCATTGAACTTCTCCAATTTGTGAGTAAACATCTTCAATCAGAAGAATACTGTAGAGAATTGTTATCGAGATTTAGAATGCAATCATGATTGTATAAATGAAAAGTTTGAACACAAAAAGTAAATATTAGTCAGATCTTATATTGATGAAGAACTGATTACAAATAAGTAGAGAGAAATTACGAATGATTAATGAATCACTCATGTATTCGATCCCTCTACTTCTAACCTCAGTCCCTATATATAGAAAACCTGAGTGTATAAAAAATATACTATGTCCTGAACTATATGCTTCGCACAAATGAAGACTTAGTAAAATAACTAACATGCGAAACTAAAGAAACAAACATTTCAACTTTTACAACATCTAGTCTCTACAATCTCCCCCTTTGTAAACAGTCGAAACTATTCAGTTTGTGAAATGCTGAATAGTTGAGTGCATTGTTCTTCTAATTTCTGAATACCAACTGATTATCTTTTCAAGCTCTTTCCTGTCTCCATCATTATTCTTCTTGCAATTATTCATACGAACAATGAAATTCGTATATTGCGAAGTGGTGTATCTTTCAATCTCTAAGACTTTAAACAAAAACTTCTTAGGCTTTCCCTTCGTATCTTTTCCTGCGAAAACCATGCCAAAAAGGTTTAAGGCATATTTCTCCATCTGCATACTTCTTTAACTCCGTTTAAGAAAAACCCACCTTATATAGAGGTGTTTACATGTCTCTCTCTCACTCTAAGTAACAAATGGGTCTAAAGGCTAAAGCACCACATGCAAGTGGGTTTTACAAAAGTCAAACATCTACAAAGTCATGAATGAAGAACTTTGCACCCCAACATTCTCCCCCTCAAAGTTAGGAATGAATGACCCACTTCAAATCTTCCAAAATCAAGCACTACGCGGTTCGAGCCTCAAAGGTGACACATGTCGAAACGAACTTCAATCTTCAATTCTTCCATGACTCTTCAATTTGGGCTCTAGGATGTGAGACCATACAATCCGAGCAGCAACGAATGATCAAGAGTATTCCAAACTCCAAATAATCACCCTAAAGTTGCGCATAAAAACATAACCCAAAAATCATCAATAAATCAAACTCATTTCGAATACATCACTTCTGAACTTCCAATTGCATCATCTCGTAGGCTTCAAAACTTCAATATCACTTCGGTCTTCAAATCTGCGTAATATAAAAAATTCAAGTTCGAATTTCCATATAAAACTTCTCCCCCTTTTTATAATCGAAATTTGATTATAAAACTCCAAGGAAAAAAGAACGTGCTCTATTCGGAATTTTTCATGTCAAAACTCCCCCTTAACATGTGGCATAAACTTTGTGCTTCAATCCGGAAAATCCAAAAAATATTCAATTTTTATTGTCGTTCACGGATTGCCTTTGACAAAATTTCTCAAACATGGGTAGAAATTGTCAATTTCAAAATTCTGCAGTGACCCGTTGCGCTCAAAATAGTCAAATATGCGAAATTCTCCCCCATTTGCGAAACTGGGTAGAAAATATAAATTCGCACAAACTGTAGGGACCAGAACTGAAAATTCTACAATTTCTCAGCTTATATTACCCATTTGCGAAGTTGGGTCAATTTTGCCATGTTTTTGAAATTTCAGGGACTAATTTCGAAACTTGTGTGTTTTCTTCCCCAATTCATTAACCAGTCAAATTCTTCGCGCATTACTAAAACATCGATGCAAACCATGGATGAGAAGACTTCACATCTCTAACCCAATCAGCCAAATGTGAACATTCTTGACCTTATATGCGAACTGCTTTTGAAACCCAGATGCAAACTCTATTTTGATTCACTCATATGCAAATCTTGTTTGACCATTAACCACAAAATTTTCTTCATTCGCATTTCATTCACAAGCCAAGGTTCGTTCATCAACACAAACTTTCAATTCCAAACCCAATCAACATCATAGAATCAAAGCCTTCGCATCTTTAACCCCAATCCATACAATCTCATATGCGAAATTGATATTGACCCACAAAACCAAACCAAAACACGATTGTGACCACAAATGCGAAATCACTTTATTCACATATCAAACTGGTTTGGAGAGTTCGACATCAAGCTAATCACAACAAATTGAACCTGATTTCGACATCAATTAACCCAAGCAACAATCGACTCCAAAATTCATTTGCAAACAACCAATAGTTCGCACATCGACCAACAGAATGTTGAATCTAAAATCTTCAAGCACCGACTCAAAAATATGCGAACCCAGCAATGGACTCCAACAAAAATCAAATTTTGGCATCTACAATCAATCGTCGACCATTGTTCCAAAAACTTTTGAAATTAAGATCTCGTGTCTTATTCTTGACTCCAAACAAACACAATCGATTATTGACCCCATAATTTATATCGAACTGATTCAATTTTAATCCCAATTGCTTCCGTTTCACAGGTCAATTACAAATTATCATTCGATATTAGTCAAAATCGATTCTCAACAATCATTAAGACTCGATTGAATTAATTTTTGATTCACAGTGAAAGAAATCAAAACATAAAAACTTGATCGAAACAAACTTAACAGGGAAGAACAATGTTATCAACAATCGAGAAAATATCAACACAAAATGCAATAAGATAGAATCAAGACTAGAGACTCAGTATAAAAAGAATCATTAACATCGATCAACAAAAATAGTTTGATACAACTGAATTTTGATTCAATCACAAAAGTTCTTGGTTATCAATTTGATTAGAACAAGAAAATAGAGGTCGGACATATGATAAGAATCAGATTCATCGAATATAACAAATGAATTAAAAGTTTGGGCTTTAACCTGGTTATTTGAACAGTAACAAATCAATGGGATTTATTTGGGATTGAATCAATGAACAGTAACCGAAAAGCAAATTTGGATCAAATGAACTTCGTGAATAGTTATTGGACTTGATCAAAAAAAAAATTATTGGATCATCAATGGGGTTTTTCAAGAAAGATTTGATCTAACGAGTCAAACGATCACAAATAAAAACCGCAACACACGAATTCAATGAAATTAAGAGAGATCATAGAGAGAGACTCACCAAAATTGCTCCAATTCTGACAAAAGTTGCCAAACCGAAAATCGTTCTTCAATAATCACGTTGATCTTGAAGACTCGCTCTGATACCAATTGTAGAGAATTGTTATCGAGATTTAGAATGCAATCATGATTGTATGAATGAAAAGTAAGAACACAGAAAGTAAATATTAATCAGATCTTATATTGATGAAGAACTGATTACAATATAAGCAGAGAGAAATTGCGAATGATTAATGAATCACTCGTGTATTCGATCCCTCTACTTCTAACCTCAGTCCCTATTTATAGGAAACCTGAGTGTACAAAAAATATTCTAAGTCTTGAACTATATGCTTCGCACAAATGAAGACTTAGTAAAATAACTAACATGCGAAACTAAAGAAACAAACATTTCTACTTTTACAAAATCTAGTCTCTACAAATACAAACTGCAGATCTAATACCACTTGTTAGGAAGTAAAGCGGATAACTAGCAAAACCAAAAGCACACAATACACAATATTTACGTGGTTCGGTCAAGGTGAACTACGTCCACAAGCAGGAGAGGAGTATTCTTTATTTCAGAGCTCTCACACAGAGGTTACAAGTACAATTACATAGATATTCACCTATCACTCTATAATTCCAGATACAAAATAACCTAGCATGCATCCCTACTTACACTTGAGGGATCAGACCTAAAACCTTAATGGGCCAATCCCATTGGGCCATAGGCCCATGAAGGGTGTCAACCAATCACAATCCGCCATGTAGCATCTTCTAGAATATTCTTGAGCATTTTCATTTTCTAGGCATACTTGGATCAAAATGGCACAACAAAGGAATCAATATGGTGCATCATGTACCAAGATGGTGCAATAGTTCTTCATGGCGCAACAACAACCCTAGTTGGCGTAGCAGGGATCTTAATGGCGCAAGAGCATCAAGTATGGCACACAACATCAATCTTGGAGCAACAACATCACCATGAGCAACAGACACATGCATGGATCAACAGGAAAACAAGATGGTGAAAGAGGAGAACAAGATGATGCGAGACCATCCCTTTTGACCCATCTCTTCATCATGTGGCGCAACAAGGACCCTTTGTTGCTCCATATCCCTTCCAAGTGCTGCAAACCTCTTCCAAATCCAAAATCCTTCCGGCTGCTTCCAACCCCCTTGTACATGACCCTTTCCTTTGGTACTTAATCAGTTCCTTTGTCTGATGATCCATTCCTCTCTCAGAAGATCCGTTTCTTTGACACATTCTCCATGAACCCCAAGTGCTCCATTAAGGTTCAAGTGCTTCAAATGCTTCATGAACATGATCCAAATGCTCCAAATGCTCAAGTCACATTTAACACTCATTACATTATAAAGTGCCTATAAAACTCCCTTTTGTTATGATTTTTAGGGAAAACTGGAGAACAATGAGAATACAAAACTTTGAGGATGCATTCTAGGAACCATTGGAGCTTAATTGGAGTTGGAACTGAAAAAGGATGCTACGAAATGACTAGAACCTACTAGAATAGAAGAATTATGAATGAAAAAGGAAAACGTGATCGTGCCTACCTATAAATGCGATAACATTTATGTATCGAGGTTTTCTTGGACCATAAACTTCAACTTGAGGAATTACGACAAAAATGCGATCGAATTTTCCCTTCTCTTTCTTAAAAGTGTTCAAAAATAGAACCATACTTCATTTAAATGGTTCGAGACGGGTTTTGAAAAGAATGAGATCGTGGTTTTCAAAAATGCGATTGTAGAAACTGTTGAATTCTTGTTGAGCATATAAATAGATCCCCATAACTCTTTAGTTACCCAAATATTTGATTCCAGACGATAGATAGGCGATTTTCTGAATATTCCAAGTGTCAAACAAAAATCTGAAGAACATGATTCGATCTGTACTATTAGTTTAGTAAGATTAATCATTTAGAACATATTTTAATTTTTTGTAATCATTACACACAATTTTTTAGTTTGATTACTATTCAGAATGATCGGTTTTATGCTTAATTAAATGTTTGATTTTGATTCAATTTTTTTGGGTCACTTTAATTGTTACTGAGTCATTCCAGTTATCTGATTGTTTAGATCCGTAATAGTATTTATTAATCAGTAAAAGTAACAAATATTATATTGGTTCTATGTCAAGGATTTAACTCTAATATAAATTGACCAAACAAGCTCTTATGCTTCATAGCTTTTGAGAAATATTGGACTTTACTGGGTGGTTTACATTGTATCTAATGCTACTTTTATCAATTAATTAAGAGCTTGATTCGTTAATTCTGTAAAAAGTAAGGTTTAATTCAAAGAACTTGTTTTAGTAAAGAAATTTTTTAGAGCCTATAAATGATTTTTAGTACGAGTTTAAACCCCTTCCGTGACAACCCGAAATTTATTTCCGTCATTTTTAACCTCCTTCCGTAAATAAGCCTCGCTTTATTTATTTGTCCGTTCACCTTTTGGAAGAGGTTAATTAAATTGGGAGTTTTATAATGACTTGGTAAGGGTTGAAACAAATTAGAAACACCCACAAAATGCCCTTAAAAATGTTTAGTTTCAACCAAGTCAAAATTTGACAGTTTAATCGGGTGCGACCAAAAAGCCACGTTTAACGACAGTATCGGGTAGATTTCCACTGAGCCTCAACTCAAGCCCCTATATAAAGGGGAGTGGACTTCATTTCCACCTTTTCCACTCTCTCTCTCTCTACACTCTCTCTCTCTACAACTAAATTTCGAGCCCAAATCGTCCGTTTCGAGCCCCAAACGAGTAAGCCATCTACCCTAACTTGTTGTATAGCTTATCTAGTATGAAAATTCGAGTTTAAGACATAAAATAGGGACAAAATTATGTGTTTACGGCCCAAGAACACCCTTGGACCGTGAACACCATTTAATGGGGTTTTTAAGCCCCAAAACCCCTCCAAATTGCCCCTAAGGCTTAGATATGACTTGTAGGCTTACACATTCGGACTTAGAACAACTTGAAACGAGTTTTTGGAGAGTAAACATGAGTTTACTACCCAAGAACATGCTTGGGCTGTAAACTCCTCTTCATGGGGAGTAAACTCAATTTTATGTGTTAGAAATGCCCAAAAACACCTCCTATGGCCTTGGAAAAATGTCTAGAAGCAATCCCATTAGTGTAAATGCTTTAAACATTAAATAAACCAAGGGAATAGGATTTTATGGCCGTGAACTCCCATAGAATTGGTCCATGGGCCGTAAACTCCCATTAAGTGCCCAAATGATGCCTAAACTCCTTCATTTGACTTGGAAAATGCATAGAACTTTATTCCCTACCACCTAAGACCTTAAAACACCAAAGGAATATGTGAGTTAAAACCTTTTCCTATGTATTAGACTCAAACCTAGATTTAATCCCCAAGTGTTTCAAGGCCATTTAGCACTCAAGAACCTAATCCATGAGTTTACGGCCGTAAACTCATGGGTATGAGGTGTTTAGGGCCAAAATCTCTCTTAAGAGTTTACTCTTGAAGAGTAAACTCCTTACCCAAGCCATACATGTCCATAAATGTTACCCTGGACACTCCAAGCGCTCAACCAAAGTGTTTACCGCACTTTAGGATGCGTATACTTGTTTAATTAGTATTATATGTACTAATTGTATGTAAACATATGTTATCATATGTTAATAGGTCACAAAGTGTGTTCAAGTCTTTACTTGACACCGAGCACCCAACCGACACCTTCGTCGGATCCACTTACATCAGGTGAGTTCATACCCCTGAATTAACCTTTTTAAATGTTTTTACATGCTTTATGGGGGGGGAATACAAGTTAAACATGCCAGTTATCATATGAATCACATGTGATTGATAACACGCATGCACAAGGATTTATTACACTGTTAACTATTTTACCAAATTTGATACGGTAAATGTTTTTTCTAAAATGTCTTTACTTGTTCAAATGTTTACTTATACTGTTTATCAAAGTTATAATCAAATGCGTTTATGAAAGGTTTTCTAAGGATTTTTAAAGGCTTACAAACTTATTTTACAAATGAATACCAAGTCGTGATTTTCTTAAGTATAAAGGTTTTCCTAAAGTTTTTCATCAAAGATTTCTCCCATGTTTTTATACTCCTACTTGGCTAAGATACCACTGCTTTACTTCTACTTATTTTAAACTCATACTTGATAACACTTTCACTTCGTGATACGCTTATACTTGTTATCACTTTTACTTCACTTATACTTGTTACGCTTATACTTCACTTATACTTGTAACGCTTATACTTCACGATACGCTTATACTTCACGATACGCTTATACTTCACTATTCGCTTATACTTCACGATACGCTTATACTTCACAATACGCTTCTACTTCATGATACGCTTATACTTCACGATACGCTTATACTTCACGATACGCTTCTACTTCATGATACTCTTCTACTTCACAATACGCTTGTACTTGTTAAACACTTAAACTTAGTTAAATGTATGTCTGTGCTTGTATATATATATATATATATATATATATATATATATATATATATATATAATTTTTAAAGGACTTAGGAAGGCTTGTTCGCCCTATTTCATTTTCTTCGTTAAAATGTGGTCTGGTGGGATCGGATGTCCGTCCAAAGGTCGTTTGATCATTAGTTATATATTATGTATACAAGCATAGACATATAGGGTTACATTAGATAGTTCAATTATGAGTCTCTATCTTTAGTCCAACTCTCTTACTTTAGAATGTGAGACACTATTTCCCACTACGGCGCTTCATTGCGCCAATGTCGTGTAACTAGAGTCTCTGGGAATGAGAGCGAACATCATGTGTATAGATCTATACGGGACTAACACTCCCACACCCTGACTACTAGCTACAGTCTGCGCCGGTAAGGCCCATGGGTGACATGAAGCCACTACTACTACTACTGCCACTACCACTACGCGTGACCTGGAGGGTCACCAGATACTCTATTGTCAATCAGCATGGTTACATACAAGTTCACATTCACTCTTTGTTTTAGACCTTGCTAGACGTATCTTTCATTTGATATTGTCTGGGGTCTGTGTTTTCAACTTTGTTTTAGACCTTGCTAGACGTGTCATTCAGTTGATACTGTCTGGGGTCTATATTCACTGTTTTTAGACCTTGCTAGACGTATCATTCAGTTGATATTGTCTGGGGTCTGTGTTCACTGTTTTTAGACCTTGCGAGACGTATCTTTCGTTTGATACCGTCTGGGGTTTGTGTCTCCCTTTTGTTAGACTGAGCCAGACGTACCGTTCATTCGATACTCTCTTGGAGTCTATGATTTCTTTTTGCCTTAGTCAGCAGTCTTCACTGCTGAGGCATATGTTATTTTCCCTAATATTCTCCTACTTTCTTCGAATCAAACACTGTATTTTGATAATGATAGTGTTTAAGGGAAAACTACTTTTTACCACATAACTCTTTCCAGTCTTGGTAGAAGACTGCTTTTAATTAGAAAATATAGGATTTTCTGGAAAGGACTCTAATTCACTGTATACTTTAAAACTACTACTTATATAAAGTTATTTGGATAAAATGTCACTAAATACTTATGAACTCACCAGCATTTGTAAAAATGCTGATACTTGCTTTTCAAATAACTTGTATTCTCAGGTCAGCATTAGACAGGTACATTCTAGGAGCTTCTGTTGAAGACGGTTTTGTGCCAAGCTGCATCTATACTAGTTTCTGTATTAATTTGATGATTCTATACAATGCAAACTATGTAAAACTATTTCTATTAATGCAATGGTTGTTGTACTTTGATTACTATACTACATATGTTGTGATACTTGACATGACGTCATCCACCCCAAAACGTTTCCGCCGTTCCGGTTTTGGGGTGTGACACCTTCTTCCCTAACCCTAGATACATACACAACTAAATATCCTTTTAATGACATTTTAGCCCCTCAACATCATTTACACTATTTAATGATATATATTTATCTCATATTTCCATAAGTCAATTTAACTAAATTACTATACCCTATAAGTGTCGATTAATTCTGTTAAATTATAAATAACATTGTTTTTGTTAAATTTATTTCATTATATAACCTTAAAACTAAAATAATCATATGAAAATAAATATTCATCTGACGAAAGATAACATCTTTGATGGAAGCAAATTCGGGTCACTACAACTCTCCCATGATTAAAAATATTATGTCCTCGGAATCAGATACTAGTCCGAACAACTTAGGTTAATGAATTTTCATGTCTTTTTCGGGCAACTAGCTCACTTCTCACCCACACTTATCCTTCCATTGGATCTTAACGAGTTTGAGTTGCTTCATTCCACTCTGCTTGGTCTTTCTAACCTTGATATCCACCAAATCTCTCATCACATGCACCAACTCATCGACTCTCAACTTGTCAGTAAGCAAGACACTCAACTCTTGACTTTCCTCGATTGTCAAAAAAATAATTCTCATCCAAGAAGAGTCTTTTAAAATCACTCTTTGTCTGTTGGGGAACATACACAATCACCTCCCCTCACTGCATCATCTTATACCCCAACCATAATAGGATGTAGATGTTTAATCACTTTCATTTTGATATTGTTCGAACTTCGATAGTTGATACCCAACTACATGTATCTTCTTTCTTTTTAATAAAATGTATCGATGCTCCACAAGACTAAGAACTTGGTTGAATAAAATCTCTCTCTATCGACGTTTAAGTTATGATAGCATCTTATTTAATTCCTAAGAAGCCAACCTAAAAGGTGTTTTGGCTATAGGAGTCACACTAGGAGCATAGTCAAACTGGAAATCTACCAGACATGCTAATGGTAAACCCGAAAACTTGTCAATGACACCATAAGTGTAGTCAGCAATCACATCCACATGTACCTCACACACACTCGGCATCCTAGCGGAAGAATCAACAACATGTGGTAGAAATATCATACAACCGTTCGCGATGCACTTATGTGCTTTCATAACTGATAAAAGAGATGTAGACAAGCTGAAATATTCATCGTAGGTAATGAGATAACCTCCCATAAAAAGGAATATACATGCAAGTTTCTCCAAAAAAGAATTCAAGTTTGAATGAATAATATCCCAAACATTCTAATGACAACATTTACCACACCTAACCCTATTAGGGATTAGTGCCAAAGAACGGAAAAGTGTGTTTACCATTTAAGATATCACACATGTCAACTATACTATGACTGGATAACCCACAACCATGCCAATATCTAACATCGTAACTAACAGACTCTGACGTACAACAAAACGAGCATAAGAAGAAAAGATTGGCAAAAAAGGCCTTACCATAAATACAACTAGAGAACATAACTTTCAACGCTTCCTAACATTGAGCAGTCCAACCATCACTCTAAAATGATCTTTGTTTCCTCAATACACATAACACCAATCAAACTATGAAAGATATAGGATAACTAAGCTTGTCGGTCACAATCAATTGCCATAATTTGAGCGATGTTAGTGAAACCCATAAGAAAGAATATAGATTGTTTCAATGTAAAAAAGAATAAGAGTCTTAAATATATATATATATATATATATATATATATATATATATATATATATAACAGATAACATATAACTCTCAGCACACACCCTCCGCCCATAAGAGTCTAAAGCAACTAATTGAGCCAATCTATACTATGAGTAGGAACACCAACCTCTGTATTCAGTTGCTCACAACATGAAACTAACACCAACTTATAACATCGTGATTTTCACCTCAAAATTTTTCAGTTTATTTTAACACCTTTTAACGTAAAATCGCAGCGGAAGCCTTTATTTAATTAATTTTTTAAGAAAGTGTTTCAAACCATATCGTTAAATCAAAATTCTAAATATTAAACCAACCCGATTAGAATGTAGCAGAAGAAATAGTACTTTAAAGTAAATAATCTAAAATGTGTCCATGACTCGTATCGATAACAAAAATATACAACCCATTGGCAACCGCTCTCACCAATCCATGTTCCTAAGCTACAAGTGTCGATTGTATGTCACAAAGTAAAAGAAACAAGTGTTAACCTTTGTTGAGTGAGTTAATAAATGTTTCATAAAGTCAAAGTAGGACATACATAGACATCAACGATCACCAGATGGTAATCCTAACATCTCATGAACAAATTTACTATCAACACTAACTTGACAATTCTCAAACTCCACCTTCAAAGTTTCAAAATTAAAATGATCAAGAACATAATAAACAATCTTTAATGGTACGTCAATCAACTTCATCCGTAACAAACTCCCAAATCTCATAGCTTTAACATACTCCTTCTATTCTCTACTTAAACCTTAAATAACACCCAAAAATGACATGGGTGAGCATATGTTCTTCAATGAAGGAAATTATTTTATAACATTAACTTTTTTCTGTTTCATCACAACTTTAGCTTCTCTGTTTGGTTTCTTTGAAGATCCAGGGCGATTCTGAAAATCAGAATCATCTTCATCAGATAGTTAACGTTTCTTACTTACAGTTTTGACCGTCTCCAAAACTAATTTATTTCACTTAATGGTCAGGTTCACTTTGGTTGTTCAATAACTATTTTTTTGGATTTTTTTGATCGTGTTTGCACCACCTCCTTTGCCTTTTCTTTTTTGAAAGATGATCGTGTCTGCCTTGAACTCTCTATTAATATATTCTTTGTAAAATTAAATTTTTTAACTACAATTTTTATTAGAAAATAGTGTTAGTAAAAAAGAAAACATAATACGTATAGTTAGTTACAAATGAAGAAACATAATCACTTATGATTGCAAAAACATACCTTTGTCATTTTTAAACTTGGACTTTTTCTCTAAAACGTCTTCACTTTCCTTTTCATAAACTGAAGCATTTTCTACAAAAAACAAAATTAACATAATTAGTTATTAATATAGAACAAAAATGCATATGACTAATAAACTATGATTTTAACTCACACAATCACTAATAATTATAAAAACATACCTTTGTCATTACTATTTACTAATGATTATAAAGAAACATATGAAAGCATTTATGATTAGAACTAGAAATCAATATATAACTAAAGGTTATGTTTAATCCATTGAAAAAATCACAAAATTAGTTATGATTATAACACATACCTTTAACGTTTCTTTTCTTTGAAATTTTCTCTATTAACTTTGCCAGAAAGATGTTCATATTCACTTATAATACATAGAAATACAAAATCACAAAAATATGATAATCAATATGAATAAGATAATAATAGAAGAAAATGTGACTAAAAACATTACATAAAACCTTTGAACATCGATTTTTTGAAATGCACCTTTGAAAATAACACCACTTCTACCGTCTTCAAGATTTTTTTGATTTTTTAACTTTTTTTCGTAGTTTGTTTTGAAACCTTATCTGTGAAAGTATAAAAAAAAACTACTTAGATCAAGAACCACAACAAACAAACCTAATAAAAAACAGATGAACTGTAAACAAAAAAAAAATCATCAATATCAAATAAAAATGACGAAAAAACTACTTAATCAAAACAAAAATCATCATTATCAACTTAAAACTACAATTAACTAATTAAAACAAACATGCATTATCAATAAAATGCGACTTCGTTTAGATTTTCTCTTGAAGATATTTATTGATTTTTCAAACTTAATTTCCACAACTAACAAACGAAAACTAGGGCTCAATGCAATAAACAAAGAAAAAAGGGTTTCGGTGAGAGTTTCTAAATGAGATTTTGATCGAGAAAGGAAAAAAGAGTATAAGCGGTTATAACATCGTACCTTCTGCAAAACTGATATAGATATTTGTAAAATTACAATACTAACCCTAAAATAGTTACTAACAGTGTTAATTTGAAGAGTTAACTACGTATTTACAATTATACCATCGCTGGATTTTACAAATAAAGATCATAAAATCAAAAGGCAATCGACATATCTCATAATCTCTAATGTTTTATTAATTTCAAAGGCAACCAATATATATATATATATATATATATATATATATATATATATATATATATATACTCTAATCTAGCTCATAGAGCTTACTATTTTCATTTATCATTAACACCAGCAATTAGCATAAAGAAAGAACAATTCATGACTATAAATGGAATGATGTCAGATTTCACAATATCATGAATCTGACTCATAATTTGATCAGATCCATCATTTTCCTAATCAGAGTAAAAATCAACCTAGAATGTGCTTTTCAAAAAAAACGAAACTAACCTCAAATTCTATCTCGACATCCAATTCGATGAAGAGCATCAAAACTTGCAAATATTTATTCTTTAAATCTCTTGTGTATGATTTTTTAATGAACACTGGCTTCTGCTTCACTATTCCTCTTCCTCCCTAGTTGTTGATTTGTTATGTCCAATGTCGACATTACGTAGATCTTCGCTATCTACACCTTTGAAATGAAGAAATTGAGGCTCAGTTGGTCGGCTATTTGGTACACCCAATCGGCAAACCCTTACCATAAAATCCAAAGCATGTGATTGCCACTCGAACTAGATCGACTTTTCGCTAGAGAGAAGTGACAGACGAACATGATTCTGATGGTGGGAGGAGTATAAGCAAAGGATATGGCCGTTGATTCCAGGTTTCACGTCGTTTTCTTGGGGTCTGTCTAATTAATTAAGTAAGAGATAAACTTTTAAACTTAATGAGTCGTATTTGGATGACGCACGGTATTTTAAGAAAAAATAAGCTAAAATTTTGTTTTCAAATGTACTCAATTTCAAAAAATTTCTAATTTGAAGGCACACACACACACACACACACATATATATATATATATATATATATATATATATATATATATATATATATTACAGCCCTACCTAAGCTTAAGCACTAAACTTATAAAATATGTTGTTTTAACTTAGTAAATATACCCGATTTGGTTTTCACTTGGTAAATATATCATCCTCGATAACATTTCTTTCCTCAATTATCGTTTTACCATATCTATTTTTTTCCTCTATTATCGTTTATTACTTCCCCCAGTGAACATTACTTTTTTCCACTGTCACGAAGATCTAAGATAATCAATATTCTTGCATCTTTATCAAAACTATTACGTCGATCAAGAATCCACATCTTCAATTGTTAATCGTGAATCCCCTAACCGCAATCTCTATAAGATAAAAAATGTATTTTTATGAGGTTTAATACCTAAGCTTAGGTGGGGCTGTAATGTATATTCATTTTTCCCGTATGTATATATATATATATATATATATATATATATATATATATATAGTTAGGTTATTTTGTTTTAGGTAACTGTTGTGTGCATGTAAGTAGAAATCTTGACGAATAGATGCAAATAATTAATGTCTATGATTTTGAGGGTCTATGATCTTACAATGGAATATCATGTACCATAATATCACTCAAATTTAATTAAAAGGGTATTTTAGACAATTAACTATATTTAAAAAAGGAAATTTCCGAATTTGAAGGGATAATTTAGGTTTTTGAAACAAATAATAATTCAATTTCAATTCTAATTTAATTTGTAATCATAACCGATTATAACTTATTTTATTCTGTCAGAATGCGATTCTGTTAGAATAACAGTTTATGACATCTTTTAATAATACATAAATAAAAATGAAACATGAATAAGTACATTATGAAACAATATACAAAACCGATTCTTGAAATAATAATACATCAAATAATTACATCTATGACTGTGATATAAAAAGAACATTGTTGAATAATGACAACATTCTGAAAGAATAACAAGTGTAATTTTTAAAAAAACACATTCTTAAATTGTGAGTGTGATCAATCTTTGATTCATTCTTCATGCAACATCCCAAAAACACAGTCTGAAAATTTCGTTTATTTTAATAATGAAAACCATAGTCGATAAACCTCATATAAAGATCATAAGCAATGTATCCCAAAATATTATAACAACTGTCAAGTATATCAGAGTATAAACATCCCAGGCTGAAAAAATGGTGTGTGCACTGCAATATTCCAGAGTTCCTCTTTTGAAAACTGAGTACTTGAAACCAAAAATGAAAACTGTAAGCACAAAGCTTAGTGAGCTCCCCCAAACTACCACATACCATACAATAACACAAATAACACATATTGGGCCTTGCCCACTGCATCGGGCCCCGCCCGACATCGGACCGAAGTCCTGAATAACTTGGGCCCCGCCATTGCATCAGGCCCCGCCCATCATCAGATCGAAGTCCAGAATAAACTAAACATAACATAACATGAACATATAGCATAATTACATACTGCATCGGGCTTGCCCGACATCGGACCGAAGTCCGGATCATATAACACATATCATAAACATGCATGAATCATGAAGACATCAAGCATAGATACTACTGCATCGGGCCCTGCCTGGCATCGGACCGAAGTCCGGAACTACTATCATCTAAACGGGTCGTCATTGTGGCCGTAGACCCATTACTACTGGAAGGAAACTCACCTCACACTGTTGAAGCCCTACTGACAAAACCCTAGTTGCTGGATGATAGATTCCTAAATCTGTTAATTATCAAAATAACAACCAATTAATAATTAGGTTCCAACTCATAACCATAAATCCATACTTGGGTTAAAAGACTACTTTACCCCTATCTTAGCTTGACTCAAGCCCAATGCCCAATCCAAAGGCCCAAAAGTCTAATAATGGACCAAGGCCCAACTATGGCCCATCTATGGCCCAATTTTCCCAATTGGGCCCAGGTCCCTACATGGTCTTGATCAAAGGCCTAACCATTTAGTCCAGTCCAACGTTTGATATTCTATTGGCCCAATATCATATAACCATCAAGGCCCAAACTATGGCCCATCCATGGCCCAATTTTCAAAATTGGGCCTTACTCTAAAGCCTAACTAATTACTCTAGTCCATTTAATTATTCTTGGATGGCCCATTGATAAACCAATTACCAAAATCCAAAGGAAAGGCCCAACTCAAGGCCCAAGTGAAATTAGGGTTTCACATAAAATGACGATTAGGGTTAAGTGTATCTCACGCAACCCATTAAGGACTTAATCCATTAAGTCCAATATTGCTTAGATTATTTTTAGCCAATGATTATTATTTAATATTTCAAGTTATTAAATAATTCTCGTGTGTGTCCCGATAAATTCTCAAAATTAGGGTTTTATTGGTATTAGGGTTTTCCAAACCCTAATAAGTGTTTCTAACCCAAATACTATCCCATTTATCAATTTGTTAGGCCTTTAGGTCAATTAGGGCTTTATTGGGCCTCTTAGGCCAACTAGAATATCATTAAGCCTGTTAGTCACATGCTTGGGCTTTTAGCTCCAATAAGCTTCATTGGGACTGTTAAGATTTATCAGGCCTATTATGGTTTTAATCCCTTGTCCAACATTCCAAAAGAACCACAACACAAATGAGGCACACCGCCACCCGACACGACGGCCGGCGGCGGAAGGAGGTGGCAGCCGCCACACTACAGTGGTGGTTTTCGGATTTCTATTATTATTCCATCTTTTGTTACAACTGACAATGTAAATCCCAAAAAATAAACACACAGACTAAAATACACCCACCATGGTGGTATCTGGCGGCAGCCACCACCTCACGGTGGTGACAGTGGCTTTCTTTGATTTTTCCGGTCTATGAACACTTCATGCTGCTCTTCATCGGAGTAAACCCGCACACACCCGTGTGTACTCACAGCCACCCACACACGGTGGTCGAAGGTGGCAAAAACAAAATGGTGGCAGCCACTGGTTGGCTGTCATGGTGGCAGCCACCATGGTTGGCTGCCATGGTGGCTCTCATCAATAGCCGGCCAGCCAACAAAATGCATAATACACGAGGGCAACAACGATTTACACTCACACACATGTGATGCACGAGCACCCACCCCGCAGTAACACTTCAGACCCGGAGGTGGAGGATGGCGACGGATAAACTAGTTCCAGCGACTATGATTGGCATTGTTAGTGGTAGATAAAGCTAGAAACGAAATAGAAGAGGGAGAAGAGAGGGAGCGTCCGAGAGCGACGGCGTTTCTGATGGTTCCAAGATTCCCCCATGATAGCAGCACCTTCACGGTGCTCCTTTGACCGGCCATGGTGGTTTTGCGACGTCTAGCGGTTGGCTTCAACGATGTCTTGTCTTCACAGTGATAGAGGAAGGATGGCCTCGGTTGGGGAATGACACGCTTGCCAGAATCATCTGATCGGAACCGCAAGGTAGGGTGGCGGCTGGAGGTGAAGAAGGCGGGGAGGCATAAGGAGATGACGGATGGAAGGGTTTGCTAGGGTTAGGGTTACAAATCCTTATATACCCGAACCCATTATAAGAGTTTTCCATAATGAACCAAAATGTCCCTCCAGCTCTAATTAATTTCGAAATAGATCCATATTTTACACTTTTAACCCTACCTTCATAAATCTTTACAAACTGAATAAAAAACTTACCTTTTAAGCCCTGATCCCATAAATGTCTGCCATATTAGATCCCTAAATTACCAATAAACCCTATAGCCTTCAAATCTTTTCAAGTTAAGTCCATAAATTAGCAAACGTACCCTGACCTCCGAAATCTTTTTCAATTTAATCCTAAACTTACACTTTTAACCCTTGACTTTTAAAATTCTTCACAAATTAGCTCGGGTTTACATTTACTAATTTATTTAAATAAACGGGGCGTAACAACTCTCCCCCACTTAAATTAGATTTCGTCCTCGAAATCATTTCTTACCATTCCTGTTACACCCAACCACTATAGTGATATGGTCACTATCCTGGGCACACCCTAGCCTTCCTAGGGTAGCCATGAACAATCTTTGCAAAGCCTTAAATTCCACTGGTGAATGGATTCCTCGCAACAGCCCACATCTACTCTGTCTGATATCTGCTTTCTTGAGATGGTCTGATTCCCTGACAGACCACTCATACTGAATCATTATAGATGAACCATGTGGTGGGTGTCTAAGCATTACTCAGCAATCTGTTATGCTTATCCTACATGAGATCCTCAAATACCATTAGAGTTGGAGACCCAAAACTATCTCAAACACTGATCAGCCTGAAAATACTGAACTGCCTGAAACACTGAACTGCCTGAAACACTAGACTACCTGAAACTGTATGCTGCCACATGGCTGCTTTCCAACATCTACTAAGACCTACCTGGTCTCAATTTTTCACCAATCATCTAAAATACCGGGTTCCAACCCAGATGCGGAGCCAAAGGGCTCCCACTTAGTCTCTTCACACAAATCCCGAACGAAATCCTTCTCTGGAACTAGTTGCGACTAGTTATCATTCCACTAAGGCTCTAATAACTTTCTGATCTAATTGATCGAGTCCGTACGTAGAATCCTAACGTAACCAAAACCAAGGTTAAAAGTGATTGCTACATGACCATTGGTAGCCTTATGTCATGAATGACCTTAAGCAATCCACTGCTTCCTTGCTCTCATAGTTGTAGTCGCGCTTCTACAGTCTCATTACTGGCTTAACCAGGTCTAATCCATCTAGGTAATTCTAAAATCCAGTCCGTCGATTTCCATATCATCACTACTACACCCGAACTGGTGGGTACTACTGTTCTTTCTGCGTCCTAACAACGCACTCACGCCATCTACCAACCTAGTGAATGCTACGGCTACACTCACAGACTTACAACACTCTATCACTCTCTGGCTGCTTGTGAATGCTACGGATACACCCGCAGACTTACAGCACTCTCCATACTGGATCGAACATGCACTTGAATCGTACTTAACTGAACTCATGTACTGAATGGAATCCTCAACGTGATTCCCTAAGGCATGCTGGCAAACATTACCGGAACGCGATCTCCTTATTGGCAAGTTTTTTTTTCCGAACTTCCATCTAACACTATCCTGAAACCATACAGTCGCTTGGTTGTCTTCCTTCCTGACAAGGATACGAAACTTATCCCAGTTCCACACCTATTTTTGCTCCTAGACACCTGATCGATTCTCCCCCAGTTAGCTTCAACTAACATTCCACAACACATAATGCTAGAAGGATTCTCAATCCTTCTTACTACCCATGACCAATCTTGAAGAAACCATGCTTACCATTGCTAGTGTTTCAACACCATTTAATCCAAAGGATCACACCACCTCCAAGACTCCGAATAAATCTCCGGTAATAACCTGCTAGACCTAGGAAGCTCCTAATCTCATTTGGAGACCTCAGAATCTCCGACTACATCACGACCTCTATCTTGGCCGATTCGACTAATACAACCTTCTGGTTGACAGTGTGCCCAAGGAATTGCACCTTGCGTAACCAGAACTCACATTTGGAGAACATTGCAAAGATTTCTCTCCCTCCTCAAAGTCTCTAGCACCTCCCTCAGGTGCTTCTCGTGCCGCTCCTCCGTTCTGGAATAAACCAAGATGACACTGTACTCTCCCAATCTCACATGTGTTGTACTGAATTTAACCCTGCTGGTCCCTAAAAAGCTAATCTGAAATCTAGGGTCTCCTCCCGAGACACTCAATATAAGCAACTGATCTGATTCCCACTTACCAATGTGATCCAAGTGCATATCTCGTTCTCAAGCTCAAGAAGTCATATCATTCAGAGTCTTGCACCCCGAGATACTCATGATCTCCCTGCTATCATTCCACAGTATGTTCTGATAACTTACCTTCTCCATTTCCTCATATGCTGCATAATGTGGTACCATATAAACTCTTTCCCGAGACTTGGCAGTGGTCTCTGCCACAGTCTCAGTCGTATGGTGGAGATCTAACACTATTTCGCCAACCATTGCGCCTCGATCGCCTGGGCACACTCTGCCCAGTATCTAGTCTAAAAGTCATCCCATGACATAGCATCAACCGCGTCATCACTCAACTCACTACCAACCTCTTCCTATAAATCTCGTGTTCTATCCCTCAGGAGACAGGAAGTAAGTCAGATCTTGTCTCCTTTCGAGAAAATGTCTGGTACAAAAGTGTTAGCGACATCTGCCAACCATCTGTTGCTAACAATGGGGTCCCTAACCCCCATGACAATCTGAAGCTTCACAAGCTCTGAAGTCCTAAAACATCAATGTACATGTCCCTATCATGACTGACATCTCAGTTCGAAATGCACTCTGCCTCTCATCACAAATCTCTAAACTGCTCTCCTTGATCACAGGAGTTTGATCAATGATATTGCGCGTACTCTCAGATGCAATGGACTCCCTCATCTGATCATCAACCTGCTCGGCTCCAGAGTCCGAGCTTGATCCCTAGTTGTCACCAGAACTACCATCTGGTCTACCATGTAGCGTCACTAAACTCGGTAATATACCATCACTAACCTAACAATACTCATCAAAACTTGAGGGATCTCACACACTACAATTTCCCTGGTCTTATCTCATCCTTCCTTGATTCGAGTATGGATCCTCTGCTTTCAGTAATATGGGCCATACTACCTTCCACATCTATCCGTACTTTCCTCAAGTACTGCCTCGACACCACCAAGTCCCTTCTACTACTACTGTTGATCTCTTGCTAATCTCATCCTAGGCTTGACCTAGGGTAATCACCAACCCACTCTCTGCCATTAGCTGCATAAGAAGTCCCTGCTTTATTCCCCTAACTAGCTCGCGAATACTATTACATATTACTCAGACTAGATAATTCTTCGAATGAGATATCCTACCTTACAATGGTTGGACTCAAACAAGAGCTGCGAAATAGAGCTAGACCTAACCTTATGAAATTATTTAGTCCTTGCAATATGTAACTTAACATATTCATTTACTAGTTAGTGAAAGACAACTAGAACTCCTAAAAGCACAAAGCAAGGAGCATTCGGGCGTTAAGTACACATAATCAAGCATATACTACTCTGGCTAGCATACCGACTAATTTGTACTAGCATGCAGTTCTCAATAAGCTGGTACACATATAACAGGCACATAAGGCATCCTTCCAAGATCCTTAGTCCTAATCTAGCAGGCAGTTCTCATAAAGCTGATACTCATATCATAACATGAACTTGTATGGGTAATTTGGAAGTACTTACTTGAGCTCGGTTGATTGCATGCACCACACCCTTTTCTCTTTTCAATTTTTTTTTCTTTTTCTAAAATTCTTTTCTTTATACTTTTTTCTAAAATTGTTTTCTTTTCTCAAAATCCTTTTGTAAACATGGTTTTTCTCTTGAAAACTTTATACCACTTCCTTAGTTTGAGTTCAGACACACCCGAAAGTGTGCCCGAATCCCTCAAGCCAAGGCTCTGATACCAACTTGAAACATTCCAAAAACACAGTCTGAAAATTTCATTTTATTTAATAATGAAAACCATAGTCGATAAACCTCATATAAAGATCATAAGCAATGTATCTCAAAATATTATAACAACTGTCAAGTATATCAGAGTATAAACATCCTAGGTTGAACAAATGGTGTGTGCAATGCAATCCTCCCGAGCTCTTCTTTTGAAAACTGAGTACCTAAAACCAAAAAATGAAAATTGTAAGCACAAAGCATAGTTAGCTCCTCCAAACTACCACATACCATACAATAACACAAATAACACATACTAGGCCTTGCTCATTGGATCGAGCCCCGACCGGCATCGGACCAAAGTCCGGCATAATCTGGGCCCCGCCCACTGCATCGGGCCCCGCCCGACATCGGACCAAATTCCAGAATAACTTGGACCCCGCCCACTGCATCGGGCCCCGCCCGGCATCAGACCGAAGTCCGAAATAAACTGAACATAACATAACATGAACATATAGCATAATCACATACTGCATCGGGCTTGCCCCGCATCGGACCGAAGTCTGGATCATATAACACATATCACAAACATGCATGAATCACGAACACATCAAGCATACATACTACTGCATCGGGCCCTGCCCTACATCGGACCGAAGTCTGGAACTACTATCATCTAAACGGGCCGGCATTATAGCCGTAGACCCATTCCTACTTGAAGGAAACTCACCTCACACTGTTGAAGTCCCGCTGACAAAACCCTAGCTACTGGATGACAGATTCCCGAATCTATCAATTATCAAAATAACACCCAATTAATAATTGGGTTCCAACTCATAACATAAATCCATACTTGGGGTAAAAGATTAATTTACCCCTATCTTAGCTTGACTCAAGCCCAAGGCCCAATCCAAAGGCCTAAAAGTCTAATAATAGACAAAGGCCCAACAATGGCCCATCTATGGCCCAATTTTCCCAATTAGGCCCAAGTCCCTACATGGTTTTCATCAAAGGCCGAACCATTTAGTCCACTCCAATGTTTGATATTCTACTGGCCCAATATCATAAACCATCAAGTTCCAAATTGTGGCCCATCCATGGCCTAATTTTCCAAATTGGGCCTTACCTTAAAACCCAACTAATTACTCCAGTCCATTTAATTATTCTTGGATGGCCCATTAATAAACCAATTACCATAGCGAAGAGGAAAGGCCTAACTCAACGCCCAAGTGAAATTAGGGTTTCACATAAAATTACGATTAGGGTTAAGTGTTTCTCACTCAACCCATTAAGGACTTAATCCATTAAGTCCAATGTTGCTTAGATTAATTTTAGCCAATGATTGTTATTTAATATTTCAAGTTATTAAATAATTCCCGTGTGTATCCCGATAAATTCTCAAAATTAGGGTTTTATTGGCATTAGGGTTTTCCAAACCCTAGTTAGGGTTTCCAACCCAAATACTAGCCCATTTATCAATTTGTTGGGCCTTTAGGTCAATTAGGGCTTTATTGGGCCTATTAGGCCAACTAGAATATCATTAAGCCTAATAGTCACATGCTTAGGCCATTAGCTCCATTAAGCTTCATTGGGCCCATTAAGACTTATCAGACCCATTAGGGTTTTAATCCCTTTTCCAAAATTCCAAACGAACCACAACACAAACGAGACACACTTCCACCCGACACGGCGGCAACCACCACCCTACGGTGGTGGTTTTGAGATTTCTAATCTTTTGTTACAAATTACAACGAAAATCCCAAAAAATAAAAACACATACACTAATATACACCCACCCATGGTGGTGTTGGATTAATGTCTAAATCCATAACTATAATTGGTAAGACTTGACCCGACCCGACATGGTCCATTTGGGTTGCATGGCATCATGCATTTGGAAAGACTTTAATGAGAGAAATAACACTTAAGATTTGTTAATATATTATAAGCTCTAATATGTTAATAAGATTATTTAATTAGTATTGATCAAGAATTAATATAGGATTAATTAAGTGATCAAAAGAAGACTAATTAAATATATGGGTTGATTGTGTAAATCATCCATACTTGTATAGTGGGCTAAGACTCCATGGATTATCAAGTTGGGCTAAAAACCCATAGGATGCTCCATGGTGTATTTGAACCCATGGATCCAAGGAAATGGAAACCATGACAATTAGGGTTTACCCTAATTGTCACTAACTATATAAGCATCTTATTGTTGACAAAATCGGCCACTATGTGTGAGAGAAAGGGATAGCCAATTTTTATGAAGTGTGGATTTATCTCTAATATATTCCACGTGTATTTGGTGTTGTGTGAACCATTTGAGGTGTCACACTTGGGGCACTAGGCACTCAAGCTTCATGAAGACATTCTACATCAAAGAGGTATGTAATTCTAACTTAATATATTCATATGAATCAATGTTATTATGCTAGTTAAGATGAATACCTTGGAAAGTTCATATTTGCATGTATAATAGAGAAAAAATAGATCAAAGGTATTTAGGGTTGCATGTACACTTAGGAGTGTTAGAATGCTCAAAACCCAACAGTGGTATCAGAGCCTAAGCTTGTTTTCAATTATACTTGATGCAAATTGCTGAAAAATACTGAAAAAATCGATTTTCTGGCTTTCTGGGCACTGGACTCACCGAGTCCATGAAGAAAATCATCCTACCCGTCGAGTAGGTTGATACACTCGACAAGTAGGAGCCCCATACAGCATATTTTCGAGTTTTTTGGCTAGAAATGGACTAGGAACATTACCCTAAGATGTTTTCGGACTTATAAACTTGTTTTTGATGTGGTAATGTTCATGCTAATCCAATTTCAAAGATAAGTGTCAATAGATTCATGTTTTGTATTAGTTTAAAAGTTATGCTAATTACATGAAAAAGTTTGATGTGAATTATCTTTGTTCATATGAGTTTCTTAGAGTAAAAGATAAGTTAATTGATTATGTGTTTTCAATCCATTTTAATCTAAGAGATGATTCTTAAATGTGTTTGTGTAACTTGTCCTCAAGTTACATGAAAGGTCACATTCAAGTTTCTTAAAACTCATAAAAGATGGCAAAGGTTACAAAATGAAGAGTCTTGTTCTCATTAAATGGTTTTATGACTCCATAACTTGTCCTCAAGTTATGGAGATTCAAGAGTCACTTCATTAAGTAATAAAATGTGTAACCTTAATTAATTCCATAAGTTACAAAATAAAGAAAAGTTACATTCTTTTATTAGTTTAAAGTCTTCCATAACTTGTCCTCAAGTTATGGAACTTGAAGTGTTTTTAATTAAAACTACTTTAAACACATAAGTTATGGAATTAATTAGTTTTGAATATTTTCAAAACTTGCCCTCAAGTTTTGGAATTTGAAAAGTTTTCTGTCATGAATAATTTAATTCCAAGTTAAGCCCTTAGAATTTTAAAAGTTAAAATTCAACCCTTATATTTTATAATATTATAAGTTAATAATATTTATATATATATATATATATATATATATATATATATATATATATATGTATGTATAAGAGTAAAGTCAGTCTTACCGTTAGTAGGTCTTATTCACGAAGCCGGTCTGTAAGGGGGGTATAAGGTTACTGCCTATAAAATTGCAGTTTAATGGGTGTCCACTCTCACCCACCGCTTCCTTGACTGGTGGAGGGTTGTTAGCCGAACGGGTAGGACAAGGACTATAATTCTCCCTTCATTAAAAGTATTAATGATAAATACTAAGTAACTAAACCTTTTATAAATACCCAATCTTAGTTACTTAAGAAAGTGTGAATAAGGTGCTAATCCATGAAATTACACTTTGCACTTTGTTTAAGTCAGTTAGTGGAGCGTGTGTTGTTAACCGGCAAACTAACTCGTATTTAAAAAGGTAGGCAAAGGGTAACTTAATGTTTATCATAGTATCGATGGAGTGTGTGTGGTTAACCGACACATCGATTGAGGGGTAAACACTTAAGAGTACCAAGTAATTTGCATGGTTACTTCACACCTTGTTTTGTGATCCTCGGCATCCCAGTCACAAAACCTGAAGGGCACACTCGAGATTGAAACATGACATTGAAAAGTTCAAGGAATCTCAAAAGAATCTAGGAGTTTCAAAACCAATTGAAACCTAATAATACATTTTGTTTATCTTGGTGGAAATTGGTGAGTCGTCATTCACCTACCTTCAAATATTTTATAGCTTGGATTATGGCATCCCTCTTCCAAGTTATAAAAGTATTGTGTTGGGTCCTAGCCTTAATATATCATATTGGGTATTATATTCGGGACTTTAAATCAACTATCTTGAATATCTCCCAAACGATGTCTGGTTTAGACATTTATGATCTTCCTAAATCTCTTGAAACAAGCTTTCCTAAATGAAGATGATGTCCCATGGAAATCATAATTCTTTCACCTCCTCCAATTATTCTCCCTAACCCACAAGTTCTTGAAAGTTTTAAGGTCACTCAAGCCCTATTGGCAAACAAAGGTCTATGTATGATCACAACTTGGAGATGCAGTCACATATTGACAAGCTGGGAGAGTTGGGTGTCAAAGTCTTGAGAAAGTTGGTGGCTCAACTACTTTCTAAGTCACATAGTGAGTTCCTTTGGGACTCCTATGAAACAGACTATGACAAGACCCTTAATGATCTGATCTATTTGCTAAGGTCAACTTCCTAAAACTTTATAGACATTGACAATAATGACATTAGATATCCAGTAAAGCTCTCTCTTCTCAATGAAAGGGATCAGCCATAGTCAACTTGGTTGACTAAATGGTAAAGAGAGAGGCTAAGTCTGAGATAGTCCCATTATCAAGGGTCCATTGCCAACGAAAGGGGTATTGGTTGCGAAGCTGCCAAATTTACCTAAGGATGTTAAATTCAATAAGTTTGACTCTACTTTAGGTAAAGTCCAATATCTAACTCTGCTAATTTTCTGTTCTGAAATTCTTATTATATGATGTGACTAGGTCACATTTTGGTGGTTAAGAATCAATGGAAATGTGTAGAAACTTAAAAGAAGTATATGCATATTCTGATCGCGAAGATGGATTTCACTCGGATGGTTCGGTGATCAGAATTTTTGGGCTGTTACTTAAGAGTTATGATATATATTACTTAGGAATAGATAACAACAAGGTTTCATATGGATTGTAAGGATAAGTTTTTCCGCAAAGTTTTAAAATAAAAGGTAAATCTTTTGATTTTAGTTATTTTTTGTATCCTTACAATGGCGTTTGTGGAAAATTATTGCTTATAAGATTCCACTGATAGCAATATTGGAAAGTGAATTTGATTCTTTCATTTGTGGTAATGTCTAAATTTACCAAATAAGGAAAGATTCTCATCACCCAAGTTTCAGTTGGATAGAAACTTGGAATCATGCAAGCTGTATAGCATGATGAATGAGAACTTTCAAGCATTGGAAAAATTATGACTAACTACTTGTTCACATGGATGTGTGAGTCAAGTAAAGGACTAAGGGATCGAGTACACATTCTTTTGCACTGGTTAAGTCCACCACAAAAGATTGATAAGACTATTCATCGTAATTTACTATAGCTCAGTTTATATGGTTATACTTACAAGCTTAAGTGTAATTCTGAGACATTGGAAAAGGTTCCAATGTATGGCAGAGTGAATAAAGAAGAATCAACTTAGGCAGAAAGATAAAAGTTTCTCAAATCTGAAAAGATGGGAGAGTACTTTAGTATCATGTTTTAAGACCATCTTAATGATTTTAAGACCTTATCATAATTCATCCTCTAAGTGCATTATGATAGTTAAGAAGAGGGGTTATGAATTGTTGAAGTGGTTAAATCAAGAAGATGATTCATACTTCGTTCCAAAAACAATTCTTAGAGTTATACTCTAAGATTGTAAGTTGAGTGAAATATCTTAAAGAAGTTTTAAAACAATTGTCAAATGTAAGAGTAAAAGTTTTCTACTCCTGTACATTTGAAATTGGTAAGTTGTGATGTTTTGGATAAAATAAAGACCAACTAAGGCCAATTTTGTGAAGTGTTTGTCTTGATTAGAATCCACACTATCTCTTGGATATCTGACAAGAAAGTATTATATGTCAAGAGGACAGTGGGAGTCTTAAAAGTCTTGAAAGTCTAAAGAACAAATCGAGGATAAAACCTATTGTTTCTTACTAGCTTGAGGATTATAACCTATTGTGCTGACATGTTTTGTGCCCATTCCAGTTAAAGAGTTGGATTTGCATAGGAGTTCTGAGAGTTCTCCATTGGTTGCATATGAACTTGGAAGCAATGGTAGGCCCTTGAGCTGCTAGGTGGCAAGAAATTAAGATTGAGTTCAGTCCATATGATTTTGGATTTGTCATTATCCTTGTCTTGTGACTTTGGTTTTGACAATTAACATGGATAAGAACACATACACCATAAAATCTAAGGGTCATAAGGTTCCTCTCCGATTCATGAAAATGATGGTGAGGAAACACTTCCACCAAGTAGATTTGAAGCAGATAGCAAAGATCTAAACAATTGAGATTATGATTACAACATCCCTTTTCATAGTTCTTAAAATCGTTTAAAAAGACCTGTGAGCTATAAAAGATAAGGTGTATAATCTTGATAAAGTTTTATCAAAGCAATCTAGTATCAGAAATCTAAACTTTGGTAAGAAAGTCAATAGAGTATTGTTTTTCTAGAAGTTCAGCTGATTCATGAGTACATGTCAAAGCTAGTGGGAGCATAAGTGTAATGCTAATAATCATCATGTTAGTGGGAGCATGATAATTATGATAAGTATTGCAAGTTAGCAATGTTAATTATAGAAAACAAAATTTTCAATTCGTTGAAAAAAGTGTTTTGCTATAATTAAGGGAGAGGAAATTATACTTCATCTCAAATCTAAAAGCTTAGATTGAGGTTTTAATCGTATTTAGTCAAGAATATATATATATATATATATATATATATATATATATATATATATATATATATATATATATATATATATGAATTTCATGTTGGAATGGCTCAACATAAGGAAATTCTATATATGGGTCTATTATTTGCGTTCTAAAATTTGATTATGATTACGACATCCCTTTTCAGAATCTGAAATTATGAGAACTTGGCAAATAGAAATATTGTAGCAAAAGGACTAGTCTAGTATCATGTGTTTATGTGAGACATCATGAATCGTGTCCCATATGTTTCGGATATAGGATCGATTGCATGTGCTATAATATTCATCCTTTCTAAATTTTCCAAATGTTTGGGGCATTAACAAGGGAAAAGGTCTAGAATTAGATATGACTAAAAGGATTAAGCAATTGTGAGGACAATCTAAGGTTTACAAAAGATTGGTTGCTCAGGGACAGCTGGAAGTATAGTGTTAACTGTTGGAAGGACCATATTGACATATTCTGAAAAAAGGAAACTCTTGTTCAGAAGTGATAGTCAAAATGGAATATGGAAATGTTTCAAAGTTAGAAATTATTCAATATGTGTAAGATTAGAAAAGCTTAATGCAAGAAGGATGTTTCCGTGGATTTGATCTCCTTTGGAATGCTCTGTAATGTTTGTTGTCAAGTCTTTGTGACTTTGTGCATAATCATTACAAGAGGATCAATGCATATTGTAACACCCGGATTCCCAGGTATATTATTTATTCCTTTATTTTTGGAAGGTTGGGAGGGGACTTGGCGAGTTGGTGTTTAGACTCGCCGAGTATGGTCGCGGAATCGTATCCGGTTTCACAGCTGGACTCGATGAGTTCAGGAGTGCACTCGGCGAGTCCACGCTGTTTAATGAAACCCTAATTTCCTGGGTTTGGGACCTATTCAAACGCCCTTAGGGCTGTCATTTGCGGCTACCAAACCCCAGGGAGAAACCCTAAGAGGTCTATAGCGTTTTTGAGGAAGGAGAGGCCATTCTTGATCATTTTGTTGGTGTAATTGCAAGAAGGAGGTGACCAAGGCAAGAGGAGGCTGAAGGAGGTGCGATTGTGGTGACTTCAGAGTTCATAGACTTCATCTTGAGGTATCTATTCGGACCTTCTTCAGATTGGTGTTGATTCTTAGAGTTAGGGTTTTCTAACCCCCTTTAAAGGATGGATATGTATAGCAATTGGTCCCCTCTCGAGTTTATGCTTTGGATCTGGACTCAAAGAGGTCCAGAGACCTTAACCCCTTGAGCTTTATGAGCTATTTTGGGAGCCATGTTTAGGAAAGTCAGATCTATGGATTAATAGAATAGATCTAACCTCAGGAGGTCTATGGAGTTTGTGTATGGCATGAACTCGCCGAGTCCAAAGATCAGACTCGGCGAGTAGGGTTAGGGTTTCTCGTAAATCACTCAGCAAGTAGACTTGCCGGGTTGGGGAAATAACTCAGTAGTTAGAGGGGGATTAGGGGACTGGATTTCAAGGGGAGGAACTCGACGTGCCAAGCGGGACGAAAGAGTTAGTGGACACGTATAGACTCGCCGAGTCGCCCAAGTGCACTCGACGAGTCGGGTCAAAGTTTGACCATTGACTTTTGTTGACTTTTAGGGTTTGGTCAACAATGTGGCCTTTGAGCTAAAATAGGGGCAAAATGGTCTTTTGCCTGTTGAGAGTGCCTAGAGATGGTTGAGTCTAGTCCCGAGAGTTATATTTATGAGAATATTTACTTTATGTGATTAGACGGAGGCTAGATCATATCTCTACCGAGTCAGAGATTTACCGAGACATCTAAGGTGAGTCTTCTCACTATACTTTACCAAGTGTGGTAACAGAATTATGTGACAGTGTATTTTAGAGTTATATGCCAGGGTATTTGCATGTTATTATGTGTTTTGATTTATTGTGATATGTGATATGCATGATTCAGAGTTTACAGAGTTAGGACCAGTGGGTCCACAGTGTATGGGACCAAGATGGTCCCATGGAGAAATTCGACCAGAGGGTCAACAGAGTTACAGCCTTGAGTAGCCGATATGTGTTTATGTGGTATTTTGGCCAACTCACTAAGCAAATATGCTTACAATGTTAGGTGTGGTGTTTCAGGTACCAATGATGATCGTGGGAAGGCGCCGACATGACTCGTACACATGCGCAGTGGAGTTTATATATTTGATCTTGGGGTTTTGTATTACGATGATGATACAATGTTTTAAAACGTGGATGTGAATGAAATTATATGATTTTTAAAATGCGAAAAATTGTTTAAATTTTTATGGTGTTACAAGTTGGTATCAGAGCCTTGGTTTGAGGGATTCGGATACATCTTCGGGCGTATCTGAACTCAAACTGAGGATTTGAGGAAAATTTTGATAATAAAGAAAAATTTTTGAATGAGACAAACAGAGTCGAGCCGTGTGTACGATCAGCCAGCACCCAAACGGTGTTTTCCCAAAATACCCTTACAAAATAAGTGCTATCAGATATGTTATGTTATGCCATATGACGAATTATGATATGCATGCTAGAGTAGACTAGGTATTCTTATTGGGACTAGAGTGGTTTGATATATGACGCCTTAGTCTAGGGGCTTTTGCTGCTAAAAATGTTTGAGAGTGTTTAGATAGCAGCGAGGTGATTATGAAATATATACTTGTGAGTAGCACATGATTTAAGAGAGTAGAGTGCTTGGAAATTTGGGACTCTGGGAGGAGGACATGGAATGAGTGCCGAGTCGGTGTGGTTGGTATTATTGGGCCCATACTACCGAAGGCACCAGGTTAGTGCGCAACCCAAGTAAGAATCCTAAGGGTACCAGAAGCCAAGTAGGATTGGGGGTATCGAGTGTGTGCACGCTCGAGCGAGTCCTTGATATCGTGTGTTGTATTTTAGATAGGTATCATGGTGGGAACGCGCCATAGACCAGACACTAGTGGAGGGAGTGTGAGCGACGAGGAGCTCCGCCAGATGATTCATGATGAGGTGGCTGTTGCCCTCCGCGCTGAGATTCCAGAGATGTTCGGGTCTATCAAGACCACCCTGATAGAGTCATTTGACGAGAGATACACTGCTCTTTCTGATGCTGCTGTTGCTGCGGCCACTGCAGTTGTAGCTGTGGCTAGACCGCAGGGTGTTGATGCATTGCTGTTCTGGGAGTTCAGCAACACAAAACCACCGGAGTTTGATGGGACCTAGGACCCGATTGAAGTGATGAGGTGGATTTTGGACATTGAGGGGTGTTTCTTTACTTGCTCATCTCCTGAGCATTTGAGAGTCCGGTTCGCACTGAACCAGCTTCGCTTGGGAGCGAAGGACTGGTGGAAGTTTGTGACGGCACACTATATGCCTGCTGAGCTTGCTGCAGTGACCTGGGAGAGGTTCACTACTATGTTTCGAGACGAGTACGTTCCCCAGGTGGAGAGGGAGCATTTGGCCCAGGAGTTTTTGACCCTCAAGCAGGGTACTGAGTCTGTCACAGTGATTACGAGGATGTTCCATGAGCGGGCGATGTTCTACCCAGAGCACATGTCCTCCGAGCAGGCACGTATGAGCCAATATCTGAGCATTTTGAGGAGGGATATATGGGAGTTCATGGCGAACTCAACGTACCGGACATTTTTTGAGCTTCAGGCAAATGCCCGGAAGAGGGAGATAGAGTTGGAGACTCACGCTAGGGAGGAGGCTGAGTCTTAGGGGAGGGATCGGCGACCGGCACAGTCTCAGCCGGCAGCCAAGTGGGCTAAGCCTGCTGATTCGAGATCTGGGAGTCAGAAGGGCCGCACTTGTGGCAAGTGCGGCAAGAGCCACGATGGGGTGTGTAGAGCGGGGTCTTGGTACAAATGTGGCAAGGAGGGGCATATGTCCAAGGATTGCCCCAAGTGGTTTGCAGGATGCTTTCACTGCAACCAGACCAGACACCGCAAGGCAGAGTGTCCACAGTTGTGAGGGACAGCCCAGGGAGCACCTCAGGGATCTGCCCCTAGTGCTATCAGAGCTGCTGAGAGCCGGCCAGTGAAGGCCGAGGTACCAAAGGCACGAGCGAGAGCCTTTCAGTTGACTGCGGAGGAGGTCTGCGCTGCGCCCGACATCGTAGCTGGCATGTATCCTTTCTTGTATTTATTTTCATGTTGGGATATAGTGTACATTTTATGTTATGCGTAGGTACTTTTCTTGTGAATTTTGTACCTGCCTTGGTGTTATTTGACTCGGGTGCGAGTCGGTCTTTTGTATCTTTTGGCTTTTAGTCAGCACATCAGTATTAGTCGAGAGGCGTTGAGTCGACCTCTGAGAGTTTCCATAGCTGAAGAGAGGACAATGTATGCCGCCGAAGTGATCCGAGGATGTGCACTCGAGATTTTCGGCGTCGAGTTTCCGATTGATTTGGTTCCTATTGCAATGGGGGATGTGTGTGTCATCGTGGACATGGACTGGTTGAGCAAAGTGGGAGCGGTTATCGACTGCGAGAGACAGCTGGTGACCATACGAGATCGCAGTGGGGGATTTCTTACGGTGTATTCCAAGTCACCAAAACCTTGTCACCAAAACCTTGTCACCAGTCATTACAGAGTATTCCAAGGAAGGTCAACTTCTATGGAACGGAAGTCTCATATTCAAGGTACATTGCTTTGAACATCTTTCTTACATTAAGGTTTTCTAATCTTACATAGATTGAATAACTTCCACCTATGGAGACATTTCCATAGTCCCATTTTGACTATCACTTCCGAACAAGACTTACTTATTTTCAGAATATGTCAATATGGTCATTTCTGACAACTTACATCATACTTCTAACTTTCCCTGAGCAACCAATCTTTGGCGAACCTCAGATTGTCCTCGACAATTGCTTAATCACTTTATTCATATCCAGTTCTAGACTTTTCCCTTCTCAATGCCTTAAGCATTTGGAAAATTTGGAAAAGATGAATATTATAGCACATGCAATCGATCCTATATCCGAAGCATATGGGAAACGATTCATGATGTTTGACATAAAGACATGATACTAGACTAGTCTTTTGCTACAATATTTTTTATTTTCCATATTTTCAAAATTTAACTATGAAGAGGGATGCCGTAATCATAATCGAATTTAGAAAATGCAATATATATAGAATTTCTTCAAGTTGAACCATTCCAACATAAAATTCATATATATATATATATATATATATATATATATATATATATATATATATATATATATATATATATATATTCTTGACTAAAAATGATTAAAATCTCAATCTAAGCTTTAGAATTGAAACGAAGTATAATTTCCTCTCCCTTAATTATAGCAAAACAACTTTTCAACCCCTGCAACTTCACGAATTGAAACTTTGTTTCTATAATTAACATTGCTAACTTGCAACACTAAATGTAATAATCATGCTCCCACTAACATGATGTATCAGCATAACACTTATGCTCCCACTAGCTCTGACATATTTCCAGAAATTTGCTGGACTTCTGAAATTTAGATTCATACACCCTTTCATAGATAGCTCACATGTGTGTCTAAACAATTTTCAGGACTATGAAAAGGGATGTCGTAATCATAGTCTCAATTGCTTAGGCATTTGCTATTTCTCACAAGTCCATGTTAGTGTGCTGGTTAACCACACGCGCTCCACTAACGACTTTTGCAAATGCAAATAACACAATTGATATCTACGTAAAATCTACTTTGTGAAAGCGTTTCCTCACCATCATTTTCATGAATCGAAGAGAAACCTTATGAAACTTATATTTTATAGTGTATGAGTTCCTATCCATGTGAATTTGTCAAAACCATAATCACAAGATAAGGTTAGTGACAAATTCAGCCTTACATGGATTAAACTTGTTCAATCTTAGTTTCTTGTCACCTTGGTAGCACAAGGCCCACCAATGCTTCCAAGTTGAACTCTGATAACTCACATGCAAATTCAACTTATTTGAAGTAGGTACAGAAATAAGAATTATGTCAACATGATAGGTTGCAAACCTTAAGTCGTGTGCTAGTGATAAATTACAGGTTTTACTCTTGATTAAATCTTGAAACTCTTTCAGGATCTTTAAGGCTTCCACTGTCCCCTTGACATATAAGTTTCCCCAGTCAAGAACCATTCCTTGACAAAACAAATATTCAAGGGATAAGGCGGATTCTTATCAAGACTAACACGTCACATAATTAACCATTAATCTTATAATAGTATAAGGGTTGAATTTTTAACTTTTAAAACTTCTAGGGTATGGAATTAAAGTTTGTTTGAGACTTTACAAATTCCAAAACTTGAGGGCAAGTTTTGAACAATTCATAAACTTTTGGATATTCATAACCTATGAGTTTTAATTAAGTGTTTAAAACTTTTAACGAAGAGTCTCTTGGAAATCCATAACTTGAGGACAAGTTATGAAGTCCATAAAAGCATTTATTAGAAAAACTCTTCAAAAGTGTAACTTATGACTTCTTAAAAAACATTTAAAAGAAAAAAACTTTTGGAATTCCATAACTTGAGGAAAAATTATGAATTCCATTAAAACACATTAAGATCAAGGATTAACTAATAAACAATTTGCAAATAATTCCTATGATCTAACAAAACTCATATGAACATGAACATCCACATCAACAATTTCAAGAATCATATGAACACATATAAACTTGAAATTTTGATTATAACTTTGAAATTGGCCCACCATCATCATTACCACATCAAAAACAGCTTTTATGAGTCCAAAACAATTTAAGGTAATGATTCTAGACCAATTCCAGCACCAAAACTCAAAGATATGTTGTCTGGGGGTCCAACTCATCGAGTGCATTAACCAACTCGCCGAGTTGGATGAATTTTGTTTTGGACTCGTCGAGTCCCTTCATGGACTCGGTGAGTCTGCTGTACAGACAACACATAAACTTCGATTTTCAGCAATTTGCATCAAGTATTCAAGAAAACAAGCCTAGGCTCTGATACCACTGTTGGGTTTTGAGCAATCTAACACTTCCTAACTGTACATGCAACCCTAATAAACCTTGAATCTATGTTTGTCTAAATACATGAAAAATAATAATTTTCCAAGGTTCATAACCTATCTAACATGGCATGGGGTACTTTTAAACATAAAAGAATTATATGAGATTACATACCTTTTGATAATGGGTTTGATTCCTAAGGAGTTTGAGGGCCAAGCACCAATAGTGTGAATGCCTCAAATGGAATCACAAATCACCACAAACTCTTGGAAAACTTTGAGAGAGTGTATACACACTTATAAAATCGGCCACACACACAAAACCACACTAGTGGCTATTTCATGCAACATAAGCATGCTTATATAGTGTGTATGGTTAGGGTGAAACCCTAATAACCCATGACCTTTCCTTTTCCAAGGATCCATGGGTTAAAAGCTCCATGGATCATCCATGGACTTCCATATAAGCCTAGCCCATTAACAAATGAGTGTTAGCCCACACCATATAAAACAATAGCCCACAATTTAATTAGTCTTCCTTTTAATCTCTAAATTAATTCATAATTAATTTAAGACTAAGACTAATTAAATAACTTCATATTAATATATTATAACTTACAATATATTAATAACCATATGTGTATAACTCTCATAAAATTATCCATAAATAGTTCGGGTGAAGTGCAACCCAAATGGACCATGTCGGGTCGAGTCAAGTATGTACCAAATAAGTTATGGACTTAGACACCTTATCCAACAAGAACAATCAACCAAAGGAGTTACTGCAGTCTCCTCAGAACAATGACTCCTATACTCAATCAGAAGACAAGACTGATGTTGTGATTTGTCACAAATTCAATAAAGAAAATCACCTCGCAAAAGATTGTAAGGACAATGTAGTCAAGGACAGATCATTCTATCTTAGAATGGCTTAAAAGTTGGAAGAAAAAGAAAAGGCGAGGGAATATGTGGCCCAAGTTAAAAGAGACCATCAAGTTTGGTCATCAGGAGATGAAGAAGAGACCATCAGCAATGTTAAAGGAAAAGGGAAAATATGCATGCTGGCCACAGCGGATGATGATGGGTCAGCAATGTTGAACAAAGACTACTGCTACATGGAAAAGGATGGGACTCTAAGCATCATCGAACAGGTAAAACTCATGATCCAAACTTTAAATTATAGTATGCATGACTATCAACCCTACATAGATGATCTTAATGACACTTGTGTTGCCGTCCTTACAGACTATAACAAAGCCTTAGATGAGAAGAACATTGCGTCCCAAGAGATGTTCCATGTAAGAGGACGATTGGATAACAAGAGACTTAAGATGGCAATGTTAGAGAAGGATTTAGAGTTAGAGAAAGATGCTAGAATGCTAAGTGAAACCCAATTAGAGATAGCTTTGAACCAGAGATATTTAGCTCAAAGAGAAATTGTACGCTTAAATCTCTTAATTGAAAAATTATTTAATGAAAGTGAGGCTATTGAAAATTTGGTAAACAATGGAACCATGGACAATACATATAATTGGAGTTGGTCAAATGGATATCCTACCGCAATGGATTCCTCACCCCGGTTCAACAAAGACAGATTGTATGTCCCTCTTGATAGAGAATTTGATTTCCCTATCAATGACAAGACTTTTCCCGAAGATATCAAAACTCACTTCGGTAGACTGCACAATTTAAGCAATAATTGTGTCATTGAGGAAATTGTGCCTGAGGATTCTGGTCACACATGTGATCAAACTCCTATCAGTGGCACCACCCATTCAAATTTTCAAACTTCATCCATATTTGATGAAGAAATTGTTGTTGAAGGCCCCAAAGTCTCAAAGGACTTTCCATCTTTGTCCTTAGACCACAGTGTTCCACACTGTAGTCAAATGTCCCAGAAGTGTCCCACCGCAGTTTCATCTAAAACCTACTCTGCGGTAGTCAACTCATCTCTACCAAAACCATCAGTTCAAGGAACCACAACTCTTCAGCCGATTTTTCATGAGTTACCTATAGAAAATTTTGAATTAGGCCAATGCTCTCAAATTCCAGAATCCTCAAGTTCTGATGATTTAAGCCCACGTTTTCAAAATCATTCAAAAATTTCTAGGAAACCGCAGTTAAATAACAATGACTGCGGTTCACCAAAATCTTTGGTAAAAAAGGGCTTTGAAAGAAGAAATTAGATCTCGAGACACAAGCAGACAAAGTTTTTCAAAAAATAAGAAACATGTGAGAATTCCAAAATCTAAGAGTCCAGAAAAATTTGTTTTCACAAACTACATTTCAAAAAACTCTTCTTTCATGGAAACAAGCAAAAAAGGAAGTTCAGTTTCAAAAGTCATTCCTGCTACTTCTGACATAACCAAAAAAGGTGTTAAACTTGTAAGAAACTATGTTTTTCAGGTCTATTCCTCAAATGACCCTAATTGGAAAGGAATTTTACCCACTCCAACACTTTTAAAATCACATAAAAAATTCAACATATGGAAGGGAATCTTACCAAATCCACCTAAAGGGACTCAAAGATTTACACGTGCTAAACCTCGTTCAAAACAAACTTTTCAGAAACCAAATGTCAAATCTTTCAGAAGTTACCCACCTCGGACCAATACCAAGTCCAATTCACTCTATAAACCGCTGACCAAGCATAATGTCAGATTCAATGACAAACTCTCTTTTTGTAAATGTCAGTGCAGCTGTCAAAAGGTTTTATCTCATGTCAAGTCAAATCAAAGTCAGAAACCTCGTATTTTTCAAAAAACTCGCAACAATCCAAATCTGAACAAACACCCAGGACTAGGTCTAAAAGTTGACAAAAGAGTTATCCATGCAACCTCGGACTATGCATCATTTAAAAATACATCAATTGTCCCTGGCTCCAAACTTGTTTGGATACCTAAACTAACCGTGTAATTCTCAGGCATTGTGCAAGGAGGAACAAGAAGAAGAATGGGTAATTCACAGTGCCTGCTCCTTGCACATGACTGGAAGGTTAGAGTACCTTCGGGATGTCAGGCCTATATGCAATGTTGGAAATGTCACGTTTGGCAACAATGCAAACGGTGTCATCCGAGGTTAAGGTGTTCTCATTACGGGGAACTTTTCCATTCAGAAGGTTGCTTATGTAGAAAGCCTTAAACACAATGTTATTAGTGTTGGCCAACTATGTAAAGCAAGACATCGTGTTGAATTTGACAATCAATTTTGTTACATAATGACGGGTGATCGAAGCACTTGCTTAATCAAATCTCGCTCCGAAGGCACGATGTATCCTCTGGACGTTTCTCTCATCATTGGTAAACCGCAACTGTGCTTCCTGTCCAAAGTTGTATCCAAAGTCAGCTGGCTATGGCATCGCAAGCTAGCTCATCTCAACTTTCGGTACATCAACAACCTCGTCACTGGAGAACTAGTCCGCGGTCTTCCCATTCTCAAATTCAATAACGATACTCTTTTTCCAGCTTGTGAATGTGGTAAACAATCAAAAGCAAGTCATCCTCTAATAATGGATTCTTCTATCTCTGAACCACTGGAGCTATTACACATTGATCTCTGCGGTCCCTCAACCGTAGCTAGTCTCCACCACAAAAAGTATATAATGGTTATTGTTGATGACTATACACGCTTCACATGGGTCTTCTTTCTTAGACTCAAATCAGAGACACCACAAATCTTCATTAACTTCATCAAAGAAATCGAACTTCAAATCAAGCTTCCAGTCAGACGCATCCGCAGTGATAATGGAACTGAGTTCACTAATCATCTTCTCAATAGTTTCCTGGTTTCCAAAGGCATCTCTCACAACTTCTCAGCACCCTATAAACCGGAACAAAATGGTGTAGTAGAAAGAAGGAACCGCACACCCGTTGAAGCAGCCAGATCCATGCTTAACTTCACCCAACTTCCTCTCTACTTCTGGGATGAATCAGTAGCAACCGCATGCTTTGTTCAAAACCGAAGTATAGTGTGCAAGCATCTCAATAAAACACCATATGAAGGTCTCAACAATCGCAAACCCAATGTTCGTTTCTTTCATATCTTTGGATGTAGATGCTTCGTGATCAACAATAGAGACCAACTCAACAAGTTTCCACCAAAATCTGACGAAGGTATCTTCCTTGGTTATTCCACTAACAAGGTTGCATATCGAGTGCTCATCAGACGAACAAGGTTGATCATTGAAAGTTTTGATGTGAAATTTGATGATTCTCACATCCGCATCGCACCTCCGTCCACCGAAACCACTACAATCATGGAAAGTGACATTCCAGCCGCTTCCAGATCTTTAAATCTAGTTGAAGTCAACTATGATGATCTTTTTGATGCCATTGAAACAGTGAAAGTATCCGAAGTTCTGGTGTCACCCCCAGCTCAACAACAACATGCCGATTTATCTGGACCATCTCTATCTGAAGTAGTATCGCTCAATACTTCCACCTCTCCGGTTGAGGGGGAAAGCTCTACTCCAGATCTAGTCACAAGCGTTGAGGTTCCAGTACTTGATGTTGCTTACATTCCTGCCCAAAGCAAAGCTTCACCATCAAACGAACCTTCGGACTCAGATGATGAATTCATAGAGAATATTGACACTAGAACCGAGCCTAGAATTGTCACTCTCGCATCTGCAATCCAGGGGGAACCTTCTCAGGTTCCAGAGGAACTCTTGTCCGCAATCCATGGGGAACCTCAACCTCTCCCGATTACTCAAGAAAATTCTGCTCCAATAGATCAAGATGATTAAGTAGGATGTTCTCAAATCTAGGGGGAACTGCCATCTCCAACCGCAGATTCCTCGGACATCCAAGATATCCCTTCTACCGCAGCTGCTGATCATCTGTTGCCACGTCTTCATGTATGGACGAAAGACCACCCACCAGGTCAAATTATTGGCAACCCATCCGTAGGTATCCAGACTCGGTCTTCCAAGGACTTATCTGATCACTGCCACTATGCAGCATTTATGTCCTCGATAGAACCTAGAACGATCAAAGAAGCATTGCTTGAACCGGACTGGATAGCCGCAATGCAAGAAGAATTAGAAGAATTTGAAAGAAACAAAGTATGACAACTTGGTCCCCTTCCACATGGTCATTCTATTGTTGGTACAAGATGGGTTTTCAAGAATAAGCTAGATGAATCTGGCTCAGTCATCAGAAACAAGGCAAGACTTGTTGCCAAGGGCTATAGTCAACTACAAGGCATTGACTATGATGAAACTTATGCTCTGGTAGCACGCATGGATGCCATCCGGATCTTTCTAGCATACGCAGTCCACACAAATGTCAAGGTACACCAGATGGACGTTAAGAGTGCTTTTCTCAATGGGGAACTAAAAGAAGAGGTTCATCTTTAGCAACCTCTAGGATTTGAAAATGTTGAATTTCCAGACCACTGGTACAAGCTTTAAAAAGCAGTCTATGGTCTGAAACAAGCCCCAAGAGCTTGGTATGAGACACTCTCTGAATTCCTTCTCTCATCCGGAAACAAGAGAGGAGTGATTGATCCCACATTATTCAGAAAAGCAAATGGTGACCACCTTATGATGGTACAAATATATGTGGATGATATCATCTTCGGGTCGACTGATCAAGGCAGGGTAGATGAACTTGCTAAGCTCATGACCAACAAGTTCAAAATGAGCATGAATAGAGAGATTAATTTCTTTTGTAGGTCTTCAAGTCAAACAAATTCAGCAAGGAATTTTCATTCATCAAGAAAAATACACCACTAAACTTCTAAAAAAATATTCAATGGACAGCTTCTCTTCTGCTAAGGTCCCTATGGCCTTTGGTTATAAGATCTCTGTTGATCCCTCCGGTGAATCGGTGGATCACAAGACTTATAGAGGTATGATTGGTTCACTGATGTACCTCACCGCAAGCAGACCTGACATTTTCTTTGCAACTGGTGTATGTGTAAGATACCAGGCTGATCCAAAAGTGTCTCACATGATTGCAGCCAAACAAATTCTTCGGTATCTTAAAGGAAGCAAATCAATGGGTTTATGGTATCCCACAGGCAACGACTTCAGTTTTCAAGCCTTCACAGATGCGGATCATGCAGGATGCAAGCTCGATAGAAAAAGTACATCTAGTGGATGCCAATTCCTAGGAGGAAGACTTGTCAGATGGTATTTAAGGAAACAAACATGTGTATCTCTATCTACAGTAGAAGCCGAGTATGTGGCCGCAGCCAGCTGCTGTTCCCAAGTTCTATGGATGAAGACACAATTGCTAGACTACGGGTACAGAATGTTGCGGATACCAATTTACTGTGACTCTGAAAGTGCTATAGCGATCTCTCATAATCCTATTCAGCACTCCAAGACAAAACATATTGAGTTACGGTATCATTTCATCAAAGATCATATTCTAAAAGGTAATATTGAACTCATCTTTGTTCCTACACATGAAGAGATTGCTGATGTTTTTACAAAAGCACTTGACTCTACAAAACTCAATGCATTCTTACAAATGTTGGGAATGACGAATCCAGACCCGCAATTCTTTCTGAAGTGTTAGCTACTGCATACCATCATTGGTCTCCATTGTGGTTCTAACTGAGAATTACATATGATAGATGGTTTAGGTACCGCAGCTTAGGTACCGCAATCATATGTCATACGTACCTCTCATGGGTTCTAACGGTCTTTTATTTCTAACTTTTGTACAAGTGTTTTTCTCACAAATTCTCAATGCAATCTTTCCTTTGTTCATCCGCAATGAAGTTTCTCAACCGCAATGATGATTCCATCCGCAATCATCTTAAATAACTTCCAACAGTTTCATTAAATCTCGAATCTTTGTGTGCTATTTAATGATCCTTCATTAAATAAAATACAAACATTCCCTTTAGAAACTTTCACATTCCCTTTCTGAATAAACCCCATATCAGACCTATTTTAGGGATGATGACAAAAAGAACGATTCCCAAATAAATCCATCCTTAACTTGTCCTTTCCTCTCCCAACCACGTCCCATCAGTTACAACTTTCTCTCTCATGACCCCACGTTTACCTGACGTATTGACATGCGTCTAATCCTACATTAAATGCAAACCCTTTCTGAAATCTCTCAAAATCTTTCTAAAACTCGTTTCATCTTCGTGTGGCTGAGATTTAATCCCAAAATCATTGATTCCCCCCAAAAAAACCCCATTCGACTTCTTACCCTCTTCTATCTTTAACCTAGGGTTAAAATCCTTTTACCTCCTTTATAAACCTGTCTTCTTCCCTAAAATCGTTTATGCTCGTTGTTTAATCAATTGTTCTCTCTCAACTCTCAAAAACTCCCATAACTCTCAAGAACTCCATTCTCTTATCTCTCAATGGCGAAATCAGGTGCATCAAATAAGCAATCCAAGGCTTCAGGCTCCATGAATCCAACTGGTTCCACATCTCCAACGTTAGCTTCAAGCAACTTCAGAGCAGTTTTTGAAGATCATCCATCGTATAATGACCCAACAAAGCTTATGATCAAGTTTCTCAAGAACCATATTCTGTTTGGTCCATTTGATGCATTCACTGACGTTGTTCCTGTTTCTACGCTCTTCAAGTGTGCCTTTTCTGCATACCGACCATTGGAGAACCCCCAAGAAGTACATCTCAACCTTATCAATGATTCATTGGTCATCTTGACCAAAGAGAAGTTCTTGTCTGCCATAAATCTTCTGATTCATCCCTCCATCAAGATCTTCACACCGTCTTTATCTGACATCACCACCGCACTTTACCAGATGGGTTATCAGAAACCAATCTGAGGGATTGGTGAGTTTAAGAAGAACCAACTACCTGCAGTTTGGCAGTTCGTATGCCATTTTGTCATCCGCTGTCTATCCGGCAGAACCGGAGGCATTGACAACATGGGTTTGAAGCTACTTGAACTAGTGTGGAGCATCTACATGGGTCACGATGTCAATTATGGCCAGATTCTTTGGGATGATTTCCTCCAATATATCCCCAAAGAGCACCCAAGTGAGAACCCAACCGAGCTCACATTTGCTCGATTCTGGTCCTTATGCATATCTGATCTACATGCGGATGCTGGTATCAACATGGGCAGTGACATCAACTTTTTTGTCACTAAGGATCTCAAAAGGTACAATCCCTCTTCTGATCAAACTTTATTTGGACCTATTCGCACGCTTCCCATCCATATTCTTACTTTGCTTGGGCTTGAGACTGCTAATGTCTCAGATCATATAGAGGCCACGTAGGGTATTGTCCCATACCCTTCTACCCCACCTCTTCCTTCCGCAACCATTCTCCCTGAGGGTACCGCAACCCCCTCTGCTACTACACTATCTAACCCTTCTCAACGGAGAAAAACAGTGGCATCCAAGAAGAAATCTAGCACACCTAAGAAGAATGCCCCAAAACAAACCGCACCCTCAAAGAAACGCAAAACCAAACCCACCACTGTATTGAGCAGTGATTTTGAGGAAGATAGACAACCAATATCTATCCTCAAGAAAAGAAAAACAACTGAAACCTCTGGCCAAATGCGTGATCGGACCGATACTGAAGCCTCTCAACAGGCTCCGGTAGTCCTTGGGATTGCCGCACATCCATTCAATACCACACTCGAATACCACTCAACCTAATCATGTGAGATTGTTTCATCCTCTTCATCATCTGAACGTGGAGACAGCCCCCCAGTTATATCTCAAGTAGATAACTCTGGACATCGCCCTAAGGTCTCCAGGGCTTCCCAACTGCACATTTTTTCTTCCGAGGAGTTAGACTCCATCCTTTTGAATGTATCCCAAACACTTCAAACACCAATCCATCCGCAGGGCATCTCTTTCACCCATGCCAGAACTGGGCAGAGGCCAGACTTGACCACGGGTCAAGGAGACCAAGGAAGCCCAGGAAATCCTACTCTGCTTCCATTCTTTATAGGTGGTTTAGGCATGGTGAGCACACATGTGCAAGGATCCGTGAACCCAAGGGACACCTTGGTGCGTACACAAAGAATTGACGGCGATGACTCAAGTGATTCTTGGAGTTGGTATCAACCAACTACCGATGCCGAAATCAAGAAACATGATGCCTTTAAAAGAGCCTTCCAAGCCCTCAAGGAGCAACAGGTCAAACAACAACAACAGAAGGAACAGGAAATACTATCCGTGGCCAAGTATTGGGCAAATGCCATCAGCAATGCCCATACTACTGCCACAATCCAAAAGGTTCAAAACTGGATGGATCAAATGGT